>NW_027555625.1:143322581-143952581 GCF_003287225.1 Phascolarctos cinereus
CAGTTTGGTAAGATCTGCCAGGACTTATGCTCTACTGGCAAAGCCTTTGACAATGGGGGTCATCTCTATACCACAGTGAGAAAGCAAAGGACAACTTTAGTCCAGGAGTTCAAGTATTATTATTTCTACTTTACAGATAGAGAAACTGAGGCTCAGAAAGGTTGAGTTCTCTGAAGTTAGACAGCTAGTAAGAGTCAGAACTCAGACTCAGGTTCAAGTCTTCTGAATCCAAACCATTGTTATTTCCGTTTCACAAACAAACAAAAAAAGAACAGGTTTCATGAGGAATTTATATCAATCTGATATAATGTGGACACCTAGTTAAGTGAACTAAGAGAAATGCAACATGATAGATTGGATTTATTGGGAAAACTGCATCAGGGATTTGAACCTGGATTACTATAAGAATGGCAGGTTGGATTTAATAGAAATAGGTTAAGTTAGGAGGGGGAAAGAAATTAAAAAACAAATGTTTAATTGCCACGTAAGACAGCAACAAAAATGTCAGAATGACAGAATATGAAAATTCTCGTAGTTAGAAGGGACCTTATCAAGTCCTAATCCATTCCAACACCATCATTTTATGGGCGAGGTAATGATAACAACTCTTCTTTGAGCCTGGTTTTCATCATTGGTAAAATGATGGAATTCAATTAGATGACACCTAAGGTCACCTTAATCATAAATGTTATGACCCTATGATATTGTTATATTAATGATGTCTAGCCTTTGGAATGACTTACTCAGGGGGCTGGAAAAAGTCTTCACAAACTGGATTTTTATTTATCTGGGATGATTTGGGTGGGGTTTTGAAAAAGGCCAGAGCCTCCACAATCACACTGTACCTCTGTGTATAAACACAATGCCCAGTCCTGTTAGTGTGACACCAGACAAAGAAATGTGATTTCTCTGTGTAGGCTGCATCCGTACAATAGCTGGAAATCGTGTGTGTGTGTGTGTGTGTGTGTGTGTGTGTGTGAGAGAGAGAGAGAGAGAGAGAAGAGAGAGAGAGAGAGAGAGAGAGAGAGAGAGAGAGAGACAGAGACAGAGACAGAGAGACAGACAGACAGAGAGACAGAGTAGAACTGAGGATTTGGTTGCTTAAGTCCAGAAGACAGGGATTTAAGCTTTGGCTCCAATGCCTACTAGTCTTATGACCTCAGACAATTCTCTTTAGCTCCCATTGTGCAAAATGGGCATCACAACCTTTGCAATACTTCCATCAGAGATTGTTGTGGGGATCAAAGGCAAGAGCGCATGCAAAATACTTTGTGAATCATAAAGCTTGATAGAACTGTCAGGTATCACTGGTATTATTACTAGACAGTGGAGGGTTGGGACTTTCATTTCTGTTTTCACATCCCAAGCACCTAGCACAGGGCCTGGCACCTAGCAAGTTGAATGAATGAGCAAACGAGTAAATAAATAAATGAAAACGTTTTAATTGAGCTTAATATGTGCAAAGCACTGGGGATTCAAATAGAGAAGTAAGAGTCCCTGTCCTCAAGGAGCTTACATTCTAATGGGGGAAAAACACGTGTAGGAGTTTACAGAAGCGTGCCCACCGTGAAGGTCTAGTGGTCCTTAGAAGGAGAAGGCAAGGCAGATGGCAATGTGCATTCTTTAGTGTCCCTGCCATTAATAACACTCTGTTTTTGATGTTGAGTCACTTGATGGTACCAATAACTTGGCGGTGAAAACTTTCCTTTGGGGGTCTTTAGTAGCCTGGGCTGTTCAGGAGGTGGGGACTGCTGTACCTGTACCATATTGTGTTTCCACAAAGGTTGCTGCTGGGGGGTAGCAGGGGAGGAGGAGGACGAGGAGCAGGAGGAGGAGCTGCTCTTCCTGAGGATTTTGGGCTGACTTGCCCCTTGGTGGCAGCTGGTCAGTGAAGAGATTCATTGCCTAGGGACATGTCGATGTTCTGTATCCCTGGGCAAGTCACTTCTCTCTGGCCTTCAGGTTCATCTTCTGTATGTGAAGGGACTGGAGGAGGATCTCTTCTAGCTCTGACATTCTAAAATTCAGTTATTTCATGACTCTCTGACTCCTATGTCTTCTTTCAAAGTAAGATAGCGACTTTCCTAGATGGGTGGGTGTACACCTCCCTATAGGGCAGAGAAGGGATCTAGTCACTTTGGGACTTGTCTATCAGCCTAGACATACTCTGTAATTTGGGATCAATCATTTACTCTCTTTGTGTCTGGATTTCTCCAACTGTAAAATGAGCACAGTGCCTTTCATCTTTCTTTCTTCCTTTCTTATTGACAACTTTTATTTTTATATCACATCCACTTCTGAATATACCTCTCCCCTCTCCCATACCAAGTAAAGTTTCCCTTGTAACAACTATTTTAAAAAGAAGGGGAAAAAAATAGTGCAGCAAAACCAATGGACCCATTGACTGCCTTTGAGAGTATATGCACCACCCATACCCATAGTTCCCTTCTCCTCCAGTGAAAAAAGGAAGTTTCGTTTTTCACATAATTTTTTTCCAGGCTATGGATGGTTCTTAGGATTATTTAGTTTCATTTTATTTTTCTTTCAACTTACATTGCTGTAACCACTTCGTGTGGGCAGCTAGGTGGCGCAGTGGATAGAGTGCTGGTCCTGGAGTCAGGAAGACCTAAGTCCAAATCTAGCCTCAGACACTTACTAGCTGTGTGACCCTGGGCTAGTCACTTAACCCTTTTGCCTCAGTTTCCTCATCTGTAAAATGAGCTTGAACAGGAAATGGCAAACCAGTATCTTTGTTAAGAAAACCCCAAATGGGGTCACAAAGAGTTAGACAAGACTATGGTTGCGTTGTAGCTGTCCTTCATCCTAGAAGAGGATCAAAATGACATCATTATGTTGGGTTCAAGGTACAATGTGTCAAACTACCGTTGATCAGACCAATACAAGCTTAGAAGGCTCTACCACAGGTCAGGCACAAATGGTCTATATGAATATTTGGAGTGGATATGTCTCTAAAATTGCTCATCTCACATTTCTTTTGAGCTGCTGCAATTCTGCTTCACTCATAGAGCACAACATCTTCTTTGATGCAGGCATGCCAGACTGGGCATTCCTGTGCCAGTGTCTCCCATGTCTCACATTTAATTCCAAAGTTCATCAGAGAGACCTTCAGCACATCCTTGCATCACTTCTTCTGACCTCCATATGAGTGCTTGCCTTCTGTGAGTTCTCTGTAAAATAGTCTTTGAGGTAAGCATATGTTTGGCATTAGAATAATGTGCTCAGATCATCAGAGTTCCTCTCTCTGCAGTAGAGTTTGAATGCAGAGCAGTTCAGCTCAAGAAATTATCTCAGTGTCCCATACCCTACGCTGCCAGGTGATCTTCAGAATCTTTCTAAGACAATTTGAATAGAAGTGATTCCGTTTCCTGGCACGGTGCTGGTATACTGTCCAAGTTCCAGGTATACAGCAATTAGGTCAGTACAACAGCTCTGTAGACTTTCAGCTTGGTAGGCAGTCTAATACCTCTTCTGTTCCACACTTTCCTTTGGAGACTAACACTAAGTTAGCTCTGGCAATGTGTACATCAACCTTATCATCTATGTGGACTTCCCTGGAAAGTATACTGCCAAGGTAAGTGAACTTATCCACAACATTAAAAATTTCTCCATTTGCTGTAACCTATGGTTCCACATAGTGTTGGCTGGTGGAGAACCTCTGTTTTCTTAGTGTTAATTGGGAACCCAAAATTAACACAAGCAGCAGAGAATTGATCCATACTCTGTTGCATTTCAGCCTAAGAGGCTGCATTGAGTGCACAATCATCTGCAAGCAAAAAGTCACATACAAACTCTCCCTTCACTTTAGTCTTGGCTTGTAGCCTTTTCAAGTTGAATAATTTATCATCAGTGTGTTAGCCGACCTTGATGACGTTTTGTCCTCGTTGAAGGCATAGGGCAACGTTGCTGAAAACATCATGCTAAAAAGCATGGGAGCAAATTACATCCGTGCTTCCCTCCCTCAGTGATGGGGAAAGCACAAGAGCAGCATCCATTATTCAGAATCCCTACAAGCATGCCATAATGGAATTGACATACAATACTGATGAACTTCTCTTGGCAGCCAGTTTTGCCCTAATTTTCCACAAGCCCCCATGACTGACAGTAAAAAAGGCCTCAGTCAGATCGACAAACATTGTATACAGACCTCTGCTCTGCTCCTGGAATTTCTCCTGGAGTTGTCGGGCAGCAAACATCATATCAACCTTTCCTCAGCCCTTTCTGAAATCACACTGGCTCTCAGGTAGATGACAACTTCCAGGTGAAGGATCAGCCTATTAAGGACTCTGGTGAGAATCTTGCCATCAAAGACTAAGTGAGAAACTCCCCTGTGATTGTCACGGGATGATTTATTTCCTTTTCCCAGACATAACTAAAAATAACTGAACAACAGTCACTTTGTATAGTTTTCATAGTTCTGCTAAATTCACTCTGTATCAGTTTATGTAGTTCTTTCCAAGTTTTCTCTAATTTCTCTGTGTTCATTCTTTCCTACAGTGGATATCCCAAGACATTCATGTAGTATAGTTTGTTTAGCCTTCACAGGTCCAAAGGGCACCTATTTTTGATCCAGTTTGTTGTCACCACAAAAAGGGCTATTCTAAATATTTTGGTGTATATAAAACCTTTTTCTCCTAGACATGTGATGTCTGGGGCAAAGGTTAGTACCACCAGTCCTACCTCCCTCCTGCTTCACTTGGCTTGCCTCTCTCTTAGTGATGCTGCGATAATAAGTCAGGTACGACTCTACTTTGAGTTCTTTGGAGGAAAATCAGGTATAATTGGGGCTCTCCTGGGTGCATCCTCAGAATACCTGGGACACAATCTCTCTACCTGGAGAAACTGGGAAACCTACTTCTGGGAGAAGAGTGATGATATGTAAGGGAAATACCTTGGAGAGATAGGCTGTGGATTAGGCATAAACATCATGTAGCTAATCACGTGTTAAGGAGAAAACTCTTTGATTGGCTTGGAAAGATTCACAAAGGCCTCTTAGCTTCTGCTACTGTCTGTTTGCCTGCATGGTTTTAGGGGAGCTCAGTGACCGGCAAAGGGAGTGAAGCCTACAACCTGTGAGTCTGAGAGTCCAGAGGGCTCCTTAGCATCTGTTGCTCCAACATCCAAATTTCAAAGGCAGCATAGCATCAATACCCAGAGGAACGAAGAATGATCTTTGGGAACCCAGCTTCTTAGCTTCCTTGGATTCCTTCAAGACTCAGCTGATTGATTGATGGATTGATTGATTGATGAAGGGTCGATTTTTGTGAATCCCCACATATTGTTGCTGTTGTCCATTTGTGTCCAACTCTTCATGATCCCATTTGGGGTTTTCCTGGCAATACCACTAGAGTGGTTTACTATTTCCTTCTCTAGCTCGCTTTATAGGTGAGGAAACTGAGGCAGGCAGAGTTAAAGGTCACACAGCTAGAAAGTATCTGAGGCTGGATTTAAACACCAGGCCTGGTGTTCTGTCCACCGTGCCACCTGGCTGCTCTTCACCTAGCATATAGTAGGAGCTTAATAGTAGGAGCTTATTGGTTGACCGACTGACCCAATCTAAGGGTAGGATTTATCTGGCAGTGATGCCTCCTTCGGACATGAACTTGGTGGGACTAATGTTAGGTAAGAACTGATCTGTTCTGATCCTAACTTCCACCCCCACCTCCCACATAGAGGAGGCATGGGAGATTATGCCCCCAAGGAAAATACTTGTACATTTGGTTCTTGCTATGTGTTTGAAGTAAGTATCCATTTGTAAAAGCTACCCAATATTAAACGGTTAAGTAGAAATGTGGTGCTAGTCATAGGACTCGAACATATGGGAAGAACATAGTTGGTGGAAGTTCAAGCTGATGGCAGAGAAAAGAGGTGACAATAAACCCATCAGGATACCCTAACCCCTGAAGGGTAACATAACAGGCCAACCCCTGAAGGGTAACGTAACAGGCCTAGCCAGAGAGTAGAGCCAGAGTGCATAAGTTAGATGAATGGATGCCCTATTTAGCTGACTTCACTGGTTGAATCAGCCTAAATAGAGATAGTTTGTTTATATGGCTAATAACTTGTCCATGGAGAGTATCTGCGCACACCAACTGGTCTGACAGTTTGGCCTGACTGTGCCCAAACCCAATTTAAATCCCAGGGTACAGCACATTCCCATCACCAGAAGGTCAGCCACTGAGCGATAATCATTTTTTGGCCATGGCTATTCACAAAGACCATTTACCAGATTTCAGAAGGGAGACAACTAGTGTCTGTGGAGGAAATGATCACACGTATCCAAGTGCAGATACTTGAAGGACTGAAGTACAAATGTAATATTAAGAGGTTGTCACTTTGCCATGATTCTATCAAAAAAAATCTGAGATCTCACGTTCTCTGGATCTTTGTTGTAAGAAAGAGATATCTGATCAACTGCGTTTACCAATTCGCTCTCTCATTCAATGGCACCTTAATTATTTCCTTCCTGTAGGCCTTTTGGCATATGACAAGGGAAATGCAAGATTAAAAAATAAATTTAAGTCATATACTTGGGTTCAAAAAATAAATTTCTACAAGTATAAGATAAGAAAGACAAGTTTTATAGCAGTTTGGCGGGGAAAGTGCTAGAATTTTTTGTGGGCTGTAAGCTCGAAATGCTTCAACAATGTGATATGGTAACCAGAAAACTAATGTGACCTTTTGCTTCTTTAAAACAGTGTTTAGGACTAGAGAAGTGATAATTCCACTTACCTTTTCCCTGCTCTGATCATATCTGGTGAGTTGTAGTCAGCTCTGACAGACACATTTCATTTTATTTTTAAATTTGAATTTATTTTTAAGGTTTTTTAAATTGATATCTTATATTATTATATTGCCTAAATTCTCTTCAACTTCTCCCTCCCAAAGAGCCATCCCTTCTTTGTTGTTGTTGTTCAGTTGTTTTTCACAAGACTTTGAGAATATATGCACCCATAGTTCTCTTCTTCTCTGGTGAAAAAAGGAGCTTACATTTTTCTCATTGATTTTCCAGGTCACACGTGGTCATTTATTTGGTTTCTGTTCTATGGTACCAATGGAAGCACATTTTAGAATAGGGTTCCTTAACTTATTTTGTGTCATAGACTTCTTTGGAAGTTTGGTGAAGTTGTGTCTAACTCTCCATGACTCCAATTGGGCTTTTCTTGGCAAAGATACTGGAGTGGCTTACCATTTCCTTCTCCAGATCATTTTGCAGATGAGGAAACTAAGGGAAACAAGGTTTGCCCAGGGTCACATAAATAGTAAGTGTCTGAGGCCAGATTTGAACTCAGGAAGATGAGTCTTTCTGGTTCCAGACCTAGCACTCTATCTACTGTACCATATTAAAGAATAAAAAAGATGAGGGGAAAAGTTCTAACACATTCAAAAAGTCTGCCACTATATGCAATGTCCTATACCCATAGCCCCCTAACTTTCCAAAGAAGAGAGAAATAACATCCATTTCTAAATATACCTCTCCTCTCTCCCACACCAAGTAAAACTTCCCTTATAACAGCAACAAAAAGAAGTTCAACAAAATCAGTGGATGTATTGACTGCCTTTGAGAGTGTATGCTCCCATAGTTCCTTTCTTCTCTGGTGAAAAAAGGAAGTTACATTTTTCTCATTAATTTTCCCGGTCACATGTGGCCATTATAATTGTTTGGTTTTTCTTTTATGGTACCAATAAAAGCATGTTTTAGAATAAGGCCCCTTAACTTTTTTTGTATTATAGAATTCTTTGGAAGTTTGGTGAAGTCTATGGCTCCTTCTCAGAATTATGTTTTTAAATGCATAACACAAAATACATAGGATTGCAAAGGAAACTAATTATATTGAAATATAGTTATCAAAATGTTTAGGAAAAAAAGTCCATGGTTAAGAATCCCTGGTCCAGAGAAACAGTGGTAGAAAAAGGCAGTCAGGATGGTGGAAGATCTTGATGTCATTCCATGTGAAGACAACTTGAAGAATGTTTATCCTGGAGACAGAGAAGACTTTTCTCTCTGGAAGGATTTGAAGGTCTGTGACTCAGAATTGAGAATACACTTGTTCTGTCTGGCCCCAAAGAGAAGAACCAGAAGCAGTAGGCTCTCCCAAAGTGAAAGGGCCTCTGTGGGACATAGTGAGCACTTGGGTACTTTGTGGAAGGGACACTTTTTCAGCTATGGCTTGGGTTAGCAACCCTAGGAAGTATTGAGAGGGAATCCATGAGATTTAGTCAGACACTGAAAGGGACTTTGTCAAGAAAAGAAGTACCCACCAGCCATGGGAACCAAATCACCAGATAGCCAAGCAGCAAGGGAAGAACCGTTGCCTTTGATCCTCTATTTCCTCCATGGGGGTCTTGGCACCCCTGGCCTATGGGGAAGGAGGGAGTTGTTCTTCTGGTGCCTAAGTTCATGAAAGAAAACAAAAACTCAAACTTCCTTCTGCACTGTAAGGAAAGCCAAATGGAACCAGCGCTGAACCCTCTGGGGGCAGGGTTTGGCTTGTTCCCTTTTAGTAAGACCCAGCTCTGGGCTGGAGCGGAGCGACCTCAGCTTGGCACCAGGGTGAGCTTTGATGTGGGACAAGGTGGGGAACGTGGAAAATGAACTGCTAGGCTTGGCTTCCTATTAGCACACGTACACACACATACATATACACACACACATAAACACAAAACCCCTTCTATCTGTAAATACAGGATTCAGCCTATAAAAGAAACAATAAAAATGGGATTCAATGAGCTTCCCCAGGCATGTGGAGTGTTTAGAGTTTTGTTGTGGGTTCTATTGTATACAAGGGAGTTCCTTAATACAGTAAGACAGCGAGCAACTTCCTGTTATGGAAACAGTCAAAACCTGACATTCAGAAAGTCAGTCTATACAGCAACTGGATAAACAAGCAGATAAAGATCAGCTGTAACAGGCACAATAGCCAAAGTGGATCATTTGGGGGAAGGGGGCTGGCACAGACCCAAACAATTTAGATGAATAGAAGGCATCTCCTGAGTGCCAGCTACACATTACTGTAGGCACGGGGAGTATTGGACACGTGTATATAGCACGGAGGAAGTTTGTGGGGTAGGGAAATAAATGCTGAATGTGGAATCAGGGCATACGGGTTCAAAACCTATCTGGCATTTACTCCCTGTGTAACCTTGGGAGAGTCACTGCCTCAGTTTCTTTACCTGTAAAACAAAGGAGTTGGACTAGATCAGGGTTCTTAACCTTTGTGTGTGTGTGTGTCATGGACCCCTTTGGCAGTCTATGGATACCTTCTCAGAATGTAAATTCTATTGAGGCACAGCTATCAACTTATTTTTTAATTCACAGACCTCAGGTTAAGAATCCTTGCAAGATGAGGTCTATGGTCTATAACCTGAAATCTGTGGCATAGGGGTACATGTACTCATGTTTATAGGACATAGACCTAGAGTGGGAAGGAACATCAGTGGCTGTTGCACTCATTTTATGGAGGAAACTGAGGGCCAGGGAGGTTAAGTTACTTGACCCGCCCAAGGCCATGCAGGCAGTAATCAGCAGAGGTGAGATTTGAACCCAAATTCTCTAGTTCCAGAATCAGTATTCTTTTTACTGTACCATGTTGTTTCTCTTCTAGTATTTTTATCCATATGCTATTTACCCAGGGATATCTCTGATACTTTGGAAGACTTCTGGGACATCTTGGGTAATGCCTCAGTTTCCCCTTTCTCCATAAGAGCACTAGTATGGGGCTCATATTCCTGAGTCCCTCGCTGTTTTATGTGAGTTTCAGCATGCCAATCCGTCTGGGTTCCACTGACTCTTCTAGAAAATGTAGGACATAATAATGTGCCCCTCCTGCCCTCTTTACTGTCTCCTTGGAGAGCCAAGTGAGCATAAATAGTCTGGTGCAACAGGAGGGATTTTATTTTTGCCCATCAGCATCGGTAGATGGAGTTTCCACACCAGAAGCTCCCCTCAACCCTTTTGGAGGAGAAAAAAAAGAACTTCCCAATCTTAAAATGGTCATGAGTTTCTAGAATAGTAAAGTCCCTCCTATGACTACGTGTCCAATGAAGAGAAGCCCGCCTTGAGCTGCTTTGTCTTTAGCTGGCAAATCTCTACCTCCAACTGGGCCCTGCATACTTACTTGGGGGGCTGGGGTTCGGTGAGTCCCTAGAGAATTGGGATTAAGTCCAACCACAGTTGTTGTGTGGAGTGGATGAAGCGGGTGGTCCACCCATCCAGGGAATCTGAGGGACCTTGCTGAGGCCGGGGGTATGTCATTCCTTGTATTCCCAGCACTTAGCCCAGTATCAGGCACACATTGCTGTTGTTAAGTTGTATCTGACTCTCCACAGTCCCATTGATCATACTGTCCATGGGGTTTTCTTGGCAAAGATACTGGAGTGGTTTTGCCCTTTCCTTCAGCAGTACAGAAGAAATCTGGCACATAGCAGGCACTTCATAAGGCCTGTTGACTTGACCGTGGCCCTTCCTATTGCATAGGCAGACCCCAAACAGAAGATTCTTTAAAAATCACCAAGCTTTCAACATTTTCTGGAAGCTGTAAAAATGTCCTGCTGTCCTGCCAACGACATTCTCCCTGCTTGCCACCATCATTCCGGGGGATGCCTCCATGGAGTCCATTTCCAAGATGCTATTAATAGCTTGCCAGGGGTGAGCCCCCAGGAGAATAGATTGTTTAGAGAGCGGTTATTTGAGGTATATGGGGTGTCTTAATTTAGGATTCAAATAACCACAGGCCCACAAATGATCAAATGGTTCTGTGTGAAGTGCTTTATAATCATTGCCTTATTCAAGTCTCACAACCACCCTAAGAGATAGGTGCTTTTGTGATCTCCATTTGACAAATGAGGAAACTGAGGTAAAGAGATGTTAAGTGACTTGCTCAGGGTCACCCAGCTAGTTAAGTATCTGAAGCTGAAGCTGGATTCAGATTTTCCTGACTCCAGACCCATTGTTTGGACTCGGAATCAGAAGAACTGGGTTCAAGTCTTGGCTGCCCCACCCGCTCAGTTATGTGACCTTGGATCAATGACTGAACTCTGAACTGCTGCTTTTTCGTCTGCAAAATGGGAATAACAATACTCACAAAAAGGCAGCTGGATATCTCAGTGGATAGAGTCTAGTTAGGACGTGGAGTCAGGAAGACTTGAGTTTGAATCCCGTCACAGAGGCTGTATGACCCTGGGCAAGTCACTTAACTTCTCTGTGCCTCAATGTCCTCATCTGTAAAATGGGGATAATAATAATAGCACCTATCTCACTAGTGAGCTAACATATGTAAATGAGTTAACGTGTGTAAATGAATTAACATATGTAAAGCACTTTGCAGACCTTAAATCTCTATGTAAATACTAGTTATTAGTATTGTTGCTGTGAAGAGCAAATGAGATAATGTACATAAAATGCTTTATAACCCATACAAATGTCAGTTATTTTTAGAATTCCCATTTCATAATCATTAATAAGAACCAAAAAATGTATTGAGTCCCTGGTATAGACAGGGGGGCACTGTGCTATGTGTAGGGCAGATGAAGAATTATAAGTCACGCTTCCTTGCCCTTGCGGATCTTACCATGTAGGTGGATGTATACTCACACACACACATATGTACATACACACACATATACGGAAATACATATATATACCCACACACACACACACACATAAGATAAATATGGGTATATATATGCATGTAGATATATATGTATATGTGTGGGATGGATAGATGGATAGATAGACAGACAGATAGATATATAGACAGACAGACAGACAGATAGATAGATAGATAAATAGATAGATAGATGGATGGATAGCATGTACTATGCACCAGGCACTATGCTAAGCACTTCTATAAACGTTATCTCACTTTATTCTCACAACAACCCATTTTATAAGTGAGGAAATTGAGGCAGAGGTTAAATGACTTGCCCAAGGTCATATAGTTGGTAAGTGTCTGGTGCTGGATTTGAACTCAGGCCCAGAATGCTATCCACTGAGCCACCTAGCTTTTTAAAATTTTAAAAAGACTTTTGGCTAAGTGTCAGTGTGGCCTGGTGGAGGTAGTGGAAGTAGTGTTAGCGTTGGAGTTAAAGATCTAGGTTCAAATCCTGGCTCTGCTACTTAGTATTCATATGACCTTCGGCAAGTCCCGTGGGCCTCATTTTCCCCACCTTCAGATGAGGGGGTTGGACCAGATGACCTCTAGGGTCCCTTTCAGCTCTAAATCTCAGCTGCTATGATCTCATCAGATCGATAGCATCATGCAAATGAATGTTACAAGCACTAAGTGCCGTCAGAATTTGGGGAGGGAGTGACCTCTAAGCACTAGGGGAGGTCATGGAAATCTTCCTGCAGAAGGTGAGACTTCCTGGGATTCCTTAGAATTTCTTGGTATCATAAACCAAGCTGGATCCAAAGTCTGTTAACAGAGATCTTCAGCCATCCAATATTTAAAAGATAAAATAAGCTAAAAGATTGGGGCTGCTGGGTGGCACCATAGCGCATGGAGCACTGGGCCTGCAGTCAGGAAGACTCATCCTCCTCACTGAGCCACCTATGGCTCAGTGGATGAGTTCAAATCTGTCCTCAGACATGTACTGGCTGTGTGACCCTGGGCAAGTCACTTCACCCTGTTTGCCTCAGTTTCCTCATCTGTAAAATGGTCTGGAGAAGGAAATGGCAAACCACTCCCATATCTTTGCCAAGAAAACCCCAAGTGGGGCCATAAAGAGTCAGACACAACTGAAAACAACTGAACAACAACAAAGTTATAAGATATATGTTCACACTGGATAAATCACTTCTTCTTGGCTTCAGTTTTCTCATCTATATAATGGAAGAGTAGGAATAAATGACCCATAAGGTCCTTTCCAGCCCCAAATCTGTGGGTCTATGTACACTATTTCTCACTCATTAAGATGTATATTTATCAAGTCAGCAAGTCACAATTCTTTTTATGAATGTGGTAATAATAAAGTACATTTCTAGAGCGCTCTGAAGTTGGCAAAGAATGTTCTAAACATCATTACCTTTTGGCCTACCTATGAGTTTGGTACTGTAGGTATCATTTTCTCCACTTTGCACATCTTGAACTTGAGTCAGAGGTTAAGTGGCTTGTCTTTAACCATACAATCTGCAAATATCAGAGGAGGGAGTTCAGATGCAGGTTTTCCTGACTCCAAGTCCAGCATTATAACCATTGTGACACACAGCCTCCCAAGAATAAACATATTTGACTAATTCAGTAATAAATATATATGTGGCTAGTATTATAGAAATATGAACTGTTCTTGGACATGAATAGTAATACAAGAGACCTTATTTTCCATCTTTATTAGAATTATTTCTTACTTGCAGCCCTATTTCTTTAGGTTTAACGAAATTAAATTAGCAAGCATTTACTAAGATCCTACTATAATCTGGGCACTGTGTTAAGATCTTGACAAATATTATCACACAGAGATCTTGCAATAATCCTGGAGGTAGGTGCTATTATTATCCCTATTTTGTAGGTGGGGAAACTGAGGCAGACAGAGGCTAAGGGACTTACCCAGAGTCACACAGCTAGTTAAGTATCTGAGGCCAGATTTGAACTCAAGTTTATCCTAACTCCAGGTTCAGTACTCTATCCACTATGCCACCTAGCTGGCCTAAATTTAGAGCTCAGATTTGAATTCAGGTCTTTCTCAGTCCCAGCCTAGAACTTCCCTATAAGCAAAGTAAAAAGGTGAATAGTGATGAAATAGTTTAAGACAATAATTGGAATGATGTCACAAGGCCATACATGACTTAAGTACTTAGGGTTTTATCTAGTTAATACCTGCTCTGATAGATTTGTGTTTCACTATTGGAGCTTTAGTTCATGCATTCATTCAACAAACACTAAACCGCCCAGTGTGAATAGTCACTAAGATGTTTGGGTCAGGTCTCAGATTCAGCTCCTGTGGCTGATGAATTTTTAAAATGGGAGCCTGGAGGATTCATTTATTTGCTTTGGTAGGAGTGGAATAAAAAGATTTTTATGAAACACTGTTAGAGGATTCAAGTAAACCCCTACAAGCTTGGGCACAGACTGGCTGCAGGTAGGGGAACTCAAGCACCATTTGGACATTTAAAATTGATTTAGCATCTGTCTAAGCCCATATGTCCCGGGAATAAACACTAGAGGAACACACAGCTGCATTCTTCAATCAGCAGATCAATAAGCATTTATTAATGTGCCAGCTTACTATGTAGCAGGCACTGTGATAAATGCTGGGATGCAAAGGAAAGGCAAAAGCACAGTCCTTACCCTCCAGTAGCCCACATTCTACTGGAGGGACAACATGCAAAAAATTGTACATATAAGATTTTGCCACCCATAGCTTGGCTAGAGAGCTGTTGTCGTTGTTTGTCCGTTTTTGAAGAGGACCGATGAGTTGGATTAAAGCAAGGCAGAGGTGCACAAAGTCATCGGACTCACTCTCTCTTGCAGAGTCACTGAAGTCCAGTGGCAGGCAAAAAGTCAAGATGACTGGTGATGGCCCAAGATGAAGTGGACTACCTTAGCGTCTTCCACGTCTGACCAAGCTCTAAGAGCTCCACAGTGCCTGCTTCAGCGGCCTTCATGGCCTTTGGAACAAATTGTTCTCATCTGCCCATTCCACTGGGGGGGAAGTCTTCACATGCTTGTGGGTAGACATTTCCCTAATTTACTGATAGGCTGAGGCCCACCAGTTACCCTCAGTCTGATTTAGGCCATCTGCTGAGACAGTTTACTGGGGTGCGGAGGCTGTGTATGCTAGTTTCTTGGAGCCATAGGTGAGAATTGAGTGCCAGGTAGACATCAAAGCTGGATGAGCAGCCCTGAAAAGGGCTCAGCAAGCCCTCACACCAGAGATGCTAGTCCTTTTTGAACACCGCATACAACCCCAAGAACCCAGAAATAAATCCATCTTCTAAACTCTTCCTGAGTAAAGGGCCTTAGTAGTGATCATAGAATCTCTGAGTTTGAAGAAACCTTAGAAGCTTAGACCAACCTCTACCTGATCAAAAATACTTTTTTCCAGCATCATAACGAATCAATATCTGACTGCTACTTGACAGCCTCCAGAGAGGGGGAATTCACTCCCTCCCAAGGCAAGCCATTCCTCTCTCGGGTACCTCTGACTCCCAGAAAATTCCTCTCTTCATCAAACCAAGATTTCATTCACTTGAATTTTATAGATACAGAAATAGTAGCACCAAATGACTTCCCAGGTTCCTTTCCAGCTCTAGAATTCTATGACTATTTGGTCTATTGGTTCAGGTTGACTTAAGTTGGACCTCCAGAGGCCACTGAGCATAATCTATCCTGAGTTAAGTGACACTGTTCTTATATCATCCCAAAATATCTTTTGTTCTTCAAAGTCAGTAGAAAAGGAAATTCTACAACCTTCTTCAATGATCTATTCTAATAAAATATTTCCCTCCCCTTTCCCCCAATCTTTTTTTCCATTGGTATGGGGTATTCCCAGGGTGGATATTCTATCTACAAATTCAGATTGACAAATCAGTTGTAATTTATATCCTTACAAGATTGTCCGTCGCCAAACAGTACGTGTTAGAAATAGAATTTGAACTCAGCTCTTCCTATTTCCAAAACCAACACCCTATCTACTATTCCATGCTGTCTCTCATGCCCTTACTTTTGGAACACTCTTCCAAATATCTAACCAAATTCTTCCTGGTATCCTGTGTAATGATAGGCCTCCTGGCCTCCAGTCTAAATCCACTCATCTTCTTAGTCTATGGCAGGGTCACGTGCCATATGTCCTCGTCTCCACTCCAGGCTTGGATTTTCCAAGCTGAGAGAGCCTCGGCTTCTCTCTCCCTCCTGAAGGTGGTTGGGACCCTGTATTCAGGTGGTTCATCCTGTCACCTTTTCTCCCTCTGGTCCACATACTACAAAGATCCTGCCTCCTACAATGGGAGCCAGGAGTCAGGAACTCCTGATCTCAGCATCCCCAGAGCCTCAGACACAAAGTGGCCTTTCATGGATGCAATGAACTCAAGGGCACTGGGGTGAAGGGGAAGGGGGGAGGGAAGATCTGGCAGCTTTGGCAAACCCTGAAGTCTAAATGAATAGAAACCCGAAGGAAGCACCTGCTGGTAACGGAAATCCAGGACAACTTTTATTATCCCGTTTCACAGGTCTATTCAGGACTCCATTAGGGGTTTCCTCTTTCCTCTTCTGATACTTCGCACTCATTCATAACAAGAAAACACATTGTGTGCTCCTGAGTTATGTGCAAGGGGGGATCCAAACGGAGCTGGCATTTAAAAAGGGCCGGCCCCAAAGCTTATTTTTAAAATTGCATGCCCCCATGGAATTGCAGGTTATTATTTTCTTCCTCCCACAATGCAAGGTTGAACTGTTGGTTTTCCTCCAACTGTAAAGTTGAAAAATGATCATTTAGTGCTTTTTCAAACACTTGACCTTTGCTTTTTTCAGCCATCCCTGTAGTGCTCTGGACTTCTGCCCTCCCCCACACACACCCTTTTTTTTTGTAAGGGTACTTCCAATGTGAAGCACTTCAGTTGGAGTCCTTCTGTGTGACCTTTAGTAAGCTACTTAACCTCTCTGGTTAAAATGAGAGGGTTGAATTAGATGACCTCTGATGTCCCTTCTAAATCTATGGTCCTAAGATCCTCCCGCTTAATCTGAGCCAAAGCCTTTGGTGGCTTGGCCTGGGTTCAGGGATGGGTTAAAGATCTACACATAGGACGGGATTTGATATCTCCATGGAATAAACTGATATCGGGACCCACTTCAGCTATGGAGGTCATGATTTCCCAGCCTGAGACCCTGGTTTGGTACAAGAGGACTGACTCACTGACTATCAATCTCCGAATGCCAACAAATGGGCCATCGTGAAGGCGGGGTGTTGGCTGATCAGCGCCTCGGAGTTCCAGGTTCAACCTTCCAATGACGCGTCCCATTAAAACCCACCTGTTTGAGATGGATCTCTGTCCTAGGGCAGAAGCCAATAGAGCAGATCTCTCAACCAGCCTTTCCCAGGGGGTCAGCTGCCGGCATAGAGAATGGTGAAGAGGGTCACAAGGACTGCTGCACCTTCATACTGGCTGACTTCAGAAAGTGGATTCCCAAGCAATTTAAATTACTGGTTGTCCCCTGGGGCATTTCTCTTTTCTGTTCTACTTTGCTTGCCCAATTTCTTGTCAGTTAAGCTGAATGGCAAAGGGGGCAAACAACCCACAGGGTCAAAGAAAACAGAAGGGAGGCACCAGAAAGCCTTGCCAGACTGCTTATGACCTAAGAGCTGTTGTTTATAGAAAAGCTTGGTGAAAAGGGAAGATGAGAAGTTATAACTTTAGAGCTTGAAGGGACTTTAGCAATCATCTAATGTAATTCCCTTATGAATGAATGAAAAAGCATCTATTAAGTGCTTACTGTGAGCAAAGGACTGGGTGGGGGAGGAGTGAAGGAATAGAAGAAAAGGCAGATAATCCCTACTCTCCAGGTGCTCAAATTCTAGGAGGGAGAGGCAATACTCATAAGAAGCTTCAGTTGCCTGTCCCGTTGGGAAGTCCCCATTGCAATGGTAAAGTGAATGATAACATTGTTGTTTCTCAGTCATTTTAGTTGTGTCCAACTTTTTGTGACCTCATTTGGGGTTTTCTTGGCAAAGATACTGGAGCAGTTTGCCATTTCCTTCTCCAGCTCATTTACAGATGAGGAGACTGAGGCAAGCAGGATTAAGTGACTTGCCCGGGATCACACAGATGGTAAGCTGGATTTGAACTCAGGTCTTCTTGATGCCAGGCCAAGCATTCTGAGCCACTTAGTTGCGTCATGGATAGCAAGACATATTCTTTAATAAAATAATATTTGTAAAGCACTGAGCACGGTGCCTGGTCCCCAATGGGTGTTTAATGAGTGTTTGTTCACTTCCCTCTTTAGCACCATTTCCATTCATATAAAAGTATGTCCCTGAAGCTCCACAATTTGGAAGGGCCAAGGACTTTGGTGCTGAGGACTTTCTTTTCCAGGTCTCCAATGGCTGTCACTCCTGAGAAGTCAGGGGCTCCCATGCCTGCAGAGGCAGTTGCTAAGTCCCCTCTGCACAAGGGTTGCTTTCCTGGATCATGGCTATGAGGAGCAATGGTTTTGGGATGGGAGAGAAGTTTCTACTATTCTAAGGACATTCGCATCTACCTGCCCATTGGTGGAAGTTGGTTGGCATTTGGTGGTGGTGGAGATGGAAAACACCTTCTCTAAAAGCGCTGCTACCCTACACAATGGGGAGAGGGGAGGCTGGAAGCAGGGCTGGTGGGGAGATATGGTGTTATTCCTAAGGCTTTGGGGTACAGAATCCTGGGCTGTCTCCAACAGGGTCTGAAGGAGGGTGGTTGTCATGGTGTGTCCATGGTTTGGCCTGCTTGGCACGTGCTGCCTCATTTCTCTTCTTGCTGTTTCAACTGGACTAGCTTGCTTGCCCTAGCAATGGCAGTTGGTTGACAGTTGGTTTTGGTGGTGGCAGGGACAGCAGGCCCCTTCTGTATAGTTGTCTGTTTCCTTGAACAATGTTTGGGAAGGTGAGAGGAATTACATCTTACAAATGAGGATGCTGAGGCCCAGAGAATTTGAGTGACTTGTTTAAGGTCCAATATAGAGCAAGTAACAGAGTAGAGATTCAAACCCAGGTCTTCTGACTCAAACTTGGTGTCCTTTCTGTGTCACCACTCCAGCTTCCCATTACCTGAGAAGGTAAAACTCCAAACAGGTGCTCTGTTCCTAGTCCAATTCCCCAGAAAAGACCTGGAAAGATGTGAGCATAATCCCATCTTGACCTTTTCTGCTATCAGCATGGGTTTGGCCACTGAAGCCAGGAACTGTTTTTGGTCCTATACTTCCCAGAGGATTCCACAATGCCTTTCCCATAGTAGGCACTTAATATAGGCTTATTGAATGGAATTAAGAACTAAAGTAGATAACTGGCCCCTGTAGTGACATCCTCCTGTTTTCCTAAACTCCACAAGGACAGCAAAAGTTCCAAATAATAAAAGGTGGTACATCAGAAAAGAATATCAGAAAGAATGGTGGTTCTGGAGTCAGAAAACCTAACATAGATTTCACCTCTGTCACTTAGAGTGACTGGGGTGAGCTATTTAAATTATCTAGCACCTCAGCCTCTTCACTTGCAAAATGAGAGGATGGAACAAGATGTTAGTAAACAAATATTTATTGAATACTTGCTATCATGTGCTAGGACAGGGTGGGGAATCTTGAGACCACATGTGGCCTTCTAGGTCCTCAGGTGAGGTCTTTTGACGGAGTCCAAGTTTTACAGAATAAATCCTTTTATTAAGGAGGTTTGTTCTGTGAAGTTTAGATTCAGTCAAAGGGCCACACTTGAGGACCTAGAGGGCCATGTGTGGCCTTGAGGCTGTAGTTTCCCCATCCCTGCACTAGGCACATGAATACAAATGGAAAGAAAGATAATCCTGCCTTCAAGGAGCTTACAGTCTTATGGGAGAAGACATCTCATAAAAGGAAGCTGAAAAGGTGGGTCCAGAGAGAAGGTACCCATGTAGGGGCACGATAGAGAGAAAAGTCAGGAGTGGAGCCTAGAGAGGAATGAATGAGGGAGCATGGCTAGCCTGGGCTAAAAAAAAAAAATGGAGCTTCAGGGAGGAACTGATCAATCACAGGAAGGGGCTTCGGGGGCACAGTGATCTTCCAGGGCAAGAAGCTGCTATGGCATGATGGAGAAGGATGTCTGGAGAGTCACGACTAGAATTCAGGGAGGAAGGAAGGAATGACCTCCAAATTCTCTTCTAGCTCTAAATATGTGGTCCTATAAATGGCTGGGGTTTATACAGTGCTTTACAATTACAACGCACATTGTTTTAAATAAATTTTATTGCTACCTTTTGTTTTAATATCACTTATGCTATCCATTGATTCAATTCCTCCCTTCTCCCACCTTCCCCATTCTCCTTTTTTTTTTTTGCTGAGAGATTATAGGAAGTCATCATTTTTTTTTTGCTTTTCACCACCATGATAACTTGATAAGAGCATATTGCCATTTCCCTCTGTTCTCCACTCTTCTCTCCTCCTATCTGTCCTGTGAATTCATCTATAGTTGTTCAGCATCTGGCACATAATTTCTCTTATTGGGTGAGGGGGTGTTAAAAGTTAATGGGAGAAAGGGGAAATGTCTTGTGTGATGAATGATTGGTCCTATGACCCAGACGTCTTCATAATATTTTATATCTATTTTCTCATTTGACCCTTGAAACAGCCTTGTTAGGCATGTAGGTTTGGTTTCACAGGTAAGGAAAATGAGACCTAGTTTAGTTGACTTGCCCAAGTTTCCCCAGCTAGTAAAAGGCAGAACTGGGGCTAGAAGTCAGGTCTGACTCCTGGTCCAGCCCTCAGTCAATGCTTATCCCTTGTTGGAAAAGCGCTTGGAAGAACCAAGGCAGAGGGAACCTAAGCGAAAGAAAAGAACATTGTGTCTGGTTCACCTGACTGGATAAGAACCAGGGAAGGTCGCTGTGAGCATGGCACTGTGAGAAGAAAGGAAATTTATTCTTTGCCACTCGTTTCTCTGGGGTAGCTAGGTGGCAGATAGAGTGCCAGGAGTGGAGTCAGGAAGACTCATCTTTCTGAGTTCAAATCCAGCCTCAGACACTCACTAGCCATATGACCCTGAGCAAGTCATTTAACCCTGTTTGCCTCAGTTTCCTCATTTGTAAAATGAGTTGGAGAAGGAAATGGCAAACCACTCCAGCATCTCTGCCAAGAAAACTCCAAAAGGAGTCACAGAGTCAGACACGACTGAAAATGACTCAACAACAATGTTCTTTTCTCTATCAATAAATCAATCAATGAACATTAATTACCTCCTTTGTGATAATTACTATTCTAATTGTGAAAGAAAGAAAGAATGCCTGCCCTCAAGGTGCTTATGTTTAATACTTATCTATTTCTACCCTTCTTCTGGCATCCCAGGTTTATAACCTCAGCGTTGTCCTTGACTCCTCACTCTTCTTCACCCCACAGATCCAATCAATTGCCGAGTCTTGCCATTTCAACTTCTCTGCCTCTCCTATCTGACCCCTTCTCTCTACTCACACAGCTGCCTCTTCCCCCCTAGTCCAGGCCCTCATTACCACTCATCTGGATGATTGCAACAGCCTCCTAGTCGTTCTTCCTGCCTCAAATCTCTCCCCATTCCAATCCATCCTATGCACTGTAGTCAAAATGATTATCCCATGTCTCCACTCCATCCTACTCAATCTACGTCAGAGGCTCTGTGTTGCCGCCAGAATTAAAAATAATGCCCCTCTATATTGCAAAGCCTTTTACAACCTGGCCCCAACTTATCCTTTTACCTTCTTATATTACTCCCCTTCCTGCATTCTGTGGTCCAGCCAAACAGATCTCTCTGTATCTCATACGTGATCCTCCACCTCCTGACCATTTCTTTGCGCCGGGGGATCCCTCAATCTAGAATGCCCTACCACCTCGCCACTCCCCAACCCACCACATCGCACGGTCCCCCCTCATAGAATTCCTCACTGCCTCTAGGTGAAACTCAAGAATTACCTTTCACACGAGACTTTTGCTGATCCCCACAAAGGCTAGTACCCTCCCTCTCAACTACCTTGTATTTAATGACTTTGTGTTTATTTTGTTTTTATTCTGCAAATATTAAATCTGTATGTGAATAGACAGTGTATACTTACATAAACACAAGTAATCTCTCCCATAGAATATAAGCCTCTTGAGACCAGGTATTTTTTCACTTTTTGACTTTTGTATCCTTAGCGTCTAGCTCAATGCCTGGCGCGTAGTAGGTGTTTGTCAATTAGGTGACAGTTTGATTCTGTTGGAGAAGACTACGTGTACATATAGGGTGTCCCAAAAAGTCTTGGTGTAGTTTTAAGCTTTAATAGTTTAAAGACCATTAGACTTTTGGAATATCCTATATAAATAATAGCTAACATTCATATAGCACTTTATGATTTGTAAAGTGTCACACATGTTAACTCATATATATATATAAACATATAAATAATATGTGCATATACATGCATGTATATGTATGTATATATAAGCATATCTGTATGTGTATATATCTATGTTTTCACATGCTTGGGGTAGACATCCCCCTAACTCATCCATGTTGGTTACCTTCAGCTTGTTTTAGCCCTTCTGCCAAAATGGTTTTATTGGGGTGTGGCTGCTGTGCATGCTACAGCTTCTTCAAGCCACAGGTAAGAGTTGAGTGAAGATGAACACCAAAGGTGGATGAGCAGCCCTGAAAAGGGCTTAGCAAGCCTTCACACCAGAGGTGCTGGTCCTCCCTCAATACCCTAAATCCCAGGCAGAACAGACAAATGAGAACAATTTATTTTAACAACCATGAAGGTGGCTGGAGCAGGCACTGTGGAGTGCTTAGAGCAGACCGGCACAACTTGGCAGAAGGTAGGGGCCAAAATTAAAATAGGCTGAATAGGTTAGGCTAGAGACAGACTGATGATGGTTGATTGTGGCAGGTCACATGACAAACAGGAGACAGTGCACAGTGACAACCCTACATTTTTCACTGGCCACCACAAATCCTTCGTTGGGCCGCTTACAGCCTGTGGCCTGGCTTAGAGCTTGGTCAGACATCAAAGTTGCCAAGGTCGTCCATTGCATTCTGGGCCATCACTAGGCATCCTGATTTTTGTCTTGTCATTGGACTTCAGTGACTTTGGAAGAGACAGTGAGGCAGATGACTTAAGCAACTCTGCCTCACAAATTCAATTCACACAAGAGTCAAGACATTACCCCATGATGTAAATGGTCTTCTTTGAAAAGAAGGACAAAACACATGTATATGTGTGTAGTGTTAATATATAGTCATATAGATATTATGCCACTACTGTATAATAGTAATGTAGAGATTATACTATTACCTATATTATCACTAGTAATAAAGATACATACATATATATCATATACATATGTGCATATATATATGTATATATGGATAGAGAAACAGAGAGGGGAGTGGGAGTTGGGAAGAGGGGAGGGTATTGCACATGCCCATGTCACCTAGCATGGAGGCACTCTGCTTTTAGGAGAAGACATTCTGTGTTTCTCTACCACATAGTACGGCCTCTTTTGATTGGCTATGTAGCCAGAACAGACCACTTCTTTAAAAACTGCCAGACTGGGACAATCTCTCTTTTCCCAAGTTTTCACCACCTCTGACCCTCATTCGGTCTTAGAGCTTTGAATAATCCATCTCTACCAGTGAAGAGAATCTTGTGAAAGTGGGTTTTGAGCCACAGTTTACACAAGCATATATAGAACATATTCCAAGGTAGTTTAGGAAGGAAGGTGGTATTCTACCACATTCAATGACTAGTCTCGACACTGGGAATGGAGTCTGGTTAAAGTGAGTCTGAAAGGGGCCCTGAGGCCTTTCACATCTTCCCGTTCACTGCAGTTACAAGATTCCCATCAGGCTAATAACTGCATCACCATTAGTGCAAAGCAAAGTGTATTTCCTTAGAAAAATTATAGGCCAACTGAAACAGAAACTTGCAATCCAAATTCAACCAAACAGCCCTTTTCCCCATTCTTTATGTGCAGATCACTATACTAACCTGTGGGGATAGAAAGGTTAATAAGATAAGGTTCTTTCCTTCCAAATCCTTGCAGCAGAGATGTGCTAGAGCCAGCTTGAATTGGCTCTACAGCAGGAGTGGGGAACCTATGACCTCAAGGCCACATGTGGCCTTCTGGGTCCTTGGGTGCGGCCTTTTGACTGAGTCCAAGGTTTACAGATCAAATCCTTTTATTAAGGGCATTTGTTCTGTGAAATTTGGATTCAGCCAAAGGGCCTCGCTTGAGGACCTAGAGGGCCACGAGCGGCCTCAAGGCCACAGGTTTCCCACCCCTGCGGGGTGGTTGTTAAATTATCAGCATGAACAACTACATCTTGGAAACTGGCAAATGCCAGTTCAGGGCTTGATTGTTGGCATCTCAGTCCGTAGCAGGTAGCTTCAGTCAGGGCAAAAGTTAAGTCAGAGCACAGCATGGACAGGTATGTTCCTATTTTCTCTAGAATTAGGTCTTGGAAGGCTCAGGGTCTCTAGTAGCAGTTCAGGAATTCAGATGGGAACATGGAGGGGAATCTCCTGGATTCTAGTTTTAGCCTAAGCCATTTATTTTCGGAAACTAGGTAGTCCAGTCTAGCCTTGGAGTCAGGAGGACCTAAGTTCAAATGAAGCCTCAGACACTTACTAGCTGCGTGACCCTGAGCAGGTCACTCAACCCTGTTTGCCTCAGTTTCCTCATCTGTAAAATGAGCTGGAGAAGAAAATGGCAAACCAGTCCAGTATCTCTGCCAAGAAAACCCCTTACTAGGGTCACAACGAATCAGACAGGACTGAAATGACTGAACAACAGCACATGAAGTGCCCATAGTCACATAGCTAAGTAAATGTTGAAGCTGCTCCTCAAACCAGATCTCTAGACCCTAAGCCCAACACTTTTTATATTCTTTCTACACTATCCCTTAGCACCCAAGAGGAACATTTCTTCAAAATTTCCTTTAGGCTAATGTGAAATCTTATTGGTCATGAGCCCAAGAAATAGTGATGTCCTCACTTGTACCCATGTAGAACTCAATTTGTGTGGGAAACTTGACCTTACAAGTTAAGCTTAATTCCTGTGGAGGCAAGATTGGGTTTATGAATGGGCAGTATGACTCTGGGGCAGCTAGGTGGCGTAGTGGATCAAGTGTCTGGCCTGTGGTCAGGAACTCGTTTTCTTGAGTTCAAATCTGGCCTTCGACACTTACTTGCTGTGTGACCCTGCACAAGTCACATCACCCTATTTTCCTCTGTTTCCTTATCTGTAAAAATGAGCTGGAGAAGGAAATTCAAACGGCTCCAATATCTTTGCCAAGAAAACCCCAAATGGGGTCATGAAGAGTCAGACACAACTAAAAATGACTGAAGAACAATGACATTCATCTTTGGCTCACACAGATCAGGACAGGCAGGATTTCTTCAGGGAAAGAAGGAAGGTCTGTATCATCACTACCCAACTAATGTTGCCTGTATATGGTAATGCCTTTCCTTGGTAGGTTTTCCTCTGTGATAATGTCATCTTGAAGGAAAGTTAAACAAGTCTGGAGATCTGAATTTCTGGGTTGATTCCCAACTCATGTCTGTGTGAGGCAGAAAAGCCCATGTCTATAAAACATTCTTGAACTTTAGAAAAGGACTCTGGATCCCACTTTACAACATCACTCAAATACAGAGCAGAAGAACCCACTAAAATTCCAGCTCCCTCATTATTTCTTTGACAAAGTTCTGCACAAGATATGAGTTCTCTTCATACTGGGTACCTCTGTGTTCCACTGACATGGCCTTTGTTTGGGCAGTAGCAAGCCAGCACCAAGTGACCAACATACAGTTTATATACTTGAGCTCCCCTTGGCCTTAACCTTTAAAAGAAGGTGCAAGTCTGCCGAGAAAAGACAAAAGAAAAGTCACCATAAGGGAGGCAATATTAGAAGCTTGAGAAGTCCTCTCGAGAGTGCGCAGAATTGAGGCTCAGACACAGACATACATCCCCCCTCCCCCTCCAGCCCCCTATCCACACCCACCACCCCATACACACGTAAGCCCAGGAATTGGACACACACATGAACACCAAAACACAGATTCAGAAATGCCTGCGTGCACATGGATCTGGATTCTACAGGGAACCATGTGTGCCTAGTGGCCGGTGACAGATGGAGACACAGAAGGAAAGACAGTGCCTCAGTGAAAGGGAGGAGAAAAGGATGTATAGCCCCAGTGAGAGAAGGTGCAAGAGGATATGGAGATGCCAAGCCTCACTTGGACCCAGAGAAGTCCACAGGTCATACCATCTGGATTGTCCCAAAGGGGAAAAGGATTGGCGTATGCACTGAGGAGAAACTTGGATCTTGTGAATCATATAGAATATAAAGGTTTGGAGGGGAAGGCTGCTTGATGTCCTTCAGAAAGGAGAGGAGAGATTTAGTGACTACTGAAGATCCTATTCTGCCTTTTTTTGTTGAGTTAAATACAGCCTGTCCTATACTCAGTATTTTGTGAGCCTGAATGCTTTCAAGGGATCTGAAGAGGTTTTTGTTTTGTTTTGTTTTGTTTTTCCCGGGGAGAACAGAGAGCCAAATCTGGTTTTTTTTTTCCCAGAGGAAATCTTGGGTGAAGACAAAATGAACCATAGAAAGTGTTACTAAGAAAGATATGTTCCTCTCTGAAGTGAATTCATCAAAGGTCAGGTTAGACAGGTAAGGAAAATGATGGCAGAGAAGTGAAATGAAGGAACCATGACCACACTGATAGATGGATCCCATTTGGAGACCCTGGGCCTGAATTGGAAATTCCCCCCAGGTACGAATGAGGAAGTAAGGGAATCACTGAGCAGCAATTGGAGGATTCTGAGGATTCTGAAAGTGGCTCTGGCATTTCTGGTACAGTGGTAGGCACTTGGCACTCTCCCATTGAAGTCTGAGATCTGTGTGTGTGTGTGTGTGTGTGTGTGTGTGTGTGTGTGTGTGTGTGTTACATCAGAGGATGGGAGGGGAGAAGAAGGAGGAAGCAGAAACTCATCCAAGGGTTCTCTTGCACTTTTAGATTTCCTATAACTAACTGGAAGCCCATCAGCAAAAGACCAGTCCATACTCAAGCAACTAAAGCAGCCATCACAATTAATCAGTTAATTAAAAAGTATTTGCCAAGTTGTTTTTCAGTAGTCTGACTCTTTGTGACCCCATCTGGGGTTTTCTTGGTAAGGTTCTGTGGGTCGCTAGGTGGCACAGTGGGTAGAACACTGGGCTTGGAATCAGAAAGACTTCATCTTTATGAGTTCAAATGTGGCCTCAGACACTTACTAGCTGTGTGATCCTGGACAAGTCATTGGAACACTCTTTGCCTCAGTTTTCTCATCTATTAAATGAGCTGGAGAAGAAAATGACAAACCACTGTAGTATCTTTTCCAACAAAACCTCAAATGGGGTTATGAAGCCTGCCACATATGAGGAATGGTAAGAAGAACAGTTTGGCTTCACCATCACTTGTGTGAAGGGAAGTAACATGTGATACAGCCAGAAAGGTAGGGCCAGTCCAGATTGTAAGGGACTTTAAATGCCAAATAGAGGATTTTATAGTTGGTCCTATAGATAATAGAGCCACAGAGCTTATTGAATCACGGGGTAGTTGAGGTTTCAAACCTTGATCTTGTCCAGGGGTAGGGAACCTGTGGCCTTGATAGAAAAAGGGGAGTTGAGAAAAGGGAAGGATTTTAGGGGAAAGATAATGAGCTCTGTTTGGGGCATGTTGAGTTTAAGATGCCTAGAGGATACCCAATAAGCAATTGTTCCTGTAGGACTAGAGCTCGGGAGAGAGAACGGGGCCGGATACACGGATCTGGGAGTCATCAGAGATGATAATGAAACCTATGAGGGCTGAGGTCACCAAGAGAAAAAGAATAGTGGGAGAAGAGAAAGAGGCCCCCGGATAAGAGCTTTGGTTACACCCAGAGTTAAGGAACACCGTAGGGAGGATGATTCATCAACGGAACCTCAGCATTTCAGCATGAAGTACACATGCATTTTTTTTTCTGCCACAAAACTCTATCTAGGATCCCATTAAAAGAAAAGTAAATTGCTCTATATAGCCCTGGAAGAGATCTGTCCCAGGTCACACAGCTAGTTAGTAGCAGAATTAGGTCTAGACCTCAGTTGCTGGGGCTTTTTTTTAATTGTTGTTGTTATTTGTTTTGTTTGGGTGTATCGCCCTTTCCAGCACAGCATACAGTCCCTCAATTTAAAAAACAAACTAACAAACTTTAGGCTCTGGATTGACACTGGACCACAGACAGCTCCCATCCCTCTCCTATCAGAGGGAGTTTCCATCCATGCCAACTAAGGGAGGAGAGGAGAATATCCTCCCGGCATAGCTTGGTGTGTAGAGCAAGACAATGAGCATCCACTTCTTTCGAAGAGAGACTTCCCCGAGCTCTGGGGCCTGCCCGTGGGGAACAAGGCATTATGTTCCAGGGCACAGATCCACGGTATCCTAAGCCCACACTGCTGGGAGGAATGACAGACAAGGTTATGTTTGGCTTGAAATCAGAAGGGGAAGGCAGTCATTCCAAACTCCCCTTAAGAAATAAAAAAGCAGTACATGAAAGGTTTCATGAAGAAGAGAAAAGAGAAAGGAAAACATTCCTACCTATCTGCGAGTCACTGGGCACACATACTGCGAGCATTTCCCGCCAGACCTGAGCAGGCATGAGACCTGGGAGGAGCAGCCAGCTTTCCAGGTGTTCTGTGAAGATAGCAGAGGCCTTCGCTGTTGGCAGCCTCACCTCTGCTTTATGCCAGCCAACAGCCAGGGGAGGGAAAGCCAACCTTCTCACCAGAGCACAATGGGCAACTCTTACCGGCACTGATGCGGGTAGAAGGTTGGGGAGCTGAGGCAGGGATGGTTCCCTTTTTTGCAGACTAGGTAGAGATAAGAAGGTCTTGCAACTGAGATCCAGAATTCCTCCATTTTACTAATGTGGAAACTACAGCTTGGGCAGTGACTTGCCCAAGGCACTACTTAGCAGAGTGGGGATAAGAACCCAGGTACTTTTACTTTAAACCCTCCCTTTCTCCCCGTATCATGCTGCCTCAAGGCTAAGGTCAGTTCCTTGGTTACTATGAAAACTTTGACCGGCTTTAAAATGATTTCCCCTAGCCTTCAGGACAGTCTTAGTCCCACCCCTACAGACACTGAATAGCTCAGCTGGCTAGGCATAGAAAAGCTTGTCCCTAGATACACTGTTTTTTGATGGGTAATATCTGACAGGATAAAACATGTGAATTTTGGTGGAACACAAGTCTCTGTTGGTACCTATAGCACTTGGCTGTAAACATCAGCCTTCCTTAAGTGGAGTTTCTAAACTTCCTGATAACCTCTGACTCTTTGTCCTGCTTCACTGTATTCCACAAAGGAGATTCTCTTCTGGACTTTCAGAGACCCCTTCTCACAGACTCTGTACCACCCTCCAAGACAGTAAGATCACCCATCTGGAGCTGGAAGGGGGCTATCTAGGGCCAGCTATTCCAACCCTTTCATTTTGCAGATGAGGAAACTGAGGCCCAATGACTTGCACAAGGTTTTAGATTTAGAGTTGGAAGGGGTCTGAAAGGCCATCAACCTCATTAATTGAATAATTAATTAAACATATGCCTGGGAAGGTTGTATTTTGCTCAAGGCCATACAGGAAATAAGAGCCAGAGAAATTTGAACAGAAGTTGCCTGACCCCAGAACCAATGCTCTTTCCACTGTATGTATACCCTGCCTCCCACAAATCCAGACTGCCCTATCCCAGACCTTTTTCTTTCTTTGCTCAGTCCTGGGCCCTCATCCCCTGTAAGCCTCAACCATCATTCACAAACTTTGGGGCACAAATCCTTCCTCTTTCCAACCAAGTTTCCAGTTCATTTCCATTTTGACTCAAGTCAATTCAATAATTATTTAGTTGTCAAGGGCACACTGTGTGTGAGGCACCAGGCTTCCCAGTCCCTCCCTGAGCTTTCTTCTCACAGTCTTCCTCTACCTCTCGCCCCTCTTGCTCACACCAAGCCTCTTTATGGCCCTCCAGAGACCTTCTCTTCCTTTACCCTCTATGGCATCATCCTCATCTTCTTTTGCACTGCTCTCTTGCCTTACCCACCCCCTACAAAACAACGCTCCCCCCCCCCACACACACACATACAAAAGAACAGGCTTGGGAGAAGAGGAAGCTGTCAAAGCGTCTGCCATCCGGGAGCCCTCCGAGAGGCACATCGGTGAGCATGCTGCGGGGCAGCCCTGCATTGTTTTCACATCTCGGCCATGTGATTACAATTCCAGCCTGGGGGCAGGTTGAGGGCTCCCCCCTTCCACTTCCAACACCCCCTCCTCCTTTCCCACCTTGGGGCCTCTGAGAAAGACTGGCCAATGCTGCAGATGTTTACTGGGGCCCAGGGTGGTTCCCACAGGAGGAGGAAATGGGGTCTCACAAAAGATCTGGGGCTTTTGCCTGAGGAAGTAGCATCAACTTTTCAGTGACCCGCTGTCCAGGGATGAGGGACAAGTGAGGCCAGGGACCCAGGGGAAGGCCCAGAGAGGAGTTTATTCTTAGAGGAAAGGAGGTTATTGTGAACCTTTGTTTATACCGGCTACTGAATGAGACCAGTGACCTTGATGGTTGTCAACATGCTGAATGGTTATCTCCCTCTCTTATTATTGTTTTGGATTTGCTCCATTCATAATTTTGTTTGGTCTCAGATTCCTCCCCCTTCCCCCCACCCAGGCCCCCGCCCTTCTACTGGCTAACTTTCAGCATTGTAGCTGGGATAAAAAGGCAAGATATCCTTCCCAATTTCTTCCAAAATATTCTTCCCATGCCTGGCTAGCTTGCTGCACTTTTAACCCTCAAGCAGGGAAAGAGAGACAGTGTCATTAATAAGACACATCCTCTCTAAGGGGAAGCAGGGAATAGGGTCACTGGTTATATCCTGGCCTGGCCATATCTGGAATATTGGACCCAATTCTGGGCACTGCACTTTAACAGGGGCATGCAGAAATTGCAGTAGGTCTAAAGGAGAGTGATTAGATCAGGGAGGTGATTTAGAATCTTGTTATGTGAGGAATGTTTGAGCGAATTGTGAATGATTAAACTGGAGAAGAGAATATTTAGGAGATACATGAAAGCTATCTTTAAGTGCTCCAACATGGAAGTACATGGAAGAGGGATTAGACATGCTTTGTCTTGTTCAAGGAGTGTGGAAGAGACCTTTCCCTAGGTCCCTCCACCACTAGTGTCTTCCCTAAATTGGATTATGTCTGATTTACACCGTGTAAAATCATATATGCATAAAGTTGCAAGCCTGTTGTCTCCCCCATTAGAACGTAAGCTTTTGCCTCTTTTTGTATCCTCAGAGGTTAGCATAGTGCCTGAACCATAGAAAGCACCTAATAAATGTTTATTTAATGAATTGAATTGAACTTGTAAACTCAATGTTTAGCATAGTGCCTGTCCCATATTAAGCGCTTAATAAATGTTTGTAGACTGGCCAAGAAGCAAAACAACCTTTTTGGGAAAGGTGATCCAGCCAAGAAAGGCTGGGCTTGCCCTCTGGCTTCCTCTCTGCCTAGACACTTGGGATGACTTTGGTTTGGTTGATATTTTCAGCATGTGTTGGCTCTTAAGGGGAAGGGATGGAAGAAAGGTTGGAGATATAAAAGGAGAATGCAAAAAGAGATGATGGAGGAGGGAAAGAAAAGACAGACTTGGAGGCTTTGGGAAATGAAAGTGGTCTCCTATGCATAAAGCTTTTTCTAAGCAATGATCAGAGGGCACCTGCTGCTATAAGGTCACTGCTCAGCTAATGCACCTCTGTCCCAACTATGAGGGCGGAGTTGAGTAGACTTTTTTTTGGTGCAACCTTTACATCAAAGATGCAAAATTCAAGGCAGCCATGATTCAATTGACTAGAGCCCACACCTATCAACCTGGGAAAAATCCTGTCCTGGATGGCTTAGTAGACTGGCATCAAGTCCTTCATTTGCAAGTATCAAGGTTCTCCTGAAGTATCTAAACCCTCAAGTACTGCAAATCTTGAGTCTTGAGCCCCACAGTGAACATCTTCTAAAATAATTTACAGTCCTTATTGAAAATTAGATTCAATTAGGGGCCTTCCTTACATTCTTCAACCCCAAACCAGAGTAAGAATCCCAGATTCCTGCTGATCTGGCACCATTTCTAGCATCTGCTGACAGAAACCTTTTCCATACGCTCTAGCTTTTTCTATTTTCCTCTAAGTTCTTTGGGTCTTGTTTGAGCTTTTATAGTGGGCAAGTCTTAGAAAGTCTTTTTGAGCCACCAAATATTTTGTTTTGGTTTGGTTTTTGGAGGCAATTGGGGTTAAGTGACTTGCCCAGGGTCACATAACTATTAAGTGTCTGAGGCCACATTTGAACTCAGGTCCTCCTGACTCCAGGGCTGGTGCTATCCACTGTGCCACCTAGCTGCCCCTCTAAATAACTTTTAGGGAAGTTTTCTTCTTTCGGGGACTTGCCAAAATGGGGACCTCTTTCTCTAAGACTATCCCTTATCATAATTTCTAAGCTTTTTAGATACATATCTTCTTTTACTTTTGCAAAGTAATTTGATGTAAAGGATAGAATTTTAGTTACTTCCAAAATTTGGAAATCATTGCCTGCTTTGGTTTTATTATGGAGTTGTACTTTATTATCTATGGATGCTTTTCTCTCCCTTGAATAGAGATGTACTTTCCCTCAAGGAATTACATCCAGGTGCTAGCAAGTGAACCTAATTGTTTTCCCATTAATTTCCATTAGGAAGAGTGACTATTTTAGGTCTATTAAAGCAGTGGGTAGGTATAGGCAGATTACTCAAGACCACCTAAGAAGCATCCCTCAGGCTTCATCTCCATCTCAGATCACATTCCTGAGATGGCACACCTTTAGCTATGAGTGTATGAACCCAGGAATGCCATTTCTCCCAATTTTTCCTCTGACTCACTGGGGGCACATTGGGAAGGCATTTCTGACAAGTTATATCTTGGGCATTTAATGATTTTGATTGCTGGGAAGGAAATGACCAAACTGGAACCCATCATAGAATTAGTATTAAACCAAGAATTCTTAAACTTTGTTGGGGTCATGGACCCCTTTGACAGCATAGTTAAGACCATAGATCCCTTTTCAGAAAAAAAAATGCTTTTAAATACATGAAATATGTAGAAATCTCAAGGGAAACTAATTCTATTTAAGTCCAGCTATAAAAATACTTAATAAAAAAAAGTTTACAGGTCCCAGGTTAGGTATAACGCAGTTTGTGTATGATATGGATGGATTCTTTTGTTGATTCCCCAGTCTATGTCAACAGTTCTACAGGGATTGGCTGTTCCCCCTCTCAACCTGTGTCCATCTGGAATCACCATCCTTTTCCTTCTCTCTTCTTTTTCCTTGTCCTGTATTCTCCAGAATGGAAGACACTACGCAATAGTAGCTATCGTAGAATACAGGCAAACTAATGTATTATTATTGGCAGAATTGTGAAGTGGTCCAACCATTCCAGAAAATAAGGAGGAGGGAAGGGAATAAACATTTATATAGCACCTACTGTGTGCCAGGCACTGTGCTAGGTACTTTCCAAATGTTATCTTATTTGATCCTCACAACACCCTTGGGAGTTAGGAGCTATGTATGTTTAGGAATTGTGAGAGAAAGAGCCACACTGTTCATACCCTTGACTCAGTGATTCAGTACAGTATATATTCATAGCAGTACTGTTTGTGGCAGAAAAAAAAACTGGAAAGAAAATGGGCATCCATTGACTGGGCTAGAGAAACTGGGGTAACAGACTTTTTTTTCGTCTTAAACCTCTTTGTTTTGGGTCTTTAGTGAAACCAGGCTCCTCTCAATACAAATTCCCTTTCTACTCCCCTATTGGCTAAGTTATCTCTTATGATGGGAGAGTCAGAATACTCCTTGCTTTCTATTGTCATTTTCAGATCTTCCTTCCAATGTTTTTTTTTAAAGCTTCTCTTCCTTTGAAATTCATAATATTCAAATTTATCACCCAGTTCAGATCCAGGTGGCTGTTATTTCTAGAACACCCCTCCCCCTCCCCATCAAGACATTCTCCTTCCTTCCTTAAGAGTTCAGTACATGGCTCAGGCTTTCTCTACTCTTTCTCTACTTTCTCTATCTCCTGCATTCACTAGAAGACTTCAACATACAGACACATTAATACCCCCTCAAATATCCTACTTTCACCATTCCTGTGAGACCTCCACAGGGATGTTCTTGGTAGAGATACTGGAGTGGTTTGCCATTTCCTTCTCCAGCTCATTTTACGGATGAAGAAACTAAGGCAAACAGGTTTAAGAGGCTTGCCCAGGGTCACACAACTAGTAAGTGTCTTGAGGCTGCATTTGAGCTCAAGAAGATGAGTCTTTCTGACTTCAGGACCAGCACTCTATCTACTGTGCCACCTATATTCCCCAGAGGAAATACTTCACATTCATAAACCCAACCTTACTTACCCCATGGTGTTGAATTTAACTTAGAAAGTCAAGTTTGTAACATAAACTGAGCTCTACATTGGTACAAATAGGAACATTAATATTTCCTTGGGCTTGTGACCAATGGGATTTCATATTATCATAAGACATTTGAGGAAATGTTCCTTTTGGTTGCTAAGGGAAAGTGCAAGAAAAATATAAAATAAAATTTAATGTGAAAAATAAAAATATAAAAAGTGTTGGACTTGGAATGTTAGCTCTAACATTTACCTAGCTATGTGACTATGTTGTTGAGTCATTCCAGTAATGTCCAACTCTCCATGACCCCATTTGGTGTTTCCTTGGCAAAGATACTGGAGTGGTTTGCCATTTTCTTCTCCAGCTCATTTTACAGATGAGGAAACTGAGGCAAATAGGATTAACTGACTTGTCCAGGACCCCACAGCTAGTGAGTGTCTGAGACCAGATTTGAATTCAGGTCTTCCTGACTGCAGGCCCAGTGCTATATCTACTGTGCCATGTAGCTGCCCTGAGACACCTTGGTAAGACTCAATCTTCTCATCTGTAAAACGGAGATAACATTTGCACTATCTACTTTCTGATCTGTCACTGTCCCTCTTTATAACAGCAATAATGCTGCTGAATGATTGCTCCAATAATTGCAGTTAAATTCTCAGTAGAATGGACAATTCCAGCTACCTCTTTGGGCCTCACTCAGTTTCCTCATCTGTTTGACAAAAAATCCTGAAGATTAATGAGGGATTTGATTAAATGGTCTTTTCCAGCTCTAACCTCCTAAGACTATACGAAACACAGACCTCAAATCTACTTATTTCAATTGGTCTTAAACCCCAAGCATGTGGAGTCGCTTGGGACTTCTGCCTTAACTGTACATATAGAATTGTGTTTATAGGAAATCCTCATGATTCAGGATCGGTAAGTAATAAATAGTTATTAGCCACTGCTCCCTGGTGGCACCCTAGCCTTCGGCTAGGGTGTGGATGGCAAAATTGGCCTACTTCATTATTTCTCTAGGGTTGGATTCCTGAGGAGGGGGTGGGAAACTCTTTTAATTTCCTTCTTGGCTGTCCCAAGCCCCTGCCTCCAGGGGTCTGAGGTGTGTTCAGGATGAGTTAAAAGTCAGTTTCTAGGGCTGGGTTGAAAGGGGTAAGCGGAAGGGAAAAGGAGGAACTCAAGACTGGGAACAGATGAAGGAACTAGGATATTTAGTCTGGGTGATACAAGTGTCAAAAGGACTATTCTTTAGTCCTCTCTCTTCTGTTGCTTCATTGTGGTGCAGAGGTTACCCTGGGTTCTCTAAGGTTGAGGGAGTCGCATAAGATGTAGCAGGTCCCTGTCAGGCAGAAAGAATAGCCAAGTACAACTCTGGTGATAAACTATATGTCTTTTGATGCACAGTAGGTAGAGGGCTGGCCATGATGTCAGAAGATTGGAGTTCAAATCCAGCCTTAGAAGCTTACTAGCTGTGTGACTCTGGGCAAGTCACTTGACCTCCAGAGGGCTCATTTTTCTCATCTATAAAATGAGGATCACCATGACACCTACCTCCCACGATTATTGGGAGGATCAAATGAGATAAGCTTTGTAAAGTGCTCAGTGCAGTGCCTGGTACATAGTAGATGCTTAATAAAGGCCTCTCCTTCTCCTCACCCTGTCTTTAGTCCAAAGGCCAGTTTAGTTAAATTTGGAGAAGTTCATTAATGTATGGACCTAAAGAGTGATACATTTTTCCACCGTATCAAATCTCAAAAACCATTTACCAAATCTTCTTCTTCTTGTTCAGTCGTTTTTCAATTGTGCCCACCTCTTTGTGACATCAGTGTGTGTGCTTTCTTGATTGTTATATAGCCCTTCTATGACTTGGTAAGGATATCTAGGCAGTGCAGTAGATATAGTGCTGGCCTAGTGTCAGGAAGACTCATCTTCCTGAGTTCAAATCTGACCTCAGACATTTAGTAGCTGTGTGGTCTGGACAAGTCACTTAATCCTGTCTACCTCAGTTTTATCATCTGTAAAATGAGCTGGAGAAGGAAATGGCAAACCATTCCAATATCTCTGCCAAGAAAACCCCAAATGGGGTCATAAAGAGTTGGACACAATGAAGAAAATTACTCAACAACAACACTTGGTAAATGGCTTCTGAGATTTGATGTGGTGGAAAAATTCATCACTCTTTGGTCAACATATTGAGTCTCTTCAAATTTAATCAAACTGGCCTTTGGACCAAAAACAGTGTGAGGAGGGGGAGTGGCATTTATTTTTATTAAGCATCTATTAGTTCTCCCTGACTCTAACACTTGCATATACTATCCACTATACCATGTTACCTCTTCAGTCCTTGGAAGTATTGTAGATGAGGTATTAGGTTCTTTTGCTATATGACTTTTGAGGGTAGAGCTAGTTCCAAATGTTGAAAGTTATAGGTAGGTATAACAGTTTTGTAGACTTTGGGGCATTAAAACCTTGTCTTTTCGGAAACAGCTTTTATGAGAAGTAATTAGCTGGCATCTATTGCTGCAATGTCCCCAGCTCAAGATGAGGCACCTCTGCTTTAGGGATAGAACTCACTTTGTTACCTGTGGCATGAATGACCTGGGTAATGTTTTAAGGTTATTATACTTCAACTGCTGAAGCCCTCCCCCACCAAACCTGGGAAAATCTGCTATACAAGTCCAATAAGCAACTCTGCACATCCCTCTCAAAAAATACTCTGCACCTGTTGGAAATTATGTCGTAGGCAAATCACAGGAGTCTAGAGTTCCGCTGTGAAGAACACCCCTTTGACCTCAACTAATTTGGATTCAATATATAGAAAGCATATTAGAGATGCCCAAAATAGAATAAATTTCTTTGAAAAGCAACAATCTCCTTCTTGCTATAAGTATAAAAGTAGGCGTTGGAGGACCATTTTTTCGGAAGAAGGTGATCACAGCTTCTGGGTTGACTTTTTTTTCAGTTGCATCCAACTCTCTGTGACCCCTACTTGTGACCCTGGCCAGTCTGGTTCTGGCCCTGGAAATTTAAAGACCTTCGGTTTACTGAAATTAATTGATTTGATTGATTTGAAAATGACTTGATGACCCCACCCCGACCCTGACCCAGCCTATGTTTGCAGAATGGACTAAGTCCCTTGGCGCTGAGTAGGTCTCCTGTGTGGTTTTGCTGGTATAACAGTGATCTGGCCCCATTCACTGGATGGCTGAGTTAAGCAACTCACCATGGTCCCATAGGCTTTCTGAGAGTTCTAGAGAGGTAGGCCGTATGTCATTGTGTGTGTGTGTGTGTGTGTGTGTGTGTGTGTGTGATATTAGAGGAAAGAGACTGGGAATAAGCTTTTATCATCATCCATTTTTTTCCTGTAAATTTTTTCTTTCCTCTTCTCCCCAGCACAGCAAGTGGTTTATCTCTGGGTAACACTTCTCAGGTTCTTAATTCCTCCAGCACAGTGTCTCTGGCAACCTTCCCTTTGCCAAAAGAAAGTATTCTTTATGTAGACCAGGGCCCCTGAGAACTCAGACAGGGCTTTGTACATGGTGAGATGCAAAGGAGCTAGTATCACACACACACACACACACACACACACACACACACACACACACACACACACACAGAGTTTGTTCTCTTCCCTCTTCCTCCTTCCCAACTCCTCAACCAGCCTGTAAGAACCAGATCATTGCCTCACATATGCATGTTTTCTCAGCGACTGCCCAATGATGTGACATGAAGACAGAACCTGTGGAGGCAGGGACAAGTTCTTTGGGGGTGAGTGGGTGGGAGGTGATTGCCAGTCATGGATAAGGGTAGGAACAGCCCAAGAAGCAGGCAGCCAAACTGGGTGAGGCTCATCTGACATCAGATACCAGCCCACCCATGTGTCACAGGCCATCTGGTTTCCTGAGGCCAACTTTATGCACAGTAGAGTAAGGCTAGTAGATCTCACTGATCTGTGTTATTCTTTTCTCACTAATTGCAATAGTAATGGGGAGATTACTTTTGGCATTGTTGACCATTTCTGCAATTTTATAGTTGGTCAAAGGGATGGACGTAGAAACACAAGGTTGGGAAAAGAAGGTATATTTTCTATTTGCAATTAAAGGAGATTCTTGTCTAGGAAAAATGATGATTTCTACCACAGATGTATTTCTCCTACCAGAAGATGTCATCATTTTCCTTCCTTCCTTCCTTCCTTCCTTCCTTCCTTCCTTCCTTCCTTCCTCCTTTCCTTTCTCCCTTCTCCCACTTTCTCTCCCTTTGTTTTCTCTTCCCCTTCCCCTTTTCCCCCTTCCCTGTTGCTTTATTTCATTTTTGCTGTTCAGTCATTTCAATCATATCTGACTCTTCATGACTGCATTTGGGGTTTTCTTGGCAAAGATACTGAAGTGGTTTGCCATTTCCTTCTCCAGCTCATTTTGCAGATGAGAAAACTAAGGCAAAAAGGAATAAGTGACTTGCCCAGGGTCACACAGCTAAGTAAGTGATGCCAGATTTGAACTCAGACCTTCCTGATTCTAGGCCTGGTACTCTATCCACTGTGCCATCTAGCTGCCCTTCTTTCTTTCATACAGACTTATGATTTCATTAGTATAAGGGACTCCCACTAAGGAAACTCTCCTTACCAAATACAGATCTATAACCATTCTGCAACGTGTAGTCTTTGAGACTTCCCTCGGACACTTACCCAGCTGCTAGCACTTCCCTGTCTCAAAATTACCTTCTACTTAAATGTGTACATATTTTGCACATACTTAGATGTGTGGGACAAGGGCTATTTCATTTTCATCTTCATATTCACAGTGGCCAACACAGTGCCTGGCAGGTAATAGGTGCTTAATAAAAGCTTCATGGTTTCCGGCTGCCGTTATATCGTTTGTCCAGTCAGGGTTGTCACAAAGGCCCAGAGAGCACACCATGCCTTCATCACTGGCTTGGAGAGAACATAAGGTCTTCCTTTACACCCACGATTTCACCTCTTTCTTCACTGAGAAGAGAGGGCCCATTGGGTGAGTTCACAGCCCCAAATGGAACCTCCTTCTGCCCTGAACATTCTAGGGCAAGTCTCTCCCCCTGCGGCTGGCACACCTTCTACACAAAGTTTTTTCTGACTCCCTCATCTCCTCTTCAAACTACCATAAATTCATTTTGTATACATTATTAAACAGTTATATATCTGTGTCTTTTCAGAGTATTTCTCTCCCTTCAAGGACCTCTCCCTGAAGAGAATCTGGAACCAAATGTCTTCTCTCTTGAAACTGAGAGCCAGAAGACCAAGATCTCTCCTCTCCCAAGTTCTCAGCAACCCACCTCCTCACACAGGTGAGGAACATTGAGTAATCAATCTCCACCAATTATGATCATCCTATGCAAATGAACTGTGTGTCACATATTGTGTGTACATGTTGTTAAAATATAGGCTTGTGGGGGCAGGTACCTCTGTCTCCATCTCCTCAGAGGCTGTAGTAAGTGCTTAATTATTAAAAATCAAGTATTTCCTTGATGATTGATGATTTCTAGAGCACGAGTTCCTTCATACCCTTTCCATCATCTCTCAACTTTTTTTGGCTCTGATCTCCTTTCTAGTAGCTAGGATCCTTCTCTTTGCCTTCTCCCTACCTCAGTCCCCCAAAAAAGAATAATTTCTAGGATGGAAGCATGTGGTACAAATGGATTTATCACTTGGTGTGCAGTCCACTGAGGGTGTGAGGATGAGGCCCAACTCAGCTCTGTTGCCCCTCAAAGGTAACTGTATAACATTAAATGGAACCCATAAATACACAAGCCAGCTACCTCATTCTTTCTTCCACCCATCGGCCCCTCCTTTGCAGGTATATAACTATCATCTGCCTAATTTCCATTAATATTTGTTCACCTTTGAGGAGTAAAAATACCCCAAAGTAGGAGGTGGTTTGACCTTACCCCCACTTTCTGCACAAATACATTCTTCCCTGAGGTCCCAGGGGCAGCTTCTCCACCTGTGTTTTCTAACTCCCAAGGGACCTTCTTCCATATACATCTCTTTCCTCTCTGGCATCTTTGACTACTCCCTCTCCATTGACTTGTGTAAAATAAACCCTTCTCTTGACACTGCTGCTCCCTGAAGTTGCTATCCTTGCTCTCCTTCCTTTCACAGCCAAACTCCTTGAATGACTCTGCTTCTTAACAATTAGATTTCCTAACAATTAGACTTCCTAACAACAACAACAAAAAACCCCAACTTCCTAACAATTACAGCTATCCAAAAGTGTAATGGGAAAAGTCATTGTGAGCTGAGGAACTGAAGGAAGGTTTCACAGAGGAGATGCTAGTTGAGCTAATCTCAGCTGAGGCTTCCTGGATCCAGGGCAATCATTTTATTCCTTTCTCATTGATTTTCTAATGTACTTCCCACATGAGCTGTTCCAGACCTTCTCTTCCTCCCCACCCCCACCCCCCCACAAGACACTCACACCACTCCTTCGTCTCCCTCTCTGAAGACTCCTACTTCATCAAGAAAATAGAAGGCATTCATCCCACCTCCTTCTTCTCTCCTTTTGCCTACCTGAAAGTCCTTCAACATCACCTCAAATTCTGTTCTCCTTTGCTCTGACCATGTGGCAGGAAGTCTCAATGGGAAAGGCTCAGGAGCTGAATTCAGAGGACATCTCTGATGCTTACTTCCTGTATGAACCTGGGCAAGTCCCTTGCCCCTGTTTGCCTCCATGTACTCATAGATGATCCTCAATTTCATTTCTTTGGAAACTGGATTATTCCAAGACTTGCAGACATCTAAGAAATCACAGGGCTTCAAGTCAACCTCTAGTTTACACAGCTACCAAAAGCATCTTCTTAAAGTACTAGTCTAATGAAGTCACTCTCCTACTAAAGAATTTTTGGTAGGTCCTCATTTTCTCATGGGTAAAATATAAACTCCAGCTCAGTATGTAAAGCTCTCCAAAGTCTGGCTTGAGGCTGCCTTTCCAGGTTAGTTATCTATTTCTCCCTAGAGTAGATTCTGTGTTCTGCTGAAGTGGTCTATGCATCAGTCCCCAAACCTGGCAATCTTCAGCCTCCGAGCCTTTGCGCAGAGGGATGCACCCCTTCCTCACCTCTCTTAGAAGCCTTCTCTTCAAGAGTCAGGCCATGTGCCTCCTCCTTTGAAAAGGAAACCTTTCCTAATCTCCTTAACTTGTTAGTTTTTCCTCCCTCCTCAAATGATCATGTTTATACTTGTTTACAAATTGTATCTCCCATTAGAGCAGAAACCCCCTGAGGGACTACTTTTCATTGTATCTTTGTATCCTCAGGACTAAATAGTGCTTTAGTGCTTAATAAATGCTTTTTTGGATTAGACTGAATTGAATGTTAGGGAAAATCTGGCCTTGGACACAGTGGTGGACCTGGGAAAGTCCCTTTTGGCCTTGTGAGACAATGAAAACTAAGTCCTTTATTTCTGGATTTAAAACCTGCTCATTCACTATGCTCCCTCTAGTGGCCATCTATAGGAATTTCATATGCAATCGTTACAGGTGTAATCTAAAAATTAGAGCTAGAATCTACATAGCACTTTAAAGCTTGCAAAGTGATCCACATATATTGTCTAAATTTATCTCCACAATAACCCTGAGAGGTAGGTGCTATTATTTTTCCATTTTACATATAAGGAAACTGAGGCTGGGAGTGTTAAAAGACTTTCCCAGACACACAGGTAGTAATAACAATAATGTTCATTTATTACTGTCATGTCTGACTGTGACCACATTGGGGATTTTCTTGACAAATGTGTGGTTTGCCATTTCTTCTTACAGTTCATTTTGCATATGAGGAAACTGAGGCAAACAGGGTTAAGTGATTTACCCAAGGTCACACAGCTAGTTAGTGTCGGTGTGTGATTTGAATCTAGGACTTCCGACTTCAGCTATAGTTCCCTATCCTATAGCTGCCTCACTCAAGTGAATTTGTGGTTAACAATATATGGTATTACTACAGTATGTCAAGATTTGAAGCACTTTACAAAGGCCTTATTTCATTTGTGTCCTACTTGGTCAGGCTAATGAGAACTCATCCACCAGTCCTAACCAGTTCTCAAGTGAGTTATCCCCAGTGATTTCTTCCTCTCACTATCTCTCCCGTTCCCTGGAAGATTTGACATTCTCCTCAATTTTCAGTTCGCAGAAACCAGGAATTTTCTAGGGCTGGAGGGGATATTGTGTGCAGTCACTGTGCCACCTTGTGGCAAAACCTAGGAACTGCACTGTACCATCTCCATCTTCCTACTCCTAACTCTTGTAGAAGGGATCTTCACTGTCCTCTTCTTGAACTGTCCTGAACTGTCCTCCTTGGGCTTTTTACAGAGTCTCACAAAAAAGCAAATCTACTCCAGGGAAAATGGAGATGAATGGACCAAAGAAAGACAACTTGTCCATCGTATTGTTTCAACCTGCTTGAACTGGACCTGTCATTTCATCAGTCAAGGGAACTCCAGACTGAAAGAAGTCCCTCCACTAATGCAGATAACATCTTAGAGAGTTGCCTGGGCCACTCAGAAGTCTACCTAATATGTGTCAAAGGCTGGACTTGAACCCAGAGTTTCCTCACTCAAAAATTGGCTCTTCTGCCATGAAATCAGGCTGCCTCTCAAACAAATGATACAGGATAGCAAATGCTACAGAAGGCCAGAAAAGATCAGATCACTGTGCTCTCCAGTATTCAGGGAAGACTTCATGGAGGAGGCAGGACCTGGGCAAGGACTTGAAGGATAATGATAATTATTATCATCATCATTTCACATTTATTTAGAATTTTACATGGTAATTTAAGTAGAAGGAAGGAAGGAAGGAAGGAAGGAAGGAAGGAAGGAAGGAAGGAAGGAAGGAAGGAAGGAAATAAGAACTTATTAAGTACTTGTTATGTACCAACCACACCATAAGATCTTCATGACAACCTTGGGAGGTAGGTGCTATTATTATCCCCATTTTACAGTTGAGAAAACTGAGGCAGACAGAAATGAAGTGACTCACCCAGGGTCACAGAACTAGTAGGATTTGATCTCAGGTCTTCTTGACTCCAGGCCCAGGGCTATATCCATTATAGCACCTGATTCCCAAAGGAGAGGTAAGCTCTTTCCAGGAGAGGTGACCATGAGGGAAATGAAGACCTAGTCCATGTCTAATAACATCACCTTAACCCTGCAGAATAGAGCCCAAAAGCACCCTCTCCTACCCAAGAATCACTCATGGGGAGCAGTGTTTACAAGTTTCTCCATTCTTTTGTTTCACTCATACATTCACATAGATATAAATAAATTAGAAATCAGTGAACCTGGTTCTTCTCTTAGCTTTGGTCAGAAGATAATGGTAAAATACAAGCCCTTCCAGAGCTATTCAGGCTTCAAATAGGGGAACCTTGAAACCAAAAAGCCTGTAAGTCCCCGAGGAAGCAGTCTCTCTTGGTAGAATTTCAGGTATCATAGCAGGTGGTAATGGGCAACTTGGTGACGCCATAGTGGTTAGAGTACCGGACTTGGATTCAGGAAGACTCAACTTCTTGAGTTCAAATCTGGCCTCAGATACCAGGTGTGTGACCCTGGGCAAGTTACTTAATCTGTTTATCTCCATTTCCTCATCTGTAAAATGAGCCGGAGAAAGAAACGGCAAACCACTCTAGTATCTTTGCCAAGAAAACCCCAAAACGGCGTCACAAAAGTCAGACACAACTGAAATGACTGAACAACAAAGCAAGTGGTAGGGGGATACTGTACTGTCATACCAGGTAGGTTGGGGCCACTCATTCACTCACATCTGGGTACTCTACCATGATTCCCATGGTGCCAGTTATACTGGAAAGCGGATATGGGCACCACTTTGGCTGAAGCAAAATATGAGAGGGGGAGGAGGATATCCATTCTAGCTTCAAGGGTAGAATTGCACAAGTTCATGGAATCACCGATTTTCAGAGTTCAAATGGATCTCTGGAGTGATCTAGAACACTACACACAAGTGACATCCTCAGGAGCCCATAGCTCATAAATATCAGAGCAAGGATTCAAAACCAGGTCTTCCCCCACTCCAATGCCAAGACTCACCCCACTACTTAATGTTGCATGAAGGAAAACTTAAAGGAGTTAGAGATTACTTTTTGCTTGGAGTAGGGTGAGGTAGATATTCATCAAGGGCTTCAGGGAAGAGATGGCGTTTTGAGCTGCACCTTGATAGAAGTGTAGAATTGTACAGGTAGAGATAAGCAGTGAAGTAGGAAACCAGGGAGAGGGAATAGAGTCAGTAAAGGGACGGGGCTCAGAGAAAAAGTGATTTCTCAATATTTTACATCTAGCTTTTTTCTTCATCTTCCCCTGCTTCCCCCAACTTTCAATCTCCAGGTGACTGGTTCCATGGGCAGGATTCTTTCTTTGTTTTCAACTCATCTTGGGAAAAATCAATTACTCAACATTTTTATTTGGGGCTTCCAGGCCTTGGGCTAAAAATTCCTTCAAAAGAATCTGGTAGCTGAAATATTGTTCTCTATGTCAAGACCTAAAACAAGACCCCAAGCAGGGTGGCAGATAACTTTTATTCATTAGAGCTTGCCCATTTTCTCTTTTCCAACTTTGTGAAGCTGTAGGGGTAGGGAGGTGGTATAGTACTGTGATGATTATAAGCAGTAGGCTGGCTCTCTGACAATTGCCACTTTTTGCCTTTCTCCTAAGCCATCTTCACAAAAAGTTTCATGTCCTTCATGACTTCTCTCAGCAACATTCAATCAATCAATCAATCAATAAACATTTATAAAGTGCCTACTGTGGGCCAGGTAAATAAGGGATACAAAAAGAGGTAAAAGACAGTCCCTGCCCTCAAGAAGCTTACAATCTAATGAGGGGAAACAACATGCAAACGAATATATACAAAGCAAGCTATATACAAGATCCACAGGAAATAATTAACAGAAGGAAGGCACTAGAAATAAGAGGGGTTGAGGAAGGCTTCCTATAGAGGTGGGATTTTAGTTGGGACTGGCAAGATTAGCACTTAGCCTGGAATGGCATCCTGCTTCCAACATAGGCTCCTTAGATAACCATAGGTCTCACCTCCCCCACATAGAGGGTCTCCCTTGTCACTGTCACTCAGCCATCACCATACTCATTCTCGCTTTGGGCTTTTGTTAACGTTCCTCTCATTTGGACTGCCTCTCTTCCTCCCTCCACCTATCTAAATCGTATTTATTCTTTAAGGCCCAGCTCCAGTACTGCCTTCTCCATGGAGTTCTTGGTCATTCCAGTCTATACTCATCATCCATTTCCATCATATCTAATGTGTCAGTTCAACACATTCTCTGTACTTATTTTCTTCTAGACAAATAATGGGGCAGCTAGGTGGCACAGTGGATAGAGCTGCAGCCTTAGAGTCAGGAGGACCTGAGTTCACATCTTGGCCACAGCCACTTGACACTTACTAGCTGTGTGACCCTGGGCAAGTCACTTCACCCTGTTTGCCTCAGTTTCCTCATCTGTAAAATGAGCTTGAGAAGGGAATGGCAAACCATTCTAGAATCTTTGCCAAGAAAACCCCAAAAGGAGTCACGAAGAGTTGGGCACAACTGAAAAACAACTGAACAACAGCAAAAGGAAAATAATACCATCTTGCCTACTGGACCAGTCTGAAGCTTCTAGAAACTTCAGATTCAGTTTCCCTTTTCCAGAATGCACAGAAAACAGTCACCTCTGCCCTGGCAGCAGGCTGACTGTAGGAACAAGATATGAGTCAAATGGAAGAGGTTGAGGCAGCTAGGTGGTGCAGTGGATAGAACTGCAGCCTTGGAGTCAGGAGGACCTGAGTTCGAATATGACCTAAGCCACTTGACACTCACTAGACCCTGGGCAAGGCACTTAACCTCAACTGCCTCACCAAAAAGCAAAACGAAAAATAAACAAACAAAAAAAAACCGGAAGAGCTCCCAGGAAGCCCAACATTCAGGGGTCTGAGAGCGACAGTAAAGGTGAAACTTTCTGAAAACCACAGTAGCTTCTGTGGGAAATGGACCTTGAGGCATTCACAGACAATCTCACCCATATACTACCCACCCATGTATCAAAAATAGAGAAGAATAGGATAGGGGCTTAAGTTATAGCAGGGAGGAGCTAGGCTAGAAGCCTAGATGAACTTCCTGGCTATGAAGATTATGAGCCAAAAGGGGCTTCCCAAGAGAGGTAATGAAATCTCTCTTCTGGCGTGGTTAACATTAGACTCCATCCCCTGAAAGCTAGGGATGGACTATTACAGGGTGCAACCAAGCACGGTAGTAATAAGAAATGCTCGTTCCTATGCTGTAGAAACATTTCTAATCATTGGATTTGTCTAGTGACTTTAAAACACATTTATGGACATGGCCTCAGGAAAAGCTTTATGTGACTTTCAACAAATTACCCCTCTTCTCTGTGCTTTTCATCTATGAAAGGAAGGTACTTTGCATGTAGAGGTACTTAACATTTATTTAATAGAATTGATAGGAAGCAGCATGGTATGGCAGACACAGAGGACTTGATTTCAAACCTCATCTAGGTGGTGCACTGGGCCTGCAGTCAGGAAGACCTGAGTTCAAATCCAATCTCAGACACTTACTAGCTATGTGATCCTGGGCAAGCCATTTAACCCATTAGCCTCAGTTACCTCATCTGTAAAATGGGGACAATAATAGCCCCTACTTCCCAAGTTTATTGTGAAGATCAAATGAGATAATCCTTGTAAAGCACTTAGCATGGTGCCTGGCACATCGTAAGTACTATATAAATATGAGTTATTATTATGTGCTAGCTGTGTGACCTTAGGAAAGTTATTCAGCCTCTCTGGGCTCACCTGAGTTACTAAAGGAGGGGTTTGGATTTGATGATCTCTACGGTTCCTTCCCACTCTGACATTCCTTCAGTATATGATTCTGTAACCACCTCTCTTCTCCACTCTGGCCTTCTTCTGATGCCCAATCCTAGTGTAGACTTGACCCTGGGTTCTCAAAGGCTTGGCCAGTTGAACTCAGACTGTGGCAGGCCTTACCTACTAAGCGGAGAGCTTTGGGTATACATTCTGATGACCGGCCCAGTCAAGTTTGGAGAAGCCCATTTCCAGAAGGTTGGCAATAGGTCCATGAATACCCAGAGGGGTTCCAATCTGTCAATGGAGCTCCACGTAGAAAAAAGTATGGAGGTCTCGAAGCAACAAAAAGAACTCATCTCTTTAGTTTCATGTGTTGATTCTGGTTAAAAGATAACCCTTCCACCACCCCCATTCCCTTCTATACACCCACCCAGAGACAGAGATAGTGGGTAGAACAGTAGAGTTGAAATCAGGAAGACGTGAGTTCAAATCCTGCCCCAGCTAATGGCTACATTTGTGATCCTGGGTAAGTCACTATCACTTGGGTGTGACTCTCTGGGCCTCAATTTCTTTGTAACAAAGGAGTCAAACTTGATGGCTTCTAAAGTACCTTCCAGCTCTAAATCTATAACCCTATGATCATAATGGGATGGGAAGAAAGAGATGTGACTCTGAACTGTTCTCAGTTCTTGCTACTTTACTGTGCATAAACGAGCTGAAAGTAGGGGTTTTTGTGGGTGAGGCAATTGGGTTAAGTGACTTGCCCAGAGTCACACAGCTAGTGTGTCTGAAGTCAGTTTTGAACTCAGGTCCTTCTGACTCCAGTGTTGGGTGCTCTATCCAGTGCACCACCTAGCTGCCCCTGAAAGTAGGTTTTAAAGACCTGTGAGAAACTGTGAGGACCTACCAGGACCGGCGTCAGAAAGACTGACAGCAGGGGCAAAGAACAGAGCAAAAAGAGGTAAACCAAGAAGACGAGGGGCAAAGAAGACAAATGCCATGATGTTTCTAGAGTCCAGTCCTAGGAGGGAAGCTAGTGTTTCACCTTAAATTTTGCTCTGCTTCCAAACAGATGGGACCCAGAGAACCCTACAGCTCCCAGGAAAGAAGACCCTCTTTGTCCCGAGCTCATGACTAGGGCTAAGCTATTAGCTTTGTCTCATATGCTGTCTCTGTGTGGGGTCCAGCGGGAAAATATAATAATACAATTATGCAAGCCAATGGCCTCGCCTTAGTCCACATACTCGTTAAAAGATCTCCTGTGTTTGACACTATTGACTGCCTCTGCTTTCTTTATAAGTCCTCCCTTGGCTTCTGGGGGCATCACTTTATCTTGTTTCTCCTACTATCTGGCTATTTCTTCTTTTTCTTCTTTGATGGGTCCTCCTCTCCGCTAAATGTGGTCCATCCTCAGGGTTCCCTTCCCAGCATTCTTATGTGTATGTGAGGGGAGGGATGGAGATACCTTCCCAAGAAGCTCAAGGGCATGTCATCCATGCCCACATGGGAAGTAGCTATTGTTATGACCTAGAAACCCCACACAGAAGACACTTCCTTCAGGATCTGCCCTCCTATTAAATCACAGAATTTTGAATGCAGCAATTCTAGGGTCTGGAGGGATTGTGTGGTCCTTCATTGCTGACTGAAATGAGTAAGCAATGACCACGGGTGGAAAAAAAAAAACTCAGTTAAAACGATGGCTGTAGGGGCAGGGTGAATAATAATATCCGATTGCAACATAATGTGCATTCTAATATGATTAGCCTCTAAATTATAATGCTTGGTCTGTGGAACCAAGGGACTGGCCTTTTTTTTTTATCACCTAAAGCTTGCTTGATTCCCCTAAGTCCACCCCTCTTCTGGATCACATATTCAACTTCAGCCTAAAGAGAAAGCCGTTGCTTTTATTCCTCTGATAGCAAATATCTTTCTATAGAGAGCCTGGTTTATATACTATAAATAATGAGCTGTGGCATAGTGGAAAGAGCCCTGGATTTGGAGTGGGAAAAAACCTGGGTGCAAATCCCACCTTGGACACTTAGAGCTGTGCAACTGTGGGCAAGTCACCTCACATCTATGAGCCTTACTTTCCTCATCTATAAAAAAGGAATGATAGGATCTGCAATATTTACTTCACCAGGTTGCTGCGAGGAAAATGCTTTTTCAAAATAGCACTCTTCAGGGTGGCCAAAATTTTAGTGTAGATTTTTGCTTTAATAGATAATAATAAAAAATTAAATAGTTAATAATTAAAATTTAATTTAAAATCAATCATCAAATAATTAAATTATTATTAAGAATTAATTATTAATTTAAATAAAAATGTTTAATCATAATAGAGACCATCTAATTGCCTCTATCCAGCCCTGAAACATCACAAAACTGTTTAAACAAGATTTAAAAATCACTCAAGAGAGTTCAAATTAACTATTCACACAGGCAAATGGATAAAGAATATCTATTGTCCAGATTAGGATACGATATGCAGTTAGATGGACAGCCCATAGAACTGGTCCGTCACTGTAGATACAGATATAGATGGATATAGCTATATCATCCATGGATATCTATATCTATATCTACACTAATGGACCAGCTATATGGGCCATAAACCCAATGCCCCCCCCTCTCTGCTCTGTCTCTGTCTCTCTGCCTCTCTCCTCTCTCCTCTCTGTCTCTCTGTCTCTGTCTCTCTGTGTCTGTCTCTGTCTGTCTGTCTGTCTGTCTGTCTCTCTCATCACAGACACTTCAGGTGCAATGATCTGGACCTAGAACTTAACAGGAGGAAGAGAACAGGTTATTTCACAATTGGGAAAATGCATAGCATTTTCAATGATTCCTAACCTTCTCCCTGAAAACCAAAGCCCATCTTTTAAAAATTAATGTTTTTCTGAAGATATTATCATAGGATGCCACAATCTCTGAGAAATCAAAATTTCTGGAGGGCAATGGAGAGCTACATGATGGTCACAAATAATAATAACAATTGCATTGTAGTACTTGAGGCTTGCTAAGCACTTTACATATATTATCTCATTTGATACTTACAACAGAGAATGCTACCAATGAGGAAACTGGAGGTGAGAGAATTTCAATGATTTGCACAACTCAATAAATATGAATAAATGAGCATTTGAACCCAAGTCTTTCTGCTTTTGGGTACAGCACTCCACCTATCTACTACACTGCATTTCTTCTCATAAATGGGGCATGGCATATCACCAATGATGAATTTCATGGAAAAGGGACACAAAAGGTATTGAGGAGATGTATAACCTAAGGGATAGCCAATAGACAGTCTGCATGCCACATTGTTACTCTTGTCATGTTAGGAGAGCCAGAGGAAGTCCCTCCAGCAGATTTGCTGGACCACCTGTAAACGTTTTGACAGGAAACACACAGGATAAAACACCACAGGTGACTTTCTAACTGTGCCATTGTAGGGAGAACACATATCGATGAGATTAAAAAACAAGTGATATATTTATTTAGCTAACATTCCTGTAGCATTCTATGTGGCATGGAGATTTTTCAAATTGCCAGATATACAAGTCTATCAATTTGTCTCATTGGCATCTGAAATTCAACCTATCCAAAATAAATTCATCATCATGCCTGCAAAGTGCTTTGATCAACATAAAGAGCTGTTGAAACATGGTTTATGCAAGAAAATGACATCCTCATCCTGGCTTCTCTATTTCTGTTAATGGTATCAATCTCCCAGTCCCCCAAAGTCCAGAACCTGAGAGTCCCCTTGGCTTCCTCTTTCTTCCCCTCCCCCATCCCCATGGAATCTTTTGCCAAGTTCTACCCATCATTCCACCTCCTCAGTGTCTCCCTCACCAGGCCCTTCCTTTCCAATCTCACCATCCTGGTTAGGGACTCATAACTTAAACTCATGGCTTTGACTATTGACATAGCCTCCAACTGGTTTTATCACCTCTAGTCTCTACTTAATCCCATGACTGCCAGGTTAATCCAAACACAAAAAGTACACCTCTAATTAGATTAATTCATTATTTAGGTTGGTTGTTGGTCAGGCTTATCTCTTTCCTCATTCATTGGAGGGAAGGGAGAGGGGACACAACAATAGAATTGGCTGAATATGACTGGTAGAGAATGATATCGTACCAGGCTGAAGTGCCTCTTTTTTTTTTTTTGGTGAGGCAATTGGGGTTAAGTGACCTGCCCAGGGTCATTCAACTTGTAAGTGTCAAGTGTCTGAGGTCGGATTTGAACTCAGGTCCTCCTGACTCCAAGACCGAAGCTCTATGCACTGCACCACCTAGCTGCCCCATACTTTTCTTTTTTTTTAAAAAAAAATTTATTAAAAAATTTTTATTTTTTAAAACAAATTTCTAAGTTCTCTTCCTTCTATCCTCCCACCCCACAACCATAGGAAAAGAAAAAGAAAACGCTTGTAGCAAATATGCATAGTTAAACAAAACAAATTCCTACAATTAGCCATATCTTATATTCGTATATGTGTATTTGTGTATATATGTATACAAGAACACGTATGCAGGATATAGCTAATTGTAGGAATTTGTTTTGCTCAACTGTATATTTGCTACAAGGGTTTTCTATATATAGGGGTGTGTGTGTGTGTGTGTGTGTGTGTATTGCCTTCTGTACCTTGAATCCATTACCTTTCTGCCAGAAGGTAGGCAGCATATTTCATCATCTGGAATCTGGAATCTTGATGGATCATGGTGCTGATCAGAGTTCTTAAGGCTTTCAAATTTGTCTTTACAATGTTGTTTGTGTACAAATGGTTCTCCTGGTTCTGCTCACCTCACACTGCATTTGTCTCCAAGTTTCTCTTCAACAGTCCCTTTGTATCATTTCCTCTGGCACAACAGTATGACATTACATTTATATGCCATAATTTGTTCAGCCATTCCCTAGTCATTGAGCACCCTTTTAGTTTCCAGTTTCTCAGGCCACCACAAAAAGAACTACTATGAATACTTTTGGCCATATGGCTATTTTTCCTCTTTGTCTGGCCTCTTTGCCTAGTAGCAGGGGTATTATTGAGTTAAAGGGTGTACACAGTTTAGTAGCTTTTTAGGCATGGTTCCCAGTTGCTTTCCAGAATGGTTGTGCCAGTTCATGGCTCTATGACAGTACATTAAAATGTCTGCTTTCTGGCAGTCTTTCCAACATTTGTCATTATCCTTTTTTTTTGGTCAACTTTTTCAATCTTAGAAGTATGAAGTTTCTTTAATTTGAATTTTCTCTATTTATTAGTTGTAGTTTAGTTGTTTTCAGTTGTATTTAACCCTTTATAACCCTTTTTAAGGACTTTCTTGGCAAAGATACAGGAGTAGTTTGCCATTTCCTTCTCTAGCTCACGTTACAGATGAGGAAATTGAGGCAAACAGGGTTAAAATGACTTACCCAGGGCTACACAACTAGGAAGTGTCTGAGCCCAGATTTGAACTCAGGAAGAGGAATATTCCAGACTCCAAGTCCAGCTCTCTATCCACTGCATCATCTAGCTGCCATAAAGCATATAATCTAAGAGCATTTCTGTTCCTTCTCCATTACTGTTAATTCAGTTTTTTCAGTCAGGTCCAACTCATTGTGACTCTATGTCACTCATTTCTTGGCAAAGATACTGGAGTGGTTTGCCATTTCCTTCTCCAACTCATTTTGCTGATGAGGAAATTGAGGCAAAAAGAAATAAGTGACTTGCCCAGGGTCACGCAGCTAGTAAGGGTCTGAGGCTGTATTGGAACTCAGGTCCTCCTGACTCCGAGTCTGGCACTCTGTCCACTGCACCACCTAGCTGCCCCATTCTCTTTTAGTAATTAGGATCATTTTTCATTATGGTTGCTGATAGCTTGGATTTCTTTCTTCGAAAACTGCCTGTTCATTGCCTTTGACCTATTATCAATAGGAGACTGGCTCTTATTTTTATGCATTTGAATAACTTCCTTATTGTTTTTTATTTTTATTATTTCTTGAAAATGAGACCTTCATTGCTTTTTTCTTGACTTAATATGTAACTGGCATGTTTGAGCAAGTGTTAGAATTTCCTTTGGATTGATGGCTCTTAGCAACATTCCCACTTTTCTTTCATGACAGTTTTTCTTTGCCTCCTTCTAACTGCCCTGGGCCACTCAGATCTACTTTGTATTTCTAGGTATAGCTGGTCACTCCTGGATGTGTGTTTTCCAGGCCCAGAGCTGAATAAATGGGATCCAGAATGGTGGAAAACAAATAGGACAAAGTTATCTTTTGTATCCTTTGTTCATCAGAATGATTTACATATTATCGATAAACTACAGTGGTTAACTCATAAGTGTAAGGGTTTTCTCTCTCTCTCTCTCTCTCTCTCTCTCTCTCTCTCTCTCTCTCTCTCTCTCTCTCTCTCTCTCTCTCTCTCTCTCTCTCTCTTTTTGGTGAGGCAATTGGGGTTAAGTGACTTGCCCAGGGTCATGCAGCTAGTGAGTGTTATGTGTCTGAGGCCGGATTTCAACTCAGGATCTCCTGACTCCACAACCAGTGCTCTATCCACTGTGCCACCTTGCTGCCCTTGTCTTTCTTGAAGATAACACAAGTGGACTCTTATTCAAAAATCTTTCCAAGGCAACTCACCACCTGCCTCTTTAGCCTCAGCAATTAAGGCTTTCTACAATCTGAGACCAATCTACCTTTTAAATCTTACCTATTATAAGTTCCTACAGGGATCCTGGGCTCTAGTCAAGCTTTACCACTCACCATTGTTTAAATAGATCACCTGTTTTTCTTGCCATGACATTCCTTCTGCTTGAAAGGCATTTCATTCTCTTGAAATCCTTCTTGCCTTTTAAGACTTACCTCAAATGCCATCCCCTTCTCTGAAGCCTTAAATGATCTCTAGAATCAGAAACCATTCATTTCCTTCTTCTCTGAGCTCCTGCAATGTTTTGTTTCTATAACATGGTATTTATCACACACCAAATTCTATCCTCGTTATTTGTGTAATTGTCTCATGTCACAGATTGGATTGTAAGCTTCTTGAGGGAGTAGCTTTGTATCTAGCACCTTGAATATAGTAGTAATTCAATCAATATTTGCTGAAGGCTTTGCAGAGGTGGGCTCCCACAGGTAAAATGAACACAGAACCATCGTTAGGAATTTGGTCAACTGGGGGGAAATTCATCCGGAGCTAGGAAGTAGGGATTGGGATGAGGGTGCTACCGTTTCTACCCATATGTGCTTGAGGCAGATTGAAGATTGAGGTCATGGAAGCTGAGGGACTCAGAGACCAGGGTGCTTGAAAGAACAGGGGTTGTTCTGGAGAAAAAGAAATTGAACCAGGGACAAAATTTATTGAGCCAGCCTCAAAGACTTACTAGCTATGTGACCCCGGCTATGACACTTAGTTGCTGCTTGCCTCAGTTTCTTCATCTGTAAAATGGGGACAATAATAATAGCTACCTCCCAGGGTTGTTGTGAGGATCAAATGATAAAATACTTGTAAAGTTCTTAGCCTAGTGTCTGGCACATAGTAGGTACCTAATAAATGCTTATTCACTGTCCTTTCCCATATTAAGAAGGAGAGTAAGCTAAAGATACCTAAGTGTTTCAGTGGACAGGTAGTGCTGAGCCTGGAGTCAGGAAGATGAATTGAAATCCAGCCTCAAATTCTAGCTGCGTAACCCCTGGGCAAGTCACTTGACTGTTTTCCGCCTGATGAGGTGTTTTCTCATCTGCAAAATGGGGATAATAATAGCACCTACCACCTAGAGTTGTTCTGAGGATAAAATGGGATATTTGTAAAATACCTATTATTGTTATTGTTAAGATCAGGTTATAATAAGAAATACCACTTTAAGGTTCACAAAGAGCTTTACATGTATTTTCTAATTTGATCTTTATAACCACACTGTGAGGTTGGCATTGTTATTGTTCACACCTTACAATGAAGAAACTGAAGCCGAGAAAGCTTATGTGCCGCTTGTCCAAAGCCACACATCTAGTAAGCATCTGAGTCAGGAGCAGAACTCAGATCTTGAATCCCTAGCACACTTTCCCCTGTGCCGCCTAGCTTCCTTGATAGAAGAGAGTGAGCAATAAATGAGGTTTTCAGAGGGTGCTGTGGAAAGGGAGGGCAGAGGAGGATGGGGCTAGGGTGACTAGTCACATTGACTATAGGGATGTGGCAAACTTCTCTACTAATTTTCCCACTGAGGATGCTCTGATCCTGCACATTCCATGTGATATAAGATACAGGATAGATAACAAGGTGGGGACAGGGTCGGTGGGAAGGTAAGCCCTGTAACAATCACTGAACCTGAGTCGGTGAGGGGTGGGGAGTGGGGAATGGAATCCTGATGCCAAACAAAGAGTGGGTGAAGGGCAACTAGGTGGCGCAGTGGATAGAGCACCGGCCCTGAAGTCAGGAGGACCTGAGTTCAAATCCGGCCTCAGACCAAACACTTACTAGCTGTGTGACCCTGGGCAAGTCACTTAACCCCAATTGCCTAAACAACAACAACAACCAAAGAGTGGGTTAGTTGGGCAGCTTTTGGGGGGGGGGCAGCTGCCAGCGGAGCAGGGCTAGGGAGGGAGACACAGTGGGACATACTGTGATAAAGGTAATTGGGGAGAATGAGCGGCAGTGTGAGAATTAGAACTTAGATCTCAACAACGATTAGGGAAAACTTCCTAAAGTGGGTGGGGCTTGAGCTGGTTCTTTTAAGTATTATAATTCCTAAAAGAACAAGTCTGACCATGTCACCCCCTCCCTGCCCCCTCAATAAACTCCGATGACCTCATAGTCTCTCCAGAATCAAATATAAAATGCTCCATTTGGCATTTAAAGCCCTTCACAGCCTTGCCTCTTCCTATCTGTCCAGTCTTCTTATATACTTCATTTTCCTCCATGTACTTTACTTTTTTTTTACTTTAATATTTATTTGCCCCAATTACATGTAAAAACAATTTTAACACTCATTTAAAAAAAAATTTGACTTCCAAATTCTCTCTCTTCCTCTCCCCCCTCCCTGAGATGATAAGCAATTTTACATAGGGTATACATGTGCAGTCAAAACATTTCCATATTTTGTCATGTTGTGAAAGAAGACACAAACAAACTTTTTTTTAAAACACACCAAAAAAAAAATGAAAAATAGTATGCTTCAATCTGCATTCAAACTCCATCAATTATTTCTCTGGGTGTGGATGGCATTTTTTAACATGAGTTCTTTGGAATTTTCTTGGATCATTGTATCTCTGAGAAGAGCTAAGTCATTCAGAGTCGATTATTGTAAAATGTTGCCATTACTGTATACACTGTTTTCCCGGTTCTGCTCACTTCACTTTGCATCAGTTCGTGTCTCCATGTACTTTATAATTCAACAATAACTGCATTCGTACTGCCTCCTTGCTGTTCTTTGTACGAGACCCACCATCTCCTGACTATGCCTTTTCATGGTTGTCCCCAGTGCCTGGGTGATTCTCCCTCCTCATCTCTACCTCTTGGGCCCACTGTATTCCCTCATGGCTCAGCTCAACTCCACTTTCAGCTGGCAGCCAATCCCAACCTTCTCACTGCTACTGCATTCCCTTCTGAGACTACCTTCCATCCAGTCGTTTGTACATACTCATTTGCATGTTGTCTCCTCCAATAGAATGTGAGCCCCTTGCAGACAAGGATTGTGTTTTTGCCTTTCTTTCTCTCTCTAGCACTTGGAACGGGACCTGGTATATAGTAAATGCTTAATAAATTCTTGTTGACTGTCTAAAGACAGCAGGATCTGAATAGACGGAGGGCATGATAAAGAAGGCATTCCTGCCTTGGGATCTGAAAGTGTCCTATCATCACAGCCCCTGCTCTGTACTCCCGGGAGGGCTCAAAGGTATCCCACGTTTGAAGGATGTGATTTGATGCTGTGGACATTTACTTGCCCTTTTAGGTAGGTCACTCACACTGGTTCTGTTTCATCATCTGCAAAATGGGCATAATGATAACCTTACTCAGCTAAATGCTCATTCTGCAAGATATTCTCAGTTCTCTATGTTTTAATGCCCTCCCTCGGAGATTGTCTCCAATTTATGTTGTCTCTTCCACTACATAGTGAGATTCTTGAAAGGTAGGGATTGTGTTTTTGCCCTCCTTTGTATCCGAAGAGCTTAACACAGTGCCTGGCACATAGTAGGTGCTTAACAAATCACTCACCAAAGAAGCCATGTAAAGATGCTTTGTAAATTGTAAAGTGCTATGTTAGTGTTCTCAACGAAGACGCCAATTAATAGAAGAGGATGCACTGCTTGAGTTAGAAATTCTCCCACAGAAAACTCAGGCTCAGAGTTTTTGCTCCTTTGGAATGCAAGTGACCACGTGAGTGGTTTGCAAACAGATCATTTCAGATCATTTTCATCTGCTCCATCTGCATGCACATTTGGAAGATGCCTTTGGAAGGAAACAGCTCCGGCCCCCAGCTTAGCCCGGCAGCTCTCAGCAAGCTCCAGGCTTGTGACTCAGATGAGTTTGGAAGAGACTAGAGGGACATCTGTGCCGCAAGGGGGAGGAAGCGGATGTGACATTTATAGTTTGGAAAACAATATGCATTTGTCAGTGTTGATTTTTTTTCTTCTAAATTCAGAACATTTCAGGAGAGAAAAAAACAGAGAGGAATACTGACTGATTCTTCCATCCACAAATGGTTGCTTGATGAACAGGAGATGGAAATTACAAGAGCCATATTATCTTTCTCTATTACTTCCTTCTTTTTTTTACTCCTTTCTTTTGCTTTTTTTGCTACAGAATCAAAGGACCCTCCTAGTTTCACTGTGATGACAAAAATTGGGGGAGAGTCCCCACACCCCACTGGATTTTTTTCACTCCATGAAAGCTTCTGAAAAGATGGAGTTTATATATCAATGGTAATAGTGAATGACTTAGAAACAATGGTGATATTTTAAAACACAACTTTCTAATGTATTTTCTTGTCAATAGCCCTGAACAAGTGAGGGATTTTTAATACCGCCATGATGTACTTTCCTAGTTGCATTGCTGATAGTATAGCTTGTGGGGCATCTCCCTTCTTGTACATGGACTTCCCAAAGCTATCCCAAATTGGAGGCATTCTGTGGGCCAAGACCCACTCAGACAGGTTGGCTATCTCTCATGCTTTTGATTCCCTGGACTTTGCCACCATTCCCCAGGGCAAATGTCTTCTACTTCCCCTCTTCCCCTAACCCCCAGCACCTTTGTACGTGTTATCTTTTTTTTTGGGGGGGGGCTAGGCAATGGGGTTAAGTGACTTGCCCAGGGTCACACAGCTAGTAAATGTTATGTGTCTGAGGACAGATTTGAACTCAGATTCTCCTGAATCCAGGGCCAGTAGTCTATCCACTGCACCACCTAGCTGCCCTATGTATGTGTTATCTTTCTCAATTAGAAGATATGCTCCTTGCAGGCAGGGGCTTTCTTTTTAGCTTGTGTATATATATATATATATATATATATATATATATATATTTTCCTAGTGCTTAGTACAGCGCCTGGCACACAGTAAGCATTTACTACTTTGCTTGTTTACTAACTAATTGTCCATGCATATCATTACATTGCTTTTGCTCAGCAGCTCCACTGGTCTCATGACTCTCCTACCTAATCTAACCTTCCTTTCTGGGAGACAGCAGGAACATACACACATCTCTGACCGAACCAAGAGCCGCAAATGTCAAAATGTTCTATAAAAATAAAAAAGCTCTACAAACTTGGAATTTTTTCTCTCCATGATTGTGACATGGGGCTTAGAATAAAAGGAAGGGGGATGTGGGAGAAAGTTCCCATGCTCCGTCTAATAGCCTGTGAAAGAAACAAGCCTGTCCTGTCTGGTTCCACAACACTTCAAAAGAAGGCATTGTCTGGGCATTTTAGCCAGCACCCCAAGAGATATCTTCTGAGGAGACATTAGCATCAGGGGATTTCAGGGACTTGGGTCAGGAAGGGTTGGCTTTCTGATATCAGCTGGAGGTAGGGAAGTTTATTTCCCTTATAGCAGAGGTTCTTACCTTGGGTCTGTTAATTTGTTTTTTGACAATTGTATTTTAATATAATTAGTTTCCTCTGTATGTTTTAAGTATTTAAAAATTGGAAAGAGTTCATAGGCTCCCCCAGATTGCCAAAGAGACCTAGGGCACAAAAAAGCTTAAGAACTCTTACCTTAAGGCCAAGACTGGGGAGGGAATCAGGAGACCAGACTGTGAGATTGTCTTTCCGGTTCTGTTGCTGATTCACTGTGTAATTCTTTGACCTGATTTCTCTGCCTAAAAAGGGAAAACATTTCTAGTGATGCACTTACTTTACAAGGGTATGGAGACAACGAAAAAGTAGCTGCCAAGGGCTGAGCGAGACCAAGTATCAGAAAGTATGTTCAACCTCTGGGGCAGTTAGGTGGTGCAACGGATAGAGCACAGGACCCGGAGTCAGTAGTATCTGAGTTCAACTTCAACCTCAGACTAGCTGTGTGACCCTGGGCAAGTCACTTAACTCTGATTGCCTCAGTTTCCTCATTTGTAAAATGAGTTGGAGAAGGAAATGGCAAACCACTCCGGTAGAAATAGGAGTTAGTTATGCCATCATGGTGTGGCAAATAAAATTGTAAAGGTAAACTGAGGCACTGTGCTTTACAACTATCATCTCATTTGATCCTCACAGCAGCCCTGGATGGTGCATGCTCCTTATCCTCATTTTACCTTTGAAGAAACTGAGGCAAATAGAAGTTAAGTGATTTGCCCAGACTCACACAGCTTACATTTGAACTCAGGTCTTCGTGATTCTAGGCCCAGCTATTGCCTTGGGAAAGACTTCTTTCAGATGATAGGACTTTAACCTAAGCTTCAGGCAAGGCAGGAGACAGAGATGTATTCTTAGGATTCTGAAAGGCTGAGATGAGGAAAGAATGCATTCTTGGCACAGTGAAATGATTTATGCAAATCCGCAAAGGTGTGGAATATTAAGTTTATAACATAACCAGTAGTCCAGTTTGGCTGAATTGTGGAGGATGTGAAGAGTAGTAATATTTTTTAAAATGCTGAGAAAGTAGGTTGCAGCCAGATTGTGAAAGGTTTGAACACCTTGCTGAAGAATTTGTAATTTATTCTAGAGGCAATGTTAAGGTTTTTGAGCCAGAGAATAATATGGTGCTGCCTATGCCTTTGGAAGGTTTTTTGGGGGTGGGTTTTTTGTTTGTTTGTTTTTTTGGAGCATATGGAAGACAGACTAGAGAATGGAGAGAATGAAAGTATGAGGCCTCTTAGAGGTCAGGTAAGAAGCAGTGATGGATGGTCAGAACTAGGGCAGAGGTCATATAAATGGAAAAACTCAAGGATATCAACAATTGACATAAGGACTCATTGTCCGACAAAACTAGTGTGAAAATTGGGAAGCAGACTGGCAGAAATTTGATTCAGACCAAAATCTCACACCATATGTCACAATAAGCTCCATAAACACATCAGATGGGAAGGTGATAACCTTCCCAATCACAGATAGGGGAAGTTCTTGATTAAAAAAAAAAGAATAGAGATAATAAATAATAATTTTTAATTTCACAAAATTGAAAAGCTTTTATACAAGCAAAATCAGTACAGTTAGAATTAAAAGTGAAGTTGTTTAATGGGAAAAAAAATCTTTGCAGCAAATTTCTCTGATAAAGGTCTTATATCCAAGATATATAAGGAATTAAAACAAATATATAAGACCATGAGTCATTTCCCAGTAATTAAATAGGAACAGGGCATGCAAATGCAGTTTTTGAATGAAGAAATGTGAGCCATCACCAACTATGTGAAAAATGCTTCAAATCATGAATAATAAGAGAAATTCAAATTGAAACAACTCTATGGTTCCATCTCCCACTCATCAAATTGGCAAAGATGACAAAAGAGCATAATTATTAGAGGGGTTGTGGGAGATTAAGAACATCGGAGTACTGGGGGTGGAGCTACGAATTGGTCCAGCCATTCTGGAAAGCAATTTGGAACCATGCACAAAAAGTCACTACACTGGGTGTACCTAAGGGCAATGCATTAATTGGATAATACTTTACATGGACATAGCTTGGGAAAACAATTCAAAAGAGTTCACTTTCAAAGAGAACTCACTAACCAACTCAAATTTTATTTGCTTTAATATATTTTTATTTATTTTGTTAAATATTTCCCCATTACATGTAAATGATTTCTAACATTCTTTTTTAAAAATTTTGAGTTCCAAATTTTCTCCCTCCCTCCTGTTTTTTCCCAGCCATATTGCTTGAGAAGGCAAGCAATATGATATCAATTATACATGTGAAGTCATGCAAGGCATATTCCCATCTTAGCCATGTTGCAAAAGAAAACAAAAAAACAAGAAAAAATTTTTTTTTATTAAAGTGTGCTTCAATCTGCACTCAGAGTTCATCAGTTGTCTCTCTGGAGGTGGATAGCATTTTTCATCATAGGTAGTTGGAACTGCCTTGGATCATTGTATTTATCAGAGTAGCTAAATCTTTCACAGCTGATCATCCTTACCATAGTCCTGTTACTGTGGACAATGTTCTCCTGGTTCTGCTCACTTCACTTTGTATCAGGTCATATACATCTTCCCAGGATTTTCTGAAACCACCCTGCTCATCGTTTCTTACAGCACAATAATATTTCATCATAATCATATACCACAACTTGTTCAGTTATTTCCCAAATAATGGGCATCCCCTTGGCATCCTGTTCTTTGCCACAACAAAAAGAGCTGCTATAAATATTTTTGCACAAGTGGGTCCTTTTCCTTTTTCTTTGATTTCTTTGCAATAGACCTAGTAGAGGTATTGCTGGGTCAAAGAGTATGTAAGTTTTGTAGCCCCTTTGGGCATAATTCCAAATTGCTCTCCAGAATGGTTGGATTGATTCACAATTCCATCAATAATGCATTAGTGTCCCACTTTTCACCCATCCCCTCCAACATTTGTCATTTTCCTTTTCTGTCATCTTAGCCAATATGATAGGTGTGAGGTGGTATCTCAGAATTGTTTAAATTGGCATTTCTCTAATCAGTACTGATTTTAGGCATTTTTTATGTGACTATTGATAGCTTTGATTTCTTCTTCTGAAAACTGCCTATTCATATCCTTTGCCAACTCAGATTTTAAAAATAAATCTACAGAAGATGGAAATGAGTAAGGCCAGATAACAGAAGACAAATATAAGAGTCTAGCACTGTAGTATAAAAATGTCAGGAACACTAACATTGAGATGAGCTGAAGCTGGTGAGGGGAGCTAACGACAACAAAAAGGGCTTGGTAGACAGCTGTATTGAGGGAGGGAAAAGAAAGGGTCAAAGAAAAATGAGGACCTTTACTTATAGTGGATGAGATGATGATAACTGACAACAAAGAAAAGGCAGAGCTTCTCAGTTTTACTTTTCCTATGTTTTCTCTACAAAGGCAAATGACACTTGTACTGGAGGTAACAGGATAAAAAATGCCTAACGGAGTTGAAACCCCATATCAGTAAGGAAAAAGTCCTGTTTGCTGCTTTACAGCCATGTCTGACTCTTTGTGACCCCTTTTAGGCTTTCCTTGGCAAAGATACTTGAGTAGTTTGCTATATCCTTCTCCAGCTCATTTTACTGATGAGGAAACTGAGGCAAACAGGGCAAAATGACTTTCCCAGGATCGCACAGCTAATAAGTGTCTCAGGTCAGATTTGAACTCAGGTCTTCCCGTCTACATGGTCTGGAACTCTATCCTCTGTGTTGCTGACCAGCTCCACTGCAAAATTAGAGAAGGGCAAATGTCCTAATTTTTAAAAAAGAGAAAAAAGGGTAGAGAAAAGAATCTGCCCACAAGCCAGTGAGCTTAGCTTTGATTTCTGGGAACATTTTAAAATCAATCATTAAAGAGATGGTTGGCAAACCTCTTGAAAGAGAAGGAACCTCCAGATACAGGTGTCCAACAGAGAGCCTTTGCAGCTGCAGATTAAAATGCAATTGAGAAATATTAAACAAAATAAATATACAACAAAGCACAGATAATATTGCATTTGAAAACTAAGTCAACATATGGGCTGCAAGGATCTTTCTGTCTGGATTAGCTGACCCTGTCTTCTATTTGAGTTTGACAACACTGCTCTAAATGACTCTAGAAAGAACCTCTAGAAAACAGTGAATGTGAGGAGCCTGCACAGTGAATAGGTCATGCCAGATTAACTTTCCCATTTTTTGGAAAGGATTATCAAACTAGTTGAGGGAATGCTGTAGATGTGACTCACCTAGATTTTAGCAAGGCTTTTGATAAAGTATTTCATACTCTTCTTATGGAGAAAATAGAGAGATACAGATTAGAAGGCAATATAATTCAAGGGATTCTGAGCGAGTCGGCTGGCCAAAATCAGAGCGGTTATTAATAGTTCAATGTCAACATGGCAAGAGTGTTTCACTAGAGTGCCCCAGGGATCACTGTTTGGCACTGTGCTATTTAACACTTTTAGCAATGACTTAGCTAAAGGGATATATGGCATGCAAATCAAATTTGCAAACGACACAAAGATAACATGCCTTTATGACAGTCAAGATCCTAAAGGACCTTGACAGGCAATGGCATTGGGCTGAATCTGTTAAGATGAAATTTGGTTGGGAAGTATGTAAAGTCTTATCTTTGGGGCCAAAAATCAGCTTCGTAAGAACAATATGAAGGAGACATAGTTAGACAGTAGTTCTGAAATCAAGTGCAATTAATCAGCAGAGTGATGTAGCAGCCAAAAGTGCTAATGCAATCTTGGGCTACATTGAATGCATTACCTCCAGGAACAGAGAGGTGATGGTGCCTAATTTACTTATCTGTAGTACTGGGTTCAGTAGGGAGGCAGCTGGTAGCTCAGTAGAGAGAGCACTGGGCCTGGAGTCAGGAAGACCAGAATTCAAATCCTAGCTGTGTGACCCTGGGCAAGTCACTTAACCTCTTATTGCCTGACAAAAAGGTCCACTGGAGAAGGAAATGGCAAACCACTCCAGTATCTTTGCCAAGAAAAACCCATGAACAGCCATGGCCATGGAGTAACAAAGAGTCGGACATGACTGAACAACAACAGTTACTATGCTCAGTTCTGCATTATTTAAGAAGGATATTGATAAACTCAAGAGTGTCCAGAGTAGGCAACCAGAATGGTAAAGGGTCTTGAGTCAATGTCATATGAAGGAACTGTGTGTGGTTAACTGGCAAAGGGAAAGCTCAAGAGGATTAGGAAAGCTGTGTTTAAGTATTTGAAAGGTTATCTTGCGGGAAATGGGTTAGAATTTGTTTTGTTTGGTCCCAAAAGACAGAACCAGGAGCAAATGTGTGGAAGTTGTTAAGAGACCAATTTAGAAATGATGTCAGTTGCGTGCCTTCCTAGGTATTACAGTAGTCCAGAAGTGGAACAAGGTGGTCTCGAACAGTGGTGAGTTCTCTCTATTGGACACCTTCAAACAGAAGCTGAACAATCACTTCTCAGGTATGTTATAGTGAGGATTCCTCTCACATCTGTGTAGAACTAGATAGTGGCTAAGGTTACTTCTGACTCTCATCATATTCTGTGATTCTTTAAGGCAATGAGATTTTTCGTGGAACATGTCTGAAAATTCTACGAACTTGGCATTGAAATCAAGAAGAAATATTGGATGATAGCTTTATGGTATGGCAGAGCCAAGTGCAGGCTTTTTGAGCGGAAAAGATAGAGGAAGTACTGGATATATATATTTAAGCAGCTTTTCAATGTGGATAGAGATCAAGACTGAAAAGAGAGAATGAGGAAATAATTGCTATCAGCGAAAGCTCCCAGAGGAGAAAAGAGAGGCTAGGATTAACGGCTGGGGTAAAAAGGATTAGCTTTAAGAAGAACTAGGCTCCCTGAAGATTGTAGCAATGGTAGAGAAGACAGGTGGAGGTTTTAGAGGTATTGAGACACGCAATAAGTAACATTAAAAAACTAGGGATAGGGTGGGGCTTGAATTATTCCAGGAAAGTTTGAGGTAAGGTCACCCGCTGGTGGTGAGGTAGGGACAGGAGAGATGTAGGGGTGCTAGATGAGAGAGGAAAAGCTTTCCAACAGGTGCTACAGAAAACATGATAGAAAAGTAGAAATATGTTATGCAAATCCCCTTTTCCCTCTTTTTCTCTTCCCTTCACCCTTTATATATATGTTAAAGAAACTAGCAACTTCTTTGGCACAAAAACCAGGTACATAGGGAAAGTTGAAAAGTATCATTAGTTTTCCTTTGGTGTCTTCCCATGAGTCCTCCAAACCAGTGACCTCACAGTTATCTGTCAAAAGCAGCCCACCATAATCAAGTCAAGTCAATAAGCATTTATTAAGTGCTTATTGTGCATCAGGCACAATGCTAAGTACTGGGGATACAAAGACAAAAAAAAAAACCAAAACAAAAAGTAGTCTTTGCTCTTAAAAATTTCAGTGTTATGGGGGAGACAACATGCAAATAACTATGTACAAGGAAGCTATATACAGGATAAATTAAAGATTATCACCAGAGGGAAGGCACCAAGATTAATATGCATGAAGAAAGTTTCTTGCAGAAAGTAGGACTTTATCTGGGACTTTGAAGAAAGCCTGGGAAGCCAGGAGATAAAGATAAGCAATTCTAAGCAGGCAGGACAGCCAAAGAAAATGCCTGGAGTGAGATGTAGTATCCTGTGCTTCATCTCAAATTGCCTCCTTCTCCAAAGTACCCCCAGCCCCAAAGTGAATTCTCACCTTTCTCAGCCTATAAGTTTTCATTCCAGAGATTTTCTGATTTAAGTAATCTATTCTAAAGTGTGAATGCATAATTAGGTTTAACTCTCTCAAGGTTCAGGTGAATTTTTAATAGGTAGCTTGTTAAATTCAGGTGAATTTCAAATAGATAATGGATAGAGAGCTGAATTCAGAGTCAAGAAGACTTGAGTTCAAATGTAGCCTCGGACATCAACAATATGGCCTTCGTCAAGTCCTCACCTGTCACAATCTCATTTGTTTTCATCTTGTAAAAGTGGGATAATGTCTCTAGGACTTACCTCAGAACTATCATGGGGATTAAATGAGATAATACATACGTAGCACTTTGTGAACTCTAAACTGGTATATGAATGTTGGTTATTATCACTTTCCAGTGGTAGTTCCAGTGGCAGATCATTGTGTAATAGAAACAACAATGACTTAGAAATTAGACAGCCCAATTTTGAATAATGCTTATTCTGTTAATACCTGTGCAACCTTGGGAAACTCCCTCTACCTCCATGGCCCTTCTTCTCCCCATGTATGAATTGAGAGGGTCAGACTAAATTATTTCTTCTTGTTCTAAATCTTAAGATTTTATAAGCTGAGAACCCCAGTTCTCAGTATGAGAACCCCAGTGTGACCCCTAATGATCTATCCTTTTAACACACTGTGACTACACAATCAATATTTTATTAAATTAACATGAGATAAGTGACTTGAGGTTTAGAAGAGATGCTAACAACAGCACAACATAAAATACATCAGGGTGTGCAGACTATAACTAGAGGCTCTTGAGAATTCATAGGGTTGGCCTGCCTCTCGTGTCTCTCTAGTAATCCAGTCCGAATATCTGGACACCCATGTGTAAACACGAGGCTTCTGTTCTTGGCTACAGCCTTCTCCCCAGCTGATAATACCCACCTGATGCTATACATTTGTTTGGTTTTTGGTATTGCATATCAGAGGCCCCCCCACAGCCTCCCAAAGGAGAAAAAAAGACAATTTAGGAGGGAAAACATTTTATTATGCTCTATAAACTACATCCTTCCAAACTGGGTGGCTTTTGTGTGGTGAAAAGACCATTAGAAATGAAATCAAAAGGCCTGGATTAAGAACAATCCCAGCCACTTATTGGTTCCATGCTTCTGGGCAAGTCCTTTCACTTTCCCTTTCCTCATCTAAAATGGGACTAATAGCATAATTGTACTAGCTAGGGGGCACCATGGCCACAGTATAGGACTTAGAGTTAGGAAGCCATCAGTTCAAATCCTACCTAAGACACTTACTAATTTTGGGACCCCTCAGAAGTAACAACCTCTCAATTTCAGTTTCTTCAACTGTAAAATGGAAATAATAATAGTATCTATTTCACAAGTTTGTTGTGAGGATTGAAAGAGTTAAGAAATGTAAAGTGCATTGCAAACCTTAAAGCATCTATAAATGTGAGCTATTTATTATTATTACTATTAGTAATTTACCTCACAGAGTTCTTGTGATGAAAGTGTCTGGTAAAACATCAAAGTACTATAAAAATTGGAATTATTGTTACTCTTAAATTCAATTAATCAATTAGCATTTATTTCATGCTTACTGTGTGTTAGGATAAGCCCTTGGAATACAAAGACAAAAGTAAAACAATTCCTCCCTCAAGAAGCTAACATTTTAATGGGAAGGATAATATATAACTATACAAGTATATACATAACACAACATACATATATACATAACATAATTAACACAAGGCAGTTTTAGAAAAGAGTGCACTGGTTTAGGGAGATAATTTGAAGTGTAATGGAAAATAAGTGTAAAATCTTGCCCTTGGGTTTTTAAAATAAACTGCAGAAATGGCATAGCTAAATAGCAATTCATATAGAAAAAACAAAAGGGGGGCGGGGACAGGCAGTAGATTTCAAGCTCGAAATAAGTTAGTGGTATAACATGGAAGCCAAAAATTCAAATTCTATCTTAGGTTGCTTAAAGAGTCATGGAGTGAGGATGGTTGTTGTTCAGTCATGTCCAACTCTATGTGATCCCATGGATTTGCCCGTGGGGTTTTCTTGGTAAAGATACTGGAGTGGCTTGCCATTTTCCATTTCTTTCTCCATAGTTTTTTTTTCTTTTTTAAAAATTTATCTTACTAATTTATTTTTATTTATCAACAATCAGTTTCATATGCTTTTGAGTTTAAAATTTTTCTCCCCCTTCCTCCCCACCACCCTCCCCAAGACGGCGCACAATCTGACATAGGCTATACATTTACATTCCTATTAAACATATTTTCACATTAGTGATGTAAGTAAAAGCTAAAACCAATAGCAGGAACCATCAGAAAGAGAAAACAAAACTCAACAGAAGAGAAAAAAAAGATAGCAATTCAACTTCTATAGTTCTTTCTTTGGATCTGGTTAGCATTTTCCATCACGAGGCCTCTGGAGATGTCTTAGATCCTTGTATTGCTTCTTTCTTTTTTTTTTATTTAATTAACCAAAGGTTTATCTATTTTATTGGGTTTTTCATAAAAACCAGCTCTTAGTTTTATTTATTAGTTCAATAGTTTTCTTAATATCAATTTTATTAATTTTCCCTTTGGTTTTCAATATTTCTAATTTGGTGTTTATTTAAGGATTTTTAATTTGTTCTTTTTCTAGTTTTTTTATTTGTATACCCAATTCATTGATCTCCTCTTTTTCTATTTTATTTATGTAAGCATTTAGAGATATAAAACTTCCCCTAAGAACTGCTTTCATTGCATCCCATAAGTTTTGGTATGTTGTCTCATTATTGTCATTCTCTTGAATGAAATTATTGATTGTTTCTATGATTCGTTGTTTGTCCCAATCATTTTTTAGGATTAGATTATTTAGTTTCAAATTTTTTTTTAGTTTGTCTTTCCATGGCCCTTTATTACATATAATTTTTATTGCATCATGATCTGAAGAGGATGCATTTAATATTTCTGCCTTTCTGCATTGGATTGTGAGGTTTTTATGCCCTAGTACATGGTCAATTTTTGTGTATGTGCCATGTACTGCTGAGAAAAAAGTATATTCCTTTCTATCCCCATTCAGTTTTCTCCAGAGGTCTATCATACCTAACTTTTCTAATGTTCTATTCACCTCCTTAACTTCTTTCTTGTTTATTTTGTGGTTAGATTTATCTAGTGCAGAGAGGGGAGGTTCAGGTCCCCCACTAGTATAGTTTTGCTGTCTATTTCTTCCTGTAACTCCCTGAACTTCTCCTAAGAATTTGGATGCTATACCATTTGGTGCATATATGTTTAGTAATGATATTACTTCATTGTCTATGGTGCCTTTTAGCAGGATGTAGTTTCCTTCCTTATCTCTTTTGATTAGATCTATTTTTGCTTTTGCTTTGTCTGAGATCAGGATTGCTACCCCTGCTTTTTTTTACTTCAGCTGAAGCATAATATATTCTGCTCCAGCCTTTTACCTTTACCCTGTATGTGTCACTCTTTTTCAAATGTGTTTCCTGTAAACAACATATTGTAGGATTATGGTTTTTAATCCATTCTGCAATCTGTTTCCATTTTATGGGAGAGTTCATCCCATTCACATTCACAGTTATGATTACTATCTGTGTCTTTTCTCCATCCTTTTCCCCCCTTTATGCTTTTCTTTCTCCTTTTCCTTTCCCCCTTCACTAGTGTTTTGCTTTTGACCACCGCCTCCTTCAGTCCCTCCCCCTTTTTATCCCTTTCCCTTTTCTTCCCTTTACCTTACTGCTTCTTCCCTCCCTTCTTCCCTCCCTCTCCTCCTTTTCTTTCCCCTTTTCCTCCTACTGCCTATAGGGCAAGTTAGATTTCTATACCTAACTGATTATGTTATGCCCTTCTTGAGCCAAATCTGATGAGAGTAAGGTTCAAACAATGCTCACCCCCCCTTCTTTCCCTCTGCTGTAATAGGATTTTGTGTCTTTTCCTGTAATGTAATTTACCCTTGTCTGCCTCCTCCTTTCTCAGTACATTTTCTAAGATCAGATATCCACTTATTTGGATCCATTTAACCCACTTGATTAGATTTTTTTTTATCATTACATCAAAGTCAACTAATATCCACCCTCTTTATGTATACTCCTTTAACATGGTGAATAACAATACAGTTCTCAAGAGGTTGCAAGTGTCATCTTCCCTTGTAGGGTTTAAACACGCCCTTATTAACAACATATTGTATCTTTCTGTCCCATTTACCTTTTTATGTCTTCTTGAGTCCTGTACTTGAAGATCAAATTTTTTGTTGAGCTCTGGTCTTTTTATCAGGAAAGTTTGGAAGTCTCCTATTTCATTGAATATCTCTCCTCCCTTGAAAAATGATGCTCAGTTTTGCTGGGTAATTGATCCTTGGCTGCATTCCAAGCTCCTTTGCCTTATGGAATATCATGTTCCATGCCCTGCGTCTTTTAATGTAGAAGCTGCAAGGTCCTGTGTAATCCTGACTGTGGGTCCATGATATTTAAATTGTTTCTTTCTGGCTGCTTGCAGCACCTTCTCTTTCATCTGGTAATTTTGGAATTTTGCTATTATATTCCTTGGCGTTTCAATTTGGGATCTCTTTCAGGTGGTGATGTGTATTCTTTCTATGGTTATTTTCCTTCTGGTTCTAGGACTTCAGGGCAGTTTTCCTTTATGATTTCCTGAAAGATACTGTCAGCATGACTTTCAGGTAGTCCAGTAATTTTTAAATTGTCTCTCCTGAATCGATTTTCCAGGTCGGTTGTTTTACCAATGAGGTATTTTACATTTTCATCTGTTTTTTCATTTTTTTGTTTCTGTTTGACTGATTCTTGCTCTCTCATAGAGACATTAGTTTCCATTTGTCCAATTCTAGTTTTTAACAGATTGTTTTCTTCTGTTAGTTTTTGTACTTCCTTCTTCAATTGGCCAATTGTGTTTTTTAGGGACTTGTTTTCTTCAGTGTACTTTTTTTCCAATTGGCCAATTGTATTTTTTAAGGACTCTTCTACCTCTTTCATTTGACTTTTAAAATCCTTCTTGAGCTCTTCTAAGAGGGCTTTTTGGGCTTCTGACCAGTTCATATTTCCTTTTGACGTTGCAGATGTGGGTTTGTTGACAATGTTTTCCTCTTCAGAATTTCTGTCTTTATCTTCACTCTTCTCATAATATGAATCTATGGTACGTTTCTTTTTACTCATGGTGTTTCTTTATTCCCTGGCCTTTAAAGAGATTGAGCTCTCTTGCTGGGGAACAGAGAACACTGACCCAAGCTTCTTATGTTGGGAGCCTAGGTCTTGGTCACTGGCTTTGTGTGCTGTAATTAGAGGCTGTAGGGTTCTGACAGCTTACCTCGTGTTGGGCTGGAATCAGCAAAGGCTGGAACTTTCAGGCAATTCTAGGTTGCCTGCTTTTCTTTTCCTTCAGCTTTCTTCAGCTCCTTTTAGATGGGTGCTGCAGGGTGTTTATCTTCCTGGGGCCCCTTGCAGTGCTGCCTCCCTCATTTCTGCTAGTGCACTGGGAGATTCCTTTGCGTTAGAGTGCCAAGGCACCTGGTGGTTTTCCAAGCTGGCCTCCACCTCTTCCCCCCGCCCTTTCTGAGGCACTCGGAGGTCCAGGTGTTGGTGTTTGCCTGTTCTACCACCTGGGCTTCAGGATTTCTTCCTGGTTGCCAATTGGAGGCTGCAGGGCTCAGACAGCTCACCTGGTGTTGTGCTGGAACCAGCAAGGCTGGGGCTTTAGGAAGACTTTAGGTTGCGTCCTTCAGCTCCTTTCAGATGGATGCCACAGGGTACTTATCCACCTGGGGTCCTTTGTAGTTCTGCCTCCCTTATTTTTGCTGAGGCACTGGGAGACCCGTTTGCTGGGATGCTTCACTGCTGCTCCCCATCTTTCTTCTAGTTCAGCTGTTGCAGGATTTTTTTCTGGGGTGATATTTACTGGGTTTTCAGAGGTTTATAGGGGAGAGTGAGAGCAACCACCTTTTTACTCCCGCCATCTTGGCTCCTGGAAGTGGAAGTCAGATCTCCTTCTCCATTGTGATCCATTTTATAGATGAGGATCTGAGGCAAATAGGGGTTATGTGACTTGCCCCGGATCACACAGCTAGCAAGTGTCTGAGGTCAGATTTGAACTCATATCTTCCAGATTCCAGTCCCAGTGCTCTATCCGTTGCATCACCCATGAGGATTAGGATGGAATTATTTCACTGCCCTGATAAGACCACACCTGGATCACATTTTTCAGTTTTGGGCACCACATTTTGGGAAAAAACATCAGTCAGCAGTAGTGAAATGCAATAGAATGTGCTGCACTCAATATGCCCCCAAATTTGGAAAACAACAGTAGCCTATGAATTGGAAAAGATTAGTTTTCTTCCCAATCCTAAAGAAGAGCAATGATAAAGAACGTTAAATTACCAAACAATTATGCTCGTTTCACATGCCAGCATGGTTATGCTTATGATTCTGCAAGCTAGGCTTTAGCAATATATGAACCGAGAATTACAGAAGTGTGGGCTGGTTTTCAAAGAGGCAGAGGAACTAGAGACCAAATTGCCAATGTTTGCTGGATTATGGAGAAAACAAGGGAGTTCCCGAGAAAAACATCTACTTCTGCTTCACTGACTACACTAAAGCCCTTATGTGGATCACAACAAAATGTGTCAAGTCCTCAAAGAGAGGGAATACCAGATCATCTTACTTATCAGCTTGGGAACTGTATGTAGGCCAAGAAGCAACAGTTAGAACCGAACTTGGAACCACTGATTGGTTTAAGATTGGAAAAGGAGTACAACAAGGCTGTATATTGTCACGTTATTTATTTAACTTATGTGCAGAATAAATCATGCAAAATGCCAAGCTGGATGAATCAAAAGCTGGAATTAAGTTTGTCAAGAGAAATATCCATTCTCATATATGCAAATGATATCACTCGGATGACAGAAAGTGGAGAGGAATTAAGAAGCATGTTGATAAAGGTAAAAAGGGAGAGTGTAAAAACTGGCTTGAAGCTTAATAGGAAAAAAACCCCTAAGATCTTGGCAACTGGCCCCATCATTTCCTGGCGAATAGAGGGAGAAGAAATGGAAGCAATGTCTGATTTTATATTCTTGGGCTCAAAGATCACTGCAGATGGTGACTGCAGCCATGAGATTGAGACACTTACTCCTTGGAAGGGAAGCTATGGTCAGGAATAGTAATATAAAGCACTCTGCTGTCCGGGCAGAGACTATGTCCCAGAAGAAGAGGTCCAAAACCAATACTGAAGTACCTAGAGAGAATGAGTGCCAAGTGGCAGCTTTGTCATTCCAGTTTGGAGTCATAGATCCAGAGTAGACTGTGGAAGATGACCTAGAGGTGACATTCCAGAGTAAAGAGATATTTCAGGCCATAGCCTGAGAGGGACAAGTTCAGAAGCAAATAGCAGCAATATGACTCTCACCCTGGAGCAGAGCAGGGTCTCAGTTCCAACTTCTAACCTACTCAGAAGCCTTCAGAGGAATGACCAAGGAAGGAATCCCAGACCAAAAGGGGATCCTAAAGTTCCATACCTCAGAATTCCCCAGCTAGCTGATAGAGGCTAATAGCATCTACTACTGCTCTGACTCAAACCCAATTCAAGAAATTGAAGAGCTCAGACTGAAAAGTGCAATAATAATACTTTGACCTAGATCAGACCACTCTGGGAATGCTAAAAGCCTAAGCTATCCCTGAGATCCTGAAATAGCACAATACTCCATCCCTCCAAGGAGGCAGCAACAGGATCAGACTAGACCTTCCAACCAGAAATTCAAAAAGCCTTGTCCTAACATCAAGTTTAAAGTCAGAAAGTAGCCTAGAAGAATGAACAAACAAATAAAAAAAATCCACCATTAAAAGTCATTATGATGACAGGAATGCTCAAGACACGAACCCAAAAGAAGAGAATGATTTGGAAATATCTACAAGCAAAGCCTCAGAGAAAGCCACAGTGTAGGCACAGATTCAACTAGAATTCCAAGAAGAAGTTAAGCAAGAGTTTTAAAAAGAAGTAAAAATGTTTTTGTCAATGAAATGAAAGTACTAGAGGAAAAAAAAGTATTAGAAAAGAAATAAGAGCTATAGAAGAAAAAATTGGAAAAAGAATTAACGGTTTGGCATGTGAAATACAAAACTTTGCCCAAGCAACAAACTCCCTGAAAATTAGAAAGGACCAAAGGGAAGTCAATGACCTCACAAGACTACAAGAAATATTGAAACGAAGTTAAAAGACTGAAAAAAAAAAGAAACAGGAGAAAATGGAAGATATAGCAAAAGCAACTAATCTGGAAAACAGATTGAGGAGAAAAAAAATGTAAGACTCATTGGACCACCTAACCACCAGGACCAAAAAAAAAAAAAAAGGCTTATATTTCAAGACATCTTAAAAGAAAACTGCCCAGATCTCTTGGAACCATAAGCCTTATCCTGAAAGAAGCTCTAAAATGAAAACTCCCATGATCATTATAAGCAAAATACAGAGTTTCCTGGTCAAAGAAAATTATAGTAAGCAGCCAGAAAGAAAGAATTCAAGTACTGAGAAGCCACTGGCAGGATCATACATGATTTAATCTCCACTCTAAAATAGGATAGAGCAATATTCTAAAAGGCAAAGGCTTAGAGCCAAGAATAATTTGTCCAGCAAAACTGAATATAATCTTACAATGGAAGAAATAAACTTTTAATGAAATAGATACCTTCCAAAAACATTCCAGATGAAAAGACCGTAGCTTTGTAGGAACTTTGAAGTCTGAACACAGTAATTAAGACAACCATTAAAGGTAAATATGCATGAACATTGATAGAAAACTTAAAAAGTTAAACTATTATATTCTAATATGGGGAGATGACGATGATGATGATGATGATGGAGTGTGTGTGTCTCCTTTTTGAACCTTATTATCAAAGAAAGGTCATAGAGTCTAATTAGATAAGGCCTCAGAGTTATGTCTTAATCATCTTAAAAGAATAGAAAGAGAAGGGAAGAGGAATACACTACACAGTGGGAAGGGAAAAAGGGAAAATTATCTCACATAATCAGTGTGTACAAGTAGACATCTATACAAACAAAGAGACGGGTAAACGAGACCAGCTGACAATTGAACATCATTCTCACCTCAACTAGTCAAAGGAGGGAAGAATGCACAGAGAGAGAGAGAGAGAGAGAGAGAGAGAGAGAGAGAGAGAGAGAGAGAGAGAGAGGAATTGGGCACAGAAATATATAGGGAAAGAGGAAGGAAGGAAGAAAAAGGGAATAAAAAGAAGGGTAGTTTAAGGGAACAATCAGTCCTAAGCATAACAATCCCTATGTACAAAAGTATTTATAGCTCTTTTTGAGATGGCAAAGAATGGAAATCTGAAGAGATACCCATAAATTGGGGAATACTGAACAAGAAATGATAAAGGGGATGGTTTCAGAGAAACCTAGAAAGATATATAAACTGATGCAGAGAGAAGTGAGCAGAACCAGGAGAACAATTTATACAATTACAATAATATAGTAAAGAGAATTTTGAAAGAATTAAGGACTCTGATCACGTAATGACCAATTACAATTACAGAGGACTGATGATGAAACATGCTACCCACCTCATGACAGAGAAGTGAAGAACTCAGAGTATAGAATGAGACATGTTTTTTGGACATGGCCAATATGGAAATTTATTTTGTTTGACTGTGTATGCTATAACAGAGGTTTTGTTTTTCTTTTCATTCTTGATTGGTGGGGAGGGGTTGGGGTGAGAGGGAGAGAAAGCAGATTTTTGCTGATTTTAAAATATTTTTTTAAAAGGAAGGACATCAGTCAACCCCAAAACACCCAAACCATGATGAAGATACTTGAGATCATACCTTCTGAAAATCACATAAGGCAAATGGAGGAGGGAGAGTTAGCCTAAAGAAAAGACTCAGGGGGAGCCTGATAGCTGTCTTTAAGTATCTGATGTATACTTACACAGCTTTCATGTGGGAAGGGATTAGGCTTGTTCCGCTTAGTCTTGGGGGAAGAACTAGGGGTAATGAGTGGAAGTGGCAAAAAGAAAAGAAAAATAAACTGGTGTGTTAGGATTATTGTTCATGTGCAGGTTGGACTAGATGACCTCAGAGCTTCCTTTGGAGTCTGAGATTCTTGGAAATAGAGAGTAGGAGAAGCTGTGGCTTAAAAGCTGTCCATGGGGAAAAGACCTGGATGTTTTAGGAGACTGCAAACTTAATGTGTCCAAAGGACAGTGTGGCAGCCAAAGGAGCCAAGGTGATACTGGCCTGAATTAATAAATACACTGCTTCCTTCTCTGCCCCATGTGCTCTATGATGCAGTGACACTGGTCTCCTTGCTGCCATTCACAGAAGATGCTCCATCTCCCAACTTCAGACATTTTCACTGGCTGTCTCCAACCCTCAAACTCTCTCCCTCATATCTACCTCCTGGTTTCCCTAGTTTCCTTTAAGTTCCAGTTAAAATGGCACCTCTGCAGGAAGCTTGTCCCAATTCCTATTCATTCCAGTGCCTTCTCTCTTTTGTTTATTTCCAATTTGTTCTGTATATAGCTTGTTTGTACATGGTTGTTTGCATGTCATCTCCCCCATTAGATTGTGAGCTACTGGAGAGTAAGGATTGTTTTTTAACTTTCTTTGTAACTCTATTGCCTGGCACAGTGCCTGGCACAGTGCCTGGCACAAAGTAGGCACTTAATAAATGTTTATTTGCTATTGACTATAATCCAGAAAGTCAACAATCAATCAATGAATCAATAATCAATAAACATTTATTAATGTTTACCTATCCTGACTTGACAATCATCAGCACAGAGATGGTAATTAAATCCATGGGGGCTACTTTGATATAGTCGAGTAGGTGCTACTTAATTTAGGAGAAGGAAAAGCTATATAATTTTATAATGCTGGTAAGTTTTTAACACCTGAAATAAACTAAGGAACATCCTCCAACTATTAAGGAAAAAAAAAACCCAAAGTTTTCTAATACAAGAAAATTACTCTAAATATCAAAAGAGCTATAATTTCATCAGTATGCAAAACTCCCTCCAAGTATGCAGTTTGCAACCCCATGGCAGAGTTTGTCTGTCCCCAGAGATTCATCACCTGGTAGCCAACCTTTTGTGATGGGCCTTTGCCAGATAATTATAATGGCTGGACCCTAATTACTACGAAACTGTTAACATAAAAATGAAATCATCTTTCATCTCATCTCTGCCCTGAATTTCACCACTGGAAGCAAATTTCCATAGTGACCCCAAGAGAATGCTTATGCTACAATAATGATACAGATACATAGATAATATGTTCCCCCAAGATCTTCCTTCATATGAGACTTCCTCCACGTTGACTTCAAACATCTTAGATAACCAGTTGGAAACATCCATTTTTTAAATGCTTAGCATTTTTCTTTTGCCTTTCTTTAAAACTCTCAAGTGATTTATATATTATATGCAAGATCTTCCATGTGTGATATAACAAAATATTCTGGTTATTTTCTTTTTTTAAGAGATTTTTTTCCCCTGTAAAAATATTTAATAAGCTCTAAAGGAGGAAAGTAAAAAAGACAACAATTGTTTCCAGATAGTAGAATACTCCTACCTGTCTCCATCAAATTCATTTTATACTTACAATTCTATTAGAAGAATCAGGGAGAGCTATTCCATTAGAAATATTGATTCTATTAGATTTAGCCTTTCAACTATAATGGAAGAGGTCAGAAAAAAAAAAAAGATGGGCTGGGCACCTAGTGAGAGTAGGGATAACAGATAAATAGCCTGAATGTTCCATTGGTTCCCACAGATTAGTGAAAAAATCTAGAGAGAGAGGCCTCCAGAAAGCCAGATAGATCCTCTTTGAAAGGACTGTGGAAGTATGCGGTAAAGGACTGCAAAGAATTGGAAGACATGGATGGGAAAAGATCTATATTACTGGACATTATACTTTCATTAATGAAATCACAAATCCACTGAGGCATATTATTACTATTATGAGGAATAGAGTAGTAGAAAAGCTGGGTGGCACAGTAGATAGAGCGCCCGGCCTGGAGTCATGAAGACCTGTGTTCCAATCCAGCCTCAGACACTTACTAGTTGTGTGACCCTGGGCAAGTCATTTAACTCTGTTTGCCTCAGTTTCCTTAAAAATGAGCTGGAGAAGGAAATGACAAACCACTCCAGTATCTTTGCCAAGAAAACCCCAAAGGAGGTCATGAAGAGTTAGACGTGACTGAAAAATGATTGAACAAGTAGTAGAAGTTAAATCAATCAATCCACAAGCAATTATTAAGTATCAACTATATACAAGACACTGTGCAAAACAAAGATGATTTTGTAGGGACGTGTTAATGACAGTGCTCTAATCACTATTTGATGCACCAATAAATAGCTAATAGTGGGAAAGGGTTTACACATTTATTCAACAAGCATTTATTAAGCACCTACCCTGTGCTCTACTGTAGTAGGCCTTGGTGGAAACCAAGAGAAAGGAAAAATAGTTCTTATTCTCAAAGAGGTTACATCCTACTTGGATAAATGAGAATGGATATAAAAGAGCGAGATAAACACAAATGATTTCTTGTGCTATTATCTTTCTATACAAACTTTCTCCTCTTTTAAACTTTCCTATTTCTGCTAAAGTTAACACCATTATTCCGGGCCCTTGGCTTCATCACTTGGGCGTTATCCTTGACTTCTCACTTTATATCACTCCACATATACATAAACGTAAATATATGTACACATATAATTTTCCACATCTTGCCATATTAACCATCATAGAACCTCTCCCATCTTGACTCCTCTCTACTCACACAGGCCCTCATCAGCTTTTGCCTATGTTCTTTCAACAACCTTCTATCTCCTGGTATCAAGCTTCCCTCCACTTCAGAGTATATACTCTACACAACCGCTAAAATGATTTTCCTTTAGTGCAGATTGGATCATGTCATTCTCCAACTCAATCAACTCTAGTGGTTCCCTGATACCTCTACGAATAAAGTCAAAAATTCCTCTGTTTAGCTTTTAAAACCCTTCACAAACTGACCCCAAGCCATCTTTCTAGACTCACTAGACATTGCTCCCTTCCTACACTTTGTGATCCAGCCAAACTTGCCATTTCTTACTTATAAACTCATATTACTTACACACATGTACACACACATGCAAGCAGATGGCAATCCATTTCCCATCTACGTGCATTTCCCATGCCTGAAATGCCTTCCTTCCTCATCTCTTCCTTTAGTATGCAACGTAAGTATTACTTTCTACCTGAATCCTTTCCTGATCCCGGTTGCTAGTACCTTTCCTCCCTTGTATTTAATTTGTTTATACTTATGTATGTGCTTGTCATCTCCCTGTGGCAATGTTAGCTCCTTACTCAAAGGGATTGTTTCAGTCTTTGTATTTTTATCCCTACTTCCTCGCACATAGTATGTGCTTTATAAATGCTGATTGATTGATTGATTTATAGTAAAGTCTGGAATGACTTAGCATTTATAAAAAATGCTAAAGGTGATTAAAGGGGCTTTTGAAAGTTATCTTAAAAGGAAAAAGAACAAAGAAGGAATATTCCCACCGTTTGGGAGAGGTCAGATCATATGAACAAGTGCTAAAGATGCAGAACTTTGAAACACTTGGATTTGGATTCCAAGGACTTGGGTTTCAATCAGACCTCTGCCACTTATAGTTGTATGACCTTGGGCAAGTCTTTTATACTGTCTGTGTCTCAGTTTCCTTTTCTGTAAAATGGGGGGGTTTAGCCTGGATAACCTTTAAAGTGTCTTCTAAACTTAAATTTATGATCCTATTATCATATCCAGTATTATCAAAAATCCCTGAAGTCCCAAGGAAGAGGAACTGGTCTCCCCAGATATCTGACATTAGGTGGCCTATGGCCCATCTATTGGGCACTAAGTTCTTTTACCATACAGGGATCCTGTTTTCCACTGGGTTCCCAGGCACACAGTATGTTCTCAGTGAGTAGGAGCTATATTTCATGGCACTTATCCTATTCCAATGGAAGAAGTCGGGTCTTTTGGAAAGGAGAATATTCTGCCTTTATAGGTTCTAATCAAAAGGACAGGTATATTAGAAGAGGGAGAGGATCCTGGAAAAGAGAATCATTCTGAGGTAAAAACAAAATACTCCTAGAACTCAGAGGAATAATCATCAATGATATTGACACATACACACAAATACACACACACATGCACACACATATACATACATTCAGACAAGAAATAAGAAAATATCTTTTCAACCAAGACTGTTTAGAGTGGGAGTGTTCCCACAGGAAACAGATGAAAGCCACTGTTAACCATATCTGGTCTTTAAATGGCACTCCATTGTGGGCCAGCTCCACCATACTCATCACTCCAATGTTTCTACTTCTTCATCATTACCAAGATCATTACACATGTCTTGAGCGTCTCATCAGTGCAAGTCCTGAGAGTACAAAGAGACAAAAGACAATCCTAAGCTGGAGGAACTTGGATGTACCTTGTCTTCTGGCCACACACCATGAATCTCCCCTTATCTCTGACATGTATATCTTGGTCATGCTTTGAAGCCTAAGCATGCTGCTTTGACTTTGTTGTCTGTAGGATCTTTACTCATGTGCATGGCTTACTAGTTGTGATTTTTAATTATTGATTCTGAGAAGAAGCTTTGTCTGCTTCATTCTCTCTGCAGAGAACACAGGCTAGTGTGTGCCATGTGTGAAGAATCATTCATTCTGCATTTTAAAAAATCCACAGAATCTGAGTAGGAAGGCACCTCAGAAGCAATCTAAGACAGCATATCTGAGCTGGAATCACCTTGACTACATTTTCCTGCCTGCCTTAGCTATGTGAGCATCAAAGATAAAAGGAAATCTTTCAATAACAGGGTTAGTGTATAAACTCACCTGTAGATCCCCTCAACACTCAGCTTTCTTCCCAATCGGTATTGTCCTTTGCCAGGCAGATGGATCTTATCTGTTTATTGAATTGTTTTGGTTACTAATCATGACCAAGCTTACATCATTATACATGAATAAATAGTCAAAATTGGAATGATTAATGATCTTCTTCACTTTTTTTCCTTTCCCCATATTTACTGTTTATTCACTCTGTTCCCATCAATGTTTCAACATTGTCTATTCTTAATCTAAAGACTAAATAACAAACGAAAACAGAGAAAATTAATGTTAGAAGAGGGAAATTGTGAGCAAGAAGATGGTATTATCCAACCCAAAGGAAAATAATATTGAATAGGTTAGCTCTGGTATTGGCCCTACATTTAAGGTAGGATTATAGCTACCTCTTTTCCTGTCCTCACTTTCCCTGCACACCTTCATGATGTATACCTGATAGTGGTTAAGGAATTGGGTCTCCCATTGGATATGTGACTGGGAATGGGAGAAAGAGGCTTCATCAGGGGAGGGTTATCCTACTTATATCTACATCAAGGGAAAGGAGGTATTATTCAAAGAATTAAATGGCCAGGGTTAGGCCTAGAGTTGGAGGAAAGTTAGAAATGAAATTAGGATTAGTACTCTCTCAAAGGATAAATGGAAATAATAGTCATAATAGTAACAATAAAATAATATCAGCTCACATTTATATAGTGCTTTACAGCTTTCTTCACAATAAACTTTTTGAAGTAGTACAGATATTATGTCTATTTTACAGATGAGGAAACTGAGGCTCAGAATGTGACTTTCCCAAGGTCAAACATAAAATTAGAAACAGCTTTGAAGCTAGGACTCAAAATCTAGGTCTTGACCTTAAATTCAATGTTTTATTTACCACTATGCTATTTTTCCAAAGCTCCCCTGGTTTATGAGAAGGGAACAGTGCCATAATGACAAAATATGCTAGATACCTCCAAAATGTCCAAAGGGCAAGGCAAAGTATCTTTGTTGTGTCTGATCTAAATTGGTGCCAATATGTGCCATGGATTAAGCCATTAGGCAAACCATTGGTTATCATGTATTTGGGGGTGGGGAGGAGAGGGGGTAGGCACAGCAGGAGTTAAGGAATAAGGTAATCTATGCCTAGGGAGGAAGAAGCAGTGTTTTAGTTGGGAAAATAATTAGTATAAACTAAAAAACACACACACACACACACAACAAAACAATCCAGGCATTGAGGTGGCTGTGGACAGAATCCAGGAATTGAGATAATCACAAAGACCTGTTACTGGAGCAGATATTTAGAGCTTGTAAGACATACTAAATCAAGAAGTAAAATTAACAGTACTTGGATTAATTCCAATTGAAGCTAATTATCTGAAGTTTCTGCCTTTAAATTGTGGTTGTTCTCATTCCTCACTCAGTTTGGTTCAGGTATGATGGGATGGACAGAATGTACCAAGCCTCCTCCTTGCTCAGCCATTACTTTACTCTGCCAAGGTGAAAGCCATGGTAGAAAGCTTTGACCTTTTCTAGGATATGTGTGATTTGAATTGGCTCCTTTGTCCTCTCCTTTTGCCCATAGTTCCACCCAACCACTGAGAACTTCATTGCTTTCATCAGTTGAGATGCTCCTGCCTGTCAATGCAGAAAGGCAGAAATATTAAATGCATCCTTTTCAGATCATGATGCAATAAAAATTATATGTAATAAAAGGCCATGGAAAGATAGATTAAAAAATAATTGGAAACTAAATAATCTAATCCTATAAAAAGATCAGGTCAAATAACAAATCATAGAAACAATCAATAACTTCATTCAAGAGAATGACAATAATGAGACAACATATCAAAACTTATGGGATGCAGCGAAAGCAGTTCTTAGGGGAAGTTTCATATCTCTAAATGTTAAACAAATAAAATAGAAAAAGAGGAGATCAATGAATTGGGCATACAACTAAAAAAAACTGGAAAAAGAACAAATGAAAAATCCTCAATTAAACACTAAATTAGAAATATTGAAAACCAAAGGAAAAATTAAGAAAATTGAAATTAAGAAAACTATTGAACTAATAAATAAAACTAAGAGCTGGTTTTATAAAAAAGAAAAAACCCAATAAAATAGATAAACCTTTGGCTAATTTAATTTAAAAAAAAAAGAAAGAAAGAAAAAAACCAAATTACCAGTATCAAGAATGAAAAAGGTGAATAAAATACCAAGGAAGAGGAAATTAAAACAATAATTAGGAACTATTTTGCCCAACTGTACGCCAATAAATTTGACAATCTTAGTGAAATGGACACATGTTTACAAAAATATAAATTGCCCAGATTAACAGAAGAGGAAGTAAAATACTTAACCCCATCTCAGAAAAAGAAATTGAACAAGCCATTGATGATCTCCCTAGGAAAAAATCTTCAGGGCCAGATCGATTTACAAGCGAATTCTATCAAACATTTAAAGAACAATTAATTCCAATACTATGTAGACTATTTGGGAAAATAGGAGAAGAAGGAGTCTTACCAAATTCTTTTTATGATACAAATATGGTGCTGATACCTAAACCGGAAAGAGTCAAAACAGAGAAAGAAAATTATAGACCAATTTCTCTAATGAATATAGATGCAAAAATTTTAAATAAAATATTAGCAAATAGATTGCAGAAATTTATCATAAGAATAATACACTATGACCAAGTAAGATTTATACCAGGAATGCAGGGCTGGTTCAATATTAGGAAAACTATCAGCATAATTGATCATCTAACAACAAAACTAACAGATACCACATGATCATCTCAATAGATGCAGAAGCTTTTGACAAAGTACAACACCCATTCCTATTAAAAACATTAGATAGCATAGGAATAAATGGAGTTTTCCTTAAAATAATAAGTAGCATCTACCTAAAACCTTCAGCAAGCATCATATGCAATGGGGACAAGCTAGAAGCATTTCCAATAAGATCAGGGGTGAAACAAGGATGTCCCTTATCTCCAATCACATTTTTTAAAAATTATCTTATTTTTATTGATAGCTTTTGTATTTTATATCATTGGGTAGGGATATATTTAGAAATGAATATCATGTAAAAATATACTGTGGAGCAGTAATAGATCATCAACCTTAACAATAATATAATCTAGCATCTATATAGCACTAAGCACTTAACATAATCTCATTACCTCAAAACAACCACGTTAGGTAGGTGCTCTTAATATCTATATTTTACAGATCAGGAAACTGAGGCTGAGTTGTGTGACTTGTCCAGGGACACACAGCTAGCAAATATCTGAGGCAGAATTTGAATATTAATGTAACACACCTTGTTTAGCAATTCCTCAGATCTTTAGGCACCTATTTTGTTTCCAGTACTGTATCATTACATTCACAATAACAAAGACTAAGAAAGAACAGTTCAACAAGACTAAGCTATGCATTGACCGCATCTCACAGCAAATACAACATCCTCTACCCATAATTCCCCACCGCTAAAGATGGGAGAGAAGTACATTTGTTCACCTCTTCTCTGAATGCTATCCTGGTCACCAAAAATGGAAGCTCCCATGTGGGAGACAGAAGGGATGGGCTTGTGGGAGAAGACCTTCTGTGTTGCCCTGTTACGTGGGTGGGAGCATCTTCCTTCCACTGGTAGCATAGCCAGAAATGGTGGCTTCATTCAAACTGTCAGATTGGGATAGTGTCTCTCTTTATCCAGCAGTGTCTAAGGGGTGAAGGTCTCACTCTCACAGCATGGGCACTGTGCACTGAGATGGGGAGTGGAGAAGGGCTACTTTCCTCCTCTCACTTTAGGCACTGGGGCCCTGAGAAACGGACTTGGGGTTTTGGTCTGTTTCATTTGTCCTTTTCAGTTCTCAGTTCAGAGTCCCAGACTCAGGAGCTTGAGCCACGGTGTACTTGGAGCCAGCATCCCAGGCCAGCTATTGCTGCCAGTCCAGGAGGGAAGCCCTGAGATGCTAGGGTCCCTGGATGCAAATCCAGGAGAGGCTTTGGATGTGGAACTTGGTGGGATGATGCTATGTAGGAACTGAGTTGAGCTGTGAATTTAATCTCTCTCCTCTCCACAGACAATGAAGAGATGTAAGGGAGGGGGGAACATGCCTCCAGAGGTATTGGAGGAGAACGTTAATATATTCTTACTATACCTCTGAAGTAAACATTCTTTTGTAAAAGCTAATCTGATAGTTAAGTAGCTAAATGGAACTGGGGTTCTGGGGATTCCTAAAATTAAGGAATACAATTAGTAGGGGCTTGAACCAATGGCAGACCACACTCACTATCCCCACCTGAAATAGATGTAAATATCAATATCTATATCTATATAGAGATAGATAGATATAGAAATATAGATACAGACATACAGATGCACATATACATACATACATACATACATACATATCAGAAGCCTATCAAAGATCATTGATGCAAAAAATTTCCCAAATAAGTTTCCCTTCCTACACAACTGATTCTGTTGGTGAGGAAGCTTTTTAATTTCATGAAATTGAAATTATTTTGTTTCATAACTTCCTCTACTACTTCTTTAAGAATTCTCCCTCTACTCATCATTGTGAGAAAAAAAAATCTCGATGGGTTATCTTTTTGTTTGGGTTTTTAAAATACTTCTTATGGATATCTTTTGTTTTCACATCACAAATATTTTCTAAGGTGGTCCTCTCCCTAGCCTTTCTCAGACAGCTACCCTTTGCATCAAAGAAAAAAGAAGGGTGAAAATATTTCAGCAAAACTAATCAACACATTGAAAACAATCTTACATATTCTGCAGGGCTCCACACCCATAGCTCTCTTCCTCTACGAAGAAAGGTGGAATATTCCTTTTCCTATCTCTTCTTTGGGGTCAGGCTTGGCAATTATAATGTCACAATATTCTGTTTCAATTGTTTTGCTGTTATTCTTTCCATTTACATTGCAGTCATTGTATTTATTTGTTTTCCTAATTCTATCTACTCTACTTTGTAACAATTCATACAAATCTTTCCATAATTCTTTGTTTTTGTCATATTAATTGCTATTATGTATATATTTATGTACAGATATAGACAGACAGACAGACAGATAGATAGTAGATTACTTTACTGGGTCCATTTCACTTTGTACCAGTTCATCTAAGTCTTTCCATGTTTCTTTGTATTAATCCTCTTCATTGTTCCTTAGAGCACACTAACGTTCCTTTGCATATTTGTATCAAAGTGTATTTGGTTATTCCCCAGTTGATGGACATCTTTTTTTGTTCCCGGTTCTTTGCCACTACTAAAAGTACCATTATAAATATTTTGGCATTTATGAGGAGTTTCTAGTTATCATTGATTACCCTGTGGTATTTGTCTGACAGTGGAATTTTTGGATAAAATTGTATGGATATACTGGTCATTTTCTTCAAACAATTTCAAATTTTCTTCAGTTGGTTGGATCAATTCACAGCTCCACCAATAGTGCGTTTGCATATCTGTCTTTCCATGACACTTCCAACATTGACTGTTCCCATCTTTTGTCCTCTTTACCAATTTATTGTATGAGAGGTGGAATCTTAGAGTTGTTTTGATTCACATTTTTCTCATTATTAATAATTCGGAACATTTCTTCAAATAGCTGTTAAGGTAGGGATTGAATAGGCGCTGTATCTGGATTTAATTGGTATAGGGGAATCTCAGTGAGGAAACTCCTACCAAAACAAATTAACACCTTCTCTGCAACTGATAATCTTAGAGAATTGCTTAAAACCCTAATAGATTAATTGACTTTCCCAGGATCACATAGCCAGCATGAAACAGAGAGAGGATTTGAACCAATATCTTCCCTGCTTCAAGGCCAGCTCTCTAGCCACTATGTAAAGCTTAATGAATCTGTTAAATTAATACATTATTAATAGTTAGCAACTGTTTTGAGAACTATTTGACCACTTATCTATTAGGAGTGGCTTTTTGGTCTCAAATGTTTGGTTAATTGATTATGTATTTTGAATATCAGTTTATAAGAGACGGCTTGATGTAGTGGATTGAGAGTTAGCCTCCAAATCAGAAAGACCTGGGTTAAAGCCTTTCCTCTAACACATACCAGCTTTGGGAAGGTCCTATAATCTCTCATTCTTCTAGGTGTAACTCTAAGACTAGAAGTGGCTGAGAAGGTGTCAGTTTGAATTTGCAGAGAGAGTTGCCTTTACCTGAGAGTTCCCGACAACAGTGAAATCAAAGGTCCAGTCTGTCATATCATATCAGACTCTATTAAATATGTTTTATAAGAAGATTTCTCCCAGTTGAATATTTATCTTCTTATCCTGCTCACAATCGTTTTGTTTGTGAAAAGCTTTTCAATTTCATGTAATAAAAATGATTAATTTTATTTTTTGTAATCAATTCTATTCCATTTGGTAAAGAAGTCACTCCTTAGATTTAGCTGTGAAAGTTAATTGATTTAGCTTTTATATTTTTATAGTATAACTTTTAAATATTAAGTTGTATATCAGTTTTTGGATGTATTATGGTATATGGTATATGATTTTTTTCTAAATCTAATTTCAACCAAACTGATTTCCAGTTTTCTAAGCAGGTTTTGTCAAATTCCTAAGTAATATGTGTTATCAGAGTTATTGAGTTTGGTTGTTTCTGATTCTTATCTGTTCCATTGGTTTACTTAAAAAAAAAAATTTTTAACCAGTATATATTTAGTAGTTTTGATGAATACTGTTTAATAAAATAATGTGAGGAGTAGATGTGTTCTCTTTTTTTTCCTATTTTAAAAAATTATTCTCAAATTTTTTGTTCCACCAAATGAATGTTGTTATTTTTGTCTAGCTCTATAAAGCATCCCCTTGGTAATTAGATTGGTATAGCACTAAAATTTATAAATTAATTTAGCTACTATCACCATTGCTATTATGTTGGTGGAGTCCAACCAAGAACAACCATGAATATTCCTCCAATTATTTGTCATTGTTCATTTAAAGAGTGTTTTGTAATCATATTTACATAATCTTGGGTTCATCTTGACTCCCATAAATTTTGAACACACTGTAATAATTTTGAAAGGGATCTCCCTTTCTATTACTTCCTCTTGGATGTTCTTTTTGCTATACAGAAATGCCCGCATTCTGTATGGACTTACTTTATAGCCTGCTAATGAAGCTATTAAATTTCTCAATTAGTTTGTTTGCTGGTTTTATGGAGCTTTGTAAATAAATCACCATGTTGGTAGGAAATAGGGGTAATTTTCTCTCTGGTTTTCCAGTGTTTATGCCTTTAATTCCTTTCTCTTGCTTAATTTCTATCACCAGCATCTTAAATATATTTGCTATTTTTATTATTCTGAAACTGGCAAATATGAATCAGCATGAGCATTTCTATATTTTCAAAAACAGAAAGTGAGACTTTACATGAAACTGTAAATCAGCAGTAGAATAGTGTTTTTTTAATCCATTAATTTATTTATTTTTAATTTTCAACATTTACTTCCACAAGGTTTTGAGTTCCAAATTTTCTCCTCATCTCATCCCTCTCCCAACCCCAAGATACAGTGCATTCTGAATACCCTTTCCCCTAATCTGCCCTCCCTTCTATCTCCACCCATTTGTCTTATCCCCTTCCTCTTCTTTTTTCCTGTAGGGCAAGATAGATTTCTATACCCCACTGCCTGTATATCTTATTTCCCAGTTGCATGTGAAAACAACTTTTTAACATTTGTTTTTAAAACTTTGGGTTTCAAATTTTCTCCCTTCCTCCCTCTCTCCACTCACCCTCATTTGAGAACGCAAGCAACTTGATACAGGTTATACTCGTGTAGTCGTGCAAAACACTTCCATAATAGTCATGTTGTGGAAAACTAACTATATTTCCCTTGCCCCCTGTTTATTCTATTCTCTCTTTTGACTCTGTCTCTCCTCAGAAGTGTTTGCTTCTGATTATTCCTTCCCCCAATCTGCCCTCTCCTCTATCAACCCCCATCCTCTTATCCCCTTCCCCCCTATTTTCCTATGGGGTAAAATAGCTTTCCATACCCAATTGAGTGTGTATGTTATTCCCTCCTTAAGCCAAATCCAATGAGAATAAGATTCACTCATTCCCTCTCAGTTTCCCCCCTTCCCCTCCACTGTAAAAGCTTTTTCTTGTCTGTTTTATGTGAGATAATTTACCCCATTCTACCTCTCCCTTTCTCCTTCTCCCAGTATAATCCTCTCTCACACCTTAATTTTATTCTCCAGATATCACCCGTTCATCTTCAACTTACCCTGTGCCCTCTATCTATCAATTTGTCTATACATATAATTTTTTTTCCCTCCAACTACCCTAATACTGACAAAGGTCTCATGAGTTACAAATATCATCTTTTCATGTAAGAATTTAAACAGTTCAACTTTAATAAGTCCCTTATGATTTTCTTTACCTCTTCATGCTTCTCTTGAATCTTGTATTTGAAAGTCAAATTTTCTATTCAGTTCTGATCTTTTCATCAAGAATGCTTGCTAGTCCTCTGTTTCACTGAATGACCCTTTTTTCCCCTGAAGGATTATACTTAGTTTTGCTGGGTAAGTGATTCTTGGCTGTAATCCTATCTCCTTTGCCCTCTGGAATATCATATTCCAAGCCCTCTGCTCCCTTAAGGTAGAGCTGCTAAATCCTGTGTTAGCCTGATTGTGTTTTCACAATACTTGAATTGTTTCTTTCTGGCTGCTTGCGATATTTTCTCCTTGACCTGGGAACGCTGGAATTTGGCTACAATATTTCCAGGAGTTTTCTTTTGGGGATCTCTTTCAGGAGGTGATTGGTGGATTCTTTCCATTTCTATTTTACCCTCTGGTTCTAGAATATCAGGGCAGTTTTCCTTGATAATTTCTTGAAAGATGATGGCTAGGCTCTTTTTTTGATCATGGCTTTCAGATAGTCCAATAATTTTTAAATTGTCTCTCCTGGATCTATTTTCCAGGTCAGTTGTTTTTCCAATGAGATATTTCAAATTGTCTTCTATTTTTTGATTCTTGTGGTTTTGTTTTACAATGTCTTGATTTCTCATAAAGTCACTAGCTTCCAATTGCTCCATTCTAATTTTTAAGGAAGCATTTTCTTCAGGGAGCTTTTGGACTTCCTTTTCCATTTGACCAATTCTGCTTTTGAAGGAATTCTTCTCCTCATTGGCTTTTTGGACCTCTTTTGCCATTTGGGTTAGGCTATTTTTTAAGGTCTTATTTTCTTTAGTATTTTTTTGGGTCTCCTTTAGCAAGCTGTTGACTAGTTTTTCATGATTTTCTTGTATCACTCTCATTTCTCTTCCCAAGTTTTCCTCTACTTCTCTTACTTGCTTCTCAAACTCGTTTTTGAGCTCTTCCATGGCCTGGGATTGATTCATATTTTTCTTGGAGGCTTGGATATAGAAGCTTTGACTTCATTGTCTTCTACTGGTTGTATGTTTGATCTTCTTTGTTACCAAAGAAGGATCCTATGGTCTGCTTTTTTTTTTGCGCAGTTTACTCATGATCTCAGCCAATTGCTTGAGTTTTAAACTGTTTGTTAAGGTAGAGGTCTGCTTCCAGTGTGAAGAATGTACTGTCCCAAACTTTGGGGGTTTTGTGCAGCTGTTTTCAGAGATACTTCTTGGGACCTGTAAGTTTTCAGTTCTTCCAAGATGTTATGATCAAGGGTGAGGTGTTTACTCCTTTCCTGGCCTGTGCTCTGGTCTATGAGTGACCACAAGCACTCTTTTCTGCCTTGGAACTGTGAGAAGGACTGCCTCTTCACCAAGGCATAAGTTCCACCATGCCAGCACTCCTCTTTGCCCCAGGGTCACCACCCAGAACTGTGACCCAAATCCAAGCACAGGCTCCACTCCAAATGTTCATATGGACTATTTGTTCCCAATCTGTGGTAAAGCTTTCTGAGTTTGTATTGGTCTGCTCAGCCACAGTTGGATATAGTGTACCTTGATCCCTACATAGTAATGTTATTTTGGTCCTCCTTGAGAATGAGGGATGAAAACTAACCACTAGGAGAGATCATCAACTTTCCTCTCTCAGAACTAGATAAATCTAACTATAAGATAAATAAGAAAGAGGTTAAAGAGATGAATAGAATTTTAGAAAAGTTAGATATAATGGATTCTGGAAAAAACTGAATGAGAATATAAAGGAATATATCTTTTTTTTTAGCTGTACATGGCACCTCTACAAAAAGTGACCGTGTATTAGGGCATAAAAATCTCACAAATAAATGCAGAAAAGCAGAAATATTAAATACACTTTTTGGACCAAAATGCAATAAAACTTACATTTAATAAAGGGCCTTGGAAGCACAGATTAAAAATTAATTGGAAGCTAAACTTTATTCCTAAAGAATGAGTGAGTCAAAGAACAAATCATAGAAGTAAACAATAATTTCATTACAAATAATAACAACAAAGAGACGACATACCCATATTTGAGGGATGCAGCCAAAGCAGTACTTAAGGGAAAATTTACATTTCTAAATGCTTACATCAATAAAAGAAAAAAAAGAAAAACTATACCAATTGGGCATATAACAAAAAATAACTAGCTCTGAAGGCCATATTTTCTTTTACTGCTTTTTTCCTTGTTGGTTTATCTGCTTATGCTTAAAGTTTTTTTAATGTTGTCCCTCCTGAGACCTTTGGTAATTTCAGTCTTTTCCCCTTTATTTCCCCTTATTGTTCATTGTCTGACTCCCTCCTCTCCTATACTGGGCAATTCACAGTTTACCAGCCTGAGTGTCTATCTCAAGGAGGTATGCCCGTCAATTAGCTAATGATTGAACATGTGACATTGAATCAACATAATGAAATGTTATTGTGCTATAAGAAATTATGAAAATGATAGATTCAAAAAAAACAAAGAAGATTTTTATTTATCTCTTTATAGCTCTTTTAGGAATTCTTATTGGGCTTATTCTAATCTGTGTTTTTTTTTCTTTGAGGCTTTCACACTGATGTCTTCTTCTGAGTTTGTTTCTTAAACTTCCCTGTCACCAGAGTTGGTTTTTATGGTCAAATTATTTTTATTGTTATTGTTTGCTCATTTTTCCAGCCTATTTCTTTATTTTGAACTTTATGTTAGAACTTGGCTCTGCTGACCTTTGTTGCAGGGGGTGGAGGGAGAAGGGGTTGGTCACTGTCACAAGCTTCAGGCTTTTTCACCCTGTTGTTTTTAAAGCTAGTTATGGAAGTCTGTAAGTTTTTGGTGCTTCCAAGGTGGTGTCATCTGGAGAAAGGTGTGGTCACTCCTTTCCCAGTCTTCATTTTGGTCCTTACCCAGAAGGGTCCCTGGTTCCTTGTGACTACAAATGCTCCTCTCCACTCTGGGACTGTGACCCGAACCCAGGTAATGGGCACAAAATTGCCAAGAGGCATCTGGTCCTATGCCCAGTACCCACACAGGGGTCCCCTGTAATCTCTTTCTGAACCAATATCCTTACCCTTCTGGGTAGTGAGAGCTCCCAGAACTGTTGCTGCTACTGCTGTCATTGCCATAGCCTCCAAGGTCTGCTGCTAGTGTTACCACCATGCTGCACTCTGGGTCAGCTCTGATCCTAATCTCACAGATCTCTCCTTCCACTCTCCTAAGTTGCCTTGGCCTGGAAAATGTCCATCCCAACCTTTTATTGGCAATGCCTCTCCAGAATTCAATTTGACACATTAAAGTTGCTAAGAGGAAAACACTGGGAGAGTTCAGCTGGAATGCTCCTTCCACTCCGCCATCTTGGCTCTTCTCTCTCAATTGGCCCCTAGATCTAGTAAAAGAGCTCAGGCACCTGTGAATAAATATTGCAAAATGAAGGAAAATTATTCAATCCCTGATGAGGCAGAGGAGCAGTAGGTTTTGAGGGAGCATGGAACCACAGATAGATGTTTTTGAATGGTTTATTAGCAAAGAATTAAAACAAAGTTGAAGTCCATTGATTGGGGAATGGCTAAACAAATTATTGTACCTGAACATAATAAAATAGTATTGTGATATAAGAAATAATCTGATAAATAGAGAGAAACATGGAGAAATCTGCATGTACTAATGCAGAACCAAGTAAGCAGAGCACTGTGTAAGCAGAGCCAAGAAAATAAGACACACAACAGCTACAACAATATATATGGAAAGAATAACCACAAACACAAAATAAAAAGTTAATGTTACATGTTTTAAATGTTTTGATCAGCTGTGAAGATTTTTTTCCTCTTTTCTTGCTTTTCTTTTTTGGGGGGTATTTAAAATATTTATTATATGGGATATTTCTCTGGTAGGGAGAAGGGAAAGGGAAGAAAACAGATGTAAAAAATGATAGACATCTACAAAAAACTCCTTTTGAAACAGATGTCCATAGATGAGATATATGTGTACTCTTCTTATTCATCAGCAGATACGTCATGTCAAACTTTTCTAAAATTCTATGCAGATCCTCCACTTATTTCTTATTTTTAGCTTTAATAGATTTACCTAGGGTCAAAAAGTATATCAGGAAGTCATAGTTTTATGGTCTGTCTCTCCATGTGATAGGATTGATTTTTTTTCCTTTGAGTATTTAGATGGCGTTCAGTCAATAAATAGCCCAGACACTGGGCTGAGCATTGGTGACACAAAATGAGGCAAAAGATAGTCCCCCCCTTTCAAAGAGCTTACAATCTAATGGGGAATGCAACAGGATAGATAGATAGATAGATAGATAGATAGATAGATAGATAGATAGATAGATAGATAGAAGTTAAAAAGAAAATTATTAACAGAGGGAAGGCACTAAAATTAAGGAGTTGGGGAATGTTTCTAGAAAAAGATAAGATTTTAGCTGGGATTTGAAGGAAGCCAGGGAGTTCAATAATTGGAAGTGGGGAGGGAGAGCATTCCAGACTTGGGGAAAAGCCAGAGAAAATGCTTAGAGCTGAGAGATGGAGTGTCTTGTTTATGGAGCAGCCAAGACACCCATGTTATTAAATAAAAGAGTACATATGGTGGTGAGTAAGGTGCAAGAAGACTGAAAAAGTATGAGGAGGCTAGGTTATAAAGGACTTTGAATGCCAAACAGAGCACTTTGATCCTGGAGGTGATGAGGAGCCACTGGAGTTCACTGAGTAGGGAGGTGACAAGGTCAGACATGTGCCTTAGAGAAACCAATTTGTTGGCTGAATAGATGATGGATTAGAGTAGGGAGAGACTCAAGGCAAGTAGACTCACTAGTGAGCTATTATAATAATGAAGGGATATGGTGATGAAGTCCCACACTAGAGTGGTAACAATGTCAGAGGAGAGAGGGGACATATTTGAGAAGTGTTTCAAAGGCAAAATTGACAAGCCTTGGCAACAGATTAGATATAGAGACTGGGAGATAGAGAGGAGACTAGGACAACCCCTAGGCTGTGAGCCTGAGGGACAAGAGGATGGTGTTACCCTCTACAATAATACAGAATGTTGAATGTGGGGAGGTGCAGGGAGGAAGACAGTGTTGAAGGAATATTAATGAGTTCTTCTCTGGACACGTTGAGCTTAAAATGTCTGCTGGATATCCAGTTTGAGATGTCTGAAAGGCAGTTGGAGAAGCAAAATTGGGAGTCAGCAGAGAAGTTAGGACAGCATAGGTTGATTTGAGAATCATTAGCATAGAGACAGTAATTAAATCCATAGGAGCTGATAAGATGATCAAGTGAAGTAGTATAAAGGGAGAAATAATGAAGACCCAAGATAGAACCCTGCATGACACCTATGGTCAGAGGATGTGATCTGGATGGGCATCAAACAGAAGAGTCCAAGAAGGAGAGAACAGATAGGTAGGAGGAGAACCAGGAGAAAGTATTATCTGAAAAATATAGAGAGGAGAGAGCATACAGGAAAAGAAGGTGATTAACAATGTCAAAGGATATAGAGAGATCAAGGAGAATGAGGACTGAGAAAAGGCCATTGAATTTAGCAACTAAAGATCATTAGTGACTTGGGAGGGAGCAGTTTCAGTGGAATGATAAGGTAGGGTTATGAGGGATTAAGAAAAGAATGAGAGTAAAGAAAGTGGAGGCATCTATTATAAGTGGCCTTTTCAGCTAGTTTAGCTACAAAGACCAGAAGAGATCAAGGATGATACTTACAAGGGATAGAAGGATCAAGTGAGGAGTTTTTTTGGGGGGGGAGGAAGTGATTCATTAAGTATATATATATATATATATATATATGTATATATGTATATACATATATATATATATAAAAAATATTGAAAGTGATTCAGTAAATCTATAGAGAGATTAAATATTGATATTAAGTAATTGGCTATTGTACCTTTAAGCATAATATAGCTTCCTTGTGTTATTCAAATCTATTTTTTACCATTATCTTGTCCAAAATCATAATCACTATCTCTGGTTTTTTTTTAATTTCAATTGAAACAAAAGATTTTGTTTCAACCTCTTATTTTAACTTGGTAAATCTTAGTTAAAGTGTGCTTCTTGTAAATGATATATTGTTGGATTCTATCTTCTAATCAGTTTTGCTATCCTCTTCCATTTTATGAGTGAGTTCATCCCATTCACATTCATAGTTATGATTGTTAATTGTGTATTTTTATGCTTGCTAATTGTGTATTTCCATCTTCTCCAACTTCTTATACTTTCCCTCCAATTTGCTCTAGCTGTCTTCTCCAAAAGATTTGCCTCTTCTGTCATCCCCATTCTATCACTTATTTTCAATCTCTCCCCATCTTCTGGCTCTTTCCCTTGCTACCTACAAATATACCTATGTGTCCTTAATCATTAAAATATAGGATTCTGCCCTGGACCCTTTTATCTTCTCCCACTATACTAACTCGTTTGGTGATTTTATCAGCTCCCATGGATTTAATTACCATCTCTATGCTGATGTGCCCAAATCTTCCTATTCTGTTCTATCCTCTCTGCAGACCTACAATCTTGCATCTCCAAATGCTTTTCAGACATCTCAAACTGGACGTCCAATAGATATCTTAAGCCCAACATGTTCAAAATGCAATTCATTATCTTTCCCCCTACATCTCCCCCCACTTCACTAGTACTGTAGAGAGCAACACCATCACCCAGTCCCTCAGGGACACAATCTGGGAGTCATTCTTGACTCTTTCCTCTCTATTACTTCCCATATCCAATCTGTTACCAAAGCCTGTCAATTTCACCTTTGCAACATTTCTCAAATATACTTCCTTCTCTCCTCTAACATTTCCATCGCTCTGATGCAGTTTCTCATGCCTGGACTTCTATAATAGCTGCTGGCGAGTTTGCCTCTTCAAGTCTCTTCCTAGGAGCAGCTAGGTGGCACCAGCCCCGGAGTCAGGATGACCGGAGTTCAAATTCGGCCTCAGACATGTACTACTTCCTAGCTGTGTGACTCCAGGCAAGTGACTTAACCCCAATTGCCTAAAAGAAACAAAGAAAAGATTTTAAAAAGTCTCTTCCTACTCCAATCCATCCTTCATTCAGTCACCAACATGATTTTCCTAAAGCCCAGGTCTGACCATCATCTTCACCTCAATAAACTCTAGTGGCTCACTATTATTTCCAGAATCAAATACAAAATCCTCATTTAGCATTCAAAACCCTTCATAACTCAGCTTCCTACTACCTTTTTTTTTTTTTGCTTTTAGGCAATTGGGGTTAAGTGACTTGCCCAGGGTCACACAGCTAGTAAGTGTCAAGTGGTTGGTCTGAGGCTGGATTTGACCTCAGGTCCTCCTGACTTCAGGGCTGGTGCTCTATCCACTGCGCCACCTAGCTGCCCCCCTACTACCTTTTTATCTTCTCATACTTACTCCTTGCCATATATTCTTTGATCTAGTGACTTTGACTTCCTTGCTTTTCCACAAATAAGATGCTCCATGTCTTGGCTCCAGGTATTTTCTCTGGTTATCCTCTATGTCTGAAATGCTTTCCTTTCATATCTCTACCTGGTGGCTTCCATATCTCCTTTCAAGCCCCAACTAAAATCTCATCTTTTAGGGGAAGCCTTTCCCAATCCTTCTTAATTCTAGTGACTTCCTTCTTTTAATTATTGCCCATTCATCTTCCTTTTCATGCATATTTGTTCATATTTGTTAACTTGTCTCCCACCAGATTGTGAGCTCCTTGAGCATAGAATATGTGTTTTGCCTCTTTTTGTATCCCCAGCACTTACCATGGTGTTTGGCTCAGTGGTGCTTCATAATACATGTTTATGAGCCAAATGTCTTATTGAATGCTACACCAATTAAACTACAAAAGGATTACTTCATAGAACTAAAAAAAAATAATGAAATTCACTTGAAGGCACAAAATATCAAGAATTTCAAAGTAAATAATAAGAAAAAACAGTAATAAAGTCAGCCTAGGAGTGACAGATATCACATTATACTATAAAAGAGTAAAAAAAAAATAGGGAGATCAATCGGTGAAGAGGTTTTGTATTCAGTAAAGAAAAGAAAATGAACCTGGTAGCCTATTGTTCAATAAATATAAAAACTTTAGCTACTGGGATCAAGGAGTCACTATCTGATAAAAGCTTTTGGGAAGACTGGACACCAGTATGGAAGAAATTAGATTTAGACCAACACAACACCTTGTACCAAAATAACCTCTAAATGGACACAAGACTATAAATGGATACATCATAAACAAATTAGAGCAATAAATAAAAAATTTACTATCAGACCTGATGATAGAGGAAGAACACATGATCAAACAAGGGATAGAAAGGATCACAGAAGGTAAGGAATAATTTTGTTTATGTAAAATTAGAGTTTTTGCACAAATGAATCCAATACAACTAAGATTAAGAGGGGAAAAAATAACTAGGGAAAAATCTTCGCAACGAGTTTCCTTGATAAGGAGCTAATCTTCTTTTCCTTTTTTTTTTTAATTTTTAAACATTTTTAATTAGAGTTTTGAGTTCCAAATTCTATCCCTCCTTCCTTCCCTTCCCTCTCCCGTTCCTGAGACAGTAAGCAACCAGATACAGGCTGTACACGTGCAATTATGTAAAACATACATTTCCATGTTTGTCATTTTGTACAAGACTCAAAAAAAGAAAAAAAAATGAAAGAAGGGAAGTGAAAAATAGCATACTTCAGTCTGTATACAATCAATATCAATTCTTTCTCTGGAGGCGGATAGTATGCTTCATCATTAGTCCTTTGGGATTGTCTTGGATGATTGCATTGCTGAGAATAGCTAAGTCATTCACAGCTCATTAAACAATATTGCTGCTATTGTGTACAATGTTCTCCTGGTTCTGTTCACCTTCACTATGCATGAGTTCATGTAAGTCTTTCCAGGTTTTTCTGAAATCATTAAACATCTAATTTTCAAGACATTTAAGGAACTGAATTTAATTTATAGGAATAAGAGTCATTCCCCATTTGATACGTAGTCTAAAAATATAAGCAGGCAATTCTCAAGGGAAAAATTTAGGTTATTTATAATCATATAAATATATGTTCCAAATTACTGATAAAGAAATGCTAATTACAGCAATTCTGAGGTTCTACCTCATACATTTCAGATTGGCAAAGGTGACAAAAAGTGAAAATGACAAACTCTGTAATGGCTGCAGGAAAACAGATGCAATGATGCATTTGGTATAGCTGTGAATGACCCCAACCATTCTGGAAAGCAATATGGAATTATGCACAAAAATTTACTCAATGCTGCATGGCCTTTGACCCAGTTATTCCACTGCTAGGCCTATACGCCAAAGAATCAATGAAGGAGGAAAACATACTATCTATACAAAAACATTTATAGCTACCCTTTTTGTGGTGGCAAAAAAAAAAACAACTGGAAAGCAAAGGGATACCAACTAGTTAGGGAATAGTTAAACAAACTTTAGTATATAAATATAATGGAATGCTGTTGTCCTTCAAGAAATGAGGCAAAAGATTTCAAAGGGACATGAATGGACTTGTATGAACTGAGGCAGAGTAAAGTAAGCAGAAGCAGAAGAATAATTTATAGTAACATAAATATTATAGAAGGTGAGTTGTGTGGAATTATAAAGAAGAGACATGAGAAGATACTCTTACCCTACTCTTTTACAGAGATGGGAGGTCCACAGGCATGTTACACTGAATATATAGTCAGACTATTTTGATATATTAATCTGTTTTGCTGATTTTTTCCTCTTCTTCCTCTTTTTATTTTGTTTTTTTCTTTTTAAAAATATTATTTGTTGTATTGTATGGCTCTTGGCAGAGGAAGGGGAAGAGATCCTGGGAAAAACCCTGGCAATATAAAAAACAAAGGATATCAATGAAATTGTTTTTAAAAATATTTCAATATATTCATGTAACAGTTTGTTTAGTTATTCCCCAGTTGATGGACATCTGCTTTTTTTTCTACTGTTACTACAAAAAAGTGTTGCTTTACATATTTTGGTATGTATGAGGCCTTTCTTGCTATCATAGCCCTCCTTGGACTATATGTACCTAGAACTGGATCTGCGGATCAAAGAATATGGACATTTTAGTCACTTTTTTCAAATAATTCAAAATTTCTTTCCAAATGTTTGAACTAATTAACAGCTCCACCAGGAGTGTGTTAGTGTGTTTGTTTTTTCCACACATTTTCCAACATTGATTCTAGCCAATTTACTAGATGTCAGGTGACATCTCAGGGTTGTTTTGATTTTCATTTCTTCTAATTATTAATGATTCAGCGCAGTCTTTAATATAATTGGTCTTTATTGTCTTAACAAGAATTCTTATCAGTGTAGTAAGGGGAAGTCCAGTGGGTAGCCTATCCCTGGGTACAGGTATTTTAGCCTAGACTTTGAGTAATCCCCAGGGAATAGAGGTCTAAAAGCAACTTGTAGTGGGTCTGAAAAAATAGTGAGGCCCTCAGCCCTTCCAAAAACAGTCTAAAGGGCTCCTTCTGCCATTGAGAGCCATAGTTTCCAAATTCAAACAATGCCCAAGCCAAGAATTTATGGCCTTTGGAATAATAAATACACCTTTAATGAGTAAACTTGTAATAAGAATCTACTATGTGAAAGGTACTGAACTAGGCCCTGGAGAGCAAAAGACTCCCAAAGCAATCCCAGCCCCTTGAGGACCTTATGTTTTACAGGGGAATACAATACATAAAGCAATAAGTAAACTCAAGCAAACTTTAGAAGAGTGTGAGCATTAACACATGGGGTGGTCAAGAAAAGCTTCCTGTAGGAGGTGTCACCTGAGTCCCACTTTGAAGGAAGGTAAAGATTCTAAGATGTGGAAGTGAGGAAGGGAGTGCTTTTAGGCATGCAGGATAGTCCACGGGCAGGAAAAGAGGCAAAAAATGGTGAATAGTAAATTGGTCAAATCGCCTGAGATGTGAAGTGAAATAAGTGAAATATGATAGGCCAAGTGAGAGCATGAGAACCAGAAATATGGTAGTAGACATGTGAGTGGAAGGAAAAAGATGAATGAAATAAATGCCATGGATGAATCACTCGAAAGACCAGTTAAATACGAGGAGAGAGGTAGAGAGAAGAACCTGAGTGATTGGGAAAATGGTAGCACCCCAAAATAGGAAATTTTGGACAAAAGGAAGCTTCATTGGGAAAGATGATGAGATCCATTTTATAGATGATGAGTTTAAGGATACCTGTGGATGTCCCAGAGATATCTCAAACTCAGTATGTACAAAATGGAGCTCACTATGCCCTCCTCCCCCTAACCCTCCCCTCTTCCAAATGTCACACCTTCTGTCAAAGTTATCAACATCATTCTAATCTCTTGAGGTTGATAACTTTGGCATTATCTTTGAAACTGCACTCTTACCCCACATATTCGGTCAGCCGCCACACTTTGCTATTTAGATCCCTATAACGTCTCCCACATCTGACCCCTTACTCACAAAACTACTACCTTAATTAAGGCCTTTGTCACTTTTTACCTGGATTATCGCAACAGCTTCTTAATGAGTCTCCCTTCCTCAGGTCTTTCACCATTCCAGTCCATCCTAAATTCTATTACTAAAGTGATTTTTCTGACATACAGATTTAACCCTGTCACTCCCTTACTCAATCAACTCCAGTGGTGTCCTATTGCCTCTAGGATAAAATATAAACTGTTTGTCTTTAAGACTTTACCAGCCTAGCCCAAACTATTTTTTTATTCAGTTTCATTGGGCGTTATTCAGTGGTACACTGATAAATGTTTAGCAACAAGATCTCTGAAAAAAAATGTACACACAAAACACATTTTTAAGTTTAATCTGAGTTTTTGACATTAATTCTAGGCAATCAACAAAAGACTAAATCAAACCCTGATATGTAGCATCTGGAGGTTGCTCAAGCTGGCTCCAGCATACCCTTGACATATTCCCAAACTCTGTGATCCAGCCAAACTGACCCTCTTTATCTTCCTCACACATGCCACTTCATCTCCCAACTTTGCGCTATCCATTTCTCATGCCTAGAATGTGTTCTCTCCTCATCTTTGCATCATAGAATCCCTCTCTTCCTTCAAGATACAGCTAAAGCAACACTTTCTATATGAAATCTTTTCTGATACCTCCAATTGTTAGAAGCCTCTCCCCCCAACTACTATATATTTAATTACCTTGTAGGTATTCTCTTTATCTTCTTATATGTATTGGCTGTCTCCTCCACTAGAATATAAGTTCCTTGGAGTCAGGATTATTTCAGTCTTTATATTTTTACGTTCAATGTCCAACACAGTGCCTGGCACATACTGATTAATAGTTCATCTGAATGGAGATGACCATCAGGCATTTGGTGATGTTGGATTACAGCTTGCAGAGAAGTATATATTATATATTTATTATATCATATTGCTTATTATAATTATCACATAATATGTAACTATCGTATTATTTATTATTATATTATTAAGATATAATTATTATATTATTTATTATTTTAATGTGTTATTATATAATTACAGCCATAATATCTATCTTATCAATTGCATTAGTCATAGCCCTCCTTGATATTCAGAGGTCTAGTAACAGCTATGATTGCCACTTTGAAATATATTGAACCCCTTTCCTGAGGAGCTTGCAGAACTGCAATGGTATCTAGCTTTATCCGTTGCTAGACAATGGGATTCAGACAATAGAATTGCCTCTGCCTGAGCAGAGCTGATTTGCCCATCTATTGGCCATCCCTTGGGTGAAATGGAAGCATGTCCCCACTAGAGGGCAGTGTCCAAGTTGAGAGCAGGGCAACCATGAATCTAAAGGCTATTCTGTTGAAACTAGTATGTCTGGAATCACTTAAATCTACAGGTTCTAAAGGTTGAGATGAGGGACAAGGTCTATTGCCAGAACATTAATCAAAAGCTAGGAAATTGTTAGTAGATTAGGAAATCCAAATGAAAGATGTGCCAATGGTCATATTTATCAGACTCAATTTGATTCATCAGTGTTTCAGAATTATGTGTGCAAAGGTGTTTACAGCAGCTCCTTTCTAGGGGTAAGAAATTGGAAACTGAGAGGAGGCCCATCAGTTGGGAATAGCTGACCAAGTCATGGTGTGTGATTATGATGGAATATTACTGTTTAGTAGGACATGATGAGCAGGATGCTCTCAGAGAAACTGGAAGGACTTGCATGGACTTATGCAAAGTAAAATGTACTGTGTACAAAGTAACAGCAATATGGTAGAATGACCAGCTGTGAATGACTTGGCTATTCTCAACAATCCAAGACAACTCTGAAGGACTTATGATGAAAAATGCCATCCATTGCCAAGAAAGAACTGATGGTGTCTGAATACAGGTTGTTTTCCTTTGCAAGATCTTCATTCATGTTATAGCCAGTAATTATGGGTATATCATAAAGCTACTACTCCCCCATTCCCTTCTTGCTTTTCTCTCTACTTCATGTTTTAAGAATCCCTATCTTTCTTCAAGATTCAGCTCAAATTATAATTTCTTTAAGAGGCATTTCCACATATCCCTAGCTGTTTTTGCCTTCTCTTTGATAGCCTTACATCTTCTTCGTATGTATCTCATATATAACCACATATGTAGATGTGTCACCCACCCCCACCCTTTGAATACAAGCTCTGTGAGGGCAAATACCATTTTCGGTTTTGTTTTGTATCCCTAGCTTTTAACATAATGCCTGGAACACAGTGAGCATTAATAAATGCATAATGATTGATTAACCAATATTCAAGGTATGAAGTGAAACTTCAGAGCTGTTTTATTTGAATTTTTTTATCATCAGTGATTTGGAGCGATCATTTGTATGGCTATTAATAACTTTTAGTTCTTTGGAGAATTGTTCATATATATATGTTTGTGTGTGTGTGTGCATGTATGTATGTATACATATAGATATACATACATATAATATATATATTGATTATTCATGTTTTGGGGAATGACTGTTGAGTTTATATATTAGTTTCCTATATCTTAGATGTCAAGCCTCTCTCAGATATATCTGAAACAAATATTTTTTCAATGTTTTCTTTCATTAATCTAGTAAAGCTTTTCAATTTCATGTAATGGGAATTATCTGTTGCATATTTTGTAATTACTTTTCTGCTTTGTTTTGGGAAGAATTCTCCCCTTAGCCTATATCTAAAAAGTTCATTGATTGGTTCTCTTCTAATTTTTTTCTGGTCCAATTTTTCGTCTTCATGTCATATATCCACTTTAAGTTTATTGTGAGAGACAATGTAAGATGTTGGTCCAAAGCTAATTTCTAGGGGCAGCTAGATGGCACAGTGGATGGAGTACTGGCCCTGGATTCAGAAGACCTGAGTTCAAATCTGCCTCAGACACTTGACACTTACTAGCTGTGTGACCCTGGGCAAGTCACTTCACCCCATTGCCTCACAAAAATAAATAAACAAAGCTAATTTCTACCAAACCTCTTTCCATTTTCCCCATCAGTTTTTTTTTTGTCAAATAGGGAATTCTGGAGGAAGAATTCTTAATCAGATAAGCAATAGAGATGGCAAACAAAAGGCAAAAATAGATCATTTTGATTTCATGAAATTGAACAGCTTTTTCACAAAGAAAAATGAAGGTAGGTATGATAGGAAGGGAGAGTGTTAATTAGGGAAATATCTGTCAGTAGACCGATAAGGGTCTAATATTTAAAACATATAGAAATGATCTGATCACAAATCTGGAGTTTTTCCAGACATCAAGGCTGAATTTTCCTCTTTGTAACTTTCCTACTATTTTAGTATGCTGGATTAGAATGATAATAGTCTGCCTATATTCTGCCCTGGTCAGCCACACCTGGCATGGCTCACTTCTGGCAAAGTGAGAGAAAATACATACATGTAGCCTACCTGTTTTCTTTTTCTTTCCTACAGCATTTTCCATCAATAGAAGGAGCAGCATCATTGGCAGAAACCACATAATTATATGATTCTATCTCCTGCTTTTAATTTGACTTCACTATTGAGAATAATCCAGGTGAGACATAGAGAGTTTGATGTCATGAAATGCAATAGCAACAACTCCCAAGCCTGAGAGGTCTATTGATGTCTTTCTAGAGTATCATCAGCCACACATTACACCAGCAATGCTATGGATTCACCCACAGCTGAGTCACAATGGATTCTCAGCAGGGTATAGGTAGGAGGGTTTGCTCTCTTCCTATTGGCCCCTGGCTCTTAAGGAACTTGAATCTTTGACCATAGAAATTAGACTTGTGTGGAGCTATAAAGGAAAGTGTTTGAGGAGTTTCCTTTCTATTCCTACTCTTGATACACGCTCCCTTTTTTTAAGAATTGAAGCAACTTATTCCAGTAGATGTAGTTTAAAAGAATGAATCTAAAGCACCTAATCCAGCAGGTAGAAGAAATGACCAACCCAAATCTCACACCACATACCAAAATAAAGTCAAAATGGGTTCATGACTTAGATATAAAGGCTGATACCATAAGTAAACTGGGAGAGCAAGGGATAGTTTACCTATCAGATCAATGGAGAACGAAGAATTCATTACCAAACAGGAGGTAGAGAACATTATAAAAAGCAAAATGGATAATTTTGATTACATTAAATTGAAAAGTTTTTGCACAAACAAAGCCAATGCAACTAAGATTAGAAGGAAGGTAGAAAATTGGGAAAGAATTTTTACAACCAGTCTCTCTGATAAAGGCCTCATTTCTAAAATATATATAGAATTAAGACAAATTTATAAGAACACAAGCCATTCCCCAATTGATAAATGGTCAAAGGACATGAACAGACAGTTCTCAGATGAAGAAATTAAAGCCATCTATAGTCATATGAAAAAAATGCTCTAAATCATTATTGATTAGAGAAGTGCAAGTCAAAACAACTCTGAGGTACCACATCACACCTATCAGATTGGCCAACATGACAAAACAGGAAAATGATAAATGTTGGAGAAGATGTGGGAAAATTGGAACACTAATACATTGTTGGTGGAGTTGTGAAATGATCCAACCATTTTGGAGAACAATTTGGAACTATGCCCAAAGGGTTACAAAAATGTGCATACCTTTTGATCCAGCAATAGCACTTCTAGGGCTATATGCCAAAGAGATCAAAAGAATGGGAAAAGGACCCACATGTACAAAAATATTCATAGCAGCTCTTTTTGTGGTGGCAAAGAATTGGAAATTGAGAGGATGCCCATCAATTGGGGAGTGGCTGAACAAGTTGTGGTATATGAATGTAATGGAATATTATTGTGCTATAAGAAATGATGAACAGGCTGACTTCAAAAAACCTGGAAAAACGTATGTGGTCTGATGCTGAGTGAAGTGAGCAGAACCAAGAGGACTTTGTACACAATAACAGCCACCTTATGCGATGACTAATATTGTTAAACTGAACCCTTCTCAGCATTACAAGGATCTAAGACATCTCCAGAGGCCTCGGGATGGAAAATGCTGTCCACATCCAAAGAAAGAACTATGGAAGACGAATCGCTATCACTTATTTTTACCTTCTGTTGAGTTTTGTTTCATCTTTCTGATGGTTCCTCCTATTGGTTTTAATTTTTACTTACAACTTCACTAATGTGAAAATATGTTTAACAAGAATGTAAATGTAAAGCCTATATCAGATTGTGCGCCATCTTGGGGAGGGTGGTGGGGAGGAAGAGGGAGAAAAATTTTCAACTCAAAAGCATATGGAAGTGCCTGTTGATAAATCAAAACAAATTAATAAAATTTAAAAAACAAATAAATAAACAAATAAATACATAGATAAATAAAGAAGAAGGACTGACCCTTTGTCTCAGTGTAGCTTATTCAGAACATGAAGCGGAACCCCTCACTGAAGCTACAATAAAAAGCCATCAATGAGCTTCCTAAGAAAAAATCCCCAGGACCAGATAGTTTCACATGCAAATTCTACTAAGTATCTAAAGAACAATTAATTTCAATACTATATAAGCTATTTGGGAAAATAGGTGAAAAAGGAGTCTTACCCAATTTCTTTTATGACACAAATATGGTGCTGATACCCAAACCAGAAAGAGCCAAAACATAGAAAGAAAATTATAGAACAATTTCCCAAATGAATATTGATGCAATAATTTTAAATAAAATACTAGCAAAGAGATTATAGCAATACATCACAAGGATCATACACTATGACCAGGTGGGATTTATACCAGGAATGCAGGGCTGGTTCAATATTAGGAAAACTATAAGCAGAATTAACCACATCAATAACAAAACTAACAGAAATCATATGATTATCTCAATAGATGTGGGGAAAGCCTTTGAAAAAATACAGTGGCATTCCTATTAAAAACACTAGAGAGCATAGGAATAAATGGAGCTTACCTTAAAATGATAAGTAATATTTATTTAAAGCCATCAGTAAGTGTTATCTGTAATGGAGATAAGCTATCAGCCTTCCCAATGCAATCAGTAGCAAATCAAGGATTCCCATTATCACCTCTATTATTTAATATTGTACTAGAAATGTTAGCTGTAGCAATAAGAGAAAAAAGTTAAAGGAATTAGAATAGATAATGAGGAAACAAAACTATCACTCTTTGCAGATAATATGATTAGAAAATCCTTGAGAATCAACTAAAAAACTACTTGAAATTATTAACAACTCTAGCAAAGTTGAGCAATACAAAATAAACCCACATAAATCATCAGCAATTCTATATATTACCAATGAAGCCCAGCAGCAAGAGATAGAAAGAGAAATTCCATTTAAAATAATTGTAGACAATATAAAATACTTGGGAGTCTACCTGCCAAGATAAACCCAGTTGTGTGAACACAACTATAAAACACTTTCCACACAAATAAAGTCATATCTGAACAATTGGAAAAATATTAATTGCTTATGGGTAGGCCAAACCAATATTAACAAAAATGACAATTCTACCAAAATTAATCTATTCAGTGCCATACCAATCAAACTATCAAAACTTATTTTATAGAGATAGAAAAATGATAACAAAATTAATCTGGAAGAACAAAAGTTCAAGGATATCAGGAGAATCAATAAAAAAAAATATGAAAGAAGGTGGTCTAGCCATACCAGATCTCAAACTGTATTATAAAATGGTAATTATCAAAACAATCTGGTACTGTTTAAGAAATAGAGTGGTGGATCAGTGGAATAGATTAGGTACAAATTACATTATTGTAAATGACCATAGTAATCTAGTATATGATAAACCTAAAGATCCAAGCTCTTGAACAAAAACTCATTATTTGACAAAAACCACTGGGAAAACTGGAAAACAATATGGCAGAAACATAGACCAACATCTCACACTGTATATCAAGATAAGGTGAAAATGGATACATGATTTACACATAAAGGGTGATACCACAAGCAAATTAAAAGAACATGGAATAGTTTATCTCTCAGATTTATGGATAAGGGAAGAATTTAGGACCAAAGAAGATATATAGGCATTACAAAATATAAAATAGATAATTTTAATTATATAAAATTATGAAGAATGCAACCAAAAACTGGGGGAAAGTTTTTGCAACAAATATCTCTAACAAAGGCCTCATTTAACAAATACATAGAGAAGTGAGTCAAATTTATAAAAATACAAGTCATTCCCCATTTGATAAATGGTCAAAGGATATCAACAGGTAGTTTTCAGACAAAGAAATCGAATCGATTTATAGTCATATGAAAAAATGCTCTAAATCACTATTGATAAGAGAAATGAAAGTTAAAATTACTCTGAGGTACCACCTCACACCTATCAGAGTGGCTAATATGACAAGAAAGGAAAATGTTGGCTGTTGGAGGGGATGTAGGAAAACTGAGACACTAATGCACTGTTGGTGGAGTTGTGAACTGATACAACCATTCTGAAGGGCAACTTGGAACTATGCCCAAATGGCTATAAAACTGTGCAAGGCCTTTGATGCAACAGTACCACTGTTAGTCTATGTCCTAAGACATCCAAAAATATGTTTAATATGATTGTACATGTATAGCCTATATCAGATTGCATGCTGTCATGGGAAGAGAGGAGCAGAGGAAGGGGGAGAAAATGTAGAACTCAAAATCTTATAGAAGTGAATGTGGGAAACTAAAAACAAACAAATTAACTTAAAAAATGATAAAAAGAGATGCAAAAAAGGGGAAAAGATCTATTTGTATAAAATATTTATAGCAGCTCTTTTTGTGTTGGCTAAGAACTGGAAATCAAAGGGATGCCCATCAATTGGGGAATGGCTAAACAAGGTGTGGTATATGATTGTAATGGAATATTATTGTGCTATAAGAAATGACAAGTAGAATGATCTCAGGAAAACCTGGAAAGACTTACATGAACTGATGCATAGTGAAGTGAACAGAACCAGGAAAATGTTGTACACAGTAACAGCAATATTGTTCGATGAAGAATTGTGAATGACTTCACTGTTCTCAGCAATGCAATGATTCAGGACAATCCTAAAGGTCTAATGATGAAGCACACTATCCACCTCCAGAGAAAGAACTGATATTGATCGAATAAAGAGCAAAGCATGCTTTTTTCCACCGTCTTTCATTTTCTTTTCTTTTATTCAAGTCTTATACAAAATGATTACTATGCATGTCTAACCTCTATCTGATTGCTTACCATCTCAGGGAGGGAGGATAAGGAACGAGGGAGAGACAGAATTTGGAACTCAAAACTTTAAATCAATAAAAATGTTTTTTAAAAATTTAAAAAGGTCTTGAGTGTGACAAAGTTGGGATGTTTGATAGAAGAATCATGGGTTTAAAAAGGTTTCCATATTCTACCAAGTATGCTCCTACCAATGAGCAAGCCTATATCTTCAAGGCTGATTGTGAAAAGTGAAATCTTGCTGATAAGTGATGTCAGTAGCAGAGACTTTTCCTCTACACAAATGAGAGCAAGTCAGTTTCTGATTGGATTCTACCATAGATGTCTGGTGCTGAAGAATATATGGAGACTGACAAAAGCCACTGGCCACAATAAAGTTATCCACTGCAAAGGTCTGAGGTGCATATTCGTGAGGCTCCTTTTTCCGTTACAAAGAAAGCTGCATTACTCCCCTAATGGAAAGGCTTTATGAATGCATCTTCTTATCTTGGAAACTATTTGTTAATTTCTACTACCATTGTCTTTTGGTCCCGGGTGATGTAGTAGATAAGAGTGTTAGACCTAGTATCAAGAAAATCTGAGTTCAAACACAGCTTCAGATACATACTAGCTATAGGACCTGAAGTAAGTTATTTAACCTATGTCTGCTTAGTTTTCTCATCTGCAAAATGGGAGCAATAATAGTACTTATCTCCCAGGGTTGTTGTGGGGAGAAATAAGATGATAATTTATAAATGCTTTGCAAATCTTAAAGCAACATATAAATGTGAGCTATAATAATAATAATAATTATTATTATTATTACTATAGCTATTATTATTATAATTACTATTGCAATTATTATCTCTGCACTTGAATTTTCTTATATTTACTCTATATAAATATATTTAATATAATTACATATATTGATGTTATTTTCCACCAATAGAATATAGGTTTCTTGAGGAGACTCCTTGACTTTTGCCTTTTTTTTTTTTAGGCTATTGGGGTTAAGTGACTTGCCTGGGGTCACACAGCTAGTAAGTGTCAAGTGTTTGGTCTGGGGCCAGATTTGAACTCAGGTCCTCCTGACTTCAGGGCCGATGCTCTATCCACTGTGCCACCTAGCTGCCCCAACTTTTGTCTTAGTACCCATACCCTTAGCATCCATCATAATGCCTGGAACAAGCTTAATACATGCATATTGATTGATTAATTGAATTTTTCTACCTATGGTAGGCTAGAGTCTTCTTTTTAAAAAAACCCTTTATACATTTTGTTTTTCCCCCAATTAAATTGTTAAAACATTTTTAAAAATATTTTTAAAGTTTTGAGTCTCAAATTCTATCCCTCCTTCCCCTCCTCCCTCCCTGAGATGGTAAGCAATCAAATATAGGTTATGTGAGTGCGATCATGTAAAATGCTTCCATATTAGTCATTTTGTGCAAGACTTGAATAAAAGAAAAAGAATGAAAGAAAGAAAATGGAAAATAGCATGCTTCAGTCTGTATTCAATCAACATCAGTCCTTTTTTCTGGAGGTGGATAGTATGCTTTATCATTAGTCCTCTAGGATTGTTTTGGATCATTATATTGCTGAGATTAGCTAAGTCATTCACAATTCTTCATCTAACAATGTTGCTGTTACTGTGTACAAGGTTTTCCTGATTCTGTTTACTTCACTATGCATCAGTTCATGTAAGTCTTTCCAAGTTTTTTTTAAAATCATCCTGATTGTCATTTCTTATATAGCACAATAATATTCCATCACAATCATATACCACAGCTTGTTTAGCCATTCCCCACCTGATGGGCATCCCTCTGATTTCCAATTCTTAGGCTAGAGTCTTCCTGTACCATTCCCCAGGGACCAGGCACTGATATATAATCATGGAAAAATATTTTTTTTCTAATCCCTGCTCCCAACCAAAAGCAATTTCCCCCCTATCATCTGCCTCCCCTTCCCCATTTTTCCCACGGGAAGCAACATTTAATGGATGGGGTAACCACAGGAACTTGGGAAGAAAACACCCAATCCAGTTAATGAAGAAGCAAACTCCCACCTTGTCTTCCCTACAAAAGAACTCCCTGAGTAGAAGTGACTATTTGATGGTAGAATTGGGTAAGCTAGGGTAGGAGGAAGATCTGTGGCTCATGGAACACCTTCAGGTACCATATTGTAATAACTGACATTTGTATAGCAAAGCATTTTATAAGCTCTCTCATTACATCTTATCAAGAACACAGGAGATAGGCATTTCTGCTATTTTTGTCTCCATTTTTATAGGTGAGGAAATCAAGACAACAAATAAATGTTAGATATAGCATTTGACCCCAAATCTCTCCTGACTCTTAAGTCCAACACTTTCCCCACCACATGATGAGAGCAAAGGTTATATAATATAGATGCTCATAGACTTAGAACTGGGAGGAAGTTTAAATATGATCTAGTCCCACCCCCTTATTTCACAGGTGAGAAAACTGAAGTCAAGGGAGGTTAAGAAATGACCAAGTTTATGCGAGGTAGTAAGCAGTGTTGCAATTGGAATTTAACAAAAGGGCAAACTGAAGCAGATCTCTCAGCAAGATAACATTTATTAGCAGAGGCATGCTACTTGTCAATAAATGGGTCAATGGACTGCCTCCATTTAAGCAAAAGACCTTGAGAAAAAGCATTGTTCCCCTTTCACAGGTTGTAGGGAGTACAAAACAAAGAACAGAACAGGGTAGATGACATCATGAGATTGAGGACAACATGATTGGTTACAAAGCTGAGGTGCAGGAAACATAGTTGGTTGGAAGTTTGGTAGTGGGGACTAGGAACGACTCCCTTTCTTCTCTCAAGAGACTAAGAAATGCTCATTGTTTTGACTCCAAGTGCAGGATAGCATCCCAGACTTTTGGATAGCAAACCAGACATCTCTGGATCACTTATCTTTAAGACAATCCTATAAGATCTTTAAAATAATCATTATCAATAGTAGGGTACACTAACACAAGATTTTCTGGAGGAAGTTCAAAATAGGCTTTAGCCTATTTCAGCAAAGCTGAAAAATAATAACAAGACTAATTAATCATAATACAAACCATAGTAAAAACATCTAAAACCATGGTCTAAATTCTGAGAGTTGGTAAACATAGCTAACTATAAAGTAAAACGCCAAAGTAATACAATAACGATCAACAATATTAACTAACATCAAGTCTCCTGGTATCCCAGTAACCCTCTCCTAATGTCCGTTTTATCAGTACGTTTCATCTTGAATCTCAGATGTCTCATCCAGTGCTCTGGTCTGGGGACAGGTCTCATCCTCAGAGCGGCTCTGAAGGTGTATCTTCATTGGTGGATTTGCTTCTATGGATCCATGTTGCTTGTAGATCTTTAATTGTTCTTGCTAACATCTTTTACAAAACAGATCTCAATATAATTTAATGCAATCTCTTAATTTCTATTTCTCCAATAATTAGTTCATGTGGTGAAAACAAGCCGAAACTTTGGGGTTCTGGCCTTATTGACAATAGAGCTATAAGGAAAACATTTTTATAGGTGAGGAAATCAAGACAACAAATAAATGTTAGATATAGGATTTGACCCCAAATCTCTCCTGACTCTTAAGTCCATAGCTCAAGTGAAACTTCAGAGAATTTCAGTTTTTAAATACCTTTGCTATTTTTTTTCTGAATCCTATACCTGATATAGGCATTCCTAACAACAAGCTAAAGGAAGAATCTTTTTTAAAAAATCTATGAGAATCTGACTTGTACAATGAATCCTTCTGGTTGATGATTTAATGTTTACCAAAGTAGACACATAAGCTAGGGCTGAGTGATTTTCTAAATTAGCATCAACTCCACTATCATTTAACTTTCTATTATGTAACTTAGCAAACTTACATCGATATATTCAGGAAATTCAAATACAAACTGAAAAATCAAAAGCTAAATATTTTAAAATACCACAGAAGGTAGAATTCTTAAAACCTTGCAAATTTCTGACCTAAGCAGGAGGATTAAAGATGCATAGAAACTCTAATACAAAATAATACTCATGCATTAGAAAGGTGTGAAGCAAAGTGCTATGCACGTTCTAAAAGGAAAGGTTTTCATCAATAAAGTGGCATTTGAGTTTAACTTTAAGGATGGATAAGAATAGGTAAAGAGGGTGAGGGAGGATATTTTATGTAAACAAAAGAGAATGAGGACTGACACCAATCCATTAGTAATTTTTGGCTTTGCTCAGTCAAGTAGTTATGAACCCACCTGACTATACCATTATTCTATTATATCTCTCCATCTTCTTTACAAGGCTATCATGAGATATTTTACTAAATAAACGCATTGCCAGAATACAGATAAATGATGTCCATACCATTCCTCTTATCTATTGGTTTACTAATCCTGTCGAAAAATAAAATGCGGTAAGGCTGGCATGACCCACTGTCTTGTGATGATCAATTCTCCCTTTTTAAATGCTGACACACTCTCATTTTAATTATTAACTCCAGAATTTTGCCAGGAATCTCAGTCAGGCTGATTTGGCCTTTGGTTTAAATAATCCATCCTCTGGTCCCTTTTTGAAAATCAGAAAACTGCTTACATTTACTGTTCTCTTGTACTTCATAATTTCTCAAATCACTGAGAGCAGTTCTGTGAGACCATTCACAAGTTTGTTTCCTTTTTCCCCAGGATCTTGGGAGATTGTCTAAGCCTGGTGACCTGAACTCATTGAGGAAAGTTAGGTGTTCCCTTATTACACCTCCTCAGTTAATCAATCTCTTTATTTTTTACTAAAAATGAAACTGAGGCCCCAGGAGACTGAGTTGATAGTTAAAATGGTAGATCCAAGGTTAGGATCCTGGTGCTTTTATTCCCAAGTGAGTTCTTTCCCCACTGTACCATGGTGCTGGGGGTAGAGGTAGGGGTGGAGAGGTTTACCAGCAGACCAAAGAGCCTAAGCCTCTTCCATTTCTAGTCTCCAAAATTGTCCCAGTTCTTCAGTGATTTCACAGGATCACCATGACCTCCAATCAGCACACTTGGTCTAGAGGCACTGAATTATGTTATTGTAAAGAGAAAAAAGATCTTTTGGAGGAGAAGAGATGAAAAATACGATGTCAAAATTAAACATGGTGGGGGAACAAAAAAATATTCAGAAGATGACACGACGTAGGGATGGCCCACCTCACGGGTCTTTAGCACAATCCAAAACAAGTAATTGGAGACTGCTGTATATACACCAGGTTTCCCTTTTCGACCACAGCCTTCTCCCCAGCTGACAATGCCTATTTGGTACCATACTTTCTCATTATTCTTGCTGTTGCAAACCAAAGGTCCCCCACTGTCACCCTAAAGGAGAGAAAGAAAAATATTATTCTCTTCCAAACCACATCCTAGTTGGATCAAAAGAATTAGAAACCGTATTCTTCCATTTCCTGTCTGTATGACCTTGGGCAAGTTACTTAACTTTTATGAGCCTTCATTTCTTCATATGGAAAATGTGTCAAGGTCTGTCCATTTTACCTCCATATCATCTCTTACATATGTCCCTATCACCCTCCTGATGCTGCAGACCATCATCATCTCACACCTGTACTACTGAACTAGCCTGCTGGTTGGTTGGTTTGCTACAAGTTTATCTCCACTCCAATCCATCCTACATTCAGCTTTCACAGTGATTTTTCTAAAGTTCAGATCTCACCTTCCTCCCCCAATAAATTCTAGTGGCTCCCTATCACCTCTAGAATTAAATATAAAATCCTCTGTTTGGAATTCAAACCCCTTCAAAACCTTGTCCATTCCTACGTTTCCAGTCTTCTTATACCTTTCCTTGCTCATGTTCCCTGTAACTGACCTTTTTGATGTTATTGAACAGGATATCCCATCTCCTGACTGCAACTTCACTGTCTGACCTCTATGCCTGTCTGTCCTCATCCCTACCTCCTGGCTTCCTTCAAGTCCCAGATAAAAATCTTACCTTCTACAGGAAGTCTTTCCTGATTCTCCTTAATTCTAGTACCTTCTCTCTGTTGAATATTTCCAGTATATCCCGCACACATCTTGTGTGTACATACTTGTTTGCATGCTGCCTCCTCCATTAAAATGTGAGTTCCTTGAGAGCAGGTACTGTCTTTTACTTTTCTTTGCATCCTCAGTGCAAGGTACAATGCCTGGCACATAGTAGGTACTTAATAAATGATGGATTGGTCTATCATCTAAAGCATGGTAGCTAGGTAGGGGAACTTAACCCGTTGAAGGAACCCAAAGAAAACACCTCTCGGACTTGCATAGAATAAAACCATTTTAGATCAGATAATGTTACAACAAGGCATAGCTTCACTATCTTCTCATGCTAGGTGTTAATAGAAATACCAAGAAGGAAGAAGTAGCCTACACTGAAATGACTGCTACTCAAAGGTGGCCCAATAGCCCTGGCCCAGCCAGGGGAGTTGGGTTGACCTTGAATCTAATGAAAAGAGTCCTGATTACCGGGCAGGAATCTCTTTTTCCTTCAGGATCCCAGGCACAGATCATGTTGTCAGTTAATAGGTAAACTTTCTTATAGCATTCTTCCTGTTTTAAGAGCTCAAGATGGACTTTTTGCAGTGGGATAGACATTTGCTTCACAGGTCCTAACCAAAAGGAAAGACAGATCAAGAGAGAAGGGGGAACCAGCAGTAAAGAACTGTTCTTTCATAGAATTTAAATACCCCCAGACTACAGAGATCTGATCATCATTAATATCCCTCCCTTTCTACTCAAGACAGGATACAGGACATATCTTCTCTCTCTCTCAATATCTCTCTCCCTCTCTCTCTCTCTCTCTCTCTCTCTCTCTCTCTCTCTCTCTCTCTCTCTCTCTCTTTCTCTCTCTCTCTCTCTCAATTTTGGCTAGGAGTAGAAGTCTTCTGAGAAGAAAAAACAAGACCCACTAGTTCTCCCAAACCCATCATCCAATCAGGAACTGAAACTCAACTGGTGTCTAGCTTGACCCTATTCTTCATCCCAATGCTTTTACTGCATTGCCATCATTATTATCATTGCCATGAGACATCGTGAGTGCCCCCTTTGTGAAGGTGCTGGTAGCACAAAGAGTTATAAGACAACTCTGTACAAGAAAGAACTAGGATACTACCCTCCTGGCCACCCATCAAGAATCCTCCTTTCTTTCTTGGAAGTTTGATGGTACAGTGGATTGAGTGTGCCCTAGAAGTTAGAAAGACCTGAGTTCAAATCAAGCCTCAGACATTTTCTAGCTGTGTGACCCAGAGCTAGTCATTTTATCTTCTTTCTGATTCAGTTTCCTCAACAGCAAAATGAAAATCATAATATCCTCTAATTCTCAGGGTTGTGAGAACTCAGATGACTAAGACAACTAAGATAACATCTGTAGAGTGCTTTATAACCCTTCTTTAAGAGGAAAAAGCAGACACAAGATTTCAGCCCTTTGGATCCTGTCCATTTCCCAGGTAGGCCATTAGTCTGGGTTATTTAAGTCCCTCACAGAATACTTCTTGAATTCCCACAAACCCACTTTAAAATCCATTGGCGGACATAGATAGAATGAACAACAGCTTTTGGTCGAGACGACTTTCACATTTGCTCGAAAGTATATTTATTGTTTTGGTTCATTTTCCTCCTCTGCTGTCCAGCAGGAGCAGGATCTCTACATGAGGTTAATGAAATGTTGAAGGTATTTTTTTTTTTACTGTGAGGCAATTGGGGTTAAGTGACTTGCCCAGAGTCACACAGCTAGTGAGTGTTATGTGTCTGAAGCTGGATTTGAACTCAGGTCCTCCTGACTCCAGGGCCAGTGCTCTATGCACTATGCCACCTAGCTGCCCGAGGTTAATGAAATGTTGAATATGTTTATTCTGCTCCCTCACACATGTACATGTGTGAACGATAACTGAATAAGGTAATAATAACTAAGGTAAACTTTATACCACCTTGGGAGATTAAACCCATCCCAACAGGGCTTCATTTACTCAAAACCTTTTGACCTTAAGGACTTTCTTGAGGCAGTTAGGTGGTGCATTGGATAGTAAGGAGGGCTTGGAGTCAGGAAGACATGAGGTCAAATCCAATCTCAGATGCTTCCTAATTGTGTAACCTTGGACAGGTCACTTAACCTTTGTCCGCCTCCGTTTCATCAACTATAAGATGGGGATAATAATAGCATCTATCTCCCCATGGCTATGTTGTAAGGATCAAATGAAATAATATTTGTTGAGAGAGAAGAAGGGAAAGAATTTGTAACTCAAAGTTTTAAAAACAAATGTTAAAAATTGTTTTTACATGTAACTGGGGAAAAATAAAATATAGACTAAAAGCTAAAAAAATAAAAATAAAGGAAGCAACGTAAAGAAAGAAATAATATTTGTAAAGCACTTAGAACAGACCCTGGCACATAATAGGTGCTATGTAAATGCTTATTTGAATAATAAGTTATTAATAATTACTAATTAAACTATTAATTAGCAACAAGAACAAATTATAGCCCTTTGAGTCTGAGTTTGACCTTTGCTAGCAATCCAGACACTTATAAAGTAGTCTGGCAAAAAAACTGAATGCGTTAAAGTTTGTAAGGAACCTAGCAAACCTTATGGATACCTGTCAGTTATTGAGACAGGCAGACTGGCAGGGGAGAGTGGGTCTAACCTTGGGGTCAGGAAGATCTGGGTTCTGTTCCTGCCTCTGACGTACCAGCTGTGTGATAATGGGCAAGTACCGAGCTTGTTCCCCAGAACAACTAAGATTACAAATTACAGAAGGATGCCAATCTGCTTCAGTGGAGGAAGCATCCTCACCAGGGAGTTCCCCCACCCCCACTTAAGATGAATGAGATAGAGAATGCATTCGACTTACCCTACATCAATTATTCAGATGTTTATCCAGCACCTACTGTGTGCAAGGCACAGGGGCTACAAAGATGAAAACTGATGCATAGTCAGTCTCTGGTTTCCAGGAGCTTATAACCAATCTACTAGGGCTAACATGACAGAAATAGGTACCATACAAAGTAGAATGAGATCAATACAAAAGAGAGACCCAAAGTGCTCTAAGAAAATTTGAGGTGGAAAAAAAGACTTCCCCCAGAGGGAAATCAGAGTAAGCAAGCGTGTTGAAGAAAGTGATGACTGAACTGGGTCTTGAAGCAAGAGGAGGTTGGTTTTCAACAGCTAACAATCAATGAACATTTATTAGGCACTTTCTGTGTGCCTGGCACTGTGCTAAGAGCTGGTAATACAAAGCAAAGGCAAAACCAAGCCCCTGCCTTCAAGAAGTTTACATTCTAATGATAAGGGAATGTGTCCTGGGCATCAGAAACTAATTGCACAAATGCCTAGGTGTGGGATTGTAGAATGTGATGTTGGGGAACAGTTAGTGGCCCATTTTGAAGGAAAGAACTGTGCATTAGACAGACAGACAGACAGATAGATAGATAGATAGATAGATAGATAGATAGATAGATAGATAGATGATAGGATAGATTGATTCATTGATTGATACAGACAAGGAAACTTAATAGGTGTATTGGAGCCAGATTGTGGAGGTTCAGTATCAAGAGTTTGCACTGTATCTTTTTGTGTGTGTGTGTATGTGAGGCAGTTGGGGTAAAATGACTTGCCCAGAGTGTCACAGCTAGTGAGTGTTATGTGTCTGAGGCCAGACTTGAACTCAGGTCCTCCAGGGCTGGCGTTCTATCCACTATGCCATCTAGCTGCCCCAAAATTATGCTGCTTGTCTTTGTTTTTTGGTAAGGCGATCAGGGTTAAGTGACTTGCCCAGGGTCACACAGCTAGTAAGTGTCAAGTGTCTGAAGCTGGATTTGAACTCAGGTCCTCCTGACTCCAGGGCCAGTGCTCTATCCACTGTGCCACCAGCTGCCCCAAATTTGCACTGTATATCTAAGTCATTGGGTAGCTACTGAACTTGATTTCATAAAATCACAGAATTGAGGCATGGGCAGGGAGCTTCAGAGACCATCCAATTCAAACTATGCCTTTATTTTTTAATAAGGTCCTTTCCAGCTGCAACTTTCCATTATTCTATTATACTGCTATAATCCTGGCTAGAGAGAAGAATCCTGGAAGGTGTCCACAGGGGCCTGCCTTCTTTTCACATTAAGTGAGGTAGTGCATGATGCAAGCGGGGCAGAAAGCCTGCCTTTCTGATCCAAAACTAAGAGTAGGGCTACCATATAAACCAAGCATCCTTTTTCTAGGATAAGTAGATCTCCAAGGGTTTTTTATTCTGTCTACAGCATACACACACACACACACACACACACATACACACACATAAATATGTGCACATACATACATACATACATACATATATATGTATATATTTGCCACATACAGCACCAGAGGTGAGAGATGCCAGTCACTCTGGAAAAGTCACTCACTTGTGAGTCCCCATCCGGATACCCAGCATTCTTTCACATCTTTTATGGTTTTCGTCAGACAGATGGGTATTTTCTGTATGTTAAATTCTATAGGAGAATCAAGTAACATCAAAGCAATGTCATGGTCCATGAACATTTCATTGAAGTTAGGATGAAGAATGAGCTTTGACACATTTCTCTTCTCCACTCTCTCGCTGTCAAATTCCTCCAGTGTCACTGCATTTCCAAATAGGACGGGCTTGGTTGGAAACCAAAAAGATGAGAAAAAATGGGAAATTGCAAATAGGAAGAGAATTTAGCTAAACCCAAGGCAGCTAAGTGATGCCAGGGATAGAGTGACTAGTGACCAGGGATAGTGGACTAGTATGAAGACTGCCAAGTGGAAGAGACTGGAACCTTTTCCAGAGTCTCTAAAGCAAGGAGGCAAATCTGATCTCATGGATATCATGGGTGGGATATGGCTCGGGATGGGGGTGCCTGATTCAGCGTACATTCAATGTCTCTCTACATAGCATGAGTGACGCTTTGCTAGACAGCAGAGCTGATGATTAGGCATTCTCCTTTGTTAACTTTGTCGCCCAGCATCTCTTTGCACGGTAAACTACCTGCATACCCAAGTGCTACTCCAGAATTACCGTTGTGACCAGTCATTCCCCTGCTTTGGTTTCTTTTGCAGTTCCTCTAATAGACTATTTTGCCTCTAGGATAAAATACAAACTCCTCTAGGTTTCAAGGCCCTTAATTATCTTGCCCCAGGCCTCTATCTACCTCAGTTTCCTCAAATACAAAATGGGGGTAATAATGACACCTACTTCCAGGACTGTTGTGAGGATCAAATGAGATAACATTTGTGCAGCACTTAGCACAGTGCCTGACGCTCAGTGGGTGTTTAATAAATGACCCATTTTCTTCTCCCTCCAAACCCCCCTCCCCATTCCACATTACTTTCACTCTCCTACACTCTGAGTTCCCGCCAAACTGGCCTTCTTGGTATTTCCCACCCAAAACATTCCCTGTCTCCACTGTTTCCCTATCTTTGTGCTCAGGTGGTCTCCTATGCCTGGAATATATGCTCTCTCCTTATCTCTTCACTTCAAAGTGCAGCTTACGTACCACCTCTCACATGAAGCCTACCTGGGGTTCCTCCATTTGCTAATGCTTCCCCCATTTACTTTGTATGTGCTTTGTGTACATGTTGTATTCATTTCTCTGTGTACATATAGCTCTTTCCTTCCTCTCTTCCCAGAAGTAAGCTCCTTCTTAGGCCAAGGACAGCCTTACTTTTATCTTTGGGTCCCTGGCATTTAGCACGTAATACATGTTTATTTGTTGGTGCATACTAAACACTTGTCAATTTAAAAAAAAAGATCACTGGTAACTCTGAGGAGAGTAGTTTGTTTTCTCAACAGTTTCTGTGAAAGGAGTTATTATTATTAAACATGGCTAATAGGAGAATTTACTTTGCTTGACTATTCATGTTTGTAACAGGTTTCGTTTTTTTCTTCCTTTCTCAATGGAGGGGAGGCAGTAGGAGGAGGGAGAGAATTCAAAGCTGAAAAGAAAATAAAATAGTATTTTTAAAAGCAGTTTCTGTTGAAATATAAGATCAGAATCCAAGTGAACTGTCAACTGAGTGAGAAGAAATGAAGTGGAGGCAATGAATGTGGATAGCTTTTTCCCTAGGATTTTGGTTGTGAAAGAGAAAATGAGATCTTGTATGATAGGTTCAGTCATGAATTTGGTTTTGTTTTTTTTTTTTAAGAATGGGGAAGACCTAAGCATGTTTGTAAGCAGATGGAAGAAAGTAGCAGATGGGAGAGAGAGAGAGAGAGAGAGAGAGAGAGAGAGAGAGAGAGAGAAGAGAGAGAGAGAGAGAGAGAGAGAGAGAGAAAGAGATGTGGAGGGGAAAGAGAGACAGAAACAGAGGCAAAGAGATGTAGGGGGAGAGTGAGAAAGCAAGAGAGACAGAGAGAGAGAGATGGAAGGGGAGAGAGATATGGAAGGGGAGACAGAGAAAGAGAGAGAGAGAGAGACAGAGAGAGACAGAGACAGAAAGAGACAGAGACAGAGAGAGATTAAGGGAGAAACAGAGATACACACGCAGAGACGTGGAGGGGGAGAGAGGGACAGAGAGAAGCAGAGAGATGTAGGGGGTGAGAGAGAAAGAAAGGGAGACAGAGAGACAGACAGAGAGAAACAGAGACAGAGACAGAGAAAGATTGAGGGAGAAACAGAGACACACACACAGAGATGTGGAGGGGGAGAGAGGGACAGAGACAGAAGCAGAGAGATGTAGGGGGAGAGAAAGAAAAGAGAGACAGAAAGAGATATGTAAGGGGAGAGAGAGAGACAGAGACAGAGAGAGAAGAAGAATGATTGATTATAGATACGTATTATTGATTATAGAGGAAATCTGGCAGTGGAGAGAAATGGGAAAGGGGCCAAGGGTACATGCAGAAGGATTGGCCTTGGCAAGGGCCAAGAAGACCAGAGAAGTCACCTCTTCCTCAGGGACTAGAGTAATAAAAGAAAGAGTGTGTCAGGGAAGATGATGTCAAGGGGTTCTGAGCTACAGAGAAGGGAAGAAGAAGAATCTCAATTAACCCATTGGAAGTCTAGTTACAATAGTTTGAATTAATGCCTAATGAAAACACTTGACAAATCTCGAAGAGGGAGAATGATGTCGTCAAAAGAGTGCTAGAATACTAAGAGATTTGAGTGAGATCTACGTCTGCCTCTGAGTAGCTGTATGGCCTCAGGTAAATGACTTAACCTTTCTAGGTCTACTTTTTCATAAGTAAAATGATGAAGTTTGAAGAGGTGATGTCTAAGGTCCTTTGGAGTAGTTAGGTGGCATAGTGGATTGCATACTATTAGCATCAGGAAGACCTGAGTTCAAATCCAGCCTCAGACACTTACTAGTTGTGTGACCCTGGGCAAGTCACCTAACCATTGTCTGCCTCAGCTTCCCCAAATGTAAAATGGGGATAATAATAGTATCTACCTCCTAGAGTTGTTGTGAGGGTCCAATGAGATAATAAATGTAAAGTGCTTAGTACAGTATTTATATAGTAAACGCTATATAAATGGTGGTTGTTATTTTAACACTAAGATTCTATAGTTATATAATGTAACTTGAGGGCATTTTCTGTGCTTATATATATAGGAACCCAATAAAGAAAGCCTAGCAAGGAAAAAAGGAGTTATCTTCAGGGATTGTCAGAAGCCACTTAAATTAAAGCAGCTGGCTCCAATTTCATTCCCATGCTTTGTTTCAGGGCTGCCCCCCTGTCTCAGTTATAATAAACATTAAAAGCACAGATTACCTTCTTCTGCTTCACTCTGCAGGGTAGAACCAACATCAATGGATGTCCATTGTAAAGAAACCTATTTAGACTTGATGAAAAGATGTGCCTAACAAAGTGGAAGGGGCTGCCTTGCCCTAGGAAGTCTTCTAGTCAATGCTAAATGACCCCTTATTGGGCCTGTCATAGAGGGGATTTTTGTTCAGGAATGGGTAGGAACAGAGGCCTCTGAGATTCCTCCCACAGCTGAGATTCTGTCATTCTGTAAAGAAAGAAAGAAAAAAAAAAACAAATTCATTTTCTCAACACTTACTTGTCATCTATGAAGCAGTGGGAAGCAGTTAAAATCCACAACTTATCCAGTATCGATCCTCCACATAAAAATGTGTTATTGAAATAGATGCCCACTTGCCAAGGAACTTCAAAACAGGTAGCATCAACTCCCCCTAGGATTGGGGCAGCTTCAGTTTTCAAGATTGAGGGTGTATGGACTTGACCACAGGCAACTATCACAAGAAGAGAGGGAAGAAAAATGGTATTCTTTGTATAGGTTTGCATGTACCTTGGAAAGCAAAACTCCCATCTTCTTTCAAACCTGGTAAAGTGCTTATGCTACAGTGGAAAGGGTGCTGCTCTAGTTGTTGAGGTGAGCTTTGCACCCATCCCAGCTCTGCTACTTACTGCCTGCGTGTCTTTGGACAAATCCGTTTTCCTTCTCTTAAGAAGAGAGGGCAAGGACTGCCTTTGGACTTTTTTTGTATCCCCAGGGATTATTTCCATATATATATGGTATATATAAGGCATTTAATAATTGCTTATTGAGTGACTGACTGGATATCAGTTTCCTCATGAATAAAAGGAGGGATTTGAACTCAACCATGAAGATGCCTTCTATCACTCACAGAATCGCTCACATTCTGTGAGTCTTAGAGATTCTAGCAAGGACAATAGTTGGCCAGAGGCTCTCTTTGTCTCCTGAACCTGTTTCTTCTTTGGTCAGGGATTTGGTTTCTTTTTCTTTCTTTTTAAAAAAAATTATTTTTAATTTATGGAATACAACAAGCATTTCCATAACACAGCACAATAAAAAAGACGATTGTACATGAAGCTGCAATCTATTATGCACAACTTGCTATTCCTTTCAAATATACAACATTCTCATGTAAATTTTTTTCTTTTTTTCCTTCCTTTTCTCCCCCCACCCTAGAGATGGCTACCATTAGACACAAATGTGTGTGTGTGTGTGTATAAATTTATTCTATACATACTTCTATTTATCAGTTCTTTCTCTGGATGCAAATAACATCTTTCTTTGTCCTTTATACTTAATTTGGATATTTATAATAGACAAAATAACTTTTTTGCTCAAAGTCATTCTTAAAACAATAATGCTATTACTGTTTACGATGTTCTCTTGGTTCTGCTCACTTCATTCTTCATTATTTTGTGGAAGTCTTTCCACGTTTTTCTAAAACCATTGAGTTCATCATTTCTTACACTACAGTAGCATTCCATCACAATCATATACCACAACTTGTTCAGCCATTCCTCAATTGATGGGCATCCCTGCAATTTCTAGTTCTTTGCCACCACAAAGAGAGATGCTTTAAACATTTTAATTCACATAGGTTTTTTTCCTTTTCCCCTAATCTTCTTTGGAAATAGACTAGGGGTGGAGAACTTGTGGCCTTAAGGCCATATGTGGCCTTCTAGGTCCCGAAGGGCAGCTTTTCGACTGAATCCAAATTTATTCTGAAAGGAGTTAAGAAGAGAGTGAGAGGAGAGAAAGTGGACATACCTATTGTAGAGGGCCTTTTCAAGGAATTTAGTTACAAAGGACAGAAGAGATATAGGATGATGGGGTGGAGGGACTGTCAGGTTTTTTTTTTCAGGATAGGGGAGACATGGACATGTTTGTAGGTAGCAGAGAATGAGTAAGTAGAGAGGGAAAGATTGGAAGTGAGTAAAAGAGTGGAGATGACAGTTTGGGGAGGGATGAAAAGGTTTGGAAGAGCTGCGGTGGAAAATGGGATAGGGAGTTGATAAGTGAGTACAACAGGATTGCCCAGCAGCAGTGAGGGCCCAGTTAGCATGGTAGTGTGATTTTCTCCTCCTTTGTTCAGCAACGCGTTTGTAGGAGCACAGGTGACAAATGGTGGGAGCGATTCAAGGCTGAGCCTTGGCTGGGTGATATGGAAATGGGGCTAGAGATTCAAGAGAGGAAAGTGTAGAGTTGAATTGGTTCACTAAGGATTCTGGGGAGAAGAGGAGAGAGTGGCCCATGAAGGGGAGAAGGCCTGAGAGAGAATTGAGGAGTCAAGGTATTGGAAGTCACAGTGCAGATGAAGAGTAGGGTTATGTAAGGAAAGGCAGAGAGAGGGGTGAAAAGCCAGTAGAATATGGTCAGATAAGGGGATTTCAGAATTCTTGAACCCCCTCTTATGTAAATGTAAAGAGTTAACAAATGACTAGTGCCCAAGAATAAGGTCATGGTCCCCCAAGTTGACCTTAGAATGTATTTTTCTATAAAACTAGCACCATAAATGATGTTAGATATAGTTAGAATAATGGTTATTTATTTTTATTCTTAAATTTTCTTTATCATCAACTTAACAATCATAAACGCATACAAACATTTCAACATGCAAAGTACAAAAAAGAGGATTGTACATGAAACCATGAACTTGTTATATACAATTTGTTTTCAAAGTGTATATTAAACTTAACAAGATAGTAATAAAATTATCCTGCAGAAATGCAAGTTAAAACAACACCAAAAGAGATATAAGAAATCTCAAAAAATAATTGAAGAAACATATTAAAGGCACTAAAGGAAGACTGGACAGCTAGATGGTACCGTGGATGGAGTGATGGACCTGGAGTCAGGAAGACTCATCTTCCTGAGTTCAAATCTGGCCTCAGACTAGCTGTGTGACCCTGGGTAAGTCACTTAACCCAGTTTGCCTCAGTTTCCTCATCTGTAAAATGAACTGGAGAAGGAAATTTCAAACCACTCCCACCCCAAATGGGGTCATGAAGAATTGAAGAAAGGAATATTACAATTAGGTGCCTTTCTTTTCCTCCACCAAAAAAAAAAAAGAGAGGGTGGCATTTGACATAGAAAATCTATAAGAAATGGATATGAATATTTAAAGGAAATGATTTCTTTTTTTAAATGATCATTTATTAATGGAAAAATGTTTAAAGGAAAGGAACAGAATATCCAGTTGATATACAAATAACAAATAATGACTTTAAATTATTCAACCTGCCTAATCATGTCAAAAATAAAATTAAAAGAACTCTGAGGTATTATCTCTCTCTCACCCAATTGAAAAAGCAAAAATGAAAAAAAATTACTATTGCAGTTATAGAGAGATACTTAGATATCACTGGCAGAATTGCCAATTAATGGAATCCTTATGTAAAACAGTCCTGCAGGGTTGGCACTGGCACTCAGAGTAGTACAGTAGAGAAAACACTAAATCTGGGGACAGAGGAGGCAGAAGGTGAACCAGTAATGCCTCTTCTAATAAGCTGGGAGATGTCTGGGTCTCCCCCGCTTCACTATGGTGATGAGGTAGCTAGCATAGAGTCCTGGACATGGAGTCAGGAAGCCATGAGTTCAAATCCTGCCTTAGACACTTACTAGCTATGTGACCTGGGGTAAATCAAAGTCTCTCAGCCTCATTTTCCTCATTTGTAGAATGAGGACTCATCTCTCAGAGTTGTTGGGAAAGATCAAAAAGGAAAACATACATAAAGCCTTTGGTAAAACGTGAAGCATCACACAAATTGTTTTTGTTAGGACATCTCTGATAACTTAGTGTACATACGAATATGGAAATGAAGATAATCATATACAAGGTATCCCCAAAGTCTCAATGCAGATTTAAGCTATTAAAGCTAATTAAAGCTTAAAACTGCACAAAGACTTTGAGGACACCCTGTATCTGTCTATATAAATATACATATACACATGTACACATGCATATATGTACAAATACATATATATATACACATATAATATATGCATAGCTATATAAAAGTACATCTGTAATACTTAAAATATATATGGGTATATTTGGGAAATGAAGGTGATGACATATATATATATGTATATATATATATATAAAATTAAACACACTTTAATATATCATTTTAATACATTTTTAACATATCATTAAATACACGTACTGAGAGATTTTTGTGTATGTGTAGCTAAACTTCTGTGTGTGTGTATATATATATATATATGTATATGTATGTATAGAATTGTTCATTTGTTTTTTGTCCTTTGATCTCAAAAGGGACCGATGATATCATAAGGTAATATTTTGACTTGTACATGAATTGGATTTAAGTGAGGCAAAGCTGTGCAAATATATACATATACACATATAAATATATCTCCAAACAATCAGTAACAAATACCTCTTTTTTTTGCCTTTTGGTGAGGCAATCGGGGTTAAGTGACTTGCCCAGAGTCACACAGCTAGTAAGTGTCATGTGTCTGAGGCTGTATTTGAACTCAGGTCCTCCTGACTCCAAGGCTGGAGCTTATCCACTGTGCCACCTAGCTGCCCCAACAAACACTTATTAAGTTCCTAATAAGTGCCAGGTGCTAGGCTAAATGTTGGGGACACAAAAAGAGGCAAAAGGCAGCCATGCCGTAGCGTGGCATAGTGGATAGACAGCTGATTTTGGAGACGGGAAGACCAGAGTTTAAGTTTTGTCTCTGACACATAGTGGTTGTTTGACCCTAGAAAAGTCACTTACCCTCTCAATACATCAAGCACCTAACAATACAAATCACAGAGTGGGTGCTGATCTGCATTGCTAAAGGGAGTTCCTTATACTAATGAAATAGATTACAAGTTCAGTTAAGAACATATATGTATATAGAATTTGTCTACATACACATCCATATAGATATATTCATCTGAAACCTACTGAGGTGTGAGCATGAAGCAATGAGACTGATTTTCCCTCGGGAGTTACAGAATTACTGCATAGTCACAAGGCACATAAACACATACCCATCTATGTACATAGTACTTACTATGCCGATCTTTACGTCCTAAGGTCTTTTCCAGCAATGGAAAGTAAAAAAACATTGGCAACAACAACATGGCGGTTCAGTTTCGCAGTCTTCTCATTTCCTTGAACGTTTAGCAGAATCTGGTGGAGTTGTGGATGTCCGGAAAGCCAAATGTGGTAACCTTGCAGGCATTTCACAAATTTGAGAGATCAGTCCTTGACCAGCCATATATGACATCACCTGCCTATTCACAACTCCTGAGGTCACAGTAGAGTCTGGTGTTTAAAGCAGGGTCCAGGAAGGTGGGTCAAATTTTTAAGAGAGGTAGTTTAGAGAGCACTGAATTTGAAAGAAGGGAGTGGGTTTGAGTTCCTCCTGTGGTGTTGCTAACTTTGTGACCTTAAGCAAATCACATAACTTTTTTTGAGACTCAGTTTCCTCACATACAAAAGGTAACGAGAATATTTTTATTACCTATCTCACAGGGCTGTTGTGAGCATTAAGTATGATAGCATATATATAAATGCTTTTCAATCAAATAAATTTTAATTTTCTATTCTGTGCCAGGCACTGTTGTCAGGGTCCTTTGTTTGAAGAGGACCAGTGACATTATGGAGTGATGTCTTGACTTGGATTTCATTGGATTGGATAAATTTAATTAATTTAATTGGATATTAATTGGATTTAAGTGAGGCAGAGTTGAACAGTGGTCAGCTTCACTCTCTCTTCCAGAGTCATCGAAGTCCCGCTGGACAAAAGTCAGATGACTGGTGATGGACTGGGATGCAGTGGATGACCTACTCTGTGCCAGGCACCGTGCTAGGAATGAATGGAACAATTCCTACTTGCAAGAAGATTACATCTTAGTGGGTGAGCACAACAAGGATTGATGTGTAAACAATAATACGTATCTATAAATTATATACAGAATATATTTGTATACAAAGAAAATTAACACAAAGTAGTTAAATACAAGATAGTTTGAGAGGAAGGGTACTAGCATTTGACAGGATCAGGGTTGAGCCATGTCTTGAAGAAGAGATTCTGAGAATGGAAGTGAGGTATGGGGGCAGGAGATGAAGTGTCCTGTGTGAAGAACAGAGAAAAATCTCTGGCTGGATTGCAGTGTATGAGGGGAAGTAATGAACAATGAGGTTGCTTGAAAGATGAGGTGGGGGCAAGGTTATCAAGGTCTTGAAAAGCTAAATAAACACTTCCCTTATCTATATCTATATATATTACCTTTCATGTGCAAATCATTTATCCATTTTGACCTTATTTTTGGTATACAGTGTGAGATAAATTATTATTTTCTATTATATTAATAACATGTTATTAATTAAGATCCAGGCTTTTGATTTCCTCACTCAGAGCCCAGACCCTTGGGGTCAGTCAGTCAGTCTCTGAGGGACATTGCTGATAGATGAGATTGCTCAAATTCTCCGGGAAAATGCTCCTTGATCTTGGGCAGGACCCCATGCAAGCAGAAGACCTTACTTCTGTTTAGAGTATAAAGAGAATCTCCTCTAGGTGAATTCCAGTCCTAAAGCACTAAGTCTATGCCCTTGTACCCCTCAACTGGAGTGTAGGGTAATGAACCAATTGGAGTTTAGGGTAACAAACCAATTGGAGTGGTCTGGATAGAGGTGAATTCCTTTGTCCAGATTGCTGGAGACAGCTAAGTCTCCTGATCAAGCCATGTTCTCAGGAAGAGCTGAAGGCTTTCCACTTACCTCCTCATTTGAAAGTCTACCCCCTCGTTAATTGTTCACCAGTGAGGGTTAATTTTAACTGTCAGGGGCACCCCCTTTTCCAAAGGTTATTTCCAAAGATTTCACCTGAAAAATCAACCCTTTTCCAAAGGTATTTAAGCATTCAGTGGTCTCCATGGTTTTGACCATCAATTTATTATCAGCTAGCCTAATTAATAAATTGACTATTAATTACCCAGAAAGTATCTCTTCGGCTTTCATTTGTCTTAAGTGTGAATTGCCTAGTTTCTAGTGCTATAAAAGAATTCTTTGATAGTTTGATTGGTATGGCACTGAATAAGTAAATTAACTTAGGTAGAATTGTCATTTTCATTATGTTGGCTTAGCATACCCATGAGCAATGAATATCTTTCCAGTTGTTTAAATCTGGATGTATTTGTGTAAAGAGTGTTTTGTAATTGTATTCATACAGTCCCTGGGTTTGTCTTGGCAGGTAAAGTTCCAAGTATTTTATGTTGTCTGCAGTTATTTTAGGTGGAATTTCTCTTTTTATTTAGTGAAAGTTTTTAAGGATATTAGAACCTTGAGCATGTTTTAAGGCAGTAGAGAAGAAACGAGTAGATGGGAAGAGACTGGGGTGGGGGGGGTGAGCAGAGTTGACTGAGGCTGCAATCTGCTAGAGAAGACTGGAGGTGATGGGATAAGGGGTTGGCCTTGGCAAGGAATAGGGCCACTTCGGTGTCAGAGACTGGGAGAAAGCAGAAGAGAGTGGGTTTGGACATGAAGGCTGGGAAAGAAGAGGGAAGGAGCTCATATTGAATAGCTTCAATTTTCTCAGTAAAATAAGAGGCTTGGGCAGCTAGGTGGTTCAGTGGATAGAGCTCTGGCTTTGCAGTCAGGAGGACCTAAGTTCAAATCCAACCTCAGACACTTGATGCTAGCTGTGTGACTCTGGGCAAGTCACTTAACCCCCTAAATGCCTCACCAAAAAGCAAAAAAAAAAAAAAGAAAGTAAGAGGCTTTGTAAATACAGGATGACTTAGATGAGCTGATACAAAGAGCTGAATCTGGAAAAAGACATATATACAATGACGACAATGTAAATAAAAAGAACAAAAACTTCAAACCAAACATTGCATAATTTTCACAGCGAAGCTTGGCCCTAAAGGAGATAGGAAGATGCAGTGATGCACTATTCTTCTTTCTTTGTAGATAAGGGTGCTATGGATACCAAACAATGCATATATTATTAGATGTGGTTGATGTGATTAGTTTTTGTTGAAAAGGTTTTTTTTCCTTCTTTTTCTTCAATTTTTTGTTATAGAGAATGGATCTTTGGATAGGGGAAGTGAGGGATTTTTGGAGGTGAAGGAGATTTGAACATAAAAAATTGCAATAAAATTTTTTATACCATCCCCCCAAATTTTTAAAAGAACAAAGCAACTACCACATTGAAGTATGCGATTCAGGACTCTGGTACTAGTTAGATTCCCTTCTCTGACTAACTGGAGGTTAAGTTAGTAATAAAACTGTTAGGGAATAGGGAGAATGCTGTGTCTGCTCACGTTTCTATATCACAGACATGTTAATGTTCAAATAAATGGCTTAGCTTATGTTGCCTTAAGGGAAACTGTACCAAGGCCAAAGATGATTTTAGATGTGGTCAACAAACTGACTTTAAAAAAAATTTATTTTATTGTTTTTTTTTAAATTTTTTTTATTACCTTTAGGGAGCAATATTTAAAGTGTGTGTGTGTGTGTGTGTGTGTGTGTGTGTTTTAAATTCTGAACTTAAATCCCAAATAAAAGGAGTTTTCCATACAATTAGTAGAACAGGGGAATAAAAAAGGTTGTACATGGAACTGTAGATCTCTATTATGTACAGTTTGCTTTTCCTTTTAAGTATATAATAAATTCAACATGTAATTTTTAAAAGTGCCCCGCTTTTCCGTGTTTCTTTCTGACCTTACTTGAATAGAGTCCTTAAGTGACAAGAATGATTTGAGTTGTTGAAACAGTAGGCAGGAGAAGGGAACCCTGAATATTCATGTAAAACAATAATGTCTATGATAGGGCATACAGGACAGACAGGGTCTCCTCACATGGAAGATTCCCATAGAACTTCCATCACTGATTTTTTAATGCTGGACTTTAGAGTCAGAAAGAACTGAATCTGAGTCCTACCTCTGACACTTCCTGGCTGTCTAACCGTGGCCTAGTTATTTAATTTTGCTGAGTCTCAGTTTCTAGACCTTTAAACAGGGAAAATATTCCTACAGCCCCTCCCTCACTGTGTTGCTGTGAGGCTCAAATAAAGTACTTGGCAAACAAAGTACTATAAGTGTCAGTTACCATTATTAATCTACATTTCTGCCTTTCACATCTAGAAATGTGATTTAAGTCTAACTAGGACACAAATTCAACCATGTAGGGAATTCCTAGCATGAGAATCCTCCCCAAAGAGGCAAACACAACTCATTTATGACTTCTTAGATAAGTCTTAGAGAACTGCCTCTGACACAGAGAGGTGAAGTCATATAGCTAGAAAGTGTAAGAAACGGGATTTGGATCCCATTCTGATTCCAACCCAACTACTCTATCTGCTACCACACTGTACTCCCATAAAATTTGCCTATGAATTAACATTCTTCCCTCCTCCATAGTCAGTGAAAACTGAAATCATGAAAGTAAGAGCTGTGGGAAGTACAACGTTAGGAAGAATTGCAAATGGAATGCAAGGTGCTATAGGCTGGCCCAGGATTATGGCCACACTAGAGTGTTTGGAGATAGCCAGGTCCTGAAGGAAATCCTTCAGCCACAACTAAATCCTTGCAATCCATCTCTCGCTAGCCTGCTGCTGAATGGCTATTTCACTAGCCAATCTCCTTGGTGCAAAGAGGGAGAGGAAGTAGTATCTCTACATCTTCATGCCTTCTGTAACTATTCCACTGAACCCCATTAGTGAAAAATTCCTATGTAAATCCTTGAGGTGTACACTATATTTTCCAAACTCTCAATCATAGTGATTTTTTCTCTTTAGGGAAAGTGATGAGAGATGTGTGATTGACTGTGTTGTTTTGCTGTTCATTTCTTTAAAGGATGCAAATTCATCTTAAAATTCGTTGAGACAATGCACTGAAACAGGTAAAAAGCAAGCTAAACATCAGGTCGGTTTTATTCAGACTATAAACTTTTATTTGATTACGCATTTGCTACCCTTTCATTGCTATAAGCAAAGCATCATAATTCATAAAGCAGACTTGGATCTTTCTATTGCCATGAGGATGCCTGTAACAGGCACTAAAAGCTCTGTTGGCTCTAGTCTTGTAGAACTACCCTTCTGTATTCAGTACAGAGAAATATTTCTGTAAACATGTCATTATGGCCACAAATGATTACAAATCTGATGGCACAGGATAAAGAAGAATGCATGTTGCCTAGGCCAGGGCAGTAGTAAAGATTTTCCCACCAGAAACACCTCCCTATCACACTCTCCCTTGCATTCCCCACTTTTCTCAGAAGATAGAAACTGCTCACATTTTAGGCTTAATCATCTTAATTAGCACCCCATACCAGAAAAGTGTAGCTCCAATAATCACATAAAGTCAGCTACCATCAGAATTCAGCGTGAGATATTCACATCATATCAGGGTGTCATTGTATTTAATTTGTTTAGAAACCCCTTACAGAGCCAGAATTTGAAAGCTATGCCTCTGGTCAATTACTCTATAGCAGTGCCATTAGCAAATGCAAGCTCAATGCCATCATATGGGCATTAACTAATTTTTAATTCCAATAGGACAGGGAACTCCTGTGCCTCCCAGACCACAGTATCCATTGGGATTCTTGCTTAGGTATTGCTGATGGTAATCTTCAGCGTAATAGAATTCTTGACCCTCTTGGATATCAGTTGTAATTGTACCGTAGCCGCTTTCTGTAAGGACCTGTTAAGAGAGAGTATTTGTTAATCATTGTCATCATCATCATTAATAGAGTTTTTACACTTAAAATACTTTACATGAATGATTTCCTTTGATTCTCATAGAAGTCTTGGGAGGCAGGCAATAAATATATTATTACCCTCATTTCACAGATCACGACCCTGAGGTTCAGGAAGGTTAAATAATTTGCTTGAGACCACAGGATTTGAATCCATGTCTTCTGATATTTACAGTCTTTAAAGTTTACAAAATAACTTTTTATGAATTATCTCATTTAACTTTTGAAATAATCCTAAGAAGCAAGATAGTACAGAGTATCAATTTTGGAATTAGAGGATCTGGGTCTGAATCCTGGCAATGCTGCTGCCTGTTACCTGGTAAGTATCTTGACCTTTCTGGGTCTCAGTTTTCCCATCTGTCAAATGAAGGGATTGGACTGGATGAGATCCCAACATTCCTTCTGGCTCTAATCTATGATGATCCCATTTTACTGAGGAAGAAACCAAGGCACAGAAAAGTCATGTAATTTGCTCAAGATCACATAGCCAGTAAGGAGCAAAGCTGGAATATGAACCTACGTCCTCTAGCTCCTAAAATCCAACTGTTAAAGCTTACATGTATAAGAAAACCGAGCTGCTTAGTAATGATGTGATTGCTTAACGAAGCAGCACCAGAATTATCTATGACAGAGTGAACATAAAGATGCCTGGCCAGGGACAAGTCTTTCCACCTCAATGGCCTTCAGTGTTTTTGTTTGAAAATAAGGTGGTTGGATGTGACCTTTAAGGTACCTTCCAGCTCTGACATTCTACGTTTCTGTAAAGCCAAGTTTATAAGCAGTCAACTTTCAAACTAGCTAAGCTGTAAACTATGTAGGTTGACAGTCCTGGCTTCATGTACTGGGGAGATAATAGACCATATTTATAGACTACGGCTTTATAATTGTGAAATCCTTTGCTCACAACAACCTGTCTTCCAGGTTGCCCACAGTGAATAATCTTAAATCTACTTAAAGGTTATCAAGGAGAGGCCACAAAACCCTTGTTACAACTTTTTGTTCAAGTTGAACCATCATCACTATCCTTCAAAATTTAAAGGATCTGTGATTTCACTGGCGTGGACACACCCTCCACCAATGTGGCTCTCCACCCCTTTATGCCTTACTAAGGCCATCATGAACTACCCTGATTGAAAACTTAAAGCACTTCAGCTTTCCAGTGATGAGCCTCTTCAAACTTAGCTAGTCTGATCCTTAATATAAGCCACTCATCCAGGGTGTCCCTGGGTAATCAATACTTAGAGCCTTTTCAGCTACCTATTACTAAGCTGCTACTAGTATAGCTTTCAAGAACCTAGTGGTATAGGAAGAAGTCAAGGAGGCATCAAGAGGTATACAGTAAGACAATTAATATTTGTTGAGTGAAAATATAAAAATTATATTAATTATAAAAATAATTATTATATTTAAGATAAATATATAGGTAAATACATAAAACCAAAAAGTAAGTATATAAAACAATACTTGGTTCTCTTCATTGTTATGGCTTTTTTCTCTCAGTGTATGGTAATTTTGTGGGTACTTAGGGCAGGTATCCCTAACATTTATTTTGGTAGAAGATTTTTTTCATTTCTCTAAAGCCTTAGAATCACAATGATTGAGGAAGGGTTTTTGACTCTGAAGTCTCAAAGTTAGGGGGAAGAGGCAGGAATTACTTGACAAGCCCCTGAGCAGCTCAGGGAAGAAAGTACCACTTCTTACAGGAGTATGGCAAGAGAAATTGGTTTGAAAAATTTACCACTGGGGGCAGTTCGGTGGTGCAGTGGATAGAATACTGGCCCTGGAATCACGAGGACCTGAGTTCAAATACAGACTCAGATATGTAACACTTACTAGCTGTGTGACCCTGGGCAAGTCACTTAATCCCAACTGCCTCACCAAAAACAAAACAAAACAAAAAACAAACACACCACTGCCAAGTAGGCTACATATTGACAACACATTAAAAAGATTGGGTTGCATTTTACCAGGAATGCTACATTGGTTTAGTATATGGAAGACTATATACACTATAATAGATCATATTAGTAACATAAATTATATAAATCAAAGCTAAAAAGGCTTTTGAAAAAATCCATATCCATTTCTGTTAAAAAACTCTATAATGCATAAGAATAAATGAATTTTTCCTTAACATAATATATAATATTTATTTAAAACCAAGAGCAAACACTATTTGTAAAATGTAGGAAAGTTAGAGGCCTTTCCAAAAAGACTGGGATAAGTCAAGGAAACCTACTATCATCACTACGTTTTACCATTGTGACAGAAATACTAACCATAGCAACAAAACAAGAAAGACAAATTGAGATTATGAGCACAGGCAAAAAGTAAAAAATTATTGTTTTTTTTTGTAAATGATATGATGATCTATGTAGAGAACCTTAAAAAGTCAACTAAAATTGGCTCAGATTCTTACAATCTAGCCATTGCTCATATTCTTATAATCTAGCCAATAGCTCACTAATATTCAGATTCCTTAAGAGTCTATCCAATATGAAACTTGAAAGGAAAAAAAAATTGAACTAAAATTAACTGAAATTCAGCCAAGTTGCAGAATATAAAATAAATCCATATAAATAATATAAATTCCTATTTATCATCAAAAAGGCTCAGGAGGAAGAGATACAAAGAGACGTTCCATTGAAAATAACTACAGAATGTATAATATTTGGGAGTCTGTTTATTAATATATACCAAGGAACTATATGAATGAAACTATAAAAACTAGACCTAAATAACTGGGGAAATGTTAATTGCTCATGAGTAGGTCAAGTCAGTATAATAAAAATGACAATACTACTTAAATTAACTTATTTATTTAGTGCTGTACCAATCAAACAATCAATTGAATACTTTAGAGAGCAAGGAAATTCACGGAGGAACAAAAAGTCAAGAATCTCAAGAGAAATGATGAAAAAAGAGAAGTGGGAAAGGCCTCACTGTACCAAAGCTCAAAGTATACCCCAAAGTAGTATTCATTGAAACATATTGATTAAAGCAAGAGAGTAATTAATCAGGGGAAGAGATTAGGAACATAACATACAGAAACAATTACTTTGTGCCAGGCACTGTGCTAAGAGCTTTACAACTATTATCTCATTTGATCCTCTCAACAACCTTGGGAAGTTAGATGTTGTTATTATCCTCATTTTACAAATGAAGAAACTGAGGTAAATAGAGGTTAAGTGACTTGCCCAGGGTCACACAGCTAGTAAGTGTTCTTACTGTGTTCAATAAATCCATAGATCCCTGTTATTGGTGAGTAAGGAAGCACTTATTCAACAAAAACTGTTGGTAAAACTGGAAAACAGGCTGGCAGAAATTAGGTATAGGTGAGTATTCACACCATACACTAAGACAAACTCCAAATGGATACATGGCTTAGACACAAAAAGTTATATCATTAGCAAATTAGAGGACTGAGGAAGAAATTGCCTTTAAGATGTATGAAGAGAGGAAGAGTTCATGACCAAACAGTAGAGAGGATCACAGAAAACAAAATGGACAATTTTGGTGACATAAAATTTAAAAGTTTTAACCAAATACAGTTAAAATTAGACGGGTAACAGATAACTGTAAAAAAATCTTTGCAGCAAGTTTCTCTGATAAAGGTGTCATATCCAAGACATATAAGTAATTCAAATATATGAGAAAAAGAGCCATTTTCCCAACAGATAAAGGGTCAAAGAATATGAACATGTAGTTTTTAAAGGTAGAAATCCAAGTTATCAATAATTGTACAAAATGCTCAAAATCATTAATAATTAGAGCAAATTAAAGTAAGGCAAATCTACGGTTTACCACACTTTCATTAGAGTGGCAAAAGTGATCAAAGAAGAAAATGACAAATGTTTGAGGGACTCTAGGAAAACAGTCACACTAATTATGCACTGCTGGTGGAGCTGGAACTTGGTACAGTCATTCTAAAAAGCAATTTGGAACTATGCCCCCAAAGTCACTAAAATGTATATATACTTTTACCCAGTGATACATCTATGAAGCATATACCCTCAACAGATTGAATAAAGAGGAAAAGGACATATCTGCACCAAAAAATTTATAGCAACTCTTGCAGGAGCAAAAAACTGGAAACTAAGGAGCATAATCACCTATTGAAGAATGGCTAAACAAATCATAGTATAAGAATGTAATAGGACATTGCTGTACCATAAGAAATGATGAAACATAGTGTCAGAGAATAATTAGAAGACTTATATGAACTGATGCAGAATAAAGTCCGCAGAACCAAAGGAACAATTTATACAATTATAAAGAAAAGCAACTTTGAAAGACTAGAAAACTCTGATGAATGCAATTAAAATCATGATTCCTGAAGACCAAAGATGAACCAACGTACCTACAGAGAGGTAATGGACTAAAAATTCAGAATGGCACATACATTTTTGCACGATGAGGGAATTTGCTTTGCTAGACTATGCATATTGGTCACAAAAGAGTTTTTGTGTTTTAAGACAGAGAAGGAAAGACAGAAAATAAATGCTTGTTAATTGAAAAAATTATAGTTTTTTTTTAAAGAAAAATTTACTCCGTAAGGCTTAAAGATTGGAGCTATCTGACTTTGGTGATGTTAGTCTTATGTAATGTTAACTTAATGAGTACGTATTTATAATATTTTCATCCTATGCTTCTGATAATGAATAAACTAGGTGGTAAAGTGGATAGAGTGCTGGGCCTGGAGTCAGGAAAATCTGAGTTCAGATCCAGCCTCAGATACTTACTAGCTGTGTGACCCTGGGCAAGTCACTTAACCTCTATTTACCTCAGTGTCCTCATTTGTAAAATGAGGATAATGACAGCATCTAACTTCCCAAGGTTGTTGAGAGGATCAAATGAGATAATAATTGTAAAGCTCTTGGCACAGTGCCTGGCACAAAGTAAGCACAATATAAATGTTAGCTATTACTATGATTAAAGTATTTATTTCAATTCAATACATTTTAAGTGCCTTCTGTGTAGGAGGAGATAGAGAGGTATAAGATATGCTCTCATGGTTCTAACAGTAGAGAGATGATATATGGATATATGTGTATACATACATGCATGCATACATACATAACTTAGTTTTATACTTTGGAAGATTTTATTTTGTCACTGTGAGTACTTCTTCCACTAAAGAAGTTCTTAACTAAATTATGACATAGTAGTAAACCACTGAAAGTTTTTGCGTCCAAAATATTCATTACCTCAGTACTTCTTTCTCTAATCCCCCTACTTCTATCAAGGGCACCATCATCGTTTTACCGTCATCCAGGATCATAATTTGTCACCTCAACTCTTCATCCTCCTTCACCTCATATATGCAAATAAGGTCACAGCACAGCTGTACTTATAAGACACTGACCAGCAGAATCTTTTCCTCCAGCTCCCAGTTTCTGCCATAGCTGTCAGGCACTTTCTTGTCTTGGCCCAGTGACCCACCTCTAGATTTCTGTCTTAGCCCTAGGGAATTCTACAGACAGGTCCTCACGGAAGGAGCTAGAGCAGTCTAGTCACTTGTTTCCCCTTACAGGCCCTCTCTCTAACCAAGGATTCTCTGGACTCTTTCCTCAATAGCACATTCCCATCTCCTTATGCTCTCCCTATCCACAACTCTGATTGCCACTTGTCAAGAGGAGCAGGGAGGTCTACTGTGAAAAGCCCCAAGTTTACCCAACAGGACCTGGGTTTATTATCAAGCATTTCTGCAACACTTCACGTTTTGCTGAGCACTTGAATATAATTTGGAAGTGAGGTTTTGCTCACTAAGCTAGGATGAAAAAGATTGTGTTTTTCTAAACAGAGTGGGCCACGAAGGCAACATGAGGCTAACCAACTCATGCCAAAGTGCCATCCAACCACCTGGCTCAGAATCGGCCAGTTCTCTCATAGGGTTTACCAGTGTCAACAGGAAGCAATGCCAATCATTTTAATGCCAATCGGCTTCCTTCTGTTCTTCTGATGTGGTATTAAGCGACATCAGGAAAAAGTGAATGAGCTTGTTGCTTTGAAATAGGGCCTACTTACCCAGGGGCCACCATTACAGATGTATACCTGGTGAGGCCATTTCTTCATTCCAGCCCTTACCCTGTCTCTTATTTGTGCCATCCCACTACTGTCCTTGGTGCCACTTTCACTGGCCCTGTTTCTGTTTTGGGGCCTCTAAGTGTGAATTAAGGGCCTGAGATACTCCAGAATGATCAGCGCCTCTCCTTGGCAAACAATGGTGTCCTCATTATCTCTACTTTCTGTGACTCTGTTGACCAGTGTCTCCTCCTCAACAGGCTTTTGAATCTTGTCGTCTGGCATGCTGTGCTTCCCAAGCCTCTCTGGCCACTATGCCTCTATCTCTTTCGTTGGTTCCTCATCTTTTCCTTGACCACTGCCACGTATCGAGGTTCAGACTTAGCTCTGATCATTTCTACATACGCTAACTTCTGCAAGGGATTTATCCAGCCACAGTTTGAATGATTAACTGTTCAGAGGAGGCTTCTAAATGTCCCTCTGCTTCTGACCTAATGATACCAATTCCAGCTTTGTAACACTTCAATACCTGGTATTTCCATTGGATATTCATGAGGATGGCTAAAGCTTAACATATCACTATTAGAGCTCATTATAATTTCTGCTAAACCATTTGTTGTTGCTCAGTTGTTTTGAGTTGCGTCTGATTCTTTGTGACCCCATTTGGAGTTTTCTTGGCAAACACACTGGAGTGGTTTGCCATTTCCTTCTCTAGCTCATTTTATAGATGAGAACACTGAGGCAAAAAAGGTTAAGTGACTTGCCTAGGGTCATACAGCTAGTAAGTGTCCGAGGCCAGATTTGAACTCAGGTTTTCCTGACTCCAGATCAGGCGCTCTATCTACCTCACCATGTAGCTGCCCATTACTAAGGCATTAGCTCACCTCAATTTTCCCATTACTGCCAGAAAAGACCAGAGGCTTCCAAATTTCCCACCATCTTTTTATCTCTCTCTTTTGTTTCCAACATCAAGGTCAACATCATATCCATTTAGTTCTGTCTGTTATAGCTTTCCAATCTGATGTGTCCCCAGTCACCCTCCCGGATCAGGTCCCGTCTCAGAGGAAAGTGTCAGTCCTTCATTGCAGAGCCAACACTTGTGCCTTTGACCTTACCTTCTCTTGCTTCAGATTCCTCTTCTGTAAAACAATGGAACTGAACTAAATAATTTCTGAAGGTCTGTTTCAGCACTAAATCTTATGATCCTTGGTAATGTTATTCAGGCTCTGTTCACCAGGTACCTGGGTCTAATAGGGTGGCCTCTTCACTGATCTCTCCATTTGAAGTCTCCAAACCATCTGAAATCTCTTATAATTCTACAGCTGAAAGGAGCTTCAGATGCCATGTAGTCTAACCCTTTCATTTTACAGATGAGGAAACTAAAGCCCAACTGGGATAAGTAAGTGACTTGACCAAGGTAACATATGCAGTATGCACTGGAAATACAATGGGAACTCAGGCTCTCTCACTGCAGACCAGTGCTCCTTCCATCGCAGCATGCCTGGTAGCATGAATATTTTCCCGGTTCCCAACCAGATTGTAAACTCTTTAAGCAAAGCAACTACTCCTATTTCTCCTCCTGCCCCTAAACACCTTCTCAAAGTCTCAAGTACCCCCAATACATAATCAGTATTCAACATCGGACAGCAAGAGACAGTATGCGCTATTGTGATAGTGTTTTTTTCATTCTCCTACTAAAAAATCTCCAGTGGCTTCCTATTGTCTCTAGAACAAAATACAAACTCCTTAGCCTAAGAATTAAGGCCCTCTTTAGTGGCGTCACTGTACCTTTCCGGCCTTGTTTCACCTTAATGTTCTCCATGCACTTTATGTTCCAAACTAGCCTACTGGAGATGCCCAGCACACAACATGTCATTTCCCACCTGCTGCATTTGCACAAGTCATACCTCAGATCTGGAATAAGCTCCCTCTTCATATCTGCCTTTCATATCCCTTTAAGACTCAGTGCCAATGGACTTATTTGTACAAAAATATTTATAGCAGTTCTTTTGGTGGTGGTTAAGAATTGGAAATGGAGGGGATACTCTTCAGTTGGGGAATGGCTAAACAGTGGTGGTATATGAATAGAATAATAGAATACTATTGTGCTATAAGATGATTTCAGAAAAATTTGGAAAGACTTATAAGAATTGATGCAAAGTGAAGTGAGCAGAATCAGGAGAATACTGTACACAGTAACAATAATATTGTACAATAAAGAACTGTGAATGACTCAGCTATTTTCAGCAATATTGATCTAAGACAATCCCAAAGGACTCATGATGAAACATGCTATCTGCCTTCAGAGTAAGAACTGATGTTGTTTGAATACAGACTGAAGCGTACTATATTTCCCTTCCTTTTTTTTTTTTTGTTCAAGTCTTCTTGTACAAAATGTATAATACGGTAATGTTTTACATGACAACACATGTATAACCTATATCAGATTGCTTACCATGTTAGGGAGGGGGGAGGGGAAGGAAAGAGAGAGGGATGAAATTTGTAACTCAAAACTTAAAAAAAAATGTTACATATTGTTTTAACATGTAATGGGGAAAAAATAAAATATTATTTAAAAAAACACCTAACCAACTCTTCTACTAAACCCTTGCTGACCTCCACAGCTATTAGTACTTTTCTCCTTTCTCATACAATCCCAGAATCCTTTGATTTCTTCTTTGACATTTGTTACTTGCCCGCATTCTTGTTTTCTCTTCCTAGAAAATATAATCAAGTTGTGGTTGTATTAACAGAGAGAAAGGATGAGATATTTCAAAGGAAGAATTGGCGATCCTTGATGAATGGCTCAACGTAGAATGAACAGAATAGAGTCAAAAGTGACTCCAAGGTTCCAATCCATGGTGACTAGGGAAGTGCTGGTGTCGTTGATAGTCAGGAACATTGGGAAGGAGATGTGGTCTGTTATCCTCCTCTCTTTTATTTGATAGATCCACATTTATTCTAGTAAACACTAGTAGAGTATCCTAGTAAATGCTACAACAGCATTTACCCTAGCTTCCTCTACAAAATGTATTAGGAGACAGACCCCAGCAAATGACAAAAGCTTGTTCGGAAATTTGTGGATTGTAGAGATTTAAGACTGAATTCAATAAGCATTGAATGAGTACCTACTACTTTCAAGGAACAAAGACAAAACAAAAACAATCACTATCCTCAAAGAACCTACATTATACAAAGGGGATTCAACAAGTAGCCAGACATGTAAACAGGAAATAATTTTGCAAGGGACAGAATGCTAAAAACTAAAGAACTAAGGAAACACTTCCCAAAGGAAAGGCACAGATATTCCAATGGCTAGAATTTCCCATTAATTACACACCCAGAATCACAGAATGATGGAATATTAGCTTGGGATGAAAGGCAGTCATCTAGTCAAACTCCTATGGAATGATGGAACCTCCAGCTATGAAAGTCTACAGGCTTGATGAGAGTGTCCCCCTAATTCTCTTCTCCTTTCATCTGAATCAATATACTCTACTGGCCTTCTTCTAGTTTCCTGGGCCTTGGAACAAGCATTCTGTAGAGAGAGTTCTTGGCAAAATACAGAGAAGGTGAAATTATCTTATAGGAGTACCCAGCTTTCTCTGCCTGGTCGTTCCTGGTGGAGTATGGGCTTTGGACCCCTTCCCCTTTAAACTTTCCCATGAATTCCAGGAACCCAGCCCCTGAACTCAGATCCCTGTCTTATGCCACAGCCATGGTCAATAATCCTTGTAATTGCCCTTTCATTGTGGCCCTCATTGTCTGCACCTGGCCCCACCCTAGATCACCCCTCTAGATTCCATCTAGACTCACTCTTTGACCATTGTATGTAAGTGTCTATCTTGCTCCATTAGAGCCTCAGATTCTTAAAATCTGGCCAATAGAGCAGATTCTTAAAATCTCTCCCACTTCAACTGGTGTTTTAACAAACCCTGTCTCTGACTGAAAGAAGGCTTGAGTTGAATTCTTTACAGGCAGAATCTGTATCTTCTGCCCTTGAATTGTGGGGTTCCCAGAACCCCCAAACCTCAACAGTCCCCACTCTTGGTGGCAACTTTTTTTTAGGCAAGCAATGCTTTCCTACTCTCTCTGCTCCCTCTTTCCCCTACCCTATGAAAGCCACTTCAAATCAATTCAACTCAATTCTACAGGAATTCATGTTTCCCAGGACCCACTGATGAACTCATTCACAACGAGATATAAAGATATAAATGACTAAGAAGGTTTAAATTTTTTTCTTAGTGGGAAGGAGTTACATTTTCACAAGGGTGAAGAAGCATAGCACCTATGAGCTCTACTGAACTATTTCTATTACATTTCTGCTTAAAGTGGTTATTCATATTATTGATAGAATAGACATGACCGCTTCTTGCTTTTATCTGGATATCCTTCAGAATGATCTTAAGAATGACCTAAATAGGGTTTCTTAAACTTTTTTTGTGGCATGGACTCCTTCAGCAGTCAGTCTGGTGAAGCCTCTGAATCCCTTCTCTGAGTAAGGTTTTTAAATGTACAAAATGAAAATACATAGAATTATGAAAAATCAATTACACTGAGATATAATTATAGAAACAAATAAATAAAACAAAACAGAAGTGCACAGACCTGAGGTTAAGAGCTTTAAGTAGCTTAAAAGGTTACTGAAGAAAGTCAAAGAATGGGGCTGACCTGGCCTACTTTAAAGTCACATTCTGTTATTTCCACAAAGTCCTCTTCATGGCTTCTGAATCACTGTCCCTCCCTTTCACTGATTCCCTAATCTCTCTATTCTAAACTTTCTCCAATATATCTAAATTTCTAAGATCACAAAACATTATCACTATCCCTGGCACTTAGACTTCAAGACCTGAAATCAACTCCTTTCTCTTCCTTTCTCTTTCAGATAAACTTAGCCTGTCTGCCTCAATTTCCTCATTTGTAAAATGGGGCTAATAATAGCATCTACTTCCCAGGGCTTTTGTGAGGATCAAATGAAATAACTGCTTTTTAAAAAATATTTATTTATTTTTAGTTTTCAACATTCACTTTTACAAGATTTTGAGTTTAAAATTTTCTCCCTCTCCCTCTCCTCACCCCTCCCCAAGATGGCGTATAATTTGATATAGGCCACACATGTACAATCTTATTAAACATATTTCCACATTAGTCATGTTGTAAAGAAGAACTAGAAGCAAAGGGAAAAACCATGAGAAAGAAAAAAAACACACACAAAAAAGGAAAAATAGTATGCTTTGATCTGCATTCAGATTCCATAGTTCTTTCTCTGGATGTAGATAGCATTTTCCATCATGAGTCTTTTGGGATTCTCTTAGATCATTGCATTGCTGAGAAGAGCTAAATCCATCAGAGCTGGTCACTGCACAACTATTCCTCTTACTGTGTACAATGTTCTCCTGGTTCTGCTCACTTCACTCCGCATCAGTTCATGTAAGTCTTTCCAGGTTTTTCTGAAGTCTTCTTGCTCATCATTTCTTTTAGCACAACAGCATTCCATTACATTCATATACCACAACTTGTTCAGCCATTCCCCAACTGATGGACATCCCCTCACTTTCCAATTCTTGGCCACTACAAAAAGAGCTGCTATAAACATTTTTGTCCATGTGGGTCCTTTTCCCATTTGTATGATCGCCTTGGGATAGAGACCTAGAAGTGGTATTGCTGGGTCAAAGATTTTATAAGCCCTTTGAGCACAGCTCCACATTGCTCTCCAGAATGGTTGGATCAAATGAAATAATAATTGTAAAATGCTTACTGCAGTGCCTAGAACATAGTAAGCACTATATAAATGTTTGTTACTATTATTAAACTCTGCCTTTGTTTTCTCTGGCATTTGTCTTTTCCTTGCCATATGCACTGAACAACTCTAGTCCAGGATTCAACCATTTCAAACTTGGACTATTTTTTTTTTTAATTAAAAAAATTAAACTTTATTTTTGTTGTTTTTCCCCACTTAGTAGTATTTTATTTTTTTCTCCAATTACATGTAAAGATAGTTTTCACTTTTTAAGATTTTGGGTTCCAAATTTTTTTCTCTCTTCCTCCTCCTTCCCCACCCCCTCCCCAAGATGGCAAGCAATCTGATAGAGGCTATACATATATAATCATATTAAACATATTTCCACATTAGTCACATTGTGAAAGAAGAATCAGAACAAAAGGGAAAAATCAGGAGAAGGAAAAAAAAGAAAATAGTATGCTTTGGTCTGCATTCAGACTCTACAGTTTTTTCTCTGGATGTGGATAGCATTTTTCCATCATGAGTCTTTTGGAGTTGTCTTAGATCACTGTATTGCTGAGGAGAGCTAAGTCTATCAAAGTTGGTCATCCATCACACAAACATTGCTATTACTGTGTACAACGTTCTCCTGGTTTTGCTCAGCATCACTTCATGCAAGTCTTTCCAAAACCTAGACCTATTTCAATAGCATCATCAGTCTACTGCTCTCTAGCTTTATCATTAAGCTGCTCATGCTGTGTTTTAGCTACCATATTAAGAGTACCCAAATATCTCTTTTAACAACCCTCCTCTGCTTAAGAATTTCCAGTGGCTTCTCATTGCCTGGAGGACAATGTCTAAACTCCTTAGTGTGTCATTCAAGAACATTCACAACGTGGCCCAAATACCTGTCCAGAATTTGTTGTTGTTGTTCAATCATTTTTCAGTTTTGTCTGACACTTTGTATCCCACTTGAGGTTTGGTGTTTTTTTTTTTTTGCAAGGACCTGCCATTTCTTTTTCCAGTTCATTTTGCAGCTGAGGGAAACTAAGACAAAGTGACTTGCCCAGGTTCACACAGCTACTAAGTATCTATGGCTGGACTTGAACTCATGAAGATGAGTCTTCCTGATTCCAAGCCCAGTGCTCTATCCACTGTACCACACAGCCGCCCTAGTAACTCTCATCAAATCTTCCATTCTTCTCAAACTGGTCTAGCCTAAAACCCCTGGGCTATATAAGATATCATGAAACTAGAACTGTGCTAGAATTTAGAAGCCTGCATTCTAGATGCATCTGCCTTAAACTAGTTCTATGACGTTGGCCAAGTAGCTTCATGTCCCTTTTCTTGTTTCTAAAATAAGGGCGGTGGACCTTAGATAATCTCTAAGATTTCTTCCAATTTCAACAGCCCAGAATTCCTCTGCCTTATGCTTTCTGACCGCCTTGGGAACCTTTGCTCCCCTCTATCCTTCTTACAATGCTTCTCCTTTCCACTTAGCCAGTTCATCTTTCTCTGTGAAACTTTCTTTGACAGCCTGATAAGTCATTGGAATTCCTCCCACCTCTGATCTCTCTCTTACAGGATTTGTCATCCTTAAGTTCTATCCAACCCTTTTCACTCACATCCCACCCAAGAGTGTTAATTATCTTTTCATGTCCAGTCTTCCTAGTAGAATGGAGACTCCTTGAAGGCAGCAGCTTTGACTTACATTCTTTGTATTCAGCTCCCCCCCCCCCTTCCCCCAGCCAATTCCTAGCACTTGATCACTTGGGGATGCTGGCAGGGTCATTAACTCACTGAACTAAGAAGGAGACTAGATGAGCTGAAGCTGGTTTAAAGAACACAGACAGGTTAAGTAAAACTGCTTGGAATCTCTTCCAGCTCTGATATTCTAGGTTAGAATAGAAAACAGCTTCTGTCTAGTCACATGTTTCCTATTCTAGGCATTTGGAAGATGAGCTCCAGAATCCACAGCTTCTGGGAATAGGGGCATGCCAGCTTTCCACAGCAACGGCTGTGCCATGCTCTGGACACAGGTGCAGATTTGGCTACATTAGCTACTGGCAGCTACAGGGCTCCAGGATTGTAGGCAGTGGGCAGGGTAGGCAGAAGGAGGTGAGGAGTGAGATTTGAGAATTTTTCAGGAAAGCTTCTATTTCTATCTATCACATCTCCTCCTCCCCCCTCTCTAATCATACCAGAGAACGAAATCTGGAATACTTCAACCTCCCTGAAAAGATGAAGATTCTCTGCTGAGATTTCAATGTGACACATTCTTTGTCTAGCTCTTCAAATCTGAGAAAGAATTCTAAAGAAACTCCTGTGCATATGGGTAGCAGAGACAACCCAGGACAGGGCTGTGAATATCCTTGTAGATTTCAATCAGTATTAGTACTATGTCAGCTAGGAGACTAGGATGAAAGCAGTCTTCCCAAGTGGAATATTGCTACTTAACTAAACTTCATATTTGGAAAATAATTTAAAAAAATATTTAATTCCACAGAAAACGGGAGAAAAAAAATCTTTCAAGAATCAAGGAAAAAAAGGTGAATTTACAAGAGAATTAAGATGATTCAAATTTCCTTCTGGGTCTCAGAGCACACTTTTCAGCACCTGTGAAGTGTACACATACAGAGAAAGACAGCTGTTTGATCCTGTACCATATCATGTGGTTATTTGAATTAGGGTTGTGGGGAGTGAGGGGAAACAAGGGGATTGTAGATAGCTTCTCTCTCCTGGCAGCCTTCCCTGGAGTATGAATAGCAAAAAAAGAAATCTAAATGCCTATACGTCGGGTCCAAATGATTTGTATGGCTGCTCTGCAAGCACTTGTAGCCAGCGACGCCCTGGGACTTAACACTGGCTCGAGCTGCTGTTACAGGGTCCAGCATGCCCTCGGCACTGAATATCATTCCTTTAATTGTCATGGGGGTCCCCTGGCATTCGAGCCTCTAGGTTGTAGAAACAGCAAGGACATTATCAGTCCTAGTGCACGAGTCTAATGTGGAACCTCTAGGACAAGTTGTTGTCTTTCCAACAAAATCACACCCTTTAGTCAAGCATTAACTACAGTTGAGCTCTTGTGATTAGCAGCGAGGATCAAAGAAAGGTAAACACAAGAAACAAGCCAAATCAATAGTACCTGTTCTCAAGGAATGTACATTCGAATGAGGAAGAAAACATGATCTTCTTTTGGTATCTGCTATTGCTATTAATGGTGCTCTGATTCTCCAAGGCACCCAGCCTCAAAACCTCAGCATTATCATTGACCCTTCCTTCTTTCTCATCTCAGCACCTCTCTAGCAAGTGACCTCAAAGTCTATGATCCTATGACTCTGTTCAAGAAATTTCAGAGGCTTCTCTTGCCTCTAGGATAAAAGACAAACTCCTCTGATTGTCATTTAAAGCCCTTGACAATTAGGCTCCAGCTAGTTTACCTTTCCAGGCTTAACCAATCAATCAATAAACATTTATTAGGGGCCTAATAATATGTCCCAGGCATTTCACTAAGTAGTGAGAATACAAAAAGAGGCAGAAGACAGCCCTGCTCTCAAGGAGCTTACAATCTAACGGAGGAGGTAACAAGCAAACAAATACGTACCAAGCGAGCTACACCCAGGATAAAGAGATAATTACCAGAGGGAAGGCACTGGAATTAAGAGGGGTCGGGAGAACGCTTCTTATAGAAGATGAGATTTTAGTTGGGACTTAAGGCAAGTCAGGGAGGTCAGCACACATTACTTAGTGCACATTACTGTCCTTCACACACTCTATGCTCCTGCCAAACTAACCTATTTGTTCCCCTCACATGACGGTCAATTATGTATGTCTTTGCCTTTGTACAAGCTCTTTTCCATACCCCAAGCTCCTCTGCCCAGGGTCCATCACAATCTGCCTTCTAAACTAAGTGCTTTGCAAATCACAAAACACTATATAAACGTCAGCTATCTACCCTTATCTCATGTTATTCCTTCATATATTTTATGCTCTAGCCCAACTGGACTTTCCCCAGTTGCAGAAACATATCCCCCTCTTTCCCTCTATTTCCTTTGACTTAGGCTTAACATTTCTGATAATTAAAATACTACCCATCCTTCAAAGCCTAGTCCAAATAATGCTACCTCAACCATGAAATATTCTTTACTTGTCTCACTTAGAAATGTGCTACCCCTCCTCTCAGAACCCTTATAGCATTCTGTTTGTGCATTTTTATGCACTTACTCTGTTTTATGTTGTTTCAGAGTTATTTATGGTCAGGTCTTATCATCTCTACTAGACTGTAAGCTCTTTGGAGGCAAGGTCTATGTCTGGACAGGCCGTGTGGTAAAACTGTAACGAACCTGGACCTGAAGTTAGAAATCATAAATCTGGGTTCTGTCGCTACTACTTATTAGCTGGGTGACCTGGGGCAAGTTATTTTTAGTTGCTCCAAGCCTCAGAGTCCTAATCTGTAAAGTGGGAATGATGTTTTCAATTCCTAATTGAGAGGGTTATAAGGAAAGTATTTCATGAAATTTTATATCCTTTATAAACTGCTTTAGCATGATTTATTGATTTTGCTCTTTAAGACACATCTCTTGTGTGCTTGAAGGTGATGCTTCCAGGAAGAAGATGGATAATAAGAGAAAAAAAAAATCCAATATGCTTTAAGGATCAAAAAAGTCATTGGGGTCAATATATCTAAATAATTATAAATTATAATATATGTTATATATATAATTATAAATTACATATAATATATAATTATAAATATAATCTAAATCTTTAGGAGCTACTAATATGAAAACCTATTTCATTCATCTCTACAGTTTGAGGGGAAAATCACCATACTGTAGTTCTCTTTTTAGGGTTCCTATGTTTTATCATATTCTAGGAAGCTGAGAACCATTCACAAAATGTTAAGGAATCCATATCACCTTAAGCTGATTACAAAGGACTTTATCTGGGCAGTTTCTTCACTCAATTAATACTCAGAAACATGCCAAAATCATTTTCCTCATGTTGTGACCTTATCATGTTACTCCTCTACTTAAATCTACCAATGGTTCCCTATTGCCAATTGGAAAAAAAAAACATTTTCTTTGATCTGGTATTTGAGGCTCTCCACAATCTGGCTCTAATCTCCCTTTTCAGTCTTATTTTATACTATTACCCTTAATGTACTCTGCCTTGCAGCCAGATAGAACTACTAGCTTTTATCTGAGGCTGTTCTGCTCTCTCTTGTTTCCTGTACTCTCTTTTCAACTCTACTAATGGTTATCATTCTATTATCTTAAGGTCTGCTTATCTGCCACCTCCTCCGTGAAGCTTTCTCTGACCACTCCAATTGAAAGTGATTTCTCCAATTTCCTAGAGCATTCTGTGTATTTGTCCCATCACATTCTACCCTATGTTATACTTATTTCTATGTAACGTATGTATGTCACATCACTCTGTTGTTCTTCTTCCATCTATGTCCTCTCTGGATGATCTGGCTCAGCTGGAACTTCCTGCAGGTCTGCTTTCTTCTCTATGGCTTTTCAATGTTTCCTAAGACAAAACTGCTCTTGATCTCCCTCCATAAGGTTTTGCAAATGAGTTTGATACTCTAAATCAATGCTGCCCTTGCTGCCAAGTCTCATTGTTTTTCAAGGAGGTGAAATGCTTGCTGGCTAAGGTAGTTATGATGGCCAAGTGGCATTGTGGATAAAGCCCTGGACTTGGAGTCAAGGAGATCTGAGTTCAAATTTAGCCTCGGACACTTGCTAGCTTACGTGACCCTGGGCAAGTCACTTATCTGTCTCCCTCAGTTTCCTCAACTGTAAAATAGGGATTAATAATAGCACCTACTTCTTAGGGTTACTGGACAAGTCACTGAAACGCTGGACCTTAGTTTCCTCATCTGCAAAATGTTGGACTAGATGGCTTTTAAGGCCCCTTCTAGCTCTTAATTTAGGATCCTATACACTTTTTAAAGAAATGGTGACAGCCAGAGTCTTTGCTTTTACCTCTCTCCCATTTTTTATTCAATAGATCAATTAAATAGGTTGTGAAGGAGATATAATTGTATAATTATACTCAGTCTTCTCAATTTTCCTCTTTTAATCTCATGTTAATTTTGACCTTTGCTCTAACCAGCTGGCCAACTTTGCGCATAATAGGCAATTTATAAAATATTTGTTGGATTTGAATTTTAACAAACATCTACCCTGGACACCTCTGCATCTGCTAGCCTCTGAGGAAGATGCAAAGAGCACTAACATGGACCCTTCCCTCAAAAAGCACACAGTAGAACAGAGCAGGGAAGGCATGTACACAAATAAGTATGTGATAAACATTAGAAATAATTACACAAGAAAAGCACAAGGTGGTATTAGATCTGACGAAAGAAGGATCATTTTTGTCTCAAAGAACTGCAAAAGCCTTTTTAGAGAAAGTAGGATGAGGTAGGGATTCTAAGAATGAGGAAGGGAATTGATCAAAGGGTGTGTCTGAGGGATGGTGAACATTCTAGCTCCTGCCACTGCAGGGAGAATACAGACCCACTCCCCAACTGCAGAGACCTTTGGGGCCTCTCGGGTCTCCTGGCAGTCAGCAATCCTCCCTTCAGCATTACCAACCCTTCTGCCATCTGTACAGGCTACTTCACTCTAGCCATTTAGACCTGCTTTCCTGTAGCTAACAACTTACTCATTCATCTTTATCTCTGGAAATTTTTCTGAAGTCATTTCTCCCCCTAGCAGGAGATCCTGTTAATACATACCATCCTTCCTCCACAAGATGGCATACACTTCATTTTGTTTTTCTTTTAAGAATTGATAACAAGGAATTAAAAGACCCCATAATATACCAAAATGAGAACTAGGAAAACAATTGACACAATGGTAACAATAATATAGAGAAAAACAACTTTGAAAGACTTTAGGACTCTCAGCAATGCAATGATGATGCACTGATCGAAGAAATAAAGATGAACCACGATAGAGAGGTGATGAACTTAAAATGAAAAAAAAAAGACATACATTTTCAGATATGGTTAGAGTGGGAGTTTGTTTTGCTGGCCTATGCAGCTATGTATTGAAGGATTTATTTTCTGAGTTTTGGGGTTTTTTAAAATTCACTCAGTAGGGAGAAGGGGTAAGAGGAAAGGACAGATTAATTTTTTAAATGCTTGTTAACTGACAAAATTTTAAATATGCATCATATAATTCATTCTAACAAGCTTCTCAATTGCAAAACGGTAGGGACATAGAGTCAGACAGAACCTTGGCAATCATCTGGCTCAACTTCACTTTACAGATGAAGAAAGTGACTCCTAGAGAGGTAAAAATGATGCATACTTCGTCCTACAATTAGTGGCAAAATCAGGTCGAAAACCCAGGTCCCCCAATTCCCTGCTCCAATTTTTTCACTTTTCCATGAACTCTCATTATATTACACTGATACATCATGACTGTGTGGGAAAATAATTTAGACAAGTTTTTAATATAATTATTGTGCCGTTCCTATTAGTAGACATGCTATAGCTCAAGCCAAAGAGAAGTTACACAGTATAAAAATGAAGTAAAAATTCAGAATACAGTTCTCTATTGTCATAGGGTTGAAAGATGGGAGATTCAGTTCAATTGTCTTATTTTATAGACCAGGAGAAATGAAGCAATTTGCCCAAGGTCACAAAGCTTTTAAGTGGCAGGTTGTACATTCCCTGATTCTAAATTCAAGGTTCTTTCTATTCAGCCACATAGCCTCTGGTCAGATTTTTCCAAGTTGGTCTCCCTCATACTTTGCGGGCCCGGTAATTGACTGCTAATCCATCTCAAAGATATAGGACACCTAAATTGATGATATACTGAACAAAAGCCCTGGGTTGGTGTTCATCTTTAAGCATTCTGAGAACAGAGGTGAGGTTTCATTTTTATCAATGCCTGGCACAAAGTAGGACTTAGGAAATGCTGGTTGTCATTGCTGTCATTATACTTATAGTGACAGATATCATGCTTTAGGTCTGCAGACTGGCTTGTGAGAGTAAAGAGTTAAGTCAGAAATTAAGGCAATGAAGAAACAATTGAACCCCTGTTCTGTCTGCCATTGGCTAATCATGCATTCTCTGAGCCATGAACCCTTGTCAATATAGCAATAATAGCCATCTGCGTGGAGAAGTGAGCTCCTGTTCTCTGAGAAAGTTTCTCAGACTCTGGCCAAGGCCATGAGAACAGACTCAATCCATTTGTAGAGTTAGCTGAGGAGTAAGTCAAACTCTGTACTCCTTCCCTTTTCTTCTCTTTTAATAATGAAAGATATCATTTATATCATGGCTCTAAGGACTGAAAAGCACTTAATGTATGTTACGTCGTTATCAATCTTCACAACACCCATGTAAGGTAGGTGCTATTATTGCCCAGGCTAACACAGCTAGTTAAGTGTCTAAGGCAGGATTTGAATTCTTTTGTTCCTTCAACCAATGAAAATGCTCACAGATCCCAAAGTAAACATCCAGGAGCGGAAGTAACAGATAACTGACATTGCCCTAGGATCCTAGGGAAAGAAAGAAAAGTGGTGATACATATTAGAGATGGAATCTTTCCTTCGAAAAAAGAAAACAAATAGAAAATTGAGAAGATACCCTTGGTCTTACAACCCTTGAGACCACAGGAACTGTGCTTCTCAAATGGCTGGTAGACAGTCATCTTGAGAAGGAGATTAAAACAACCACAGCACCCCCTATCTCCGCTCTCCCACTTCCAGGCTTCCGCCAGTTGTAAAAAAGAACATCCCATCAATAAACCTCAATAGGATATGTAAGTTTTGTGTGGGGGCCATCTTTCATCTCCCTGGCATGGCTATTGGCTCACCACAAAAATCGCTCATTTAGAAAGCATTCACAGCTAAATGGTAAGGAAATGGACAGGAGAGCTTGATCAATTTTCTTTTTCATTCAAAGCTTACTAAACCAAAATAAAACTAATTCACTTTTAGAATTTACCAAGGCAATGCTGTCCCTTACCTAGAATTCTCACCATCAGTATCACCCCTTTGGGTTGGACCAAAAAAATGAAGAATTCTCCCAAATCCTTGTGAAAATGCTATTTATTATTAGGAGGGGGAAGACAAAAGGATTACCTGGTTGGGTTAGGGCATCCTCTCCTTCATTTAGTATTAGGCCACTCAGGTTGGCATGTAATATGATGAGACAGCAAGATATGGTAGAAAGAGGACTGAACCTGGCACAGTATATGGCAGGTACTCATCAATGCTCGCTGAACACCTTTCCGCTTATAGAAATGATACCTTAGATTACCACCGAAATGACTACTATGGTCCTCAAGTTTTGGCTTTACTTTGGAGGAGAAAAAAACCACAACTTTATCAGGAGCATAATTTTTTTGGCATCAGCCTCTGCTTCTCAGAATCCTTAGCTTCCTCTGAGGTTCTACTCAGGTGCTTACTTCCCGATTCCCTTTCCCCTCCTCTATTTGGTGCTCTCCCTATTTAAATTAAATTATATTTATCTGTTTAAATGCAGCATCTTCCCTAGTAGTATATAAGCTTCTTGTTGGAGAAAGGCTGTTTCATTTTTGTCCTAGTACCCCAGTAGCTAGCAGGGTGCTTGGCCCTTAATAAATGTTTACTGAATTGAACAAAACTGCCACCCCTTTCTGAGTTCAAATCTTGCCTCAGATACTTCCTACATATGTGGTCCTAAGCAAAGTCACTTTACCACTCTCAGCCTCACAGTTTCCTCATCGGTAAAATGGGGATACCTTAGAGGGCTACTGTAAGGAATAAATGAGATTATATTTCTAAAGTGCTTTGCAAACCTTAAGGCACTACATGTCAGTTGCTATTGTTATGTCTGGGACTCACACTGCTTGGCATCACTGTTCCTCCTCCAGATCGATTGTGTCCCCCTGTTTGAACCTATAGATGCTTTTATAAACCTCCAATCGGATCCTTTTTTTCTCAGCTTCATCGGTGTACCTGACATAACAGACATGTCCTGGGGTCCAGAAACAACCACCACTCTCTTGATCTTGCCATTGGCTCCTCTGCTTTCTCCTCTGGTGTACATTCAATGGCTCATTCTCAGGACTTCTCCTTTTTCCTCTAGAAAACAGGAGGTTGTTTTTTGGAACTCGTGATAGCCCAACAGACACCAAGCCAATCTCTAACAAAAAGACCAGGGTCTGCCATAGTCCTTGACCTGTGCCATAGGCTGATTCAATGGTTGTTTTCTTGGGCAAGTTTTGGGCTGGTTAGACTTTTATCAAGCAACCATTCTTTAAAAAAAAAAAAGGCTGGAAGTTATTGTTATGGCTTTTAAATAAAGCCACTAGAAAAGAAAATGCTATCGATCTGGTGCTGAATGGAGGCTCCTCAATTCCTGTGCTCAGCACACATGGGACATGCTACCTAATGTTAACTCCCCATTGTAATTCGATTTAAATCTGCCCCTGGTGTTTCGGCCACGGAGTGGGACTACAGTACTGATTATTTTCCTTCTGAAAGACTCCAAACCAACACAAACCAAGGCCCTGCCGCAGTAATGGAATTTTGCCTTTTGATTCAATCAATTCTAGTTAGTCAGAGGAAGAAAAAGGTCATTCAGACAACAACATGATATTTACAAGGGACTTTAAGCTCAGAAGCATTATCCATTTACAAGCTACAATCAGAATTACACAGACCCTCGACGACTCAGAGGGGCTGATCTCTGAACAAATGAAGAGGACAGGAAAAGAGGTGAAACTATTAATTCTAATGTGATGCTTTTAAACAACTTACTTGTATAAATGAATAACCCGTGCGAATTCCAATCGGGAACCTCAGATCAGACACTTAAATCTTATCTCATAGTTTAAGTTTCCATATTTTTTATCTTGAGGATTTTCATTCCTCTATAAACCCACCAGTAATTTGCTTGTGACTGTGGATAATGCACTCTATTTCCTGAAACCTCAGTTTCTTCACGTGTAAAGCACAAGAATTGGACTAGATGATCTCGAAGGCTCCTGGACCTTAGCTATCATTTCTATGATCTCTGAAGTAAATCCCTTTTTGCCTTCAATCCAATTGAATAGGCATTTATTAAGCACTGTGGAGACGAAGAGAAATATGAAGAATAGTTCTGGGCCTTTACTATGTTACCTTCTGCCTCATTTTATCCTGGGCCTCTTACGTGGTTTGCAGTTCAAGATTATGTAATTACAGGCTCACATTTTCTTTTTGATGAAGGAGGAAGTAGGAGCTAGCTTCCATGGGAAAAGGATGGGGATAATGGGTAAAGCAGGAGATAGGGGTAGGGGTTGTTTCAGGTCCCCAGGAAATTGTTTTACCACAGAAATGTTTCCTAGGCCTCTTCCACCTAAAAGCTTCAGATCTGCATTTGCAGAAGAAAACTGAATAATGCCCAACAAGAGTCACAGCAGATGTAGATAGCCATGTGCCAGTCAGCATCTGGCCAACATGGGGAATAGGCACACAAGTACTGATCAGGAGCTCTCAGGTTGGAGTGACTATGCAGCAGAGAGAAAGCCAACAGATGGGTGAAGAAACGAGGCAGCCATGGAATTCCAAGGACCACAGACCCATACGGTACCCCTGGCAGCTGGCTGCTAAGCAAACAATGAAGAAGAAGGGGACTCCAGCACAGGGGCTGAACAGGGACATCAAGTGAAGACATCTAGCTGGCAATAAGCACATGATCTTCCATGGTTGGGACCTCATTAAGGAAGTACACATACATTTTATTGGTCCAATGGTTCAGATTTAGAGACTTCTTCTTTCTTGACTAGCTAGGTCCTTGAAATCTTGTGTCTACATAGAAGGCTGAATTTCCACGTGTTACCACAGCAGTGCCCAGGTAATTTGGCCAGTGACAAGGCTGATATATAATGAACCCTATGGGTAATGGCAGAAGGTGCCACTCATGTGGCTTTGCAGTACTTGCTAGTGTAAGACTGTACACTACCTTTGGGAAATTTTGGCCTATGATAATTGAGTATGTATAAAGCTAATAAAGCTTTCTTTGATATGTCATATTGCACATATATTCTAATATGTGTAATGCCATGAAGTTGTACCTTTAGTGTAGGTGCAACTGGTACAACTTGCATGGACTGCAAATTTTTAATGAAATAGATAATGTAATGTTAATTGTGGCCTTTGGTGTTCAAAAGAATATGTGATTTTTGCCAGGCTGGAAGTAGCAGAAGGGAATATAACTATAAGATTTGTACATGTTGTCTGGGCTAGTGTCATAGGGATGATTTTCTTCTCTGGGTAACCAGAGGCAATTCTTTGCGGGGAGAGGTAAGGCACACATTGCCAATGTAGGCTCTAAGGCATGTAGAGGCTGATTGGCCATAAATAGCGAAGAGACCAATGACGTGAGAGTGAGTACACCACCAAGAAGGTGACACTGCAGGCAGAGAGTCCACCTGGGAATTGCAGGGTCACTGGGACAAGAGAGAATCCAAGTGCCCAATGCAGTGGCTACTGTAGTATCAGCACCAATGGTGGGAGGAAGTGAGATCTCAGTGGGAAGCAGGAAAGCGCCAAAAAGCTGCTGTTCCTTCAGAGGCCCTCAAGTATGTTCACCAATTGGCAGAAACCTTACGGGAAAAGGGGATATTGTACTACTGATTGTTTTTCTAATTTAGTCCAGTTGTGAATAAATCTGTTCTTTGTTAAATTATTTTGTAAGCGTCAAAGCTCACATGGACAACACAGTGGGAACAGAGAAGCAGAGAGTAGGGCTCTCAGACACAACTGTTTTTCTGATTGTTTCCAAGAGGAATCCTGGGTGGGGACACAGGCCAAAGAGCATTAATACAGGAAGCCCTCTAAAGACTGAACTTGGTCTGTGTGGGCTCAATGCCAATCCTGAGGTTCAGGTTACATTAGTTTTCCTGGTATTGAATGTTATGTTGGTGTGCCATGAAAGACTGGGATGACATCAAAGATGGCAGGCATTAAGCCATTTAAAATGAATAACAGGCATGTAAGGAATCTTTAGGGAGAAAGAGAAGAGAACAAATAGATTTCAGTCTCATTACAACCTTATCCATAGGCCTCATGTCAGTGGCGACATCACCCTTTACTTTTATAACCTTATTTTGAGGAGATTCTCTCCTCTTATAAGAATTGAATCTGTATTCTAGGTACGCTGATACCAGGGGGTGATTGTACCTCAATCATAACCATGTGGTCCAGAGAGCTGATACCCACTGGTGTGGCTTAACTGAAAAGGTAATACTAGATTAATATACTTTCCATTCTTTATTTTTTAGCTGCAATAAAATTTATTAAAATATCTATATCCAAGTATTACAAAATACTACCCCACAATTAATGGTATATACTCTTTCGAAGAAAGCAAGCTAAACACAACTCAGTACTGTTGAAATTAACTTTTTTTTTTGTGGAAGGAGATATGAACTGTGTTTTCATTCTAAGTAGGTAACAGGACCTTCCTGTTAGGGAAAATTATACTTCCAACTGGGAACTACTCTCACTAGGCCCAGTTGGCCTTTATAGGTACGAAACCCCACCACCTTCCTCCCATTTTCCATATTAGCCCCCAGGGACTTTATTATAGCAAGGCCCAGGGGGCTACCCAGAGACAGGAAACCAGCTTCCATCGGTCCCCCGGGCCTTCTCCAGATGGGCCCATTTTAGAATGCCACTTCTTGCCTCTTGACTGGGCTCCTGTACTACCATGGTCTTACTTCTTCCTGTGATGAATCTGGCCTCCCAGAATCTCCCAGAATACAATATCATTACCTGAGACAGAAGTCGAATCTCAAGGCAGGGCCTTTAACTTGTCCACCCCCAGCAGAACTCCCTCTAATTACTATTACCCTTCTTGGACCCAATTCTTCAATTTTTAGCATAATCTTACCCCCTTTTCCTCTCTCTTTCCAAGAGATATTGAAACACTGACTACCAGTGTACAAACCTTGGTCCCCATCCCCAAATGCCTGCTCCCTTATAACTATTCACCTCCACCCAAGCCTCCAGTGTTTTGTTCCAGAGCTGTCTCACTATTTTTGTTGTACCCTCTGGAAAACAGGCTCCATAATTAACAATCTGCCCTCTATCCTAAAGCTCTTCCTTTCTTACTCTTTCTATCTTCTGATACCCACTGTAACCAGGCTGATAAAACTGCTTCCCTCAATACCTTTTCTGCCCAAATCCTAAAAGTTAGCTTTTCTCATTGACCAGTAACTTTCCATCTTTAGGGACAGTAGTCAGTCATAACTGACATAATTTTGCATTCTGAGTAGTGACTCTCTTCTCTCTCCTGTCCTTGGGGTACCCCTCCACATCTTGGTAGAGTGCTGAATTCAACCACTCAGAAAACAATTGCTCGATAGGCCTGGGAAAGGTTCTTTCCCTCTTTTCTCCTCCTCTCTTTCACACCACACCACTAGGAATACTTATCTCCAACCTACAATATTGTCATTGTCTTCTTATAATATTGTTTCCTCTAATATCAAGTTCTTCTTGGAACCAATTAATGATGCTGGTGGGGTATGATTATATATCTTTATGACTGATTCCAACTAATCAGAGAAAGACTTCAATTTGCCTTTCCATCTTCTATTTTCTCTTCTTGTTTCTTTCATGGATGGGGCAGAAGCCAAAAGAAAGAGATGTGTGAGACCACATGGCTGCCTTTTACCAAGTCAGAAGAAAATAGTTTTCTACTCTCTCTTTAAAAAAAGGTGGAGGGAGGGAAGAACCTTCTTACTCCCAACAGGCACTGAAGGGCTAAGCTAGATTATTAGTAATTTAAATACAATTTCATGGTTCCTAGAAGTTCACAACTTTTATAGTCTGCTTTCTGCATTCTATACAAAGCTTCTAGTTACAAATTCAAGCTTGTACCAATATATCCCAATATTTTTATGACAATATTCAATAAGAAACATAACACACAGTTTGAATGAAGTTTTATCGCATCAGGAGACCATATACATGATGATACCTCGAGAAAAGCCCCCATACTGCTTTTGCTGGCTATTTATTTAAAAGAAATCTAATTAGAAAGTGTCTACTTCTGATGATGAATAATATGAATATCTATCCAATTATTTATCTTGTTCCTCCTCTATTCTGCATTATATTATTCAATTCAATTTATTAACTGAAATATGCGCTATATGCAAAGTACAGTGTTAGGCCCTGAGAGACCAACATTTTTAGAAATGATGCTTACATTCTATTGGGAGAGTATAACACACACATACATACTCACACACACATGCTTACATGATTGAGTAAATGCAAGGTAGAGTGATGAGGGCAACAGAGAGATCTGAACAAAATGCTGTAGGAAAAGTTGAGGGAAGAAAGAATACATTTATCTGTGAACGATCATCAATCCAATTATGGTGTCTCTAGGGCTAAAACCAGCAAAGAGACTGACCAATTCACTGGTAGCTCAATTAGGTGTACCAGTTAGGCTATCATGCGTCCCCTATCAGTCTACATAAAGGGGCCCCCTGACTTAGAGAGGATCAATACTTGGGAATGGCTGTACCACACTAAGGGAAATAACTTCTAACCTGGAATCTCAATGAGTAAGACGTGGTCACCTACCCAGCGTCCTCCCTTCTTGCTCTTTACTAGGTCACCAGTGGCCACTATTTCCACAGTCCCCAAGAGGAGACTATGCTCTCTGTAAAAGGAACAGGCTTGGCTGTGCAATACCTATACTAATTCTGCAAACTGTTTTCATTTGTCTGCCCAGGGCTGAAGGGTCTGGAACTCTGTCCTTTGAGGAAAGGATGCAGGAACCAGGTAAGAGATTCAGTTTTCTTGGTGCCAGAGCCAGGAATAATGAGTCAAAATTAACTGGTATTTTCCCATTTCCCAGTCTATGTTTGTGAGATACAAAGCACACAAGACTTAGTAGCAGGAGATCACGGATTTATTGCTGCAAAGGACCTTACAGGTCATCTAGTCGAACCACCTCGTTTAACAAGTAAGGGAAATGAGGCCCAGAGAAGACAAATGATTATGATTTGAATCCAGGACCCATGATCCCAGATCTAGCATTCTCTCTATTGCATTATGCTCACTCTCTCAAAAACCAAGAGACGATATAGTACAAGGATTCTTAACCTGAAGTCAAATTCATGAACAGAATTCAGAGAGTCTAGGAACTTGGATGGAAAAAACTTTTACATTTTCACTAATCCTTGATTTTCATTGTAACCCTTTGTCTTTTATTTTATGCTTCTAAAAATATGATTCTGAGGAGGGGTCCATAGGCAAAATACTAAGAACTCTTGCTCTCTTTCAACCTTTTTTTTTTTTTTATAGAATCCCATGGGGGATTAAATGATTTGCCTAAAGCCACATAGTTATTTATTGGCAGAGCTGGCACTAGAACTCAGATCTCCCATCTCCTAATCCCTAAACAAGGCTCTTTCTATTCTATGTTACATGGCTTCTTTACTACCATGTGTACTTTCACCCACAATTCAAAGACAAGAGCTTCCCTGAAATGTCAAGAGTACTCTTACCATTTGTAGTCTGGGTCTGCCCTGACCCCCTAATTCTTTTTTGAAACTGTGAAGGTTTCCAGACTCCGGATTCACTTTCCTATTTTCAGAAATGGTCCAAAGATCTACAAACACTTACCACAGACCCATTTACCACCCTTGCTAATATGAGAAGGGATCTGAAGTCTTGGGGGTGGGAGATAAGCTGACAAGAACCCTGGCAGCTCAGGAGTTGGATTCTGTCGCTTGAAGCCTATGTTATAAACAAACAACATGGGACTGAGAACCAGGGTCCCTGAATTCTGCTCTCAGCTTTATATTGGGTAACAAACCCTGAGATCTATGACTGCAAAGAGCCCCTGGGCCTTTACTGTATCAATGTTTCTAGGCTGAAATTACATTCTTTCTCTATAGGATGAGGTGAAGGAAAACCCAGTCTAATTTTGCTTTTCAATGGTGAGGTACTAAATGAAAAAAAAAGAAAATAAAAAATATATAAAAAAGGGGATGGAGAGAGCTTAATTCATCCTTCTCTCTCCTGTATCCTTCTGAATAGCATGTTGCAGTTCGGGAATTGAGGGTTGCTTTTTTTTTTTCATCCTCTTCCCCTGAAGATAGTGAATGGAATATAAAGTTGTTGTTGAGTTGTTTTTCAGACAAGTATGACTCTTCATGACTCCATTTGGGGTTTTTCTTGGGCAAAGATACTGGAGTGGTTTGGCATTTCCTTCTCCAGCTCATTTTACAGATGAGGAAACTAAGGCAAACAGGGTTAAGCGGCTTGCCCAGCGTTACACAGCTAGGAAGTGTCTGAGGTCAGATTTGAACTCAGGAAGATGAGTCTTCCTGACTCCAGGCCAGATACTCTATCCACTGAAATACTTAGCTGCTGAATATAAAGTAAGCTAAGGCAAAAGAGCAGTGGGGAGAGAGAAAAAGAGATGTGGGAAGGAAATAGAAGCCGAGAACATGGGAAGGAAAGCAGGTGGAAGAGAAAGGAAGGAAAGGAGAAGAATAAAGGTAAAGAAAAATAGTAAGGGGAAATCTGGGCATGTGATGGGAGGCAGGGGGAAAGGAGGTGGAAAGTAAGAGAAGTGAGGAAAGGTAGGAGTGAAAGAAGGAGAGATATGGGAAGGAAAAGCAATTCTACTTACTAAAAGAATGAACAATTGTAAATAAAGAGATCTTCCCTGGACTGTTTTCCTTATAGCTTGAGCCCTGGGGCATCCTTTTTGGTCTCACCCAATGTTCTCCTCTCTTATAGGTATCTTCCCCCCAGCCAATGCTAGGCAAGACTGCAAAGTTGTCAGACTCTCCTCCCCCTTTTCCCAGGTGTTCCATACTCTGGGCTTGCTTTCTTTGGCCCATCACCATCAAAGTTGTCAGACTCTCCTCCCCCTTTTCCCAGGTGTTCCATACTCTGGGCTTGCTTTCTTTGGCCCATCACCATCATACCTTAAGTTGTGGCTGCCATGATTATTCAATTGACTCAGAGCCCAAGCCCTCCAAATGCCAATTTAATGAAGTGATTTTTGGCGACATAAGACTGGAACATATCAGAAAGCTGTCCCAGGCAACATGTTTCTCTTATTTTTGGTTTTCTGGGGATATTTTTTCCACCTAGCCTTTCTTATCAGTCTGAATTTCAGGCAGGTAAGAGACATACTATAGGACAGTTAAGCTGTTGGCGTCTGAAAACATAGGTGAGCCTACTTCACCTACATCTTGAGCCAGAGCTAAACCTACCCTTCCATTATCTCTTCTCTTGGCTCTTCCTTATCAGACCAATATTGAGTTCCTCATTGCCAACAGCACATGATAGTGGTGGATAAAATGTTATTGCAACCAAACTCAAAAGAGTTTTGCCTGAAACCATTATTTTATTCCTGATGCCAAGCCAAGTCCACTAATCCTACTGGTATGGTGGTCCAGCTTCATGCCTTAGGAAGACAGAGAAAATTATTTTATTCAGTAAGAGCAGAAGTGAAAGCAGATGAAAATGACTAAGAAAAGGGAACTACTAAGAAAGCCTGGCCTGGGAAGTTTGGATCCATTTAGGCCACCAAAGTGAGGAGAAGGCAATAACTCTAAGGCATAATTATATAATTAGATGTTTGTTGCCTACATTTATTTAATGTATGTGTTTAATATTTTTGCATGTGCTATTACTATTTGTGCGATGTCCCTGAAACAACCCAGAACATTTCTGATATATGGAGAAGAATGCAACAGTCACTACAAGCCAACATGGGCTGGCTTTGTGAAGGACAAGTTATATCGAAGGAATTAAATTTTTCATTGACAGGATAACCAGATTGAACATTCCATATTCCATTTCTGTACCTTCCCCTAAGCCTGGAATGCACCTCTCTCCTGACTTCTGCCTCATGGAATCCATGGATTCCTTCTAGTTCAAGGGCGATCTCCTATAGGAGAAATAGACTTATCTCTTCCTTTTCTCTTTCCTCTTCCCCTGGGAAATTTGTGTTTACTTTTTATATATTTTACACTGACGTATCTGTGTTCCTGTTGTTTTCCTACACTAGAAAATAAAACTCTACATTAATTCACATAAGTGAATTAATCACATACTAGCCAACTTTCTGTTGATGATCATTACCGTGCTCAGGTAGCAAAACACTGGCCAAAACTCTTTGATTAGTCTTTTTGGTAATAAAATGGCAAAATACAGGCTAGATAATGTTATGGTTAGATTGATTCATAGTGGTTGAACTTGAACATGTCAACCTAAAGCAGGGCTGAGCAACCACTGATTCTTGAGAATGACAGCCCTTTGGGTACATACGTGCAGCAATTTTATTCCAAATAGGCAAATGCATCTGTACCTGTATGTTAACTCATCTCATTAAAACACAAAAATAATTAAGTTTTATAAATAATAAAGGATTGTTCTTGATGGACTATGCAGTGAGATTAAATGACATTAGGTTCCCTATTAAAAAAAAAGTAATTCCTTCATACTGAGTAATTAACCTAGCAAAAAAGAAATTAATTTACTGATGTCAGCTTTTTTCCCCCAACCATTCTATGATAGTTCTTCATGAAGGTATCATCTCAGAATATTGCATCCCCAAATGGCTCTTCTCTCTTAAAAGTTTGCTAACCTCTAGCCTAGAAGGCAACCCCCAGTGGAGGGCCAAAAGATTCTGTTGTTGGTCCTGTGCCGTTCAACATTTTTACCATTGAATTAGATGAAGATACAGAAGGCATACTTATTAAACCCAAGGGTTACACAAAACTGTGAGAGACAACTCAATGCCATTAGTGAAAGAAGACTCAGAATCATCTAAACAAGTTGTCATGCTAGGCATAAACGAACAAGATGAAATTTAAAAATGATATGTAGAAAATTCAGTACCTTAGGCAGCTAGATGGTGTAGCAGAAAGAGTGTTAAGTCATGGAGCTGGAAAGACTTGAATTTTAAAGGTGAGGAAACTGAGGCAAACAGGGTTAAGTGGTTTAGACACATATGACCAATGTGACCCGAGGCTAGTCACTTAACTCAGTTTCCTCATCTGTAAAATGTGGATAATAATAGCACTTGACTGAAAGGGTTGTTGTGAGGCTCAAATGAGATAATATATCTAAATATTTATAAATTTTATAGTACACAAGACAATAATAGTGACAATATTTATGCAGCACTTTGTGAACCTTAAAATGCTATATAAATGCTAGCTATTATTATCCATGTTCAAAAGATCAATTGCAGAAGTCTAGAATAAGGAAGATCTGTCACAGAGAGAAAAAGATCTGTGGGTTTCAGCTGAACACAATTAAATAGGAGCCAAAAATGTATTAACACTGCTAAAAAAGGAAGACAGCATAAAGTTACATTTCATTAATAGAAGCATGGTGACTAGATCACAGACCATAATAGTCCTCATGTGCTCTGAAGTATTGTATTCAATTCTGAGTGCCACGTCGGAATACTTTAGTCTTTCCAAAGAGAAATGGTCAAGAATCTAGGTGGTCTTGAAACTACGTTCTAAGAGGACTAGTGAAGGAACTGAGAATATGGAACCTGGAGAATTTGTTGTTCAGTCATTTCAGTTGTGTGTGACTCCTCCTGATGCCATTCATGGCAAAGACACTGGAGTGGTTTGCAATTTCCTTCTCCAGCTCATTTTACAGATGAGGAAACTGAGGCAAACATGGTAAAACACTGTCCAGGGTCACACAGCTAGTAAGAGTCTGAGGACAGATTTGAACTCTGGTCTTCCTGATTCCAAGTACTGGGTTATACCCATTGCACTGGGTTATGCCCTTCCTGCATCCAAAAAATCCCCTCTTGTAAAGATTTCTTCCAGAAAGACCTTAGCCATGACTGATCGGCCAGCACCCTGTGAGCAGCTCCGACCTGTTCCTAACAAATGTACCTTTACTTGTTTTGGTATGTTGAAGCTATGGGAGTAAATGAAATGATCACACCAGATCATAAAGAAATGAGGACCAAAGACAGCACCTTCAGGAGGGGGTTGGGGAAGGACAGGGGATCTTCCCTAAGACTCTGTCTGTCCTTTAAAAGCCGGCAGACATTCTCATCTCAGCTGTAGCACACATTATCACACTAAGATTCAATGTTAAAAAGAGAAGAAATGGTTGGATATATTTTTTGTCTTTTTGGAGAAGAGACAATAGCACAATTCAAATGACAAAGTAGGAAGGGAAGGGAAAAAACATAAGCAACAACCAAAAATGTGTTTAAGAGCTAAAATACATTGGCAAATATTTTCTTGTCTGGCTTCATAAAGGAAGAGTTTAAGATGATGTGAAATAAAAAGAAGTTCTTGTAGTTTACATCTGAAGTTTAAAGATGGCACGCTGTAACTAAACTAGATGGTTTCCCATAGAGAAGAGTCAGGCCCATCTCAGAGGCTACCCATTCAAACCTGTACCTAAGCAGGAATCCCCTCTATTACGGACGTCCTCTATAGCAAACAATTAAGGCTGGATGACAGTAATGAGAAACCTATTCCAATTTAGCATAGCTTTAATTGTTAGGGAGATTTTCCAGACATCAGGCCTAAACCTGCCTCTTTCTAACTTGGATCCACTTTGCCTAGCTTTTCCTCTGGTGCCAAGTAGAACAAATCTAATCTCTCCTCCATGTAGCAGACCTCCATGAAGACAGTCATCATGCCTGTCCTCCCCACCCCACCTCTCCAAGTCCTCACTTTTCCAGGATAAATATCCCCAATCATGATAATAACAACCAATATATATATAGAGCTTTAACATTTACTAAATATTTTGCATATATGATTCTCCTTTGAGCCACACAACAATTATGAGAGGTAGGTATTCTATGTGGTATTATCCCATTTCATAGATGAAGAAACTGAGACTCAGAAAGGCTAAGTGGCTTATTTGCCCATAGTCACACAACTAATAAGTATCACAGACAGGAGGATCTGAATTGTTCTTTCACATCTGACATCATCAGTTAAATGGTCTTTGCCTTTTCTCATCAAAAATTTATTTGATCTGAGGAAATATATATCAATCTGTCATCTACTTTCCTTGGCACTGCATTTGGTCTAAAATTTACTAGAGGTAACAGATGCTCTCTCATTTTCTGTGACATGTCTTGGTATTACTGAACAAACATCAGCTATGCCTGTATCTAAAGGAGTGTCAATCTGAACTAAAAATACACCATTGCTAATAGACTTTCAAAATTAACTTGTCTATACTATCAATTATATGGGTGGAATCCCATTACAGTGAATGCCATTACAAAGATGTGTTTTGCATCACAGAGTGATTTCTCATGTCCTGGCTGATAACCCAGAGCAAGAGCTATTGATACGGTTATAACAAATCATCTACAATGTAGAAGCCCAGACTATAAATAAATAAATGCTTCCTTGGTCCCTATCATAGTCAGTTTCTATAACAAAAGTACCTGAGGGGTACTTTGAGGGCTGGGGAAAGTGGAGAACCATTTTTCTATTAAAGGCCACTGACTCATGAAATAGGAGGAAAAGGGACCACATGAAAGTAAATTTCCTCTAAAAAAGATAGGAAATATTCAGAACATGATTTTTAAGTTAAATCAACAAACATTTATCAAGCACCTAGTATATAGTTAATAGCTAACATATATAGATAGCGCTTATTATGTGCTATGCACTGTGCTAAGCCCTTTACTATTACTATCTCATCTGATCCTCATAACCTTGGGAGGTCTGTGCTATTATTAACCCCATTTTACAGAATGGGTGATTAGGAGGATAGTAAAAGGAAAATCAGGAGGAAGGGAGAGGTTGGGGGAGGGGAGATGAGTTTAGTATTAGATGGGGGCGGGGTTAAATTGTCTGCAGGATACTTAGTTTGAGATATCCAATGGTGAGTTGGAAATGCAAGACTGGAAGTTAGAAGAGAGTTTAGGGTTGGATAAACATTATCTGGGAATCACTAGCATAGAGACGGCAATTGAATCCGTGGGAGTTGATGAGATCATCAAGTGAGATGCTAATGAGGAAAAGAGAATAGGGCCCAGGACAGGGCTTCGGGGGTCACCCAGAGTTAGTGGGCATGACCCAGATGGAGATCCTGTAAAGGAGACCACGAAGGAATGTTCAAACAGGTAGGAGGAGAATCAAGGGAAAGTAGTAAGACAAAAACCTAGAGAGAAGAGAGTAGCAAGGCCAGGTGTCAAAGGCCAGAAGGAATGAGGATTGAGAAATGGCCATTATGAGACCATAGGTAACTTTGGACACAGAAGTTTCAGCTGAATGATGAGGTTGGAAGCCAGATTGCAGAGAGTTAAGAAGAGAGTGAGGGGAAATAAAGTAGAGGCACCAATTGTAGATAAGGAAATAAAATGATGTCACTGACTATTCAAGGTCTACTCAAGGAGTTTAGCCACAAAGGGGAGGTGTGCCAAGGAATGATAGCTAATGAAGACAGATGGGTCAAGGGGGTTTTTTTGAGAATGGGGAGAGATATGGAATCATTTGTAGGTAGTAGGGAAGTATAACCAGTAGATAGAGAGAGATTGAAGATAAGTGAGCGTGGAAATGATAGAGAGGGAACAGACAAGATGGAATGGGACCACTTGTGCACATAGATGCTTTAGCCCTGGCAAAGAGAAAGGACACCTCATCAAGGGTGAAAGAGGAGATTATGGTGGAAGACATCTGAGTGATGTGAGATAAGAATGGGATAAGAAGGTGAATGGCCTCAATTTTTTTCTTTTTTGTTTGTTTGCTTTTGGGTTTGTTTTAGGCAATTGGGGTTAAGTGACTTGCCCAGGGTCACACAGCTAGTAAGTGTCAAGTGTTCGGTCTGAGGCCAGATTTGAACTCAGGTCCTCCTGACTTCAGGGCTGGTGCTCTATCCACTGTGCCACCTAGCTTCCCCCTCAATTTTTTGTCAATGAAATACGAGGTAAGGTTCTCAGCTGAGAGAGTGTGTGTGGGGAGCCACAGGCAGTTAAGTTAAGAAGAGGAAATACATTTTATTCAAGAAACAGAACAAACAGGATGGATACCTCATTTTTACTTTACAGCTAGTTGAGAGTAAAGGGATAAGAAGGAAGAGAGTTACTTAGAAGAAATTTAATAATTCCATTCAATCAGACAAATAACTTATTTAGCACCCTCAGGCACAAGTCACTAATGGAAAAAAAAGGAAAGTGTAAAGAAGAGAAAGCGAGAGACAAAGACTTCTCTGGGAAAGACACACTTAGGGAGACAAAGAGAAACCCAAGCATGGAAGGAGAAAGAATAAGATTGAGAAAAAGGTTCAGAAGGTCTCAAGATTAGTTTTGGCTAAGATAAAAACCAATTATCACTTCCTACTGAAATTCTGATTGGTTGATTAAACACTGTTCAGAGTTCTTCAGTTGCACTGAGTCTTATGACTCTTCATTCCTAAAGAGGAAAACTGTACCTGGGAAGATCAGCTGAATTTCAACAGGTAAAAATATGGGGAGGTACTTCAAGCATAGGAAACAGTGCAAGCAAAGGAACGGAGAAAGAAAAGCATATGCCATGTTCAAGGGTGGGGAACATTCCTGTTTGACTAAAATGTAAGATGCATAAGGAGAGTAATGTGGATGAGATAAGGCTGGACAGACAGAATCATATGATTTCAGAACTGCAAAAAAAAAAAGGACCTTCAGAGGTGATCTAGTCCAATGTGTACCTGAGCAGAATCCTCTGTAATGCCGCTCCAAAAGTTTAAGCCCAAACACACTGATTAATTTTAGGTTCTTCAACTAACATCAGTGCCTCCTCAGTAACAGCATGCCCTCACACCCTGAAGCCTGTTTGTAGCGGTGCCTCAAATGCAAGGTGGAAGGCATTTGGACTCATTCAGTAGACAATGGACAGCCACTGAAGGACTATGAAATGGGGAATGACTGATAAGAACTGTGCATAGGGAAGATTAATTTACCAGTGATGTGAACAATGGATTGGGTGGAGGTGGTTAGGGGCACTGGAGCTGGGGACACTAGGCAAGTCTACTGCAGTAGTCCAAGTAAGAGTAAATGAGTCCATCTGTACCAATAAAGTGACTACCATGGATCAGTTATTCTAAGCTTGCTGTTATCTGCTTCATTCGATCTTCTCCTGAGGCTTTCTTGTTGTGAAAAGGACGCTTAGCTCAGTTGGTCTACTGCTTTTCATTAGGTGACATTCAGCTCTCCAGAAAGGGAGGCTTTCTTTTCAAACTCTTGGGTTGTGATGCTGGTGGCATTTCTTATTTGAAATGAATTTGCTGCAATCTGTGTCCTTATCATTTGATACATAAAAGAGCTTGCTTCTCCAGGAAAGTGAAGGACACTCGGTTTTCACCTTTCAGATTAAATACAAATTTCATTAAAAGGAAAATTCTTCATTTAAACATCACAGTATCTAAACAAAGATTGTAGCTGGTTAGAAAGAGGCACCAGAACTAGCCCAGTGGGCCCCTCAGATTCTTCATTTACATCTAAACCTTATGAATCCAGATCAATCCAGAACCACTCACATAACAGGTAACAAATGAAGATTTTTTTTTTTGATCCAAGGAATGACATGATCAGATGCATGAATAAGGAAGCTTACTATGGTCATAGTGTGGTACCTGTGTTGAGAGTGAAAATGGAGAGGGGAAAGAGAATGGAAGGGGAAAGAATACTGCAATAGTCCAGGTGGGTGCAAAATAACCCTAAAGCACGGATCTAACTATATCAATATCTCCTAACAGGCCAGTTCATGACTACTCAGTGGTTGATTATTGCTTCTGGGATAAAATACAAATTCTTCTGACATTCAGAGCCTTTTATGGTCTACTTCTAGCCAGTCTTTCTGGGCTTATTTCACATTTATGCTACTTCATGTACTCTCCTAGACATGCTTGTTGCCCCCCAAATTCACCACTCTATCTCCCGCCTTTGTATAGGCTATCCCACATGGTTAGAATGCATACTCTTTTTTCCTCTGCCTCTTAGAATCCTTAGCTGCCTTCAAGGCTTAATTCCTGTCACCTCCTGTGGAAAATCTTTCTTGATCTCTCTAGTTGTTAGTGTACTTTCACTTCTTGGAAAAATTATGTATATACTTATGTTTTTACATATTGTAGTATACCCCTGCCCCATTGGTATATAAGCTCTTTGAGAGAAGAGACTGTTTTTATTTTTGTTTCATCTTTGTATGAATCTTCAGTACCCTGTACATAGTAGTTGCCTAGAAAATACTTGCTGAGTAAAATGAATGGTAATGAAAGCTTAGCACTAGGAAGATGGGAGAGATGTTGCAGAGGTGAAATCAATAGAACTTGGCCATTAGTGATGAGAGGTGAGAAAAAGAGAAATATTAATAATAATCCAAGATTTAGAACCCAAGAAGTAACAGAAGTAAACCCAAGAAGTAAAGAGTAACAGTACTAAGAGAAAAAGCAAAGTCAGAAAGAAGAACAGGTTTTGGGAAAGATAAGAACTACATTTTGCTTCAGCTATGCCAAGTTAGAACAGAGATCTTATAAGCTACATGATTCTGAAGCTTGAAAGCAAGGTCAGGACTGGAGATATTGATTCAGGAGTCACTAGCTTAGAGATGACGTTTGAAGCTATGGGAGTAAATGAAATTATTAAACCAGAGCATAAAGGACCAAAGACAGCACCTTGGGGGGGGGGTGGAGAAGATAGGGAATCTTCCCTAGAATTATCTGTCGTTTAGCAGGTCGCAAAAGCCAGTAAACATTCTCACCTGGGTTGCAGCATACACCATCACACTAAGATTCAATGTTGAAAAGATGAAAAAAAAGGTTGGAATTTAATTTAATTTTTGGTAGAAGAAACTATACATAGCACAATTCAAATGACAAAGCAGGAAGGGAGGAAAAAACCCCAACAACCATAAGCAACCAACCAAAAACTCATTTAAGAGCTAAAAATCCTTGGCATTTTCATGTCTGACTTCACAAAGAAAGAGCTTAAAATAGTATGAGATAAAAAGAAGTCCCTGTAGTTTACATCTGAAGTTTAAAGATGGCCCAGTGTAACTAAACTTGACGGCTTCCCATGAAGAAAGGGTTAGGGCAGAAATTCACTGTGATCTTTGGGAGCTCTGGGCTGGACAGGCTGCAGAGAGTGCTGCTTTCTGATGTGGGCTGAAGTCACTGGAACTTCTAAGAAACACACGCATTCATCACGCACTGCTGTTCTTCGAGGCCCTGATATCTTTCAAGTGGTACAAAATAAAGAGTTGTGCTAATAGAGAGGAATGCAAATTAAAAGCTTTCCATTCAACCTGTTTAAGCTTTTTAGGAATGATAGGTAGTTACAATGTAAGTTGTTTTTTTTTAAATAAAGAATCCAATGCCTTTTTTTCTTCCTTCTTTCCCTCCTCCCTCCTTTCTCTTTATTTCTTCCTGCCTCCTTTCTCCCTCCCTTTCTCCCTCCCTTTCATCCTTTTCTCTTTCTCCCCTCCCTCCCTCCTTTCCTTCCTTCCTCCTCTCCCTCCTTTTTCTTTCTTCTTCCTTTCCTTCCTCCCTCTCTTTCTTTTGTCCAGTCCAGCAATTTTACAGGGGCAGTCAACCCAAGGTATGGAAATTCTATCTACACTGATGTAAATTGTTAATTCTTCTAATACAGTCTTAGAGTGGTGTCTGGAGCATTAAGAATGTAAGTAACTTGTCCATAGTTACACAGCCAATATGTCTCAGAGGAAGGACCTGAACCCAAGTGTTCCAACTTTACTATCTCCTTATTGAGTCCATTTTCTGATGAAGTTGTCTTCCTTCTTTCCAAAGCCAACCCCTCCCCATGCATCCTTCATCCCATCCTCTCTTCTTCTCTAGAAGATTATCTCCTCACCATCTTTCCCAATGTGAGATAAGAGTCAAAGGACATAAAACACAGCAAAGTATAACCTGTAAAGTGCCAGGTAAATAAGGGATGGTGACCATGAGGATGAGCACTCTTCATGAGGCACATTTACAGCTGGGTTAAAGTTGTGGTTCTGTCACTTGCTAAGCGCTTCGGGCAAAGCACTTAGCTTCTCTGTGACTGTTTCCTCTTCTATATAAATTGGAAATAAAGATACTTGCACTCTCTATGTCACAAGATTGCTGTGAGGATCAAGTGAGATAAAGATCTCTGTAACCAGAAATCATTGTATAAATGTACACTGTCATCATGAATAAGGATTGATAATTACTAATAATGCCCACATCTTATCTAGCACAGTACAGACAGGAAGATGCAGGAGTGGAGGAAGTAAAAGGGGATTCAATGGAAGTTCTTTGATGGAATGGCAACCAGAGAATGATCACATATATCAAGGGCTGGGTAGGAACCACAAAACCAGCAGGCAAAAAAAGAGGAAAAATGTGTTCAGTATATGGCATTTCACTCCATGGTCAACTTTCAAGGGGCAAAAAAAAAAAAATACCTCATCAATCAGAGGGTATAGCTGACATTTTTCTGTTATTACTCAGCTTGATACCAAGTATATTACAAGCAGAAGAGAACTAAGAAATAATTTAGCTCAAACCCTTCATTTTTCAGAAAATTAAGACCTAGAGCCATTAAGTGATTTAGCTAAAATCACATAGCTTGTTGGTTGTAGAAAGAGGAAGAAAATCCAGGTGATTCTGACTCCTCACACTCTTCTTTTCGCTATACCATATTATGAAGAAAGGCTAGCTTAAAAGTGAGCCAGAACATATGTATATAGGGAAAAAGAAAGGGAGAAACTGCTCCCTGCTCTAAACTGTGGGTGGCATGCTTCTGTATTTACCTGTGCTGCCAGTTCTCAAACTCTCAAAGTGGAGAAGGAGCAGATCAAGACATACAATTATCCAGCTACAATCTTGCCTTGTTCCTCTAACCCACTCTATGTAGAAAACCTGTATCTGACTGGGTCTCTTTATCTTTGTCATAGAACCACGAACGTTGTTCAGCTGGATTTTCTGTGGAGTGGCCCTGCATTGGTGGATATGGGCGAGGCCCTTCTTTCTGGTAGCTGAGTGCTGCTATTACAGCTTCCCAGAAAGGAACAAGAAAACCTCTTATTTGAGACCTCCCTGACACGGCCTGGGAGAGACTCAGGCACCATCTGAAGATTCAAAGGCATCCAGCCCAATTTTCTAGAGAAATGGTGATGCCATTTTGGGCCCAAGTTTGGGATGGATAAATGCTGTGGGCTTTGTGATTCTCACAGAATCAGAGCAAACAATGTGACAGAGAAGAAAAAAAAATATCAATAAGGGAACGCAGGGCTAACTCAAGGATTCTGACGAGGAGATTATACAGAAGTACAGAGTCTTTCATGCCTGACTTCTATGTTGGCTCAAACAGTGCTAGACAATGCTTACCAATTTTAGTCTGTTAAAGGAATCCATATGGGTTGTGGTTTCTAAAATGTTTCAGTTTTGAAATGATAAATCCTAAAGTTAGTAATATCCCTATGATCAATCTTACATTACTCATCTCTGTTAGAGAACACTAATCAGCAGGTAGGGTGAGGAGGGGATGGGCCTAGTCCTTGCCAAACCTTTTGTTTCCTCTGTGTTCTCTCCCTCACTCATCTGTTCCTCATCCTTAGCTTCTACATATTTCTTCCTTTTAGAGAATTCATATCCTTTCAGTATTAGATAGAAGGTCAGCCACATATCAAGTCATGACTTTCAATAATACACTAATAAATCCCATTTACGTAGTGCCTCAAGGCTTTACAAAGCACTTTCCTCATAATAGACAGGAAATGGAACCATGGAGAACACTGGATTTGGAGTCAGAAGACTGAGGTTGAAGTCTCACCTCTTTTACTTATCGGGCAAGTCACCAAAGTGCCTGCTGACTGACTGATTTAACCTCTCTGGGTGTCAGCTTCCTCTTCTGTTAAGTGAGGGTGTGGGTTAGATGGCCTCCAACTCTAAATCTGTGATCCTACGAGCTTTGTGAGGTCATGGGTACAAGTATTGTACTATATTGTATTTATTTATTTGCAGATGAGGAAACTAAGACTCAGAGAGGGTCAAGATTTGACTAAGGCCACACAGTGTCAGAAGAAAGACTTGAAACCAGGCTTCCTGGCTTCAGGTGTCTGGTCTTCTGACTACACCAAGCTGCCTCTCAGTAAGTTTCAAAGACATCTAGAGCTCCAACATTGGTTAGTTGTGAGCTAGATTTCTCGATTAGGGTTGTGAATACTGGGCCTTCGATTTCTAAGTTTCAGGGAAAGTAAAAAGGGCTTGGTGCAGCTGACATATCGGGGGGGGGGTTTGGAGATAAAAGAGAAAAATGCTGGGAATGTAATGTGCTCTTTTTGTTGTTGTTGAAAGGAAGAACCTGGCAAGAACACAGCTCTTTTCTGCCAGCAATGCGGCAGCAGTGACTTGGCAGCAGCCTAGGAGCCAGATGCCATCCTCATCTGGTTGTCTTGGCTGGATGATTTGTTTGAAATGAACAGTCCAAACACAGTGACTGAGGGTGGGGGTCCTTCCAGGACTGATCACAGGGCAAGGTGGTAAAGCAGAAAGCTCTCTATCCATGCCCTGGTTTTCAGAAACTTTGTATAATGCACATAGCTCTTCCCCGGCAGATTAGCCCAGCCAATGGAAGCAGGAGAGGCAACCCTTTAGCCAAATGCCAGGAGAGAAAAGTGTGTCATGACTGGCTCTCCTCAAAAAGAAGGTGAGCTATGCAATCCTCCTTTCCCAGGCCCCTGCTGAAGCTTAGGCATGATTAGCTATTTCAGAAGAGATGAAACTACCTAGACATTTTGAACTCAGTGACCAATGTCCTCTTAGGACATTAGATCTGGAAGGAACCTTACAGATCATCTAGTCCAATGCTTTTACTAGACAGTGGAGGGAACCTAGGCCTCCACAGGTGGAGAAATTTCTCCAAGGTCACAGGTAACACATATTTGAATCTCAATATTCTGACCTTACATCCTAGGCTCTTTGTATGGCCCTAGCTTACTTCACTGATGACAGGGAACAGAGCTCATTGAGTACCAGAATGCCTTGAGGGGGCAGCAAGGGCCACTGGACCTTCCAGACAATGTTCACAGCTCCCAGTGATGGAAAAGTTGGTAAATACATGTAATTCTAAACACACTGGTGACATTCAACATGCTGCTAAGAAAGAAAGGGAGACCAGGAAAGAAAGTTGTGTCTGTCCACGAGCAAACGTTTGCTAGCCCCACAATCTGTTAGCCAAATGGTGAAGGGCCTCAACTGAGGCTTGGGGAGGGGAGGGAGGGAAGGAAGGAAAGTGGGGGAGAGGTGAGGAAGGAAGGTAGGAAAATATCTCTCTGGCTTCACCTGAAACCAAAAGCTGAAAGTTTGGGTACATGTTTGTATACACATCAGTATGTGTGATAAGAAGACTGCCTTATAGCAAAACCTGCCAATAACACCCATTTTGGTCACCATCTGCTACCGAAGAGAGAAAGCACCTGTCAGGAGCAGCTGCTGACTGCAGAGGGAAGGTAAGAGACAAATCAGCCTCACTTTGGAGTTGGCCTGCTGCAAGGTAGCACATGGCCCAGACCAACGGGAATGCCAACTGCTCCCTTTTAAGCTCAGCCTAATTAGGAGGTGGACAGTGTGGAGAAATCTCAGCATTGTTCATTTATTTCATCACAGGAAGTCCAGAAGGAAAACCGTCCTTCCTTAAGGCCTCTGTCCCATACCTTGCATCAGACTGAACAACTTAATTTCTGGAGCACAGAAGAGACCTCAGCACTTCAAGGATTGCTGGAGTTTTAAGAAGAGATAACTCCCAGAAGTGAATTCTTGTTCAGGTATGGGTGGGGCTAGATGGGTGGCCTCTGAGGTCCCTCCCAGCTCTGAGATTCTGTGATGCTGAGACCAGGCAAGGCTTAAGAGTTCCAGTCTCTTCTCACTACACAGAGAGAGGTGACCTCCTTATCCTTCTGCACATGGCATATGATTTTTCCATGGTGTGTTGCCATGGTTTAGCAAGCCTTAACAGAATGGGTTTGTTTGCTGTTTTAAGATTAGGAATAATGGGACTGGATTTGGGGTATGCATGTATGTGTGTGAAGAATTCCAAAGCCTATAAAAAAACAGAATTTCAAAAGAAAGCTTTTTCATGCTATTTATTTCAAACATTCAATATTGTAAAAATATCTTTATGATCAATGCTTTTTATTTTTCTAAAAAAATTTAAAGTTGTATGTTCTGGCTGTCCTAACTCCAAATCAATGAACCTATGAAGCCATGATTGTATACTATACCAAGGGTTCTTAACTTAGGGTCTATAGACTCTCAAGGCTTCCATAGATAGATTTCAGGGGGGAGGTCTGTAAATTTGAATGGGAGAAAAACTACATCTTTATTTTCACTAACCTCTAACTGAAATTTAGCATTTCCTTCAGTTATGACTTTAGGCAATAAACATTATTCGGAGAAGGGATTCATAGACAGAGGAACTAGACCCTTTAAGGGTTTGTGAGTTGATTGGCATGTGTTTCTTCCCTTGCCCCAGAATGCAACCCTGATAGCATTCTTTCAGAGTTGCTGTGGCTGAAAAATTTATTACCCCACAGCTGATCTGGTTATGAGCTTCTCCAAACTTAGGCTGACTAGTCATCAGACAGATATACAGTCTTTTACTAGATTTGTATTCAAAACTCTTTTCAGCTTGGCAGGACCCGCCAGGGCTAAGTTCCATTGGCCCAGCCCTTGAAAACTCAGGGTCACTTCCACACCATAATGAGGCAAAACAGAATAAGGGCTTCAGGTGAGAACTTCACGGACTGTATAGAAGATCTAAACAATAACTATGCTCACTTGCCTGGGACATCCCATATTTGTTGTTATTATTCAGTTGTTTTCAGTTACGTCTGACTCTTCATGACTCCTTTTGGGGTTTTCTTGGCAAAGACAATGGAGTAGTTTGCCATTTCCTTCTCTAATTCATTTTACAGAAGAGAAAACTGAGGCAAACAGGATTAAGTATCTTGACCAGGGTCTCACAGCTACTAAGTATTTGAGGCTGGATGTGAACTCAGGTCTTCCTGGCTCCAGGCCCGGCACTTTATCCACTGTGCCACCTAGATGCCCCTAGTAATTTCTTTACTGGTCAAACTGAATGACAAATTAGCACAGTACAGTCAAAAGGACATGAGTGTGTTAGTCAGGAGACCCAAGTCCTGTTTCTAGCTCTTCAATTAACTCTCTGGGTGACCATGGGCAAGTCACTCCAAATCCCTGGGCCTCAGTTTCTTCATCTGTTAAATGAGTTGAATAGACTAGATTATCTCCAAGGTCCCTTCCAGCTCTAACATTCCATGGTTCTCTGAAGACTGGTGTATACAGTGCAGGAGAGGGTCACAGGATCTAGAATTCCCCACACTCCCAGCTCCTTGCTTGAATAGGGTCTCTTCACACTTGCTTTCAAGGAGACCTGCTACCAGACTGTTCTACAGTTGCTTTCCCATCAGCCAAGCTGGAATACTACAGCCTGGTTCACCCTAAGAGTTGTGCCTGGGCACCGGCACAGAAGTGACAAGGCAAGGCGAATCAGTAGATTTTTCTTTGAGGGACTGCACCCTTTTGAAATGAAGAAATGCATTCCCACCTTGGGGGATGCTCTACATACGAGGTCCTCTAATCCTATTATAAATTAAGCTGCTTAACTATTCCTTAAGTCTGGATGTTCTAACCTGGACATCCTGGCCTTGGAAAAGGACAGAGAAACAAATCAACATAATGATACCACAGGCAGACTACACCAGGAGGAGGGAGTTGTGGCTTGACTCCTCGCCCTGCCACAAACTCACTGAGTGGCCTTCCTATATTTATGTGAGCTGCACTGCACCCCCCTGTAAAATGAGAGGGCTGACCTAACGTAGAGGATCTTTAAGGGCCCTTCCAACTTGAACATCCCATCAGTTGTTAAGAGAGGAGAAGCATTAACAGAGGCTTCTTTCTGATGACAGACAGACAGACAGATAGATAGATAGAAAAGGTTCTTTGAAAGAGCAGATGAGTGGGTATGCCATTGAGAAAGATCTGGATGAGAAATTATTTCAAACCTCAAACCTTTAAATGCCAAGGAAATCATCTCAGTCCATCACCATGCCAAAGAGATTTCACAGCTATGAGGCACTTTCAGGGATTGGGGTACTGGTCATAAGACAAGTCTTCAGGGCAAATTCTGCCAGGAAAATAATGCCATGCTAACATTTAAAAAACTGTCTGTAATTCTGTAGATATCCCAGAAGAATTTTCTTAGTCATTGAGCCTCTCATCTCTCCCATGGTTCAACAGAAAGAAATAAGTATTTGTTAGAAATGTTAGAGCTTCTTTTATATGTCTAGCCACTTAACATACAACAAACAAATAAATAAATAAATAAACAGATGAATAACTCAGAGGGAGGCCTGAGGGGAGGGAGGTGGGGAGACTGTGGGTATTGATTGGGTGACTGCATGAATAGTTTTCTTCCTGAGGTTTGGTACTTATATCAAGGACATAGAACATGGAAAGTAAAAGCAGGGACAACTGGTCGCTTTAATTAATTTCATTTGCTATTGGGCCCATTAAGTAAAGGGCAAGGAGAGTGAATTGAGAGGCAATTAGTGCTTGCAATGAGTTGATGCCAGTCTGGGAGATCAAAGTCTGAGGCTGAGTACCTGAATGTAAGTGAATAGCATTAAATAGGATTGTATCAACAAATAAACAGCTCTAAAGAAAGCTTGGAGGATCTTGAACCCACTTTGAAAGGCTCATGAAGATCTGTAGGAACATTTGTGAAAAGTCAACTTCAGATCTGAGCTCTTGTGGAAAAGGGGCTCTATGTTTGGGGCTTCCATTCACTAACATCAGTCATCGACTCCCTCAGAGCCTCCTGGAGGTAACAAAGAGTCTGGCAATGTCTTGGTTCCCAAAGGCATCAGTATTTCTCGGTGTATCCACACAAAGCTTCTGGAAACACTTAGAGGGATGCCCAGGATGGGAGGGGGGGGGTTGATATGTCCTGTTCTGAAAGATAAGTGGCTGCCACATTGAGAGGGGATTTCAAGGCCTATAAAACACATTCACTAGGCAGCCTATTACATGAGAAAGAAGTGGAAGACAAGAGACTTAGGTTCTAGGTCCAGCTCTGCCACTAAGGTACTATGTGTCATCTTGGCTAAAACACTCCATCGGACCCCAGGTACCTTGTCTATAAAATGCTGGGGTTGCTATTGGGCTGTTTCAAAGGTCCCTTCTAGCTTTAATATTCTATAATTCCATTTCAAAACATTAAAGAGTTGAAAGGACGCATTTCACTCCAAACTTGGATATTTCTTTTATTTAGCAATTCTGAAAACTCTCAGCCTGGCTACATTTATGGCTCATCTTAAATCTCCTGGGCTCAGATTTCAGGTGACAGAAATTCTTCTGTTTGTCTTGGAGTTCAAAGACTCTATATTTGGATTTGGGGCCAGGAATTGAATTTCCTTCCCTAAAATTATCCTTTGTCTAGATAAGACCATAAAAGAGAAGTCAATCCACTTTTCATATTATAATTATGGTGATTAGGATTCAGTTCAAGTTCTTAAAGAAACAGCATTTCTTAAACACTGATTTTATGCATAGAACACCGTGCTAGGTGCTGAGGAAGATATAAAATGTAGGTAACATATAGTCCTGGATGCCATGCATCATGAAAGATAAGCTACATACACAGCAGCTATAATTTAATTCAACTCAATTCATCAAACATTTATTATATAATTGTTATATGCAAGACACTTGGGTGAAGTGCTAGGAAAACAAAGACAAAAACAGTCAATGGTCTCTGCCCTCAAGGAGTCTGCCATCTCCTGGTGGACCAAGCATGTACCAAGATGAGCAAATATGAGAAAATATTAAGAGATAGAGGAGTTTAACAACTGCAGGAGTTAGGAGAGACTTCCACCCAGCTGAACCGTGAAGGAAGCTAGGGAGTCTAGCATCTGAGGAGGTAAGAAGGGCATGTATGCTACAAATGGAAGACTTTGTGAAAAGGCACAGAGATGGGCTGTGAGATAGCAAGTTTGGTGAAATGCTAGGAGGCCAGTTTAGCTAGATTATATAGCGCTTTACAGGGAGTATGAACTAATTCTGAAAAGGAAAGTAGGAAGCAAATTGTATAGTGCTTTAAATTATAGGCAAAGGAATTTTCATTTTAACCTAGAAGCAATAGGTAGGGGAAAGAAGGAGATACACAGGGAAAAGAGATGTTGTGAAGGTAGAAACAAGAAGCTTTAAGCAATGGATTGGATATGTGAGATGAGAGTTATGAGCCAAGGATGACACTGAAGTTGCTGCTTTGGGGGACTGTGAGGTTGCTGGTGTCTTCAGCAGTCAGAGGAGAGCTTAGAAGAGAGGAGAAAAAAAAAAGAAAAGAGGAGGATTCGGGTGGAAAGATGATGAGTTCTGTTTTGAAGACTGAGCTTGAGATGCATATAGGATAACCAGATGAGGTGTCTAGGAGGCAGCCATGGATGCAAGACTGAAACACAACAGAGGTACTTTGTTGTTGTTCAGTCATTTCAGATCAGCATGGAGATCATAACTGGACTCACAGCAACTGGTAAGAAGTGAAATACTATACAGGGAAAAAAGAAATGGGCCTGAGGCTTAGGACAAAACCTTGGGGCAGTACTCATAGCTGGTGGTTGTGACATTGATGAAGATTAATTAAAGGAGACCATGAAGGAACAATTAGACAAATAAGGGAACCAGCAAAGGGTAGTGTCATGGAAATCTAGAAAAGAGAGACTATTTAGGAGGAGTGACAGTGTCAAAGGTTGGTGAGACTTCCTGAAGGATGAAGATTGAGAAAAGACCATTAGATTCAGGCTGCTATGGAGCAGTGAGATATTTGTAACAGTTGGTAATTGTGGAGAGGGTGGTTTCAGCTGAATGATGAGGTCAGAGACAGATTGAAGATGGTTTAGGAGAAAGTGAGAGAAGAGAAAATGAAGGCACTGAGTATACGTTGTTCTCAAGGAATTTAGCTGAGAAGGGAACAGGAAGATAAGGATTCTAGGATCAAGTGTGGATTTTTTAAAGGACAGGGAAGATGTGGGCTTTCTTTTATAGGTATTAGAGAAGCAGACAGACTATATGGAGACAAGAATGAAGGGATAATGAGGGAAAACATTTGAATGATGTGAAATGTAGAGTAAGGGGAAAGGATAAGCTCTCTGAGAACGACCTCAAAATTTTCGGTGAAGGATTGAGACTAATGTCCTTACCTGAGAGGAAGGGGCTGTGAGAGGCTTAGGAAGAGATGAAAAGGTTTGGAACAGCTGCCGTGCAGAGAAGGATACTGAATTCATTAGGGAAGAGTACTCAGAAAATGCAACATCATGAATGCCAAAGGAGGATGTGGTCAACAGTGTCAAAAGCTGTAGAGAAGTCATTTAGGGTAAAGATTAGACAGCTATAGGATTTGGAAGTTAAGACATTTTAGGTAACAGAGCAGTTTTGGCTGAGTCATGGCCACAAAAGAAGACAGATTGTAAAGAACTGAGAAATGACTATGAGGTAAGAAAATAGAGATAATGAGCATAGATGACTAGGAGTTTGGCTCTGAAAAGGAGATTAGATATAGCATGATATCTTGATAATATCAGTGTCAAATAAAGAGTTTTTAAGAATTCAGGAGATTTGCGTATGTTTGTAAGAAAGAGGGAAGGAGAGAATAAATAAGAGAGAATGAAGATGAGTGAAAGAAAGCTAATAATCAGGAAACAAATTCCCAGAGGATAGAAATCAAGGACACAAGGTACTCTTGACAAGGAGGAAGGCACCTCTTTCTCTCAGTATGGTGGACAGCACAAGGATGGTGTAGATGGGCCTTATTTTCTCAATAAAAAGATAAGTTCCTCAGATAAGAGAGGAGAGAGTGGTATTGGTGGATGGATGAGAGAAGAGTCTTGAATACTTGCTTAGAGAATCACACTGAAAAGAATGAAAAGGCTGCTATGCAGCAGTGAGATGTGGTAACGGATCCAGTCGGTATAGTTGCAAAAATGTAGATCATGGAGGAAATATAGGTTTGGTATTTTTCAGGCAGTCAGGCAGTCAACAAGCCTGTATTAAGCACTTACTATATACCAGGCATTATACTACACACTGGGGATACAAAGAAAGGAAACCCCCTCTCCCCTCCAAAAAAAAAAATCTTATCCCTACTCTCAAGGAGCTTAGAGTATAACAGAGGAGACAAAATGCAAATAACTACATACAAACAAGAACTATAAAGGACAAATTGGAGATAAGCCATAGAGGGGAAGATATCAGAATTAAAGGGGATCAGAAAAGCTTCTTGCAGAAGGTGGGATTTTTAGCTGAGACTTGAAGGAAGTCAGGGAAGTTAGGAGATGGAGGTCAGGAGGGAGAAAGTTTCAGGCATGGAACTTTTGTCTTAGGGGTATAAGGATATGACAAGGAAACAAGAAATTAAAGGAAAGGGAATGGTGTATACTGAATTTGGTCAACCACAGTGTCAAGAACGTGGAAAGAGAAAAGTGAAATCACAGTAAGTGTAAGGGTAAAGGACTGGATGATAGAGCAGGGCTGATGAACCAGAGATGGACATGAGGATGAAGAATAGGTTTAGGAGGAGTGAATAAGTGAGAAGAGGAGGTAGGATACGATGCTATGGTGAGAGAAAATCCAGAGTTCAAGATCATGGGGAAAGAATAGTTCTGGGTAACAACAATATACTAGGTATAACCTTTCCTACAGTTGGCTGAGGGAAAATAAAATTATAGGTCATAAGTGTTGAGGAGTTCGATGAACTGGGAGTTTAGTGGGTTTAAAAACACATCAATGTATATAGTGATGTTTCTAAATACGAAGGCAGGGATTGTTGCTGAAAGGAAGACTTTGAGCCTTGTATTAAACTCCTTGAAAAAAGAGGCAGAATGACCTGGAGGTCAGGACATAACTAGGACAAATATCTGGACTGTGTGTCAAAGGTGGATGGAGTGAAACTTCAAAAGAAGAGGAGTTGTTGAGTAATGGTGGTCAGGGAATGATTTGGGAGTGACACTAATGAGCATGTAATGAGACTGACTACTCTTCCTCCTGGCCAGTGTGTTATGGAAGGAGACCCCAACAGTGAAGAGAGTGGCCAGGGGTAAAATATTTTAGAAGTTAGATTTCCATGAGTGCAAAGACATAGAAAGAAAATAAGAGAAAAAAGCCTAAGATGAAGGAAGGTTTTTTAAAGATGGATGAGAATTCCACAGGGCCCATTAGAAAGGCTATTAACTGCTGTGAAACCACATTGGGGGAAAGAGAAGGTTCAAAGAAGAAAAAAGACAGCTGTTTGCAGTAGGTGGGATAATGATAAACAACAACAAAGAGAAGAACACAACCAAGTTGATAAACCTTCCCAAAAGAAAGTGCAAAACAAACATAACTAATAGTAAGTTGATAGACACGGTAAGTATGGAGATAGGAAGAAGGCATCTAATTTCTCTTGATAAAATCCTCAAGGAGTGAAAGAATTGGAAGATGGGATGGTGGTCAGCTAGAAGTGGAATGCCCAACAAGTAAGAAGGAGAGATTGCATAAGAACTGGGACTTAGTGAAGAGCATTACCCAGAAAGGAAGAGAACTCTTATCTGCAGGACCTGTAGTGGAAAAGAATCTGAACTCTGCCTCCCCTTAGTGAATTAGCCTGAAAAAAGAGAGCTTCACTTCCAGGCAAGGGGGATTCACTGCTTCAATGGTCAGCCCATTCCATTCACTGTCAGCTTTAATTGTGAGAAAAGGCTTCTTCTTGAGGACATTTGCTTCCTTTTACCCACAAATATTCTAGTTCTGTCCTCTGGAGCCTCAGAGAAGGCTAATCTCTTTAGGGATCCTTTAATTTCCAGGCTCTCAGAAACGAAATTTCAGCAAAATTCTATAAAAGTCCATTTTTGAAAAATAAGCATTTAATAATCACCAGTGCCTGGCACAGGCAGCTAGGTGGTTCAGTGGATAGAGTACCAGGCCTGGAGTTAGAAAAATTCATCCTGCTGAGTTCAAATCTGACCCTAGACATTTGCTAGCTATGTGACCCTGGGCAAGTCACTCAATCCTGTTTGCCTTAATTTCCTCATGTATAAAATGAGCTGGAGAAGGAAATGGCCAACCACTCCAGTATCTTTGCCAAGAAAACTCCAAATGGGATCACAAAGAGTTGCACACTGAAACAATAACACCACCACCACCACCATCAGTGCCTCTTTAGCACTTAGCACTGGGAATGCCGATACAGGGAAACAGAAAAACCAGCCCTGCTTTCAAGATTACATTCTTATGGGAGAAGACAACACATAAAGGAAGTTGAAAGAGGGAGTGAGTGACATCCACATCGGGGTATGGTGGAGAAAGAAGTCCAGGAGTAAGGAGCAGAGCCCAGAGAGCAAGGAAGGAGTAGACATGCATGGGTATTCTCCTTGGGTATTCTGGAAGACATAGCTTAATTAAAGGAAGGAGCTATAGGAACAGAGTGACCTGTCAGGTTGAAAGACAAAACTGTCTACAAACCTCTTCTCTCTGACTATATCACAGCACCATCCCCAGATCACCTGGGTAGAAGGATTGCTCCGGACGTCTCTGGACTATCTAACCTAACTTTCTACATTCATCAAACAAACTGCATAACTGTAAAGTTTCCCCTTTGCTGTGTGCTATACGCACCCAAATCCAAGAACCAAATCTGATCATGGCCTGCTATTCATATGACTTACCTGCCTCTGATATTCCTGATCTCAATCCATAGCCCCCTCCTTATGAATGACTTGTGATTGTGACAACATTCCATTCCTGTTCTCTGGTTTATGCACGATAAATAACTAGCCCATATCCCAAAACTCCTGACCTGATTCAGTCAGAAAAACAATTACTGTAGTACTTGATTAAATAGGTCACGCTGGCTCATCGTTTGAATGGAATTTATTGTCATTTGTCATCTCTCATATCCTTAGTATCACAAAGTGCTTTATAAAGTAACTGATACTAATTTCCAAAGCAATGGGACAAAGAGAGAACTCCAAGTGCATTATTCTGGGCTGTATTATTTTTGAGGGGGGATACTCTATAGTGATAGGAAGGAATGGGTGAAGGGGGAGGGGGAGAGGGAGTTGCATTCACTAGTGTCAGTAAAGGATTGATGGCTTTTATGAAAATACAAAATGTATTTTCTAGGGCACTGAAGAGTGCTGACTTTCAAATCCACAGATTTATAGTATCAACCGAGGTTTCTCTGTAGTGAAAACATAGGCTTTTCTTTTTTTTAATTTTGAAAGATCAATAAGGAAAAGTGATCATGAGGAGGAAGACTGAGAGACTGATAAAATATTCAAATGTTACTGTAAATGAGGAAGGTAAAGAGGCCGGCAACTACTAAGCCCCTTTCAACCCACTGGAAACTTAGACTATGCCACACTTCATGTCTTTTATCTTTCCCTCTGTCCAGAGAACTTCCCATGGGTTGCCAAGTAGTCAACTGGCTGCCAAGGAAGCAGGAGCCTAGCTTATTGCTACCTCTCCTCTCTTCTCCCCTGGCTGTGGATGAGATTGGCAGCCCTTGGGCTGAGCTCCGAACCTTCCTTCCCTTCTGGCAGCCCAGACCTGCTCGAAGCCTCCATCCCCACCAGACTTTCTTGCTGTCCTGGATTGACCAGTCAGCTAGTCATCTAGCATTTATTGCCAGGCACTATACTAAGTACTGGGGAAAGGTAAAAACAAACAAACAAACAACTAGTCCCTTCTCACAAGGAGCTCATAGTCCATTGCAAGAAAACTCACAAACAAGTATTTACAAACAAGATATACATATAAAGGATAAATCAGGAACAGTCTTAGAGGGAAGGCATTAAGATTAAGGAAGACCAGAAAAGGCTTCTTGCAAAAAGGTGGGACTTTTAGCAGAGAATATAACCTAAAGATAAGTGAAGTGGCTTTGCTGCCTTCTTCTTCTCCATCTCCATTCTCAACCCCGCCCCCCTTTTCCCAGGCAGGCTCTACTGAGTTTAGGAGGAACAGCCATTGTAATCTTCTCTACTTGAATAATTAGGAATATTACTAAGGATTCAATTTAGTCATTCTTGATAATGTAGTTTATTAATATTAAATTAATACTAAAATTAATTAATTATTAATAATAAGATATGCTGATGATCACCATTAAATACCTTGGACTCTAGAGCAAACCTGTGCAATTTGTTGTGGAATTCAGTTTCGTCGGTACATTACGATCAAAAATGAAAAATCCCAGGAGTCCTGGCATGCCAAAAGCTCTGGAATTTCAGCAAATTTAATAGCTGCTGGAAGCTGGAGGGTATCTCCTGTTCTGACAGTCAAAGATGGTGATAGGGAATGAACAGGTGATTTCCTCCAGGAACTCTCAGGTGAGAAAACTCTGTTCCCAGTGCAGGTCGGCACCTTCTCTGTAACTAACAGTGTCAGAGCCGCCTAGAGCACTGAGGAACAAAGTGGCATGCACAGGGGCACAGAGCTGGCACGCGTCAGAGGCAGCACTTGAAAGAAATCAATCTCCCTAGCTTCAAGACCAGGTCTTTATCCACTATTTCACAGTTGCCTCAAGCATTACTTAAGGCAAAGACTACCTCTTAATTTCCTTTGAGTTCAAATGTGGCCTTGGAAATTTACTAACAGTGTCACCCAGAGAAAGTCACTTGGTCTCCTTCTGCCTCAGTTTCTCCTCAATTGTAAAACGAAGATAACATCACTTGCTTCCCAGGATTGTTGAGAAGACCAAGTGAGATAGTGGTTGTGAAGTCAGAACAGTGCCTGGCGCACGGCAAGCACTATATGAATGCTCATTCCCCTCCCCTTTGAATCCCCCTCAGCATTTAGCAATGTTTGTTGTTCAGGTGTTTTCAGTTGCATCTGACTCTTCATGACCCCATCTGGGTTTTTTTTGCAGAGATATTGGAGTGGTTAACCATTTCCTTTTCCAGCTCATTTTACAGATGAGAAAACTGAGGCAAAGAGGGTTAAGTGATTTGCTCAGTCACACAGCTAGTAAATATCTGAGGCCAGATTTGAACTCACAGAGATGAATCTTCCTGACTTTCCTGAGCCCGATGCTCTATTGTGCCACCTACCTGCCCTTATTTGGCAATGTACCTTACAAATAATAGGTGTTTAATAAATATTGTTGACTTGAATTTCCCTTTTGCTGAAAACATCAGGTTGATATCCTGCTAAGAGTCAAGAAATACCTTTTAGATAATATGCTCATTGGCAAGCCTTCTAATAAGAGCTTTGGAGTCAAGTCTGAAAATTCCATTAAGAGAAAGTTAAATGAAAAAATAATAGAGTGAAAACACCCACAAACTCTTCTAAGCAACAACATCCAGCCAAGGCCTGGCCTGTCCTCTACAGATACCTAACTGGCTATTTCTAGGTGGTGAAGAGAACCATCTAAGTGCTAGAAATGAGGACGGCCAATCTTACTGAGTCTTCTTCCCAAAATGCCTGGCCAGGAGACAGAGATTACCAGAAAGCCAGGCATAGCCTCTGCTGCATTTGTACTTCACATCAGAGCAGCAGGGAATTTCAGAGCTGGAAGGACCTCAGAGATCATCTAGTCAAAGCTCGTCATTTAATAAAAGAGGCAACCAGCTTGGAAAAGTGGTCAGTTATCTAGGGCCGTACAAGTGGTTTGGGGGCAGAAGGAAGTGGTTCCAAGTTCCAGGTTCTTGGATCCCCAGTACTCTTTTCCTCATATGGTATTTTGGATTAAGCTGAAGCTTTCCAAAGCTGTGGCTGTGCTCTGCCTCATTAATTTAGATTTATTAAGGTTTAGGCCAGTCTGAGACAGTGAAGACAGGGAACTAAAAGATTTAAGAAAACAAGATATGATATGTCTGTTAGATTTTTTTCCTCCAAGTATCAATGGTACTATAAAAAAAAACTAAAAAGAAAGGGATATTAGGAATGCTTTATTGAACAAATGAAACCTATCTGTAGTTAATATATTAAACACAAGGATTCAAATATCCTGCTAAAAAATACTTGAGGTTCTAGAACAGTTAAGGCAGGATGTCAGCCGCACCTGAGGTACACATTTTTCCCCTCTGAAAAAAACACATAGAAAAAAGACAAAGTGGGAGCACAGTCCCCAGGCCACATACTCTTTGCAGTCATTCAAGTCAAGTTAAGTGTGGTATCCAGGGAAGTCCAGGAAAGGTAGCAAGAACCTTGGAACTCCTTCATGATATGGGAAAAATATTGGACTCAGAAGATCAGGGTTCAAGTCTAAGCTCTGACACTGTGTAATGATGGGCAGGTCACTGAACTTCACATACAATAAGCATGTATATGTGTATGTATGCATGTGTATATATGCATATGCATACACACACACATATACATACATATGCACACATACACAAATATATTTAAAACCCTGACCCAGGAGTGAGAAGACCTATGTTGGTTCTCATTTTAAACTAGAAGGTTTCAAGTTGTTTTCTGAATAGTAATTCGGAAAAGAATCCCTCTGAGAAGGTACTTACTGTCCTCCCCTGACAGATGGGACAAGGTAAACCCCATCCGAAAAGCATAAAAGAATGTGGAGATTTGGCAACTAGCCTGATAATCTGATCAAAGTCAACAGCAAATACTGCTAATTTAGGACTCGAAGTTGATTTTGGAACCAAAGTTATCCAATTTGGTTGGCTGAATTGATTATAGCAATTATCCAGATACTTCTTTGTATGTATAAATGTATGTATATACATATATACATATGTATGTATGTATGTATGTATGTATGTATTGTATGTACTTCTTTGTATGTAGTAGAATGTAAGTTCCTTAAGGGCAGGGATAGTTTCATTTTTGTCTTTGCATCACCATCCCTTAGCAAAGTGCTTTATGCAGAGTAGGTGCTAAATAAATGTTTACTGAATTGAACTAAATTGAGTTTTATAAGGGGGATACAGAAATTGTATGGCCAATGAAGTGAATGTGTGCAAATCTATTTCTTTTCAAGTGTCTCTCACACAATCAATCAATCAATAAACAATTATTAAGCATCTACTATGTGCCAGGCACTGTGCTAAGTGCTAGGGATACAAAAAGAGGCAAAAGTCAGTCCCTGTTCTGGAGGAGCTTAACATCTAATGGGAGAAACAAATAAACAAATGCATACAAACAAGCTATATTCAGGATGAATAGGAAATAATTAATGGAGGGAAGGCATTGGAATTAAAAGGGGTTAGGGAAGGTTTCCTGTAGAAGATGGAATTTTAGTTGGGACTTAAAGGAAGCCAGGGAAGCAGTAGGCCGGAATGAGGAGGGAAAGTATTCCAGGCCTGGGGGAAAGCCAGAGAAATGCCCAGAGTACTCAGAGCCAAAGGATGGAGTGTCTTGTTCATGGAGTCAGGAGGCCAATGTCACAGGACTAAAGAATATATGGTGGGGTGTAAGGTATAAGAAAACTGGAAAGGTAGGAAAGGGATAGTTTATAAAGAGTTTTGAATGCCAAACAGCGAATTTTGTGTTTGATCTTGGAAGCAATAGGAAGCCACTGGAGTTTACTGAGTAGGAAGGTGACATATTTGGAGCTGAGCTTTAGGAAAATCACTTTAGTATTTGAATGAAGAATGGACTGAAGTGGGGAGGGACTTGAGGCAGGCAGATCCACCACTAGGCTGTTGTAATAGTTCATGCATGAGATGATGAAGCCCTGCATCAGAGTGGTGGCAGTGTCCGAGGAGAGAAAAGGGCAGAGTTGAGAGATACTGTAAAGGTGAAATTGACAGGCCTTGGCAACAATTTGGATATGATGAGGGAGAGATAGTGAACACATGAGGATGATTCTTAGGTTGTGAACCTGATGGACTGGAAGGAAGGTGTTCCCCTCAATGGTAATAGGGAAAATGAGGGGGAAGGTCTGGGGAGAAAGATAATAAATAATGTTTTGGACATGTTGAGTTTAAGATGTCTGAAAAGCAGTTAGAGATGTGAGATTAGAGTTTAGCAGAGAGGATGGGGTAGGATACTCAGATGTGAGAATCATCAGCACAGAGATGGTAATTAAATCCATGGGAGTTGATGAGATCACCAAGTGAAGGAGTAGAGAGGAATAAGAGAAGATGGCCCAGGACAGAACCCTATGGGACACTTATGATTAGAAGACACGAGGTGGATGAGGATTCAGTAAACAAGACTGAGAAAATGCCATCAGGAGGAAGAAGCAAGAGAGAGTGGTATCCCCAAAACCTAAAGACAAGAGAGCATTATGGAGGAGTTGGTAATCCACTGTCAAAGGCTACAGAGAAGTTGAAGAGAATGAGAACTGAAAAAAGCTTTGGATTTGGCAACTAAGCAATCACTGGTAACTTTGGAGAGAGCAGTTTTGTTGGAACAACATGTCTGAAGCTGAACTGTCAAGGGTTAAGAAGAGAATGAGAGGAGAGAAAGTGGAGGCATCTAGGGCATATGGCCTTTTTGAGAAGTTTAACCACAAAGAGTTAAAAGAGATACAGGATGATAGTTATCAGGAACATAAGGATTAGGCGAAGGTTGTTATAAGAATGGGGGAGAAACTAGCATGTCTGTAGGGAGTATAGAATGAGTCAGTAGAGAGGGAGAAGTTGGAAATAAGTGACAGAGTGGGGATGACAGAGGGGGCAAATCTGTTGCAGGAGTCAGGAAGAAATGAGATCACTTGAGCAAGTAGGGGAGTTTGCCTTGGTAAGGAGTAAGGCCATCTCATTACATGAGACAGGGGTGAAGGAGGAGATAGTAGCAGAAGGCAGATAAGTGATATGAGATAAGGAAGAGGGGAGAAGAGGGAGCTCACATGGAACTGTCTCAGGTTTTTCTTTACAATATAAGGCAAGGTTGTCAGTTGACAGCACGGGGTGAGGGAAAGCTATGGAAGCTTTGAGGAGGGATGAAAATGTTTGGGAAGGCCACTGTGGAGAATGGGATAGAGAGCTGATAAGGAAAATATAAGTAGGATTGCCTAGAAGCAGTAAAGGCCCAACTGAGGTTGTGCAACATAAATTTGTAGTGGATGCGTTCAGAACAGTTGTGTGCTTTTTCTCTCCCTTCATCCAGCATCACGTGTAGAGGAGCAAAGATGATAGATGGTGGAAGTCATCCAATATTGAGCTTCATTAGGGTGCAAGTGGCAATATAAGGGGGTTAGGGACTCCAGGTAATAGGACAGTGTAGTGTTGAATTGGCTCACCAAGGGGTCAAGATGGAGAGAATAGGAGATAGTGGTCAGTGCAGAGACATGGCCTGAGAGAGAGCTGAGAGTTTAAGGGATTCAAAGTCACTGTATGGATGAAGACTAGGGTTTTGTAAGGGAAGGCAGAGGGACAGTGAAATTAGAAACGACACAAGAAATTACAATAGCGACTATCATTTATAATTGTCATAGATGGACATCTAAAGCAAAATGAATAGTTTATTTTTAAATATTGAGAAATCTGTTCCAGTAAAGTTCTACTCTGATGCTCTCTGGGGTATGGAGGTAAAAGGTATGCCAGGGAGATTCAAGTTCTGGAAGTTCCCACTCACTTGGAAGACTTCACATGAGGGCCTGCTGATAGACTTTATGTCTTGTCTGAGGACCAGTGTAGCTAAGTTTGAGAAAGAAGCTTATCACTAGGCTGGTTGCCAGATTGTGAGTACCTCGGTCGTCGGCTCTCAGACCATCTACCAAGTTAGAGAAGTGGTGTGTATCAGGGGAGGTAATGCCTACACCAGCTGGATTTTAGATCCTTGAAATACAGTACTGAAGTACTAAAGAGGCACTGGGCAATTTCCTTTTACCTTTTACATTAGAACTGTATGATATCCTGTTTTCTGACTTAGGCTGCAGAACCAACCGGCAAGGTTTTTTGTTTTTTGGTTTTTTTTTAAAGAGAAATTGCATTACCACTTATATTAAAAGACTCTAATTAAATCTGATATTGGCATCACATGAAGAGAAGCTGTTATACTTCATCTGAGTCGTTCTGAGACAATATGTGGCCAATAAAACATGATGCTTCAGGACATGATTGAAAAAAGCCCAGTACATACAGGCTCTTCAAATGGTTATTCTTAAGCAGCTGACATGCAGCTAAAATTTGAGTCCAACTAATGCACTGTTGGTAGAATTGTGAACTGATCCAACCATTCTGGAGAGCAATTTGGAACCATTGCCAAAGGGATACAAAACCGTGCATACCCATTGATCCAGCAATACCACTGCTAGGTCTATATCCCAAAGACATCCCAAAAAAGGGGAGAAGGACCTATTTGTACAAAGATATTCATAGCAGCTCTTTTTGTGGTGGCCAAGAATTGGAAGTCAAAGGGATGCCCATTAATTGGGGAATGGCTAAACACTCTGTGGTATATGACTGAACAGAACCAGGAGAATGTTGCACACAATAACAGCAATATTGTTCGATGAAGAACTGTGAATGACTTGGCTATTCTCAGCAATACAATGATTCAAGACAATCCAAAGGACTAATAATGATTAATAATAATACTATCCACCTCCTGAGAAAGCACTGACATTGTCTGAATACAGACTGAAGCATAACATTTTTCACTTTTTTTCATTTTTTCCCCTTTTATTTAGGTCTTCTTGTACAAAATGACTAACATGGAAATGTTTCACATAATTGCACATGTATCTCATTGCTTACCTTCTCAGGGAGGGGGAAAGGGAGGGACAGAATTTAAATTAAAATGTTAAAAAATTAAGAAAAAAATGTGAGTCCATTCAGCTGACTGTGTGTGTGTGTGTGTGTGTGTGTGTGTGTGTCCAGGAAAATGGTGAGTATTTCAGTGAAAAATCATCCGAGCCTATTGAATCCACAGCCTGTTACCAAATGCAGCTCTTTGCTTTTAGAATCTGAAAGTACTGGGTCTCTGCAGACACATTCTTGAGTTTGTAAACAAGGTCACATTCAGCAAGAACTGAATCTTCTTTCAGTTCACCTCTAGAAAGGACTGCAATGTCCTTGCCTAAAGATCAAAAGCCAAATACCTACATTATCTCTGTTTCTTTTTTTGATGGAGGGAACTCAATACTGATGCATTCTATGACAGCATGTATCCTTTAATAATTTATACTCGAGGCTTTAAAGGAGCCTTCCCCCAAGGAATAAATTCATTCATTTATTTAAAATTTTTTTTTAAAAATTATCTACTATGGGGAGAAGTCTATACCCAGCACTGGGCAAAATAGAGATAAGATGTGTTCTCTGCTCTCCATTAGACCAAGTTCCTTGAGAGCAAAGATTGTATTTTGTTTTTGTTGTGGGCACTTAAAAATGTTTGTTCATTTAAGCTTATTAGAATGCAAAAGGAGTGAAGAGACATATGCACCAATAAAAGTCATCACAAATTGGAATAGTACAGGAACATTGAGGTAAAGCTGGAAGGAATGGTATAGGCCACCTGGCCCAAACACTTCATTTTACAGACAAGGAAACAGGCCCAGGAAAGTTCAGGGACTTGTTCAAGGGAACACAAGTGGAGAGCGGAAGATTCAGAATTTCACACTCAAGGCCTCTGACTAGTGCTATGAGATCAGACAAAGAAGAAATCGTTTCGATACTAGATAATCTATTCCAACATCAAAATGGGGTTATCCTGTCATTAAATCAACAAGCGTTCACCTCCTGTGTGACTGGCATTGAGATAGCCACTGGAGGTAGAAATGCAAAAATCAAACAATCACCTCCTTCAAATATCATGTTCTATTGGGAAAGACAGGTATATAGGTACACACAAAAGATATAAAAATTAAATGCAACCTAATTTTTTTGTGGGGAGAGGAGGATCAGGGAAGGTTTCATGTAGAAGGTGGCACTTAAAACTGAGTTTTGCTTAAAACTAGAGATTCTAATAATAGCATTTATCATCATCATCATCATCATCAGAGATAAAGAAGGAATGCATTCCAGGAGTATGGGATAGTTAATGCAAGGGCACCGATACTGAAGAAGACAGAATGTTGTATATGAGAAACAAAAAAAAAGACAGTGGTTGGATTATAGAGTATGTCAAATAGAGTAAGCTTGAAAGATAGGCCAGTCAGTCAATAAACATTTATGAAGCACCTGTTATGTATCAGGTGAGGCAGCTAGGAGCTCAGTTGATAGAACACTGGGTCTGGAGTCAGGAAGACCTGCATTCAAATCCAACCTCAGACACTTACTAGCTGCGTGATCCTGGGCAAGTCACAACAGCTGTTTGCCTTAAATCCACCAGAGAAGCAAATGGCAAACCACTCCATTGCTTTGACAAGAAAACCCTATGGATGGTATTGGCATGATGCGGTCCACGGGGTCACAAAGAGTCAGACCCAACTGAATGACTGAACCTGGCAATGTGCCAGGTACTGTGATAAACATTCAGGATACAACAATGGCCAAAAGACAGTGCTTGTCCTCAGGAAGCTCACAATCCAGTGAGTTAGGGCCAGGCCGTGAAGGGTTTTAACTAAGCAGAGGGGTTTGTATTTGGTCTCAAAGGGAAGACAGAGCCACTGAAGATTACTAACTAGAGGAAAAACATGTTATGCCTGTGGGTTAAGAAAACTGCTCTGGCAGCGGAATGAGGGTAGACTGAAGAGGGAAGAAACCTGAGGCAACAAGACGGAGCTAGAGTTTATTGCCTGCTATATACCATGCACTGCGCTAAGCGCTTTACAAAAATGATCTCATTTGATTCTCACAACAATCTTGGTAGGAGCTACTGTGGTTCCCTTTTTATTGTTGAAGAAAATGAGGCAGATGGAGGTTAAGTGACTTGCTCAGGGTCACACAGCTAGTAAGTGTCTGAGGCCAGATATGAACTTGGGTTTTCCTGACTCTCGGCCCAGCCCTCTATCCACCATATCATCTAGAAGGTTATTGTACTAGTCCAGGGGTGGGAAACCTGTAGCTTCGAGGCCACATATGGCCCTCAAGTGCAGCTCTTAGATCCTTTTATTAAGGGATTTGTCCTGTGAAGGTTGGATTCAGTCAAAGGGCCACACTTGAGGACCTAGAGGGCCACATGTGGCCTCAAGGCTGCAGGTTCCCCACCCCTGGACTACTCCAAGTGAAAGCTGGTAAGAACCTGAACTATGGCAGTAGCTATCTGACTGGATGTAAGAGGACGTAGAACAAGAGATTAAGTGAATGTAGAGACAATAAGATTTGTCAATGGGTTGGCTACATGAGGTGAGTGAGCTTGAGGAATCAAGGATGATGCTGAGGTTTCAAACCTGGGTGGCTATTTAGAGGATGTGAGCGATGCTGTAGAGGTAAAATCAATAACACGTGGAAACTACTTGGATAATGGGGGAGGAGGTTATAAGGGAGAATGAGAAGTTGAGGATGACTAGGGGCTTGTGAACCTGGATGAGTGGAAGGACGGTGGGACCCTCAACAGAACTAGGGAGGTTAAGAAGTTCTCTAAGTCATACGTTGTAATGAACATAAATGAGGAAGGCACCAAGTTGTTATAAGGATTTCCCAATTGTTACAAGCAGATTCCATAGCCATCCACATTTTTTCAGTCATTTTTCAGTAATGTCTGACTCTTTATGACTCCATTTTTGGAGTTTTCTTGGCAAAGACACTGCAGTGGTTTGCTATTTTCTTCTCCAGTTCATTTTACAGATGAGGAAACTGAGGCAAAAAGGGTTAAGTGACTTGCTCAGGGTCACAAAGCCAGTAAATTTCTGAGGCTGGATTTGAACTCAGGAAGTTAAGTCACCCTGGCTCCACCTGGTGCTCCACTGCGCTACCTAGGTGCCCAATATTCAAAGACTCAGACTGTTAAAGACATAGCTCATCCAGTCCAATTCTATGACTTTACAGGGAAGAAAAATTGAGTCTTAGAGAAATTGACACTTGCCTAAATTCATTCGGTGGCAGAGTTAGGATTAAAAACCAGGTCATCTGATCCCCATTTCAGTGCTTTTACTTCTATAGCACACTTTCTCAGCAAGTAAGGAAACTGGAGAGAATTAAAGCCAGTGAGAGGAAATGCTGATAAGTTCTAAAAACTGCTCAAAACTGTATTGCAAGATTGGTTTTTACCTGTTTTACTTTGTAATGAACCTTAAAGCACTACATAAATATTAGTTATCACCACTATAAAGCTCTTTAGTTTGCAAAATACTTTCCTAAAAACAACCCTATGAGGGAGGGAGCACTAGCATTCTAATCCCCATTGTAAACTGGCAGAAATTGAGGCCCAGAAAGCTTCAATGACCTGCCCAAGGTTATATAGCTTGTTAATGGAAGAACAGGATTTAGACCCAAGGATGAGACTTATTTATGGGACCTTTCTTTATGGCTGCCCTCCTGGGAGTATATGCTTTGTGTCTTCCTTTAATTCCATTTTTTCTTGAGATTCTAAATCTTTTGTTCCTCTAAATAAATTCTGTTAACATTTTGTTCAATTCTATATAAAATATCACCCTCCATAGCTTGATTGACATAGCAATAACTCTATTAATTAATTCAGGTAGTATTGTCATTTTTATTACATTAGCATGGTACAATCATAAGTAATAAAAACTCCAAATTTTATTTGATTCTTTTTCATTTGTTTAAAGTGTTTAATTGTATTTACATGTCTTCACTGTGTCAATATACTGACCCTTACATACTTTACCATTTTTATTACTATTTTGAATGCAATTTCCCTTTTCTATTGTTCATTTCTAGATTTTTACTATTGCTATATAGACATGCAATCGATTTTTGTGAATTTATATTGTATTCTGATAATTTATTGAAGCTACTAATTGTTATAATTAATTACCTTGTTGATTATTTTTTCTAACCCCATCATGTTATCTGCAGATAGGAATAATTTTATATCTTCTTTGTCCATGTTTTTGCTTTTGATTTCTTTCTCTTGACATTGCTATTGACAACATTTCTAGAACTATGTCAAATATTAGTAAGAAAAGGCCATCTTTGCATCCTAGCATTTATTGAGAATTCTTCTAATGTTTCCCCAATGAAAATGATACTAATTTTTTATTTTAGATATATCTTAATCATACTAAAAAGGCTTTTGATGGCTATGTGATGCTTTAAAAAAAGTTTTAAGTGATAACAAATGAGTGTCGTATTTTGTCAAGAGCTTTTTCTGTATCTATTGATAAAATCATGCAGTTTGTGGTATTTTTATTTTTAATATGATTAATTATGTTCATTGTTTCCTAACTGTGAGACATTCTTGTATGCCTACTATAAATCTAACTTGATTATAGAAAATAATTTTTTGGATATATTGCTGTAGTCTTGTGAGGATTTTATTTATTATTTTTTGTTATCAGTATTCATTATTGATATCAGTCTATAGGTTCAATTATTTCTAACACTCTAGGATTCTAACTTAAAATCAGAAATAGTCTCATTAGATCATAAATTTAGAGTCAGAGAAGACCGTTGAGGTCATCTACTTCGACCTTCTCAGAATACAAATGAGGAAACTGGAGCCAGAAGTGGTATATGATTTGCCCCATGTCAAACAAGAAGTTGCCCCGATCACATCACTTTGCACTGACTCATTGATTACCAAAAAAGAGAAAAAAAAAATTCAACTTTTCCATAAAGCAAGGAGAATAATTCTATTTAAATCTATCATTATAACAGTCCTCTCAAAGAGGTGAGGAGGCAAACCATCCCTTGGATAAGAGAAGTGACCTTGACCTGCAAAGTCTTTGAAAGGAATTTTGAGTTTTCACTGTCTCCTGGGTGAAGGAGGTATTGAATGGTTTGGGGACAGGAATAAGTCTTGGAGAGGCCCACGAAGGTGATTACCCCTGAAGCAGTGGCATCAGCAGAGAGCACCAAGAGCACTGGCAGACATGGGGTTTTCATTTCCATACCCGTGAAAACAATGGGGGTGATCAGAGAAGCATAAAGGCTGTTCTTTATTGTGGTAGTTTATCTGTGTGGTAGAAACACAGGTAAAACAATGCATTGTGGGGAATGTGGAGAAGCTGTCTTTTTTGTTTGTTTGTTTTGTTTTGTTTGGAGGCAATCAGGGTTAAGTGACTTGCCCAGATTTACACAGCTAGTAAGTGTCTCAGACCAGATTTGAACTTCAGTCCTCCTGACTCCAGGGCCAGTGCTCTATGCACTGCGCCACCTACCTGCCCCCTGACTGTCTTTAAAACCCTCTGTGACCCTCCTTTAGCTAGACAGAAATAGTTCCTATTTCTCTAGTGACCATGAGGAAAGAAAAAAATAGACAAAGGAGAGATATATGAAAAAGGAAAATTGGAAATATGTCACTGGTAAGAAAGGAATGTGTGCAAACCCTAAAGGAAGACAAGCCAACAGATGGAGGTGACTGCGTATGCTATTGCTAGCAAAGGCAAATTAAGACCTCCTGTAGTCTGATGGGTACTGAGCTAATGGGAAGGACATTATGAGCAAAAGGAAAAGTAGTCTTCACATGTCCCACAAACCACTAAAGCTCCTACTCTCCTCAACTTCAACATAACAGACCCTATCCAAGGAGAACATTATTCTCCTTATCTTGACAAGGAGCTAAGCCAGGTCAAAGAATCACAGAAGTCCCCCACTACAATATTCCAGCTTCTGAGTGAAGATATTCAGTGACAAGGAGATCACGTCCTCTGAAGGCAGCCCATTTCATCCCCGGACATCTCTAATCATTAGCAAGAATTACTCATTTTGAAGTAAAATCTGCATTGGCAACTTGTACTCTTTACTCATAGTTTTGCCTCTGGGCCCAGCTGAGCAAACCTGACAACTCTTTTATATGACAGTCACTCAAATGCTTGACAGAATCACAGAATTTAAAGCTAGAAGGATCTTGGAGTCCACATCCAGTTCAACCCCTCATTTTATAGATGAGGTCTAAAAAGATTCAGTGATTTGGTAAGGTTATAGAAGACTTGAAGCTAGCTATCAATGCTCCCCTCCTTCAGTCTTCACTTTTCCAGTCTGAGCCTTGCCATTCTGAACTACTACTTTGTCCCTATCAATCCTAAAATATGGCACCCCAAACCAAACACAATACTCCAGATGCTAAAAATTTCAATACGACTTGAGGTTGGATGGGGGGCAAGGACACAACCCAGAGGAGTTCCAGAGGACCTAAATGATGGAAGTGCCCATGTGAAGGAAAGTATCCTGAAACAAATGAAAGAGAGAGAGAGAGAGAGAGAGAGAGAGAGAGAGAGAGAGAGAGAGAGGGAGAGAAGAGAGAGAGGAGAGGGAGAGAGAGAGAGAGAGAGAGAAAGGAAGGAAGGAAGCAAGGAAGGAAGGAAGGAAGGAAGGGAGGGAGAGAAATAGAGAGAAAGAGAGAGAGAGAGAGAGAGAAGAGAGAGAGAGAGAGAGAGAGAGAGAGAGAGAGAGAGGGGAAGGAAGGAAGGAAGGGAGTAAGGGAGGGATGAAGGAAGGAAGAAAGGAAGGAAGGAAGGAAAGAAGGAAGGGAGAAAGAAAGAAAGAAAGAAAGAAAGAAAGAAGAAAGAAAGAAAGAAAGAAAGAAAGAAAGAAGGAAGGAAAGAAGGAAGGAAAGAAAGGGAATTTAGAGAATTCCCTTTGCTAAAGGAGAATCCCTCATGGCCAAGGAGGGCAGGAAAGACAGATATTCCTGATACTGCAGATAACAGTAATAATAGCTAATGTATATAGCTTCTCACTTGTCTTTGTATCCATAGCACTTAGTACAGAGCTTAGCATGTAATAAGTGCTTAATAAATGCTTGTTAACTGAGTGCTAAAGATTTGTAAATTGCTTAACATGCATTATCTCATTTTAGCCTTACAACAAACCTGAAACATATAGTGCAGGTATAATTGTATTTGTTTTACATGTGAGAAAACTAAACCTCATCAGAGTTATCTGATTTGTTCAAGGTCTAGTAAGGCAAGATTTGAACCCAAATTTCTCCTGACTTAGACTCTAGGACTCCTCTCTCTCTCTCTCTCTCTCTCTCTCTCTCTCTCTCTCTCTCTCTCTCTCTCTCTCTCTCTCTCTCTCTCTCTCTCTCTCTCTCTCTCTTCTCCCCCCCCCCACCTTTTTCTAATTTAGAATCTTTAGAAAGTATCATCCCCTTGAAAGTAAAGGTTCATCTTTGGCATATGCAGGAAAACTACTATCTTTTTTTTTTCCTAGTGGCTGTGTTTTCATTAAAACATTTCAGGAAGCTAATATGCACTCCAAACACAGTTGCTTGGAAGCTTTAATGCTATTGCATATAAAGAGGAATGTACATTATTAGATCATTATGGCTAACCAATTAAAGAATAGGGCTTGCAGCTGTAACTTTGTCTTTTATAGCTGGAGAATTCAGAATTATCTCTGGTGCATCTAACATGGTTTTCTGAGAAATCCTAATAAAGCCTGGCATTGCCAGATAGTCACCCACACTATTAGTCATATAAGTAAACATGAGCCATTTGGGGATGATGCATATATTTCTTAATATTATCTGACACGTAAATTTTATGTCTGCTACTGGAGGTCTACAGCTAGGAACACTGCATAAATTTGTACCAGCACTGACCATCAAATCCTCTTGCCAGCCCTCTCTCATCATTCCAAGGGGATAATTTTACATTTTTACATAATGAGGGAATAATTCCTTAAGATATCTAGGGCAAAATAAAAGGTGGGCAAGTTGAATTAAAAAAGAAAGGAAAAATTTCAACATCGAATTTATAAAGCCCATAATGGTGCATACAGCCTTTTGGATCTTGGAATGAAGTTCCAAAATCTACTACAGTTAAAGCTCCCTAGGGGAAATCTCACACACATATTCCAGGGTAACAGTTATAGGAAGCATAGCAAGGCCAGAATCAGCACAAGGTAGGGAAGTAGCACTGGAGGTATTGCTAGAGGTGCCTATAATTCAGTTTCCCTGAGAGTTTGGAGCCAATGTAAATGAATATGCCATTCTCTCCCCCACCCCTTTTTTTGGTTTGTTTTATCAATTGGTCACCCTTCTCTACCCTCCTACTCTTCAAATACAAACAGGTCAATGATCAATGTGAAGATCGTGGTTGGCCATGACTGAGGTTGGATGTGAATGGTCATGGCTGGGAGGGTCAAAGTAACCATGCTAATTCCTCTCCTCAACCCTTTAACCCAGTTCCACATGAACTATTTTGAGGGGGGTCCAATAGCGAACAGAAGGAGAAAAGTGACAGGTAGCTGACTCTCGGGCCATCCCTGACAAGATAACATAGTAGAAGGCTCCAAGTGCGGAGTAGGGAGGTAGAAGTAAACTGTGAGAAGCCTGAGGCAAACAGAGGAAGGGGAAGGCTTGAGAGTCTGGGCAAAGACAAACCATCCAACATTCCTCTGGGAGGAAACAAAATGATTCTACCTTCAATAGTTCCCTAACAGCTGGTGGGGTGAGAGCCATGTTTATTTCCAAACTGGAGATTACAGGGTTGGGACTTCAGTGCTATAAGAAGGACACACTCACTGCTGACCTCATTAGGTCAGTTCTTTACTTTATTAGACAAAATACATTAATTTAGAAAGTACCCAAGTCTGCTCCTCAGGAAAGAAATGGGAAACTTAATGAGATAATAGAAAAACATCTATCTTGCCACATTCCATTTTCCCCTCTCAAACTCCTTCCTTTTCACTTCTTCTTCCTAGTACAACTAGAGGGTGGGAGTTCGTCCTTCTCTTCTTAATGCTCCTCTTTTTCCTAATTTAACTCCAAATGGAGTTAACTCCCACTAGTTCTCAGATTAATCCCACACTTTCATATCTCCAGCTTCCCCTTCCAATGTTAAATGGACAGGTTTCTGAGTAGCTAATGTGGGACCTAAGGATACTTACAGTGGGGAAGACATCCTTTACTACTCTGTTTCCATCTTCATAGTACCCAGACTATGACAGATGCCATGAAGAAGGGAGTAAGGCATCAAAGTGAGAGGAACCATGAGGACTTTGTAGTTACTTAATAAATGCTTGTTAACTGACTGACCCAGCAAAGGAGTCCAGGATATAAATTTCAGGTAAGTTGAAATCATCTACACACTTGACAGGTACTCTGAAATGCTCTTTGTGATCTCTGCATTATCCAGGCACCAGCTTTTGTTACATACTACGCATGTGAGAATTCATACAACAGAGACATTCTTCAGTCGGATCTATACCATTCCAGTTCTTGCCACCCGAGTCCTTGATACTCTAAAATAATGTCTTTCCTTTGTGTGTTACGTGGTATGGGACAGTTAGGTGGCACATTTGGTAGAGCACTGGGCCTGGAGTCAGGAAAATCCGAGTTCAAATCCAGCCTTAGGCACTTACTAGCATGACAATGAACTATGGACCACAACAGGACAATACATGCAGATGAAAATGATTTTTTGTTTTGTGTCATTATCATTGTCATCAGTTATGATCATGGGCACAACCACTTATTGAACCTGGGAAAATCACAACTTCTATGAGCCTCAGTCTTCTCATCGGGGTCCATAATACAAAAGGACTACATATTCTCATCTTGTACAATTATTGTCATGTCTTTCAATAAGTACTCCATAGACAGAATTTATCCAGTATATCCTCCTTTTGTTCTTTTACTCCATGTATATCAGGGCAAAATTTGAGCTGTCCATTTGATATACTTTGGGAAGTCACTGACAGGCATGCAAAGAAGACGCAAGTGTAGACTTCTGGGTCATGTGAGTGACAGGATAGTAGACTGGATATTTTTTCCAATCCCCACAACCTCTCAAAAACAGAAATTATGTACCAAAGTTAAAACAATTTCAGCTGTTTTTATGGCCTATGACATCCAGAATCCAAAAGAAGGTTAAAAAAAAAAAACCAACCCAAATTGAGGGACTGATGCTCAGTGACCCTGAGCTCACTCATCACTCCTCTTCCATCTCTCATGCTACCAGCAGTAAGGCCCCACTAGAAGACCCAAGGACACAATGCAGGCTTCCATCAAAACCCACCCTCACAACCCATACCCCATCATTTCTTCTTTCCAATGCCATAGAGAATATGGCTCCAGACTTCAGAAGTTTGCTCGGGTCTCCAAAGACAGCCTGGCCACAGGCCTTCAGGAGCAAAAGCCTACCAGGAGGTTGCAGTCTGGAAGCACCAGTCCTGCAAAGTTCCAAAAGCCAATGCCAAGGAAAGCAGATTCTGAACTGCTGAGCAAGCTCTGAACTTCTGGTGCTGGACCAAAATACTAAAGAATAGAGGTAGTGCAACAGGCCATCAGGAAAGGATACTGGATGTGGGAAGTTGTGCAGCACTCCATCAAACCTGAGAGAAAGAGCACAGCATTCAGGTGGGGCCATTTCTAACTAACCAAAATTAAGTTGGGGCAGAGACCTAGGCTGATGAACTGAGAATTGCCCAGTGTGGGAGGAGGCCTCAATCCAGACCCCAAAGAAACCACAGTCATAAGTAGGATTCAATAAGTGACTAATTAGGAAAATAAGGGGTGGTGATGGTGATAGTGGTAAAGACCGAAAATATGAAAAATTTCAGATAGAAGAAATCTTAAAGGCCTTGAACACAAATAGACAAGTCAACAGGAAAAACAGTAACAGAAGGAAATACAGCCTCCAAATCTAGTAAATGAGTTTAGGCATTTATGAATAAATACTGCACAATGAAGGAAAATGAACCAATATCTGACAAGCTGAAGGACTATGGAATTTGAAGAGAACATGGAGCCACAACATGCTATTCCTGAGTGATTTAAAAGAGAAATGAGAATGAGCAGAACTGACGTACTGCACAGCAAAAATAATGAGCAGAACAGAAAAACTTGAATCTGTAATGGCAAACTTCAACAAAGAAACAAAAGAGAGAACAACAGATTGGGAATACAAACACACAGATGTGAAGGGCAACCCAGAAGAAGAAAAAAAAAACATCAAAAGAGAACATGGTCCCTAGGCAAGCAGAACATAGGATCTCCAGACAGGATGTGCAGAGATAACCTAAGCATCATAGATCTTCCAGAAGAATACAACAGGACAAAAAAACCTCAACATCATAATAAAGGAGAGCTGCCCAGACCCTCTGAACATAGAAAACGAAATCCCAATTGAAAGGGCTTAAAGATTGCCTCCAGAAAAAATAAAACAAAACAAAACGAAACAAAAACAAACCCACAACCCAAGGCTACAAACTCCAAGACACACAGTAGTTACATTTAACAATTAAATTTGGAAACAAGAAGTTCTTCGAGTCACCAGGAGAAAGACTGTCAAATACAAAGGAAAGCACATTGGAATAACCCAAGATTATTCACATCAGAAAAAGGAGGAGGGAATGAAATAATTTGTTCCATAAGGCACTGGAGCTCAGGATGCAGCCCAGGGTGACCTATCCTACAAATTTGTTTAAACATATAGGCAAAAGACAGACATTCAAAAAAAGGATTTGAAACATTTTTAGAAAGAAAACCAGAACTAAACAACAGAATTAGAAGAGTGAATAAATGCGGACAGCAATGGTAATAAAGTAACAACAGAGAGATGAGTAAGAGACTTCTTTTCTAAAGGTATACAAGGAGATGGTGTGAAGGCAGAAATCTGGTAGAGGTAATAGGGAAGAGGCAAACAGTGGAAATTATGGTCAGAACCTGGCAATGTGCTACAGCCTGTAGCTACACTAACTATCACCATGTATCCATTTTTATATTGTATTTTGGGGTACTTGTAATCATAATTTTTCTGGTGTTCCACAAGTCACAGCCACACAACTTCAGTAGGAGCACACTGGTATTAAAAAGATGGAGCTGCTTTCAGTTATTGAAAGAACAGTGCAATTTCTTAAATGCAATTGAGCCTAATCTCCACCTATTCTAGTCTAGGCCTGTTCCATCACCCCATTTGTAGTGCCTATCCATATCGTCTGCAGGATGAACTCAGCAGGTTGCCTGTCAAATAGCAGGTAATAATCCTAGTAAAAGGAATTCTTCTTCCATTTGGTTTTAGTATCATTGACTGGTAGGCCAGTATCTTTTAAGTGACAATGGATATCATTGAGGACAATCTCTACTATTCTAGCAGTGCTAAATGAAATCACCATGTCATCCACAAATAAAAGTGTCTAGGTGGGCAGTTAGGTGGCACAGTGAATAGAGTGAAGGGAATGGAGTCAGGAAGACTTCAGTTCAAATCTGGCTTTAGACACTGGCTGTATGACCCTGAGAAAGTCACTTGACCCTGTTTGTCTCAGTTTCTTCATCAGTAAAATGAGCTGGAAAAGGAAATGGCAAATGTATCTCTTTGGTATCTTTGTCAAGAAAACTCCAAAAGGGGTCAGGAAGAGTTAGACATAACTGAAAATGATTAAACAACAACAACATATTTGGACTTTGAACAGAATATCTTCCATAACATTGGCCAACACAGTTGCTGAACACATCTCTTTGTTTTAAGCTTTCTGACGCTGATACTCAGAATGTAGTTGACAAATGTTACCTCCATGGACACATCTGCACTGGTGTCTTGTATGAGCTTAACATATGCATAGGAGACATCCAGTTGAAGGAGTGCTTTTAAGATGCCATTTTGCTTTAACAAGTCAAATTTTGTTGGTTTGCTTTTTTTTTTCCAGTCAACAATCAATAGTTACTACTGGCTTCAGAAGGTTTTATGATAGTAGGAAATGGAGGAGGAGGATATGAGCTCAATGAGGAGGAGAAGAAAGTTGAGAAAGGGAATTGGAAGACCTTGGATGTACAGGGACATCAAGATATTGATTTTGGGGAGGAGAAATTTGGGACAGCTTGAGGAAGAATTGAAGAACTACTTAAGATGAAGGAGGAAAAGTTGAAGGAGGACTATTCAGGATGAAGGAAAAAAAGGACTCAACCTGAAGGAAGACTCAAAAGGGTAAGGATGGAGGAGAAGGACCTGGGAAGTAGGAGTACTTAAAAAGAAAAAGATGCTGGTTGGTCAGGCAAGGTAAACATAAAAAGGTAAGTAAAACAAATTGGTAAGAAGTTTGAGAGAGGAAATAAAGTTGAATGTAGCTGTGAAATCATTAAGAGTTGATACAATTATGCAGAAATGTAAGAAGTTAATAAAAAAAAGTATAAAAGAGTAAAGAGTTAATAAATCCTGCATTTGTACTGACCTATAAAAGGGGAGTTTTTTTTAGTCCTTTCCATTTTTTACTTTTCATATGTTTCTGGGGAGATCCTGAAAACTTAGCAGGTTGTGGGAGGTGTTCTTTTTCCTTCTTCCCTCTACCCCAAGCCCTAGGAGCTGTGAATAGCAGATTTGGGGCAGACAGAAACTACTCGTGCTCTATCATGTGGTCTGGAAAAGGAGTTTCTGTAACATATTGAGGTCTTCAACCTAGCCTTTAGCAGCAGGGTAATTTCTCAACTATGTGTTAGTCAAGGAGAAAAGAACTATGTGACCAAATGTTAAGTTTAGGCTTCAATTTTGAAGGCTTAAGGATATTTACTTCTATTGAAAGAAGGGAATTTCCTGAGCATCAATCTCTTGGTGAGAGAAAAGGATGGCACATTTGGCTTCCAGTATCAGAAGGAGTAGAGTGGCAAAGGGCTAGAGGCACAATATTGAAGAGCCAGGGACTTCACACTCTATTTTTACACACTTTATTACTCTATTTTACCACACACTACTATTAAAATGAATTATTCCAATAGTGTAGGTATAAAGGACAATGGAGGTAGAGGGGCATGCCTACCTAGTAGTCCCAAGTATATTTCCTTTCTGAAAGAGTCTGGGTCCTGAGAGTATTACCATAAAGTTGAATGTCTACATGGTTCTATGTGGAGTACAAAAAATGTTGCCTAGAAAATTCATTTCCATTTCCAGTTCCATTCAGTGGGAACGAGGAATTCTGAAGAACTGTAGTAATGGATGTCATCACGGGAAAGTGTTAAGGAAAAAGAAGACGGGCTAGTCCTATGGTAAGTGTGAGGGACAAATAAGTAGACAGCCTGAGTCACTCTACTGTTATCTTCTCTATTTCAAAAGAAAGAAGAGAAAGGCTCCAGCATATTGGCTGAGCTTTTTATATAGTGAACTTATGAAGAGACATGAAGCGGGAAGGCTTGGAATCTGCCTCCTTGGAAGAAATATCCAAATCAAAGAGATCACAGATCCATTGGAATGCTTTGAGTATTGCTATCATAGTAATATTATTCTAGTAACATTAGCAGTAGCATAGTGTAGTGGATAATGAACTGGATACAGATGCAAGAAGATTTTCCTTTGACACATACTCAAGGTGTAACCTGGGCAAGTCACTTAGCTTCTCAGTGACCCCAGACACTCTCTAAGACCCTAAGTTGCAGAAGAGTTGCTGATCTGTATGACTAGAGTTGTTTTCCTCCTTGGGAGCTGCCTAACCCAATGAAATCACAGATCCAAACCAAAAACAAAAACAAGTCCATGGGGACGAAAACCAAGCAGTCATGGTTAGAAATGCCAGATGCCAGAGTCATTTCTTTTCCATTTTCTTTCTCCCATTCAAGTATTTAGAGAGATGTCTCATTCCATTGTAGGCATTTGGAAAGGTGGTAGATCCATGAATAAAAACAGCACTTAAAGAAAGCGGCCCAATTTGGAAAGAGCTTCCTGATTGGCATGGCAACTAATCAGACTTTGGAAGGGGTGATCTTAGTCCCAAGTTATAAAGAAGAAAACTCAGTAAGTGGGAAAACCTAAGTAAATCAAGAAAGAAATCCTCCTGAAAAGAAGGAATGAATTTCCCAGAATAATAGTGCTAGAGATTATCTAATTCAACCTCCTCATTTTAAAGATCAGGAAACTGAGGCCCAGAGAGGTGCAATCACTTGCTCTTGGTCACATAACTAGTGATTATCAGACTTGAAACTAAGACCTAGTCCACTGAATCTTCCAAGGCATCAACACTATTTGTTTTCAAATCCAACAAAATACATTTAACTCTTAAAACTATTCAGAACATAATTTGATCTTCTGATGATTCAGAAGGCACTTTAGGATCCCACATTTTGTCATGGTTATCACATGGACTATAATTTCCCAATGATGTCATGTAGGATTGAAGATGTGGATGATGCAAGGGGCATCTTAGTCTTCCATAACATAGGTAGGAATCTAGAAATTTTTATTTTTTTTCTAGAAATATTTTTAAAGGCTTCTGAGCCTTCAAAATAAATACTTCTATTAGCTGCAGAGGTCTTCCTGCAGGTCTATTCTCTTTGTCCATTTATTCTTTGTATGTAATTGTAATAAACTTGGTTATAGCCAATGAACAATTAGGAGAAGCCAGCTTGAAATGGGGAGCTGTTACAGGTAGGTACACTGATAGCAGTGAGAAGTGACAGATGTCAGCCTGATAACAAAGGAGAAGACAGAAAAACTCAAAAGTAAAAACAGAACTTGGCTTTGGATTGTACTACAATTCACTGAAAATAAGTTAGCGAGGTAAAAGCGTTAATATTATATTGATGTAGGTGACACCTGAGGTCAAGAGGTAACCCCTCTACTCTCTCTACTGGACACATTCTGCCCAGTTTTGCTCCTTATCTACTCAGAGAGATGAGGAGAAATGGGAAGTGGTCCAGCAAAGAATAGCAAAAAGTGACGAACAGAATAGAAAATGTATCCTAGGAGGCAAATTTGAAGGAATTAGAGTTATTTTGCCTGGTGAAAAGAAGGCTGAATGATTTAATCACTGCCTTCATTTTCCACCTGGCTGCTCTCCTAGATTTCGTGATCTCTACAAACTCATCATTATGCGAGATGAAATCAACTTTCAAACTCACACCTCAGCACTTCTTGCCCCTAGGGCTCCTCCATCCCTCTGACTGAAGAAGGTGGACATTGGCAAGCTCCATCCACATCCTTCACTATTTAAGAAGAGAATTCATGTCATCATTTCCCACCCTGCTGCTCTCCTGGACTTCATCATCTCCAGATACTCATCATTCCGCAAGATGAATTAAACTCTCTGACTCACAACTCCTCAGATCACATTCCAGCCCAGATGCAGATACCGTTCCTCTTAGACCCCTCCCCCAGCCTTTTCAGCTTGTGTGTGTGTGTGTGTGTGTTTTTCTGTGTTGTCTCCTCCATTAGACTGTGAGCTCCTTGAGGGTAGAGACTGTCTTTGTCATTCCGTTTTTCCCCAGTGCTTAGTACAGTGCCTGGCACCTAGCAGCTGCTTAATAAATGTTAACTAACTCTGATTCTGCCTTTCCAATGATACATGGGTTATTAGAAGGAAGAAGCTGACCAGCTAGTCTGGATGTCCACAGACAGAACCACTAGAAGAAAGGGTCTACACTGGGGCAAGTGAGCTGTATGATGGGTAAAAGTTCAACTTCCCAGTTGCAAAGCTAGATAACTACCTGTTTTAGATTATGGGCCCATAGGCACAGTACTATCTGAGAGCAAGCACTGGAAGTAGACACTGCTTGGGGTCCACTACCAGATTAGGGACTCAGTGCTGTCAGACTCACTCTTTCATGTGCATTTGGCTCTCTCGATCACATTCCCAAAGCTTTTGCCTCCCTGGGGTCTTCTAAAATAACTCCAGGAGTTACCATAGTTTGTCTGCCTGCTTTGTTCAGTCACTTAGAGAGACCTCTGCTGTAAGGCTTGCCAACTCGAGGCCATTTGCCCTGAGCAGGTCTCAGTGATTAGCAGCTTTCTGTCCTGGGGCCAGGCCTCCCAGTGTGGGTGTCACATGCAGACTTCTATAGCCACAGCTCAAACTGGGATCCTCCTGGTCCACCAATAATAGTTCTATCAGGGCAGCCTCTTCTTAGCAGACCAGGAAAAAGTGTGCTAAGCTTTTCTCAGCTGGAAGTCACTCTCAGATACATCCTCACCTCCAGGCCGAGCACTTTGGTATTCATGACCCTTCTTTTGAAAAAGCAGCTTGTCAGCATGTGGTGGCTGTGTGGAAGTACTGTAATTAAAGCTTGTGAATGGGACACAGCAGAGGTTTGCTTCCTGCTTCAGCACAGAAAACAGCATCCTCAAAGTGGTCAGCTCTGGACTACCAAGAGACACATGATAGCCAATGCATCTTTCCGCAGCTTGGATACACAGTCTTTCCTGTCATTACCAGCAGCAAGCCATTTTGGAAACTAATATTGCTCAGCATAGACAGAGCCAAAAGATGAGAATGAGAAAATGCATTTCTGGGTACAAATATTCCCTACATCCTCTAATCTCCACATCATGCCCTTCCAAATGGATGAGGCAGAATAAAAAAAATGCCAACTATATCCACTAATCAAATGACTGGTGGATAGACAGGGGAATAAGTTCTTCCAAAATTGCCTCAAGATTTATGATCCTTTATGTCACAGGCTGAAGGCTAGTGGTGGTGCTGGGGACATTGTCTGTTTTAGAGTTGTGCTTTTTTGATAAGGTTGATTTCTGGGAAGAAGTAGGGTGAGGGAGAACCCTGAATTCAGGCCTTCTGAGTGCAACTTCCATGGTCATTCCACTATACTGTGTGGCTATTATCAATAATCTAGGAATTATTCAGCAGGTTATCAGGGTAAGGGATAGTAAACTCAGGGCAGGTAGTCAGCAATGAAACAAGGCTAGAATCACAGAATCATAGAGCTTGGAGCAATAAGTATTCATATAGTCCAGTTCTTTCATGAATACCTTCTACAACATATAAGATGAGCATTTACCCAGCCTTAACTTGAAAATATATAGGGATAGAGGATTCACTTACTAATTAGACCAGCCTATTTTATTTTGTTTTTACCAGGCCTAATTGTGAAGGAGTTCTTCCCTATTACTGACTCAGAATTGACTTACCTGTAACATATGTCTCCTTTCTGTGGCCAGGCACATAGTAGGTGCTTAATAAATGTTTATTGGTTGATCAACTGATTGATTTGCCCAGGGTCATGCAGCTAATAAAATGTCCCAAGCTTAATAGGATCTCAGGTCTTCCTGACCAGTGCTATTGCTGTGACTGCACCCAATGCCTTTCCACTTTGGCAAAACCTGCAGAAACTTCCACTCTACTGGCATAGCCTTTAAGAACCTAGGGTCACTTCTACAACATGATGAGACACTGAGGTAGAACTTTTGTAGAGATGGATCCACACAATGGCAATAATATTTTTACCTGTTTCATAGAATGGATATGAGAAAAGCACTATGCAAACTCTGAAGAACTATGTAAATGTCAACTATTGTTATTTTGAAGTGTAGTCTGCCCCTGGGAAAGCTGACTAGTTGTTTGTCAGGCAGGGGAAACATCCTTTTTGAGTGAAGGAGCTGTGTAATGCTAGGAGCTAGGGTGTACTATTTCAGTATACTATACTATTTTGACTTCCAGAATGAAGTTCCTGCCCTCATGGAATCTTCAATCTAGTTGGAGAGGTGATAAGCCCAAATTAATGTAAAACAAAGAGTAGCTGGAGAAGTGCAAAGGACAGATGTCAATCATATACTGGGAGAGAGAATACACCATTGGGGACGGGGGTGGGAAGATCATGGAAGAGGTAGCATCTGAGGTAGGTCTTGAATCGTGCACAGGATTTCATCAAGCACACACTTCTGCTGTTGTTCAGTCATTCAGTTGAGTCTGACTCATCGTGACCCCATGGACTACTGCATGTCAGGCCCTTCCATCCTCTAATACCTTCTGAAGTCTGTCCAAGCTCATGATTGTACACATTAGAGGAAAAAATTTAAGAAGTAAGGCTCATTATGGATTTGGGAAAGCATGGGGCATGTTTAAGAAACGATAGGCAGTCTATTTTGACTTAAGCAGAGGGGACATTAAGGGGAAATAGGAGATTTGCCCCCAGACCAACATCATGTGTTTCTTGAGGAGCTCAAAGCTCCAAAGACCTCAATTTATCTATTCCATAAGCCTGAAATAAAGATAAAAAATAAAATTGAACAAATAACAGAATTGCCGTGTTAGAAGGGACCTTGAAGGCTATCTAATGGAGCCTCTATCTAACGAAGGTATCCCCTCTATCACAGTTAAGATAAGTGGCCTTCCAGCCTCTGATTGAACACAAGTATTCACTATCTCCCAAGGCAGCCCAGTCAACAGTTGGAAAGGTCCAATTGTTAAGAAATCCTTCCTTATATGGAATAAAAAATCTGCCTCTCTGTAACTTCCACAGCTGAATAAGTCTAATCTCTCCTCTTCATGACAGCATTTCAAATATTTGAAGACAGCTATCATGTCCCCCCTAAGTCTTCTCTTTCCCATGCCAAATGTGGTTTTGTGTATAAATCTATGGAAATGACTCCAAGACAAGCTATTTAATCATAATTTTCCATTCATGTAAAGGCCCAAATAGACATATCATTCTGGCAACCCATTTACATTGCCAAATGGCACTTCAACTCCCAGTGGAATTTTTTTCCCCAGATGCAACCTCTCTCCCTCTCCCAACCCCCATCCTCCCAAAAAATAACAACCAGCAATGTCTCCATATTGAGGACAGATTTTTTGGGAAAAAACCCACAAAAATAGTTTGGACATTCACAGGTTAAACTATATTTCTTTATAAGCAAAGTTGCTTTGAGGTCAGAAGATCTCTCTTTAGGGGATTCAAGTATTACCTTTGCCTACTTACTTTCTCTTTTCCCCAGAGATGACTCTGTTTTTATAGAGGATATTGGACATATAGCCACTTACAAAGGTAAAGGAAACAGTGGGGAGTGGATACTGCCTGCTACTAAGATGCTGATTCTATATACTTTCTTGCCAGGAAAGATTCTTTTGGGGGAGATAAAGGAGGAAGAGGGGGAGTGTCCTGCAGCTTCTTACAAGCATCTTGTTCAGCACTGCCTTCTCAAAAGCCTTTTTTCTGGGATGAGAACAATGATGCTTTAAAGGAATAATTAAGCTAGTGTCATTTCATCATATCTATATCCACGGGAAATCCAACTTCAGTGAAAGGAGGTTTTGAAAGAAGGAAAAGAGAAGGAAGAGAAAACGGGGTGGGAGTTATGGATCAGCCTAGACCAAACAACTGAGCCTCTGAGCTAGACCCACCTCTGCTTCCCTCTTCTGCCCCACCAGTGTCAGGACTGGGTTACACAAAAGATTTGAAAAGGGGAACTTAGATGGGAAAATATACCATAGAGCATTATCATTTATTTGAATACTTGGAAAGATAGCTATTTTGCCCAGATTGTTTCCTCTATTTATAGCATATTAATGTTCTAAATTCTAGTTTCTGCATAAAGAATCATAGGATTATAGATTTTAAAGTTCAAAGCTACCTTAGAGATCATCTACTCCAAAACCTTCATTTTTTCACGTGAGGCAACCAAGGCCCAGATAGGTTGAGTGACCTGCCTAAGGCCATATAGCTAACACATCACAGAGCTGGGATTTGAACCTAAGGCTACTGCCCCAAATTCAGTATCCGTTCCACTATACCATGCTTACTATAGTGGAAAGAATAATAGACTAGGAGTCAGATATTCTAGGTTGTCATTGAAACTCGGCCACTTAACAGCTGTGTAACTTTGGTCACGACTCAGAGACCTGGAAAGCATCCTTGTGAGGTGGAGCCACTCAGGGAGATCATGAAACTGACTTCTGCAACAAGCTTTTCAAAGGCAGTATCTACCCATTTCATATTCCTCAATTGTATCTGTAACTTTTGACAGAGACGTGCCCAAAAGGACAGGGAAAGGTGATTAACAGGCGATTCTACAACTTGAAAGTGTTGCCAAAGATGCAGCCACCCTTGACTTTGTTGCACAAAGTTATCATTCCCCAAGCTCCTTCCACATTCTCTGTGCCCAGAGCTCACATGGCACACAACACTTCCCAGCCCACAGCACCTCCTCAGAGACAGATATGGAATAATAGACAGCCACCTAGCAACAACAGACCCCCAAAGGTGCACTGCTCTGGCAGGGGGGTCTCAGCCAACTCTCTCTGCCTCCTTCCTATCATCACCTCACATCTCAAGTACTGCAACTCCACAACTGCAGTATAATGAGCTAGCTAACAACAACAACAACAACAACAACAACAACAACAACAACAACAACAACGACAACAACAACAACTCTCCTAGCTAGCATTCAGATAGCACTTTAAGGTTTGCAAAGCCCCCTTTACATGAGTTATCTCATTTGATCCTCTCAACAAACCCTGGGAGGTAGGTGTTATTATCCCCATTTTGCAGATGACAAAACCGAGGCTTAGGGAGCTTAAGTTACTTGGCCAGGATCATACAGCAAATAAGTGTCTGAGGCAGGATGTGAATCCAGGTCGTTGCAAACCTTAAAAAGCACTATATAAATGCTAGTTGTTTTTGTTGTTTTTCTTCTCCTCTTCCTCCTCTTCCCTTTCCTTCTTCCTCCTCCTCCTCCTGTTCTCTCTCCTCTTCTTTTCTCCTTCTCCATCTTTCTCCCTCTTCTTTTTTATTATTATTTCACTACAGTCTACTTCCTTTCAGTACCATATTTCCTAGAAATCACTTAGCTGAAAAGATAACAAAAAAAAACCAAACAAACTCTATAACACATGCTTTGCTTGAAGAATGGATTGAGAAGTCTTGCCTAGGACAAATGCTATCAGGCACAAACCTTACATCTGTGGGTTTAGGCTAATTAAAGGGACAACCTTCGTTTGCTTCTAGCCTGTAGATCAGCTGTATCTGCTTTCCCTCTGTCTGCTGAATATCTTCTTCCCTTCTTGCAGGAATGAGATCAAGTTTCTAGTCAAGTAGGCACATCTCTACCTACACTCTAGCACAAATTCCTGTCATCCAGGCCCCACTGCTTACAGATGGGGGAGGGTGGCTGAGTTGGTTAGATAGCATTTCTACTTCAGAATGGACCACAAAAGGAAAATTCTGAGTATGAATGAACATTCATTCACAGGGATTATTGAAGTCAGTGTGTTGGACTCCTCTGTGACTCAGCCATGTGTTTTGATGAGTCTGGTTTTCTGAATTCCCCTAATTAGACATATTGACCTGTTTTCACCAGCACCACTCCTATTCTCATTGTGACTGTCTGCCCTATGTCTCAAATCTTTGGTTATAGGGCTCATATATATAAAGATCTCTTTTACTGGATATACTGTTTTGACCCTACCCTATTCCCAGTCTTCTGTCCTCCCAAAGATGCTACCCTTGCTCAATTATTCAAAACTCTAAAAGTTATCCTATGATTGTGAAGCCAATGGCTCCATTTACACCAGCAGGCAAAACTTGTAATCTCTTTTTACCAATTAGAAGGCAATTTGACACTTTCCTGAAGGGAAGCAAATGATATTTTTCCTCTGGAATCTCTAACTATTCATTTCTCTAACTTAGAGTTAAAAAGAAAAATAATAGTATATATGGAAAGGATGTTACAGAATCACACATTTTCAGAGCTGGAAGGGACATCCGGAGTCATCTAGTCCAACTCATAATTAACCAAGACTTCCCACTATGACACACTGGGTAAGTGGGTGATAGAGACTCTATAGCCCAAGGCAGCCCATCTAACATTTGGATGGCTCTAATTCTTAGGAAGCATTTCCTGATGTTAAGCCTAAATCTGCCTGTCTTCAGCTTCCACCCATGGCTCCTAGTTCTGTGCCCTGGGGACAAAGTCTAATCCCCCTCCCACCTGACCAAGCTTTAAATATTTGCACAATTATCATGCCATGCCTGATCCCAGCTCTTCTCCAGTTCCTCCAACCTACTCAATCTCTGTAACGTCTCTCATATCTGCTTCCTTCTGTCCTCTGATGCTGCCACCACTGTGGTACAGGACCTAATTACATCCTCGCCTCACGTCTTCACTACGGCAATGGCCTGAGGTTGGTATCTCTGCCTCAAGTCTTTCCATGCTGCACTCAGCTGCCAAACTGATCTTACTATAGCACAGGTCAGATTACATCATCTCCTCCATTCAACACACTCTTGTGACTCCCTATCGCCTCTAGGATCAAATATAAAATCTTCTACTTGGCTTTTAAGGCCCTCCATAGCCTGGCCCCTTCCTATATTACCAGTCTTCTTAAACCCTCCAACTTGGACTCTGCACCCACATACCTTGTAACAGAGTGATACTGGCCTCCTTGCTGTTCCTCAACCGTGACTCCAGCCATTTTTATTGGCTGTCCCCAATGCCTGGAACTCTCTCCCTCTGGCTCACCTCTGGCTCCTCGCTTCCTTGGTTTCCTTCTAATCTCAGCTAAAGTCTTATCTTCTACAAGAAGTCCTTCCAAGTCTTCCTTAACCTAAGTGCCTTCCTTTTGAGATTATCTTCAATTTACCTTGTGTATAGCCATCCTGTTTGTACATAGTTGTTTACATCTTGTCTTTCTCATTGGACTGTGAATACCTGACAGCAGGGGCCTTTTTTTCCCCTTCCTTTTTTTGTATGTCCAGCAGTTAGCACAGTGCCTGGAACTTAGGAGGTGCTTTAACAAATGCTTACCGACTAACTGAAAACATCACATTCAGGGATATTCAGATTCATTGCAATGACCAATCTTGGTCCAATGAAAGAACATATTCCTATCCAAAAAGAGACATGAGGGCCTATGGGAGAAGAATGTCGCATATGCTGTTACTTTATTTTCTTTGTTATAGTGGAGTTTGCAGCTGGAAAGGAGGCTGCTGGAACATAGCTAGGGTATAAAAAAAGGCATCAATAAACATTTTTAAAAATAATAATAATAACAATGATAAGTATAGCTCATTAAGACATACAATATACCCTCTTCTCAATATACTCATTTTGTAAATGAGCTAATTTAGGCTAAGAAAGGTTAACTGATTTGCTAAAGGTCATATATCTAGTGAATGGAAGAGTGAGGATTTGAGCCCCAGTCTTCTGTCTCCCAAGCTTAGTACTTAAAAAAATTGGTGTGTCAGCACAAGTATATCTAGGATAGAGCATACAGATGGGCAATGAATTGGTCCCAGGGTAGGAGAGGGGGCTGAATGCCTTTGGAAAATTTCAAAGTTCCAAGCTTCCCATGAAATCCACGGCCCATCTTTTTTAATATTAATATCCTATCAGTGCTTCTATATGTCAGCAAAACATGGAATATAATCATTTCTGAAGAATTAAAAGTGAGTACCACACAGAGGACAATGGAAAGGCATGCTTATGAGTAAACTGTAAGACACAACAGGGAGAGAACTTTGAAAAAGAGCAAGAGTATGTGATGTCATCCAGGAACTGACTGTATAATAGGAGGAGATGGGGTGATCACATTTTAGTCCTGGAGCTGTCACTAACTAGCTGTGTGACTGTGATCAACTCACGTCACCTTTCTGCATCGGGGTTTCCATCATCTGTAAAGCCATGTGGTGCAGTGTAGCATCTGGAGTCAGGAAGCTCTGAGTTCAGGCCAGTCTTAGAGTCTTACTAGATGTGTGATCCTGGGCAAGACACTTAACTAACCTCTTTCTACCTTAGTTTCCTTATCTGTGAAATGGGGATAATAATAGTACCTAGCCTCCAAGGTTGATGGGAGAATAAAATGAAATAATATTTGTAAAACACTTTGCAAACCTTACAATACTACATAATTTTTGTTACTACTGTTAAGTTTTTTCAGTTATGTCTGATTCTTCATGACCCCATTTGGTTTGTTTGTTTGTTTGTTTTGTTGGTTATTTTTTTTAGCAAACATACTGGAGTGGTTTGCTATCTCCTTCTCCAAGTCATTTTACAGATGCCTGTTGCTGTTTGTCCTTTGTTCTCAAAGGCAAACAGGATTAAGTGACTTACCCAGGGTCACACAGCTAATAAGTGTCTGAGGCTGGCTTTGAACTTAAGGAGATAGGTCTTCCTGACTCCAGGCCTGTCACTCTATCCACTGTACCACCTAGCACTACATAAATGCAAGTTATTATTGTGATCAAATAATGGGGATAGGTGCTAGATGATCATTAAGGTGCTTTAAACCTTTATGATGTAAAGAAAGAATCTATGATTCTTTCAGTCTTGATTCTGTCCTCTTTAGTTTTAGCTGTCCCTTCCAGTGTTGTGTCACACTTATATTTGATAAACATCTCTTTTATGTCACTGCTAAAATATACCGAACAGCACACTCTCATAGAAAAAGCCCTATAATACTCCAAGACAAACCCACAGGAGCTTTTAGATTCACAAAGAATTGTTCATCAATACTTCTTGGGAATGATTGTTTAACCAGCCATAGGTATGCCAAACTATGCTATTCTCTGGCCAACATTCCACCATCTTAGCTATAGGAATTTTAGAGGAGACTGTCAAACGTTTTACTGAAGTCAAGACATGGTATGCTCACCTCATCTACTTCCTTATAAGATTTTCATATGGTTATTTGCCAGTTTTCACAATCCTTATCTTGATAATAATTCTGCTATACACAGAGATGAGAAAGGTGTTGAAAACTATCATCACATGTGACTAGGAGAGAACATATTATCTTTGTGTCCCCCATATAGCCTGGCACAGTGTCTCCTACACAGCAGAAGCTCAATACATATCTGCTAAGTGAATGAAGGGGCATATATCCAAACGGAAAAAGGAACTGGGCTAGAAACCAGGATGTCTGTGTCACCACTCAGAGACAGACTTTAGGAGAATGGCCTTACCAATGTCTTGTAAAATACAGATAACTGTGCTTCTATTTTGGCCAAACAGGTTTGTTGTTAGGGAATATGATCATTAGGTTCAATTTTCCCTTTTACCATGCAGAAACACTGTTAGCAATGAGCCTTCCCAGGTATGAGAGTAGTTGGCTCTATGGGCAATGCAGTGCTGGGATTCTTTACTTGGTCAAGTAAGAATTTTTACAACTAGAGAATTCTATGTGCCTTGACCAGACACCTTGTATGCAGGCAAAATGAACCACATCTTGGATGTATACCAACTAAGGTTCCCAGAGCCTTTTGCTGCTAGCAAATTATGAACTTTTCAACCTTCAGATTAGTTTTCTACTAGTATATGGATCTTGCAATGACCTGCCTAATTTGGATAATTTGTATATCAACAGATTCATGGAGGTTTGCAGGTAAGTCTCATTTTGTATAAAAATAATAATAATTAGTAATAGTTAGAATTTATATAGTATTTCAAGGTTTGCAAAACACTTTACATATATTATCTCATTTGATCCTCAGAACAATCCTGCAAGCTAGGTGCTATTATTATTGCTATTTTATAGATAAGGAAACTGAGCAGATAGAGGTTAAGTTATTTGTCCAGGGTCCAACAGTTAGTAAGTGTCTGAGGTTAGATCTGAACTCAGGTCTTCCTGACTTCACAAAGAGCATTTTTTAACTATACCACCTAGAATAGACACATATATAGAATATCCATCTGTAAAACAGATTTCTAGGGGGAAAAATTCCATTTCCCCATTGATTGCCATCTAAATTAATGATGTATTCTTATGTTACACTGATTAAAACACCTTAACTGAGATGTCTTCTGATTGCCTCTTATGATCAAATAATTCTAAACTTAAGTTTCCCATGCAAATGATGTTTTTAAAAAGGTAATATGCTATGTTAAAAGATATGTCCAATTTCATGATGATGTATCAGAAGCACCTTGTATAACCTGGCCCTGTGTTAGGGCTATTGGTAAGGAAAACATCAGTGAAATGCTATTGTACAAATAAAACAAAGTTATCACTGATAACTATATGAAATTAACATTGGATATAGTAGGTGTTTCAGAAGTATTTGTTAAGGGGGCAGCGAAGCCAAGATGGCAAAATAAAGATAGGGACTGACCTGAGCTCTCTCAAAGTCCCCTACAAACAACATTAAAATAATGCCTCAAAGTGAATTCAGGAGCAGTAGAACCAACAAAATGACAGGGTGAAACAATTTTCCAGCCCCAGACAACTTAGAAGGTCAGCAGAAAAGGTCTGTCTCACTGAGGTAAGAGTGGTGCTCAATCCAGTGCAGGCTGCACCAGTGCAGGCTTCACCAGGAAAGCCAGCACAAAGCACTGGGGACTACTGAATCTGTGGCAGCAGTGGCTTCTGGAGCTCTCCACCCACAGCGGGTAAGGCGGTTGGACAACTGGTCATAAGGACATTACAGGAGACCCTTTGCTGGCACTGGGAACGGGATTCTATTGCAGTGCCCACACATGTTTCTAGGTTGCAATCCCAGGGCAAAGAGGAGAGCTAGAAGGAGCAGGGTCTCTAATCACAGTTCCAGGGTAGAAAAGAGTACTTGTGGTCATTCACAGACCAAAGCACAAGCCAAGACAACAGTGACTACATCTTCTTTAGATCATACCACCAGACTCCCAGAACTAATTCAGAAAACAGCAACATGAAAAACCAGAAGCTTGATCCAGTGACCCCTCCACCCCAAGAAGAGAGCCCAACTTTAACATAAAGTTAAAAGCCAAGAAATAGGCTGGAAAATGATCCCCCTCCCCCCCACCAAAAAAAAGAACCTGACCATAGAAAATTACTGTGGTCACAGGGAAGATCAAAACAAAAAATCAGAAAATAAAAAAGTCAAAACAGCTACCCAAAGCCTCAAAAAAAAAAAGTGGGAATTGATCTCAGGACCAAAAAGAATTCCTGGAAGAGCTCAAAAAGGATTTAAAAAATCAAATGAGAGAAGTAGAGAAAAAATTAGGAAAGGAAATGAGAATGGTGCAAGATAATTATGAAGAAAAGAGTCAACAGTTTCGTAAAGGAGGCATAAAAAAGATTGAAAAAAAATAACACCTTAAAAAAATAGAATAGGCCAAATAGTAAAAGAGGCACAAAAATTCATTGAATAAAAGAACCACTTAAAAAGTAGAATTGGCTAAATGGAAAAGAACAAAAGCTCAATGAATAATAGTTCAGTAATAAATGATAAATAATAGCAATAACAATAAATAATTCCTTACAAATTAGAACTGGGCAAGTAGAAACTAATGAGTCTATGAGACATCAAGAAACAATAAAACAAAATCAAAATAATGAAAAAAATAGAAGAAAATTTGACACATGTTCATAGGAAAAACAACTGAACTACCTAAAAGCCACAATCAAAAAAAGGGCCCAGATAGCATATTTCAAGAAGTTATTATGGAAAACTGCTCTGATATCCTAGAATCAGTGGGTAAAGCAGAAACTGAAAGAATTCACTGATCACCTCCCGAAAGAGATCCCCAAATAAAAACTCCCAGAAATATTACAGTCAAATTCCAGAGCTCCCAGGTGAAGGAAAAAATATTTCAAGTGGCCAGAAAGAAACAATTCAAATATCATGGGACTACAGTCAGGAAGCAGAAGATCTGGTTTCTACATTAAAGGATTGGAGGGCTTGGAATATGACATTCTGGAGGGCAAAGGAGTTAGGATTATAACCAAGAATTATCAACCCAGAAAAACTGACTATAATCTTTCAGGTAGAAAAAATGGATGTTTAATAAAATTGAGAGCTTTTAAAGCCTTCTTGATGAAAAGACCAGAGCTGAATGGAAAATCTGATTTTCAATTACAAGACTCAAGAGAAGCATAAAAAGTTAAACAGGAAAGAGAAATCATAAGGGATTCAATAAGGTTAAACTGTTTATATTCCTATATGGGAAGATGATACTTTTAACTCCTAAGAGCTTTATCATTACTAGGACAGTCAGAAGGAGTGTACATAGAAAGAGGGCATGGATATGAGTTGACTATGATGGGATGATATAAAAAAAAATTAAGGGGTAGGAAAAAGAGATGCACTGGGAGAAGGAAGAATCTCACATAAAAGAGGTGCTAAAGAGCTTCTGCAGTAGATGGAGAAATGGGGGGATGGGGGAAAACTGGTGGGCAATGCTTCAATTTTACTCTCATCAGAATTGCTTCAAAGAGGGAATAACACATAAATTTACTGGGTATAGAAATCTATCGTACTCTACAAAGTGGGATAAGAGAAGAAGGGGGATGATAGAAAGGTGGACGGATTTGGGGAGGCAGTGGTAAGAAGCAAAACATTTTTTGAGGAGAGACAAGGTGAAAGAGAGAGAAGGATAAAAAAGGGGAGGAAGCAGGATGGAAAGAAATATAACTGGGAACATGAATGAGATTAACTCACCCATAAAATGGAAGAGATAGCAGAATGGATTAAAAAACAAAATCCTATAATATATCATTTACAATAAACACACTTGAAGCAGAGAGACACACAGAGAGGTAAGGTAAGGAGGTAGAGCAGAACATATTATGCTTCATCCAAAGGAAAAAAAAAGTAGGGGAAACAATCATGATCTCAGACAAAGCAAAAATAGATCTAATTAAAAGTGACAAGAAAAGAAACCACATCTTGCTAAAAGGCACTACAGACAATGAAGTAATATCAATACTAAACATATATGCACCTAATGGTATAACATACAAATCCTTAAAGGAAAAATTAAATGTTACAGGAGGAAATACAGTAAAACTATAATAGTGGGGGACCTCAACTTTCTCAACTCAGGACTAGATAGATACAACCAAGAAATAAATAAGAAAGAAAGAAATGAATAGAATTTTAGAAAACTAGATATGACATATGAATGAGAAGAGAACAAAATATATCTTCTTCTCACAGGTTCATGGCACCTGCACAAAAACTGACCAAGGATTTGGGTATAACAACCTCACAAACACATGCTGAAAAGAAGAAATATTAAAAGCATCCTTTTCAGATAATAATGCAATAAAATTACATTCAATAAAGGATCATAGAAACAGAGATTAAAAATTTAACTGAAAACTAAATAATCTAATCCTAAAGAATGAATAGGTAAGACAACAAATCACAGAAACAATCAATAATTTTATTAAAAAGAATGACAACAATGATACCAAAGTACCAAAACTCAGGGGATGCAGCCAAAGCAGCAGATAGGGGAAAATTTATATTTCTAAATTCTTACATCATTAAACAGAGAAAGAGCAAATCAATGAATTGGGCATTCAACTACGAAGAAAAACTAGAAAAAGAACATAATAAAAAATCCCCAATTAAACATAAAACTGCAAATCCTGAAAATCAAATGAGAGATTAATAAAACTGAAAGTGAGAAAACCACTGAAAAAATACATAAAACTAGGAGCTGGCTTTATTAAAAATAATAAAATAGATAAACCATTGATTAATTTGATTAAAAAGAAAGAAAACCAAATTACCAGCATCAAAAATGAAACAAGTGAATCCACCTCCAACAAGAAATTATTTGGAGCTATTTTGCCCAATTATATGCCAAAAAAAACTAATTATCTAAGTGAAATGGATGAATACTTACAAAAACTGCCCAGAAAAACAGAAGAGGAAATAGACTACTTAAATAACCTTAGATAAAGAAATCGAACAAGCCATCAATGAGCTCCCTAAGAAAAATCACTGGGACTAGATAGAATCACAAGTGAATTCTACCAAATGTTTAAAGAACAAATAATTCCAATAATATATAAGGTGTTTGGAAAAATATGTGAAGCAAGAGTCCTACCAAATTTCTTTTCTGATACAAATACAGTGCCGATATCTAAACCAGGAAGAGCAAAAATAGAGAAAGAAAAGTATAGACCAATTTCCCTAGTGAATATAATTGACCATATGAATAACAAAAGAAACAAAAATCACATGATTATTTCAAAAGATACAGAAAGGGCTTTTGAGAAAATACAACACTCATTCCAAACACTAGAAATCATAGGAATAAATGGAGTTTTTCTTAAAATGATAAGTAGTATATATCTAAAACCATCATTAAGCATGATGAGGATAAGCAAGAAGCCATTCCAATAAGATCAGAGGTGAAGCAATTATTCAATATTGTACTAGAAATGCTAGCTATAGCAGTAAGAATAAAAAGAAATTAAAGGAATTAGAAAAGGCAATGATAAAACAAAACTATTATTCCTTGCAGATGATATGACAGTATATATGAAGAATCCTAGAGTTGCAGAATACAAAATAAACCCGTATAAATCATTGGCATTTTTATATATTACCCACAAAGTCTAACAGTAAGAAATAGAAAGAGAAATTGCATTTAAAATAACTACAGACAATATAAAATACTTGGGAGTCTACCTGCCAGGACAAACCCAGGAACTATATGAACACAATTACAAAACACATTTCACACAAGTAAAGTCAGATCTAAACAACTGGAAAAATATTAATTGCTCATGGGTAGGCTAAGCCAACATAACGAAAATGACAATTCTATGTAAATTAATTTACTTATTTATATCTTATTCAGTGTCATACCAAACTACATTATTTTATAGAGCTAGAAAAATAATAATAAAATTCACCTCGAAGAATAAAAGATCAAGAATATCAAGGGAATTAATAAAAAAAAAGTATAAAGGAATTAATGGAAAAAAATGTGAAGGAAGGTGGTTTAGCCATATCAGATCTTAAATTATATTACAAACTGATAATAATTAAAACAATATGGTACTAGTTAAGAAACAGAGTGGTGGATCAATGGAATAGATTAGATCTACAATAAGCAGTAGTAAATGATCATAGTAATCTAGTGTTTGATAAACCCTAAGATCTAAACTTTTAGGACCACAACACATTATTTGACAAAAATTGCTGCCGAAACAGCAAAGCAGTTTGACAGAAATGAGGCATAGACCAACATCTCACACTGTATACTAGCATACAGTCAAAATGGGTATACTGTTTAGACATAAAGGGTAATACCATAAGCAAATTAAGGTAACATGGAATACTTTACATGTCAGACATATGGACAAAGGAAGACGTATGACCAAACAAGAAATAGACAGCATTATGGGTTGTAAAATGGACAATTTGATTACATTAAATTAAAAAGGTTTTGCACAAACAAAACCAATACAGTTAAGATTAGAAGGAAAGCAGAAAACTAAGAAAAAAATTACAGCAAGTGTTTCTGATAAAGGCCTCATTTGTCAAATATGTAGAGAATCAAGTCAAACTTATAAGAATACAGGTCATTCCCCAATTGATAAATGGTCAAAGGATATGAACAGGCAGTTTTCAGATGAAGAAATTAAAGCTATCTATAGTCATAAAAAATGCTCCAAATCCTTATTGATCAGAGAAATGCAAATTAAAAAAAAAACTCTTAGGTACCACTTCACACTTATCAAATTGAATAATATGACAGAAAAGGAAAATGACAGATGTTGGAAGGGATGTGGAAAAATGAAGACACTAATGCACGGCTGGTGGAGTTGTGAAGTAATCCGACCATTCTGGAGAGCAATTTGGAACTTGACCCAAAGGCTACAAAACTGCACAAACCTTTGACCTTGCAATAGCACTACAATGTCTGGATCCTGAAGAGATTAAAAAAAAAAAGGAAATGGATCTATACAGACAAAAATATAGCATCTCTTTTTGTTATGGCAAAGAACTAGAAATTGGGGGGATGCCCATCAATTGAGGAATAGCTGAATAAGTTGTGGTGGATGAACAGGATGCTTCCAGAAAGACTTGGAAAGACTTACATGAACTGACACAAAGTGAAGTGAGCAGAACCAGGAGAACACAGTATATAGTAACAACAATATTGTATGACAATCAACAGGGAATGATTTAGTTATTCTCAGCAACACAATGATCTATGACAATTCCAAAGCACTCAGGATGAAAAATGCTATCCACTTCAAGAGAAAAAACTGATGGAGTATGAATGCAGATTGAAGCATACTTTTTTTTTTAAACTTTCTTTTTCTTTCTTTTTTGTTTTCTTTCACAATATGACTAATATGGAAATATGTTTTTCATGACTGCACATGTATATTAAATTGCTTGCCTTCTCAATGGGGGCAGGTGGGGCAGTGAGGGAAAGAGGGAGAGAATTTTAAACTTAAAACTTTTAAAAATTAATGTTAAAAATTTTTACTTGTAGTTGCAAAAAATATATTTTTCTTAAAAAAGTATTTGTTAAACAAGTGAATTGGAGCAAAAACTTCTGAGCATAAGCTACAATAGAGTTATACTCAAGGCAGCAAAACTTTTAAAGTACATAAAAGAAAAACAATTTTTAGATAAAATGTTAATGCTGTACAAGCTCATTAACTTGGGCTCCATTAATTTGAAATTCATAATAATTTGGAAATAGCCTAGGCTGAAGTTTAACTTTGTATCAACTAGGAACAAAGGGTTTGCTGAGCAAATTAACAGCATAAACAAGACTGCTGAGGGGAGGGTTAGCCTACTTGAGAGCAGTATTTTTAGGCATTTTAGCTGTACTCATATTAATATAAATAATTAATACAGTAAGCAGGATCTTTATCTATTCATTAAAGCATATCCAGCAGGCTCTCTCTTTGGCAGTACTTGATTATTATTAGTATTCATTGTGTATGTGTGCTGGAATGCAATAAGTCTGAATTTCTCTTAAAACATTCTATAATTTCTCTGATAATTCTAAGTGTTTTTGAAGAGAGAATCTGGGAGTGAAGAGAGACAGACAGACAGACAGATACAAAGAAGACAGAAACAGACAGAGACAGAGAAAAGACAGACACAGGGAAAAAAAAGTCCCAGGGGACCTGGGGAATCCATCTCTGTCTATCTGGAATGCTTCCCTCCTAAAACAAAGTATGGCAGCTCATAAGTAATCTCTGAGTGAGCCAGCCTGCCCACCTTACCTCTGTTTTGTACTCCCTACTAAACAGCAATATATGTAGCTATGACTGGCATCCTTGATTCTCATGGCAGGAATATATTAATTATTAACAATTGTTTTTTTCTTCTCTTTCTTTTTCAACTTACCACAATTCTCTAGGATTTGCAACAACTGATTCTTCTTTACCTAAACAGTTTGTTATGCAACAGTTATGTATTTATTGAAAGACTATGCTTTCTTATTTACATGGAAAGGAGGACGTAACACCTTGTGAATTGCCAGATTCTCACTCGCAAAGGATAGGCTGACTTTGTATAGTTTTATCAGGCCTAGTCATTTTAAATCCTTTTTTTCAAAGAAAAGTCAAACTATATCATCATGTCATAAATGACATGTTTGTTACTTTTTATTAACCTAGGAGTATATAACAGTTAAGGGCAGCTGGATGCCACAGTGGGCAGAGTGCTGGGTCAGAATCAGGAAGATCTAAGCTAAAATCTGGCTTCAGACTCTTACTAGTTGTGTGACCCTGGGCAATTAACTTAAGCCTGTTTGCCTCAGTTTCCTCATCTGTAAAATGAGCTGGAGAAGGAAATGACAAACCACTCCAGTATCTCTCCCAAGAAAACCCCAAATGGGGTCATGAAGAGTGGGATGTGACTGAATAACAACAGTTAAGTTCTTGGTTAGTAAGGATGGGAAAGAGGGGCCCTTTGTTGGGAATAAGTCAGCGGAGTTTTAGAGAAGTCCTGCTCCTACCTTTGCCTATCTGCTTTCCCATTTCTGACCACTGAAAACATCTACCTTAGACCAATTAATAATTAGATAACCTCTTTGGCCATATTGTGGTTTCTGTTCTTTCATTTATTCATTACATTCATTCAACAAAGATTTATTAAGCACCTACTGTATTCAGAGTACTGTTTAGCATTGGAGGACTTAAAAAGTTTGACAAGATAGATGCTCTCGGAGGTGACAACCTAGTAGAATAATTAGACATAAACACAAATAACTAAAATATACAGTAGAGTATGGCAGGCATATTGGGGAGTTGTAAAAATAAAGGTCAATGAGAGCTTCAAGGAGAACAGTCCTTACCAACAAAGGGAGAATCATGGAAGGCTTTGGTGACAAAGAGGCACTGAAGCTGGATTTTAAAGAATGGCTAGGAGTTCAAAAGGTAAATGGGGGAATAAATATATTCTAAGCATAGAGAATAGCATAAGCAAGAGAACACAAGGGATGCTCATGGGGCACAAAGTAGGCCAGTGTGGCTGAAGGATAGAACGCATGAAAGGTAGTAACGTGAGACAAGGCTGCAAAGGCACAGAGATCCTACAATGTGCAGGGCACAGAGAGGAAGGAGGATGCCTCAAACCAGGCAAAGGGAACTTTATTCACACAGGATGGGGACACTGAAGATGTACCTAGGAATAATATGACCAGTTCTATACACAAGAAAAATCATTCAGTATAAATTATGCCACTAAGCAGCCCATCGTCACCCTCACCAATATGGTCCTCAGACATGGCATAGCATACATAAACTGAAATCTGCTTTTTATATTTATGAGCTACGTGACCCTAGGCAAGTCACTCTATCAGCTTCAGTGCCTTCGTATGTAAGCTGAGGATAATTTAACACTTACTCCATAGGGGTAGCATGAGGATTAAATAAGATTTTACACATACACACACATATACATGTTTTATATATATAAATCAGCTTCAGAAACCTTAAAGCACTAGATAAAAGTTAGCTATAAATACAATTGGTATGCAAAATCATATGGCTTCTCTTTATCTGAAAACCTGGAAAGGCCTGGTCTTTGGGTTATGACTAGGGCAACATAAGGACAACTATGTGGATGGAAACTGGAAAAAAAAAAAAAAGGAAAATTTGATTCAATTCCAAGCTCCAATACTTCCTTGAATTGGTCATCCAACTTGCCTAGATTTCATTTCTATATTCAAAAAACAGGATTAAACTTATATAATATTCTTCTGGGAAAACATAATATATTTGTATATTATATATATATGTATGTCTATATATACATATATATTGCATTATATTAATTACATTATATCATATTATTATTTTATGGAGGGTTGTTGAGTTACTTAACTACAGTGGATGGCCAATGACAAATATCAGAAAAAATACCTCTAATTCTCTTAAAGCAAATATAAATTTCAGCTATATTATTAAGCCTTTAGAGGTTTAGAAGCTTTAGGCCCTGTGTTCTCATTATTTTGCCCAACCTCTGAACCTTCCTCCCCAGTACCAAAAGGGACATTCAGCATTGGGCCTCTCTGACCAATGAGAAAACATCCTTGGAATCAATGGCCAATTTCCCAAGGTTGAGAAGGAATCTTAGATTTTATCTACTCTGATAGTCTCATTTTACAGATAAAGGAAACTGGGATCCAGATTTATTCCAAGTCAAACACTTACAATTTCAGCCGAGATCTAAATACAACGTGGATTTTTGACTATATTGTACTGACAAAATACAGTAAGACCTCAGCTCTCTGACCCTCGGGGAATAATTAATTTTAGGTAGTTGGGTTTTCTGGATGGCTAAGTCTTCTTTATATATGAAGTGTTACCTCTTTAAATGCCAAAGTTTTTTTTTAATGACCATTTGGAGTATAAACCTTTCTACAATATATGACATACTTTGTTGTCTTCTTAAACAGGAAACTAAATAAAACCTTTCTTGCTGGCTCACGGTTGTCATTACAAACAGCAATAATTTTGCTGTGCTGTGATAACCTCAGGGACTGCTGAGGTATGCAGGGATCTTTGTCCCTATGTTAAATGTCCCCAGTTTTGTGTTTTTTTGAGTTCTTGTGTTCTTTTTATAGATATCTCTCATTCTTCATTATTAAGCTGGAAGCTATTCTTTCTCCTGGCTGTCAGTGTATCTGCCTTGGACAACATCCCCTCTCCATCCTCGATCCCCTTTCTAATTGTTTGTGGATTTGGAAACCGGAGCCTTTTCACATGCACAGACTTGTCAATACTGGTTGTTGAGAGGCCTTTTTTTTTTCTTCATCTCTGATTTTCAGCTCTGTTTTAGACAGAAAAAGTGTACCTGTACTTTGAAAGAGGTGTCAGTTTCATTTCCTTGTTGTCACACTGCTTATATTTCTGATAGGACCATCATTTCTCTGTAATTTTACTTTCACAAATTCTGGATCCAATGCGTAGGACTCAACAATAACCTCATGTCACATTTGGGAGGGTAAAGCAGTAGGCAACTGGGAATCAGAAATCCCAAGTTCTACTCCCAGCTTTATCAGTGATTTGTCGTGTGATACTGAGCAAGTCACTTCTCTGTGTTGCGTCTTCATTTCTGCATTTAGAAAATAAAGGGGCTAGACCAGAAGACCTCTAAATAAGGTCCCTTCTATGCTAACAGCCTGAGCCTATGTGAAACAACCATAATGACCTTCCTTTTAGTCAAGGGAGTCCACAGTTAGTTGAACAGATTCTATCGTTTCTGTACCATAAATAATTTTTCCAGTGCCTGTAGATTCATACCTCAATAACCCAGTAAGGAAAGGGTTAAAGCTCACGCTATAAGCAGTTCCTGCTATTGTTGATAAAATTAAACATGACTACTTTGGTAGAAACCAGGTAAAAGGCAGAAAAATAAACTTTTCCCCAAACTTTTTCCCCTTAATGTTGCCTCTTCCAATGCCCATTTGGTATTTGTTTTTAATTCTGGCTGATATTCAAATTTAAAACCTGATGCACTGAGTTACTTGATATTCTGAAGGCGTTATTTTAAGACGAAACAATGTAAATTCCGATTGGGATGGCAGATGGCTGGCAGTTCACTGTTTGGCAAACCAACTGGTATGGTATGTTAGAAAGTCAGAGCAGCAGGTAGCACAGCTCAATTTGAAACCACCACAGATGCTTGGAAAGGAGCGGGGGAGGGGCACAAGCTGGTCAGGAAATTAAGAACAGTAGTCTGCACTCAGAAGGGAGGGGGAAAAAAGATGATAATTAGCTGAAAGTTTGCTTCTTCCAAGCTATACTTTTTTTTTTTGGATGCACTCTCTTCCAAAACTGAGAAGGCCTTGTGGAAGTCGGCAGCATTCATTAAAGCTTCTAATTCGTCCTCTGAGCCCTGAGTAGGTGTTGCAAAATGGAATCTAATGGAGAGGTGCTATCCTAAGGTAAGAAGGGCCTAGAAAAAGAAGGGCCTGAACCTGTCCTCTGAAAGGGAAAATCTTTGAAATCAGTGGAGTTCAATAAGTAATCAGTCTTTAAGCTGAAGAAACATTTCTGAGACTGAGGCCTTTTTCTGTTTGTTTTAGAGTTAATACCATTAGTACAAATGAGTCATAGCAGAGGAAATCATAAACACATTTAAAAGCTGCCAAATCCATTGTCTCCACTGGGGAGTTCTAGACATTAAGGTAGGAGTGAGTGTCAGAAAGGTATTATCTTCTGTGATAACAAGCTACTTCTCCCTTGCATAGATGAATATCTAGGGAGAGCAAGTTTATTTGCAAATGGGTTATTCAGCTCTTCCCACATTCGTTAGGCTGTCTAGACCCATTCAAAACCAATGGAATTGTCAACACATTTATTTAGAAGGGTTGGTAGCTTGGTCTGCTAAAAAAAGAGCTTTGGACCTGGTGTCAGCAAAGGCCTAAGTTCTAAGGCTTGCTCTTTCATTAATTCATCGCATGACTTTGGACAATCCATTTCACTCTGGGGAGATGGTCTGAGCTTCTTCAGTCCCTTCCAGTTTGGGCTGTTGTCAGATCTTACATCAATATTGTATCAAATTGCTTCCGATGCGCTGAGCAGAATAAACAAAGCAATCCATTACAACTGGAATCACCAGCCTTTTGTGGGAACTACCTATGTTCTGTTTTTCCTATATCATTATGACCTCATTATGAAGTTAGCAGAAAAAGGGAAGTGGATGCAGGTTGGTAATGAGGTTTCCATGCAGAGCAGCACAGGGAAACCTACCAGCTGCTACACCCACTCTATGCTATGAGTTTGAAGCAACTGGAGGAGAGAAGGACATGATGGAAGGAGATAGCTCAGCAGGTACACCAGGAAAGGAAGGAAAGGAAAGGTATAAACATTTCTATAGCACCTACTATGTGCCAGGCACTGTGCTAAGCACTTTTAAAAAATATTATCTCATTTGATCCTCATAACAACCCTGGCAAGGTAGGTGCTGCTATTATTCCCATTTTACAATTGTGGAAACTAAGGCAGACAGAGGTTAAGGTCACACAGCTAGTAAGTGTCTGAGACCAGATTTAAATTCAGGAGATCCTCATTTACTGGTTGAGGACTGATACATCACAAAAATACTTGGAAGTCTGAGAAATTCTGATGGTCCTGAAAGATAAAATGAGTTATGATTTGCATAGAGATTTACTTATTATGACCAATTAAACTCAGAGCTAATAATCTTAGTGCTTTTTGGAAAGTCCAAATAGTTCTCTGTATTTGAGCAAGGTTGACCTACTTTTTACTTGCAAATAGGAAGGTCAATCAATAAAACAGAAGATTTTTCATTTCTGTGCAATATAATATTAGTATCTGCAAGGGGAAGCTCTAATTAGCATTCTCAATGTTCTTATTAAAATTTTTGTTTTTAAACATAACAGCTATACTAAATTTTTTCTAATTGGCAAGAAGTCTTTGGATTTTAAAGCAATAATAAAAACACAAATTAGCTTTTATTTGCTAGACCTCAATAGTTCTAAGAATGCAAAGACAGGAAAAGGGCTCTGTAAGAAATTTTGATAAAATGACTACTGTCTCTTCCTCTCAACCTGGAAAAAGAAGTGAATCAATGTTTATTATCTCTCAACAAAAGTCCCACTCTTGTGCTGCAACAAGGTGTGGAGGTGACCTGGGTTTCTCAAAAGTTCCACCAATGAAACATATGTTCTGAGAGGTTGGTTGTGCCAAGCTGGAAAGATTTCTGGTCTACTTCTAAAAACAGACTGTGTCCAATGTCTGAGGACCATAAGTATAAAGAGGCTTTTCAACTGAAAGATGGCTACCAGATGACAAATTATTATTATTATTATTATTATTATTATTTTAAACCAAAGTTGACTTGTGAAACAAATACAAATCTTTAAAAAATGATCCTCAATCCTATATAGAGCTCTCTTCTATTTCTACAGTCCTACAGAGCTAGAGTTGACAGAAAATGGGGAAGAGACATCCAAGAATCACACAGTTGTTAGAATTTTTACAATAGTCTACTAGTACTCAATGTGGCATCTTTGTATAATAACCAATGATCAAGTAGTTGGTAAACTCTTAGAAGACTAATCAAATCTATAAGACATTCTTGGGACAAATGAGCTCATAAGACATAAATAAGTTGCAACTAAATGAAGGGGCTGCTCACAAGTTTTCCTCAGAGGTTGAGGAAAGGAGATGGCCAAAAAACAAAAATAAACCACCTTACAACAGACCACATTTAAGGTAACTGCAGATTATGTGGAAACATCAGAGGATAAAGCAGAGAAATTTTATGGAGACATTAATAAGAATTACTGATTCTCCTACCTAACTGACCATTCTTAATCTCTTTTGCTGGACCATCTTTCATCTCCTATCTTCTACCTGTGGGTATGCTCAAAGGCTTTGTCCTAGGTTCCTTATTTTATCTTTCTATGCCCTTTTTCTTTATCATCTCATCAGCCCCCAGTGGCTTAATTATCACCTCTATGGAGACAAATTCCAAATTTATATTTCACAATGTATAGAGAGCTCACCTCAAAGCCAGGAAGACCCGTGCTCAAATCCCATTTCAGACACACACTGGCTGCATGACCTTGAGTAAATCATGTAATTGATCAATATGTTTCAGAGAAAGTATCAATCTACCCTGGGTTTTACTCATCCTGTAGTTCCCACTATTAATAAAATTACAGGTCCAGTTCCTACCCCCAAGTTGAGCATTAATTTCTCTCTTAAACTCCAATCCCTAAGTGTTTATTAAATGAATGAATGAATACACACCTCCACTTGAATGTTACATGAACATCCCAAAACCAACATTTCCAAAAAAGAACTAATTTTCTTCCCCCTAAACCTGTCCTTCTTCAAACTTCCCTACATCTGTTGAAGGAAATACCGTTCTTCCAGTCACCTAGGTTTGCTACCTTGGCATTATCCTTGACTCCTCCCTTCCCTTCACTTCCTATCCCCATATTTAATAAACTGCCAAGTTTTGTTTATTCCATCTCTACTATATAGCTCACATCCATCCTTTTCTATCCACAGTTCACAACCCTAGTTCACGTGCTCATCATTTCTCACCCTAGACTATTATAATAGCCCCACAGTTTGTCTTCCCTTATCCACTCTCTCCTTTCTTCAATCCATCTTCCACACAGCTGCCAAAATAATCTTACTAAGTCACAGGTCTGAACAAGCAACCCCCTTGCTCAGGAAGCTTCTATGTCTCCCAATACTTCTAGGAAAAAAATGTAAACTCCTCTGCTTGGCATTTACAGCCCTTCCTAGTCTGGCTCTCACTTGCTTTTTCACATTTATTTCTGTCTTAAAGGTTCTCCTCCATCAAGGTTTCTCCTATGTGGTTTACTCAGAAGTTCTATTAACATAAGGTAATAAAGATGACTGGGTTTATATAGACATTTGAAAACAAATTCTTACAATGTTCAAATATTCTGATGTTAAAAAGTATTCATAAAATATCAAGAATGTAAAATATTACGAAGCAGGACAAAGATTTCTTAGAATCACATAGTCTTAGAGGTACAAGAGAACTTAAAGGTCATCTAGTTTACCTCCCACCCAAAAACTATTTTCCAATATATTCTTCATACCTCCAGAACACAGGGCAGTACTGTGTACATAGAAGATACTAAATAATAGTTATTTTAATTGAATAAGATCCTTCAAACTAAGTCAACATAGATCTTGATATATGATGATTTCAATGTGCATGTAGGCAGGTAAAGATAGTAAAAAAAACCCTGGAAAATATGATTCAGGATTAAGAAAGAAAAGAGGTTAAAGGATTACATATTACCGAAAAGTTCTTATCTGTATATAATAGATACTCCACTGGAAGGTGCTGCGTGTGACAAATATGAACTTTTACAAAAAACGAACTTGACCCTAGATTAACAGGAAGAAAACAATTTGTTGATGAAGTCATTTCAGAAGAAGCTATCAGTGTGAAGACATCATAGACTGTTAAAAACACAGGTCAAAGTCAATAGCAAATTAGAAAAAAGAATAAAGATGAGAGGATACTGTATGCAATTAGATCTTGAAATTGCTGCCTCTGAAAAATGCGGAAATGGATAAAAGGCATTGACTTTAATACCACTATTTCTTAGAATGGTTTAACCAATGAAAAACAATTACCACAGCAAAAGGTCAAAGTGACCCAGAAAGCACTTTAGCCAACAAACACTTAATCTTTTAGATAAATATGGCAACCAATGGCAACATCAGCTAGAATATAAAGATGATCTGCAACACAGTCCTGAAAAGGAGACATGTTTACAAATAGTAAAAGGAAATGTAAATGAAAAACCAATGGAAATCAATGGAAAACTTGGTATTGAGATATACCTTAGCCAGATCATTCTAAGAGTCTTCCTAGGCAAAACTAGAAAGGGGGAAATAGATATGAAATAAAACATACTTGTCAGAATTTCTATAGGGATCTGGATTCATGATCCATCTTAGCAGAATGACCACATTTGGCCACAGTATCCACGTCCTATGTGAGAAAACAAAAATGGCACTTAAGAAAATGAAGTCTGCAAAGCTGCTGAACTTCACCTAATACATACAGAAGAAATCTGTATGGGAAGTTAAACAATTTTAAAGGCACTCTGGGGTCAATTTTCAAGAGAGTATCATAATTTTTAAAGAGTGATTAAGTAGACATCATCAATACTTAAGTCACATTTCGACTTTCTCATCTTTATAAAATCTTTGAGAGTAGGCTACGTGCATGACAAAGGTATCCCTGATATGAACATGAGAAGATGCAGTCTTTTTTAGATTTCTTCTACAATAGTCTACAGCACATCTGTACAACCACACAATTAACTCAGTGCTTAAAATCATAAAGGGTCCAATTCATTTGTTGACTTCAAAGAAACATTTACCTTGGCAGAACAAAATCTAACCTTAAAGGTTCTTCTTCACAAAAGCTGTCTCTTATGCATATATTAATGATCAATAAGATGACTAGGGAATCCCATAATGGATATGATGAGGTCCCAATCAACCTGATGAGATGGACCTTTATCAGAAGGGCACCTCCCATGGAGAAACTCATGCATCCTCTTCCTAAGCCAACACAGGAAATTGCTCTGATTGGTGGTACCTGCCTCCAAACTGATTGACAAGTAAGACTTAGAAGAACTGACTCTTACAGGAAGAGTCGAATTTTCTCCTGTGGTTCATAAAACAAACTGTGTAATAGCTTGCCCCATTTTTCTTTTCATATTTTTTCTCCACTGCACTCCCAGACCCGGGTATAAAGAGGGGCTGTGAGGTTGGATATTCATCTCTTCCCTTGCTAACCAGGAGTAGAAAATGGTTACTTGAAATGAGCTGTGCTTCTCTAGATGAGCCTGAAAGGAAAGTTACTGGACCTCAGGTTCCTGGTTGCCTTTTTCTATCTTAATATTTCCCTTTCTGAGTGTATATCAGAGACTAGTCATCTTGAAAATCAATATCTAGCTTTGAGGGCTAATTATTTACAATTCTTAATTTTGAGATATCTGAGTTCTAGAGTTCCTGAGAAGAGTGTCTGCTGGAAGGAGACTTGGCCTCCTTGGTTTCCTTCAAGTCTCAGGTAAAATCCTCCCTTCCATAAGAAGCCATTCATGAGCCTTAATGCTAATACCTTGCCTATGTCGATAATTTCTAATTTATTTTTTCAATATCTTGTTTGTACAATGTTGTTTTCACATCTCCCTTGTGAGATGCTGTGAGCTCCTTGAGTAGGGACTATCATTTACTTTTCTTTATATCTCCTGCACTTAGCACAGTGCCTGGTACACAGTAGGCACTTAATAAATGACTGAAGCAATTCTCTAAGACTATATGCTACAAAACAGTTGTAGATAACTCATTCATAAGGTGAGTTTCCTTACTTCAAATCCTCTATATAAATAAAATCATAGGTATGAACTTAAAAGAAAAGTTCATATTATGATGAGGTAGAATGGGCAGACTATTGTGTTATTTCACCCACATAAATATCTTGAATATGAGGAAGACATCAGGTCAGATGATCTTTCAGAAACCATGTAATACTTTCAATGTTTCTAAGTTACTTGCTGCCACAAAACTCCATCTTTTTAGACACCATTATTTTGCTAATAATATTATATGGATGAAAATCATGGAAATTCCAGCTATGCTGCACTATTTTCCAAATTTAGCATGCCATCTCAGAATACTATAATTTAAATAATCAGAATTTCAGATTTCCCAAAGAGAAACAAAAAGCCATACGATGGGACTAAGTAAGTTGACTTTTGCTTACTACCAATGACAACTGCACTCAAGAAATGACATCACGAACGACTAGAAAATGAAAAAGGGCCAATCATGGGCTGTGAGACAATAGACGGACAGGCTAAATGTTGTATTGTTATCTATAGAATATTAACAGAACCAGAGGAATGTCTCCATGCATTTGCTAATCTCTTTTGAAGGATTTCTCTAAAGAGGCAAGAATTCCACAGGATGAGAAGATGTGAGAGGGTTGGGATATTTGCACAGTTGGCAGTGCTGCCCACATCGATAAAAGTACAGAACTCCTGATGTATTTGAGTACTTAGTCTAATGCAGAAGGTCTCTGTCCTGTTAGTAAGAATGTAACTCCTGGAAAAAATCATCATAGACAATATCTCTTTGCTTTTTGGCATGGGTTACATTACACAGACGTCATTTCAGAGAAAGCTCTATTGCCTCCAGGAGCAAATATAAAATGCTCTGTTTGGCATTCAAAGCCCTTCATACTTTAGCCCCCTCCTACCATTCCAGTTTTCTTATACCTTACTTCCCAACATACTCTTTGATCCAGTAACACTGGCCTCCTGGCTGTTTTACAAATAAGACACTCCCTCTCTGAGCTCTGGTCATTTTCTCTGGCAGTCCCTCATGCCTGGAATGCTCTCCCTCTTCTATTTTGATTTCTGGCCTCCCTGGCATCCTTTATGTTCCAACTAAATTCCCACCTTCTACTACAAAGCCTTCCTTAACCTCTCTTAATTCCAGTTCCTTCTCTCTGTTAAGTATTTCCTTTTTATCCTGTATATAACTTGATTGGTCTAAATTTGTGTGTTGTCTCCCCCATTAGACTGTAAGCTCCTTGAGGGCAGGGACTATCTTTTGCATCTTTTGTATCTCCAGTACTTAGAACAGCACTGGGCACACAGTAGGTGCTTAATAAATGTTCATTGAATTTATTGACAAGCTATTATGCTGCATTTTTATAGATATAAATCTGAGGTATAGAGAAGTGAACTTATTTGTCAACACTCCTATAACAAGAAATCAATACCACCGGGTCTCCTTGCATAGAGCATAAGCTGTGTATTATTGATCTCTATATTCCTTCAGGATCTAGCATAGAGTTTTACACACAGCAGACAGTCAAGTCAACAGGCATTTATGTGACCAGGAAATTACTGGAGATAAAAAAGATGCTTGATACCACACTCTCTAGCTTAAGACGTTTTTTCCTAGTTGAACTATTTTGATTTAAAATACATTATTACCCATGTGATAAAGAAATGAGAATAAATATTTTTAGGGTAAAAATCTCTTTCTGGTCTAATCTTGAATGCCTGAAAGTGAACTTAGTTGTGGAAGATGCTGGCTGGGGTCTTTAAGCATTGCTTCTTTTGGTTGCTTTTACCACCAACTGCATCAAAGAATTTTTCACTGAAATGCTACCAGCATAACAGCACACCCTTCCGTTGTTTCAAAAATGTTATTTATTTAATCAGTAACGAAAAGGAGGGTGAAGGGAGAAGAGAAACGAGGTCTAGAGGGTACAGTACCTCTCTTGAGTTCTCAAGACCTTAAAGGGATGCTGCTTAGACAATGGCTATGTCTGTCATAAGGACGAGAAAAATATACATGAGACCAAAGTAAGGTGGGAAGAAAAAAAGTACAGAAATTTCTGGAATGGGCAGTAAATAAAAACATATTTATTCAATCAGATGAACTCTTCTAAGAATCTAGATCCAGAGTTTGTAAAGAGTGTAGAGAAAGGTAAGGGTAGGTTGATCAGGGGATTCCCTAACCTAACCCCCTTTCATAGATCTTTGACTTTTTAATCTTTTTTGTTTGCTTGGCTTATTGGCTATGGAAAAGATATATTCTTGATTTGATTTGGTAGAGAAGAAAATTTTGTGTTGAAAAGGACACCCAACTAGTAGGGAAGAAGGGAGTTGTAGAGGAAAGCTCTTCTAATGCCATTAAAAACAAAAATAAAAACAAAAACAAAATCACTACAACAAAACCTATTATTGACTCACTGACTGGAGTCAGGATGGGGAGGGGGAGCAACCTGAGAAAAGACTTTGTAAATCTTGGTCTATATATCAATCCCACTCTGTCCATCTTTCTTTGACATGAGATCATCATTTTCTTTGGCAGGTAGGTGTACCCACAGGGCCATAAGCAAAGGAAAGAAATAGAACAGAAAAGAAGACATACTTTTTTTAAGCCCAAACATTAAAAATGAGAAGAAGGAAAATAAACATTGTGCCTGAGGTCTAATAAAATTATTTCCCTCCTAGGTTTCTTGGACTCATCCATGGGGGAAAGAATAATACTAAGAAAGAAAGAAACAGAAAAATGTTATCCTTTAAGAAGATTAAGAATCATGCAGCTGGAAGTGAGGCATTGGAAACTGTCTAGTACAACCACTTAACTGGGCTAGAAAACAATATGGCAAGGAGAGGGAATCGTGAAAGAGCTAATACTGTAAAAAAAAAACCCCAACAAACCTTTTTTTTTTGCAATTTAGGAAAGGTCAATTTAGGAAAAAAGACCAAGAAATAAAGGTTTATAATGTGGGACTGGAGAAAGAAAACACACCCCAAAAGGTGAAATGGCACTCCAATGTAACACAGTCAGTGATTCAACAGCACAGCTGAGACTAGGACTTCAACTTACTAATGCTTATTTCAGTCTTTTTCCTCTACAACAAAGGAAAAGGAATAGAGGATAACAGGAGGGTCACCTCAGTAGATGTCCAATTCTATTAGCCTGGGCAAAGCTGACTGTTAGAATGAAAATCACTTAAATCAGAGGCCAAAGAAAGGAATGAGAGAAGTTATTGCTAACTGAACAATTACTACTTAATGGCACAAGTACATGAAGAACCACAAAGGTCATTCAGCTATGCATCACAACCCCTTTGACTTTTTTAATGCGTTTTAGGAATCAATGATTGACTTCTACAATCCAGAATGAGCATAAAATAGTCAGCAAAAGTACAAATTCTCTGCTGCTAGGTTGTAGGGTGCTAGAGGGCAAAGAATATGGCATATTCTAATCCCAGTAGGGCAGCTCAGTGGTATAGTAGATAGAGTGCCAGGCCTGCAGTCAGGAAGACTCCTCTCCCTAGCCTTAGACATTTACTAACCAACCCTGCTGGCCTCAGTTTCCTCATCTGTAAAATGAGCTGGAGGAGGAAATGGCAAACCACTCTAATATTTTTGCCAAGAAAACTCCAAATGGGGTCATAAGGAGTCAGACACAACTGAAAATAACTGAACAACAAGAGCTCCAATAGATGTAAGCTCCCTGAGGACAGAAGTAGGCCGTGTCAAAGAAGATTGGAAAATGAATATCAAAAGCAGTTGACTCAGTAGACTTTAAAAAGAGAGACAACTTCTAAGCTCATGGCTTGGGACTCTGACAGCTCTCCTTTTGACTTCCTCTAAGGGAAGGAGGAGATTTCTTTTTCTCTTTCCTTCTAATGGTAATTGTGATTACCTACACATGGCAGCAAACCCATATGCTGTCTCTGTGAGAATGAAAGTGGATTTCAAAGTGCTAGTTGCTTCTTCTGTTTTGGATTTCTTTTTACATGAACAAATGACCAGAACAGTGATCCAGAGAGATGGACTTTAAGCCTCTGTGAGGCTTAAATTTGGCTGATATGAGTCCAGCACTGGGCCCCTTAGTGGGTGGGAGAGGCTGTCCCAGCCTCTAGGGCCAATGGTCTCTTACGTTTGCTAATCATGTATGCATCACAGTGTAGAGGAATAGATCCTGGGGAATTTGGCTCCAGTCCCAGTTCTGCAACTGCTATGTAAACAGCTAGGTGGCACTGGGCCTAGAGTCAAGAAGTCTTGACAAAGTCTGGCCGCTTACTGATGGGTTAGGGTTATGGGCCCTGGGCCACCCCCCCTCCCCGAACTCTCCTTGAACTTTCCCACATGGCCAAGTCTCTGGCATTTACCTGAGGCATGGAACCATACCAACTGACTTTTCATTGTGGCCTGTGCCCAAAACTCCAATTCTCTGTTACCTCTAACCTACCCCAGCTCTTCATTGTCTCTAACCTCTGGATCACCCTCAGTCACTTTCCACCCTTAATTCCATCTCAACTCCTTCCACTGGTCCAGGTCCCTCGTATTCATCTAGGGCACCTGGCCCTTCCAGTACTTCCCAGTCACCCCAGCCTACTGTCCACTCCCATTCAAGATCCTCCCATGGATCTTTTTCCTATAAAAAGAGGCAGTCTCATCCACCAAAGGGCAGATTTTTAGACTCATGCGCACCTTGACCAGTGTTCTAATAAACTTTGTCTTTGGCTGAAAGAAGGCTTGGGTTGAATTCATTCAAGGCAGGACCTGTGTCACTATTTCGGGGTCCCAGCTCCCCTAAACCTCAGCATTACTAGCTGCATGACTCTAGTCATTTAACCTCTCTCTGCCTCAGTTTCTTTAATTGTAAAATGGAGATCTTAACAGCACTTACATCAGAGGGTTATTGTGAGGATCAAATGAGATACTCTTTGTAAAGTGCTCAGTACAGTGGCACATGGTAGGTGCTTAAGAAATGCTTATTCCTTTAGAAGTAAAATAGGTGCAGAGTAAATGCAATCCAATTTCAATGAGGATGAGGCACTAACAGCTGAGGAAATTAGGAGTAATCTCCTGTAGGAAGCAGTGCTTGAGCTGAGCTTCTCAGGAAGCTAGGGTTTCCAAGAGGTGGAAGTGAGGAATGAGTACGTTTTAGGCATGAGGGAAGGCCTGTGAAAAGGCATGGAGATGGGAGGTGGCATTTCACGTGTGACGAAGAGTAAGTGGGATGGTTTGGCTGAATCACATAGCAGGTGGAGGTGGAGGTGGGGAGGGTAATGTGAAATAAGAATGAAAAGGTTGGCTCAGGCCAGACTGTGAATAGCTTTAAATGACAAACAGAAGAGTTTGCATTTGATTCTAGAGGCAAGATAAAGTCAGGAGAACTTTTAGAGAAGACACTCTCAGACCTGTACTTTAGGGATGTCACTTGGCAGCTAGATGAAGAATGGGTTGGGAAAAAAAGGAAACACTTGAGGCAGGGAGGCCAAGTTGAAGGTCATTGCAATAGTCCCGGGAAAAGGTGACAAAGTCCTGAACTAGGGTAGTTACTGTGTGAGTGGAGAGGACGATAGGTATCACAGATGTAGACACTGAATGCACAGGACTTGGCAGCTGGGTATGGAATACAACAGAGAGTGATGAGTCAAGGATGGAGTTATTAATCTGGGTGACTGAAAGGATGGTGGTGCCATCAACAGAAATCAGGAAATTTGGAAGAAAGTTAGGTCTTGAGGAAAATGAGTTCCTTTTCAGATACGTTAAATTTGAGATTCTGGAAATATCCAAATGGCAATTGGTCATATAGGACTGGAGTCAGGAAAGAGGTAAGACCTAGATATATAGATTTGGGAGTAATTATGATAGAGATGATAACTGAACCCATGGGAGCTTCAATGACATCACCAAGAGAGTACATAGTGGATGGATCCTTGGGTTATACTCATAGTTAGGATACATCTGCATGTCAATGAGGATCCAGCAAAGAAGACTGAGAAGGAATGGGCAAATAAATAGGAAAAAAGCTAAGAGAGCAGTGTTAGGAAAACCGAGAGAAGAAAGAATTTCCAGGTTAGAGAGGATAGTCAACAGCGTCTAATACTACAGAGAGATCAAGAACTTGAACCCTAATCTCCTGATTTGTAGACTAAAGTTCTGACCACTGGACTACACTTCAATGTGTAGTTGAAATTGTGAAGCACTTGATAAAATTTCTAAAACAGTGGGAAAGGGAAGGGTTGTGGCTAGTAGGTATAATTTAACATGAGTTATAGTTAAAAAACATCACTTGTTATTTCAGTTCCTTACTCACCCTGGCAGGAGAAATCATTTGAAAGAGTGTCAAGTATGTGAGATCTAAAAATACAAAGATGCGGCAAGCCTTCAATAGCAATAATGCCTTGAGGCTCTCTTGGGAACAAGACAAATAAGCCCACCAATAGGCCTTCTTCCTTTGTCAAGATCCTTGCAACCTTGACTGAATGCACCCCTCTCTCCATAGAAGTAAAGGAGATGGACGATATTCAAGGCTATAAGTTGTTTTCAAGTGGTTAATTTCAAGAAAAGCTACAATTCTAGTCAATGATATGAAAATACTGTTCTTTGCAAAGATACTGTCTCACTAAAGAGCTTCTGAGGAGAAGAGTTAATCACCCTAGTTAACATATTTTTTTCTCCTGTGCATTCTGGTAAAAGGGAGGAGTCTTTAAATTATCTGAAATATCTAGTTATTCCTAGACTCCATGTGTCAGTAAAATGGAATTACAGAGTTGGTAGACATGCTATATACTGATCATCTAGTTCAGGGGTTCTTAATTTAGGGTCAGTGAAATTGTTTTATTGTTATTGCTTTAAATATTTGATAACTGTATTTCAATACAATTGATTTCTTTTATAATCCTATGTATTCTATTTTATGTATTTAAAAACCTTACTCTGAGAAGAGGTCCACAGGTTTACCAGACATACAAATACAGTTAAGAACCTTTGGTCCAGTTCAACCCCCTAATTTGATAAATGAAAAAACTGAAGGCTAAAGGAGGAGAGTGACTTGCCCATGGTCACATAGCAAGTTCATGCCTGAGCCAGTAAAACAACCCAGTTTTCCTGATTTCTCACCAATATTAAATATCTATTAAATATCATTTAAATATTTAATCAATTAAATATCATCAATCACTATTGAATCAAATCCTGGTTTTATCTCAGCCTTAGGTAGAACATTACCTTCAAACTCACTCTGAACCGTTACTGGAGTGGGACTCATCCATAGCCCCATCACTTTCACCAGTTTTATGAGCTGTCAAAACCTCTGCACCCTTCCTTCTGCTCTGCTTTGAACTGCACAAAGAAAAAAAACTATGTCTATGGTGAATCTCTCTCAGAAAGGCCTCAGTTATTTTCCTTACCCTGAGCACTAATAGCTCCTGGAGTTTTATCCTTTCACTAAGGAGGATCAGAATTATTGCATACCTTTTTCTTGTCAGTGATGCCTGTGTATATCATTTCTTCCAGTGGGATGGGAACAATCTTCCCCATCTCTCTTAACCCTTCACTCTTTGCCTTTTACAGGCTGATGTTTACTAAAAATTTTAGATTGCTTTATAGTCAGTTTACTATGAGTTTTACTGGCTTGATTTCTGATAAAGAAACTAGTAGTTACTAAAATTCTGGTCAATATCACAATACTGAGAGAGAAGCCAAAATGGCAAGAGAGAAGCCAGGAAGTTGCCTGAGCTCTCCACAGTTTCCCTCAGAAACAACATTAAATCAGGGTTATAAAAGAATTCTAGAGCGAGTGAACCCACAAAAAGACAGAGTGAAACCATTTTCCAGCCCAATATAACTTAGAAGGACTTTAGGAAAGGTCTCTCTACTTGGGCAAAAGGGGAGTGAAGCCCAGCCCAGGCAGTGTCTGGGCAAGCCAGATGGAGACTCTCAGTCACAGCACATATCAGCACCTGAGGCCCAACAGTCCTGGCTCAGCAGGCCAGCTGTGAGGCCTCTAGCCCCAGAGCAGCAGGCAAACTGCCAGCCCCAGAATCCAGGGCACAACAGGTGTGACTAGGCTAGGCCACCCTAGCACTGTGATCAAGCTGCCAGACTCAAAGGCCCCAGTACAGCAAGCCAGTGATCAGGCCTCTGGCCCCCAATTCAAGAAGCTTGGGACAGTGTCCCCTGTACCCCAGAAGCAGAGCTCAACTTTTAAAAATAAGCAAAAACCAAAAAGGAACGCTGAACATAGAAAGCTACCATGGTGACAGGGAAGACCCAAACACAAAGGCAGAAGAGTACAACAATGTCAAAATGCCTACATGGGAAGCCTCAAAGGGGAATATGAATTGGTTCCAAGTCCAAAAAGTCCTCTTTGAAGAGCTCAAAAAGGATTTTAAAAATCAAGTAAAAGGCGTAGAAGAGAACTTAGGAAAAGAAATAAGAGTTACATAAGAGAATTATGAAAAGTCAACAGCTTGGAAAAGAAAGCAAAAAATTGAATTAAGAAAACAATTCCTTAAAAAATAGAATTGGCCAAATGGAATAAAAACCCACTGAAGAAAACAACTCCCTTAAAAGTAGAATTGACCAAATGGAAAAGGAGGTAAAAAAGCTCACTGAAGAAAATAATTCCTTAAAAATTAGAATTGGCCAAGTAGAAGCTAATGACTTTATGAGACATCAAGAATCAGTCAAATTAAATCAAAAGAATGAAAAAATAGAAGAAAATGTAAAATACCTCATTGGAAAAACAATCGACCTGAAAAATAGATCCAGGAGAGATAATTTTTAAAAAAGAGCCTGTACATCATCTTTCAAAAACGTATCAAGTAAAGCTGCTCTGATATCCTAGAACCAGAGGATAAAATAGTCATTGAAAGAATGAAAGTCACTGAAAGTCAATCACCTCCTGAAAGAGATCCCAAAATGAAAACTCCAAGGAATATTGTAGCCAAATTCCAGAACTATCAGGTCAAGGAGAAAATACTGCAAGCAGTCAGAAAGAAACAAATCAAATATCAAGGAGCCACAGTCAGGATTACACAGGATTTAGCAACGTCTACATTAAAAGATCAGAGGCCTTGTAATATATTCCAGAAGGCAAAGGAGCTTAGATTACAACTAAGAATCAACTACCTGGCAAAAATGAGCATAATCTTACAGGGTAAAAGATTAACATTCAATGAAATAGGGGACTTTCAAACTTTCCTGATTAAAAGACCAGAGCTGAACAGAGAATTTGATCTTTAAATACAAGACTCAAGAGAAGCATAAAAAGTTAAACAGGAAATTAAAAAAACCCATGGAATTCAATAAAGTTAAACTGTTTACATCCCTACATGGGAAAATGATACTTGGAACTCTTAAGAACTGTATCTCTATTAGGGCAGTTAGAAGGAATATACTTAGACAATGGGTGTTAACTGAGTTGACTTTGATGTATTGATAAAAAAAATTTATGAAGGAGTGAAAAGCATTCTACTGGGAGAAGATGAAAGGGGAGGCAGAATCCCCAATTAAACACCAAATCAGAAATTCTGAAAATCAAGGGAGAGATTAATAAAATTGAAAGTAAGAAAACTATTGAACTAATAAATAAAACTAAGAGCTGGTATTATGGAAAAAAACACAATAAAATAGATAAATATTTGGTAATTTGATTTCAGAAAAGAAAGAAGAAAACAAAATCACCAATATCAAAAATGAAAAGGGTGAATTCACCACCAATAAAGAGGAAATTAAAGTAATTAATAGGAGTTGTGTTACCCAACTGTATGCCAATAAATCTGACAATCTAAATGAAATGAATATTTACAAAAATAGAAGAAGAAATAAAGTACTTAAATAACCCAGTCTTAGAAAAAGAAATCAAACAAACCATCTATGAAATCCCTAAGAAAAAAATCTCTAGGGCCAGACGGATTTACAAATGAATTTTTTTTGGTGAGGCAATCAGGTTTAAGTGACTTGCCCAGGGTTACACAGCTAGCAAGTGTCAAATGTCTGAGGCAGGATTTGAACTCAGGTCTTCCTGACTCCAAGGCCAAAGCTCTACCCACTGCACCAATTAGCTGCCCCATAAGTGAATTCTACCAAACATTTAAAGAACAATTAATTCCAATACTATACTTATATAGAAAATAAGCAAAGAAGGAGTGCTACCAAATTCCTTTTATGACATGATTATGGTACTGATACCTAAATCAGGAAGAGCCAAAATAGACGAACAAAATTATAGACCGATTTTCCTAAAGAAAATTGATACAAAAAATTTAAATAAAATATTAGCAAATAGATTACAGCAATTTATCACCAGGATAATACACTATGACCAGGTGGGATTTATACCAAGAATGCAGGGCTAGTTTAATATTAGAAAAACTATTAGCAAATTGACCGTGTCAATAACAAAACCAACAGAAATCATATGATTATTTCAGTAGATGCCAAAGAGGCTTTTGACAAAATACAGCACCCAATTCCTACTAAAAACACTAGAGAGCATAGGAATAGATGGAGTTTTCCTTAAAATGATAAGTAGTATCTATCTAAAATCATCAGCAAAGGGGCAGGTAGGTGGCACAGTGGATAGAGCACCAGCCCTGAAGTCAGGAGGACCTGAGTTCAAATCCGGCCTCAGACCAAACACTTCACATTTACTTGCTGTGTGACCCTGGGCAAGTCACTTAACCCCAACTGCCTAAAAATCCAAATAAATAAATAAATAAATAAATGAACGAATAAACAAATAAATAGATAAATAAATAAATAAATAAAAAATGGATGAATGAATGAATGAATGAATGAATGAATAAATAAATAAATAAAATCAGCAGCAAGCATTATCTGTAATGGGGATAAGCCAGAAGCCTTCCCAATAAGATGAGGGGTGAAGTAAGGATACCTATTATCACCACTATTATTCAACATTATACTAGAAATGTTAATTTTAGCAATAAGAGAAGAAAAAGAAATTGAAGGAATTAGAATAGGCAATGATGGTATACTACAGAATCCTAGAGAATCAATGAAAAAACTACCTGAAATAATTAACAACCGTAGCAAAGTTGCAGAGTATAAAACAAACCTACATAAATCATCAGCATTTCTATATATTACCAACAAAGCGCAGCAGCAAGAGATAGAACTAGAAATTCAATTTAAAATAACTGTAGACAATATAAAATATTGCCAAGGCAAACCCAGCAACTATATGAACACAATTACAAAATACTTTTCACTCAAATAAAGTCAGCTCTAAACAACTGGAAAAATACCAATTGCTCATGGGTAGGTTGAATTAACATAATAAAAATGACAATCCTACTTAATTTACTTATTCGGTGCAATACCAAACTACCAAAAATTATTTTATAGAGCTAGAAAAATATAACAAAATTCATCTTGAAGAACAAAGGTCAAGAATATCAAGGGAATTAATGAAAAAATGCAAAGGAAGGAGGTATGGCTGTACCACATCTAAAACTACTTTATAAAACAGCAATCATCAAAACTATTTGGTACTGGCTAAGAAATAGAGTGGTGGATCAGTGGAATAGTTTAGGTACACAAGACACAGTAGTAAATGACTGTAGTAGTGTACTGTTCCATAAACCCCAAAATTCCAGCTCATGGGATGAGAACTCATTATTTGACAAAAACTGCTGGGAAAAATGGAAAATAGTTTGGCAGAAACTAGTCATAGATCAGCATCTCACACCATATACCAAGATAACGTCAAAATGGCTACATGATTCAGACAAAAAAGGTGACACCATAAGCAAATTAGGAGAGCAAGGAATAATTTACCTATCAGATCTATGGAGAAGGGAAGAAATTATGACCAAACAAGAGTTAGAGAATATTATGAAATGCAAAATTGATAACTTTGATATACTGAATTAAAAAGGTTTTGCATAAACAAAGCTAGTGCAACCCAGATTAGAAGGAAAACAGAAAGATGGGAAACAATCTTTACAGTAAATGTGTCTGATAAAGGCTTCGTTTATCAGATATATAGAGAACTGAGTCAAATTTATAAGAATATACATTATTCTCCAACTGATAAATGGTCAAAGGATATGAACAAACAGTTATCAGAAGAAGAAATTAAAGCTATGTATAGTCATATGAAAAAATTCTCTAAATCACTACTGATTAGAGAAATGCAAATCAAAAAGACTCAAGGTACAACTTCACACCTATCATATTGGCTAATATGACAGAAAATGAAAATGATAAAATGTTGGAGAAGATGTGGGAAAATTGGGACACTAATGTACTGGTGGTGGAGTTGTGAACTGATCCAACCATTCTGGAGAGCAACTTGGAATTATGGCCAAAGGGTAATCAAACTGCATATGATTTGATCCAGCAATACCACTACTAGGTCTGTATCCCAAAAAGATCATAAAACAGGGAAAAGGACCTACATGTACAAAAATATTTCTAAGCAGCTCTTTATGTGGTAGCAAAGAACTGGAAACTGAGGAGATGTCCATTAATTGGGGAATGGCTGAACAAGTTGTGGTATATGAATGTCATGGGATACTATTGTGCTATAAGAAATGATGAGCAGGCAGACTTCAAAAAACCTGGAAAGACATACATGAACTGATGCTGAGTGGAGTGGGCAGAACCAGGAAAATACTGTACACAGTAACAGCAACATTGTGTGATGATCAATTATAATTGACTTAGCTCTTCTCAGTAATTCAATGATCTAAGATGATAATCCCAAAAGACTCAGGATGCAAAATGCTATCCACATCCAGAAAAAGAACTATGGAGTCTGAATGTAGATCAAAGCATACTATTTTCACTTTTTTTTTGTTTTTCATTTTTCAGGACTTTCCCCTTTGTTCTGTTTCTTCTCTCACAACATGACTAATGTGGAAATATGTTTACATAATTGAACATATATAACCTATACCAGATTGCTTACTACCTTGGGGAGGTGGGATGGGAGGGAAGGAGAGAGAAAAAATTTGAAACTCAAACTTTTATAAAAAAAATGAACATTGAAAATTATATATGTAATTTGAAAAAAAAATACTATTTCCAAAAGTATATCTATATCTGTATCACAATACCTCTTTTATCAACTAAAAGTTCTAGTCCAGTGCAAATAACAATCAGAGCTAACAATTTTATAGTACTTTGAGTACTGGAAAGGGCTACATGCGTTATCTTATTTGATACAACAATCTAGTGGTAAGTGATGATGATGATGATGATGATGATGATGATGATGATGATGATGATTCTCTCTTTTACAGAAGAGGAAACCACCTTAAGAAATAAAGTAACTAGTCTATGATAAATAAGCATCCAAGACAATGGCTAAACCCAGTTCTTCTTGACTCCAAGTATAATGAAAATAATTAGTGTTCTCATGCTGTACTATTTCATTCGGGTCATATCTCACATCAGCTTTCAAAGATTGATTTATCATCTCTATGCAGATGATTCACAGATCTATACATTTAGCCGTATTCACTCTCTAGAGTTTTAACTCCATACCAGCAACTTTCCTTTTCTTTTTGTTGTTTAGCAGTTTTTTAGTCATGCCTGATTCTTCGTGATCCCCTCTCACTTCTCACCTGAGCCATTATAGTAGCCTTCTAAATAGCCACCCTGGCCCAAGTTTCTCCTAACTGTAAGTCACCTTGGCTTAGCTGCCAAAGTGATTTTCCTAAAAGGTAAGTCTGACCACATCACCCTCTTGCTCAATAAGCTCCAGTTCCTCCCTCTTAGCCCCAGGACCAAATAGAAAGACTCCTGTTTGACATTTAAAGCTCTTCATAACCTTGATGTTTCCTTTTTAATCTTATCCTTTATTCCCTTCCACACAGTCTACAATCTATCTACCCTAGCAGTTCTTCAAATATAGCATTTTATCATCTCTGTCTCTACATTTGGACTGACTTTCCTCTATGTCTACAATGATCTGCCCCTCACCTCCTGACTTCCTTCAAGATTTAGCTCAAATGGTACCTTTTGCAGGCCTCTCAAGTCTCCCCAGCTGCAAATGTCTTTTCCTCTTAGATTGCCTTCTTTCTACTGTGTATATATCTTATGTACAGTATCTCATGTATAGTATGTATAATATCTTATGTACAGTAGCTCAAAATAAATGTGAGATGTGCAAATTCAGAGACATCTCCACTCCAAGTTACAATTCTACTTAAATTAATTTACTTATTCAGTTCCATACCAATCAAACTACCAAAAATTATTTTATAGAGCTAGAAAAAAATAACAAAATTCATCTACCTATGGTAGAGCCTTCCAAGCTCGTATTGGTCTGATTAGCCATAGCTTAGACATACCGTACCTTGACCCCAACATAATGATGTCATTTTGGTCCTCTCTGAGCACTAAAGACAATAATTAACTAACTCTATATATCCCTTATATATAGTATTACATACTTTTATGCATAGTAGGCACATACTTACACATAAGTAATATTCTAAGTATGTATGTGTCTATATATGTGTCTATATACATGTGTGTGTGTGTAGATGTGTGTGTGTAGGTGTATGTGTATATGAATATGTACACCCAGTTATTTACATGGTTTCTCATCCATTAGAATGTGAATTTCTTAAGGGACAGGACTCTTTTTGCTATTCTTTGTATTCCCAGCCCTTATCATAGTCTTACACAGTAAGTGTTTAATAAATGTATGTTACCTTAGTGACTGACTTGGTAAATAACTGTTGATTAAGACATAGCATGGCAGGAGAAAGAGCCTGACATTAAGAATCCTAATAGATATCCAAATTCTAGTTTTAGCCCTGTGTGTCCTGGGGAAAGTCATCCATCTTCTCTAGGCTTTAGTTTTCTCATTTCTAAAGTGAGGGGCCTGACATGCACATGGCTGAAGTCCCTCCCCAATCTCTGAACTCTGATGTATCGAATGACTGATTCTGCGAGTAGCTCATGTGATCAGATTTGATCAAATGGATTCTCCCACCTGTTATTCAAGATGAAGGTCTGATTTGAAATAGAATATATATGCCCTTGCCTAAATGAGAAATTACCTGGTGATAAGAAGTAACACTCCCCCAAATACACATAGACTAAGAACTTCCTTCTTTGGCTGAGACCAGAGAATATGAAATACAATTTGGTTTTAAATAAGGTAGAATTTATGTTCATGTTGGTGCTGAGTAGGAATAATACCTCCAGCTGTATAGAAATAATAATAATAAAAGTAGTAGCAGTAGTTCATCTGTATGTGAAACTTTATGGTTGCAAATCACTTTCACAGAAATTGTTGTGGAGTGAGTATTGGTTTTGGAGTCAGAAGACCTGAGTTCAAATTATCGGCTCTGCCATTTATTGTGACCTTGGGCAAATAACTTAGCATACCTGTAAAATGATAGTCTCCTTCCAAGCCTCAATCCTATAACAACTGTGTGAAGCAGACAGGAAAGGTATTATTAACCTGATTTTACAAATGAGAAAAATAAAGCTGAAGAGATATATCTGAAGTCACATAGCTAGTAACTGACGTGGGACTTGAACTCACATTTGTGATTTCAAGTCCAGTAATACATTCTGTTTTAAAGGGGTGCGTGTGTGCATTTGTGTGTGTGTGTGTGTGTGTGTGTGTGTGTGTGTTTTCAAATAAAAATTCAGGCTATGATGGCAGGTACACACATCCTTTTAATTGTCCTTGCCTACAACACTACGGTGCTGCAAATCTGTGGGAAGCAAAACCTTGTTGCCAAGGAACTCCATTTTTTTAAAAATGAACAGAGCTCCAGAAAGAGAACTTTTCACAAGAAAATGGCTGTTTTCCTGAAACGCCCTCTCCCAAGAATGTTTTTCAGCCTTCTGTGAAGCGTCAGTGAGCTTCCAAAGTCTTGACTCTGCTTCCAGATTTTCTGTCAACCACGTGAGCATATGTGAGAGTGCATGTGAGGATCCCTCACTCTGGCCTGCAGTTCTGTGAAAATTCTGAGAAGCACAATATAATGTATGCATCCCTCTGCCCCCAAATGGAGAGGAAGCCTGGCAAAATGACTCTAATTGCGGAAGTACACCCTAAAGACTGCTCAGATGGTCAATGAGGAGATTGTAATGTGGTTTCCCAGCTGAGCAGCCTGGAATGTCCTCATGTACAGCATAGCAGAACTGATTTTTTTTTTTAAAGAAGGGGGAAAGATAGTCAAGTCCTCCCCCTGCCCCCCCCACCTCACTCCCACCCCATTGCTGTTGTTGCCTCTCCAAAACACTGGATCTGGCACTTGCTCTGATCCCTGGAGTTTGGTGCATGCTTGATTCACAGACTGCAGCATGTCTGCACCAGATGGCCTGGAGTTAATGAACACAAACTCATCACTTTTGCTCACCAGGGAAATGTGCAGCTCCATCTGATTTGTACTCTCCCACTAAAAATATTTTAGTATTTTTAGTGAGCATTTTACTGTTACAAAGTGGCACTTTAGGAGAACATTACAAGAACAGAGATTATATAGCAAATTCCATCCTTCCCCAAAGTGCAAAGCGGTCCACATCATCTCTACTCTTTGCAAAGTTAAAGTTAATACATTAGAGGATGGTCCCGGATTCATCAGGACATGGCAATGCTGGCTGTATATTTAGCTCTGCAGGTTCACAAATACTGGATTATGACATTTATAGGAGGTACTATGGCACAATGGGGGAGGGGGAGAGGAGCCTGGGAATAAGGAGACCTGGGTTTAGTCTTATTCTGCTATAAGCTGGCTCTGGAAACTTAGACTCTTTGGACCCCATAGGGTCTCCTATTTTACATAAAATAAAGGGATTGGGCTAAACAATCTCCATGGTCCTTTGCCAGTTCAACATTCTAGGACTGTTTGGGTTCCAACTTAACAAAGGCAATTTTTGTGAGTCTCAGGTGTGCTGGATACATTTTAGAAAGCATCCAGGTAATATCCATCATAATGCACTCAGGGAGCTCTCCCTTTTTTGTTTTGTTTTGTTTTGTTTTTGTTTCTTCGTAAGTGCATTTTGTCAAAGTAAATGAACCTTCAGTCTTCAATGCCAGCAGTTAAAACAGAATGGGCAACCAACTTCTCTGAAGTAAATTACCCAGTACAGAGGAAAAACAGCAGAAAGAGGGAGGTATCATGCACACCTCACCTTTACCATTTTTTCTCCTGCAAGCTGCTGGCTATTTTTGTGTTGTTGATCTTGAGGTTTTGGGGGAAGAGGAAGGAGGGAGGGTTTTGATGGCCTTTGCAAATGCCATTAGGATGACTGAAGTGTGGAATAGGGAAGGAAATGGTAATTCCCACTCAATGAGACCAAAGAACTGGATTGGAGCTCAGCCCCAGCTCTGTTCTCTTGCTCCCTCTTTGCAGGTATAAACAGCACATAATCAAGTGGTTATTGTTTTTTTAAATTATAAGAGATGACATTTGATCTTTATGACAACCATGTAACACAGATGGTATAAATATCATCTCCATTTTACAGATGACAAAACTAAGACTGAGAGTTAAGGGACTTACCCAAGTCCCACAGCTAGTAAATATCAAAGCTGGGGCTCAAACTCAGGTCTTGTTATGCCCAGTCCAGAGTTTACGCTGCTCTACGCATGGCTATCTCTCCTTAAAAGTAGGGCAATCACATACACAAGCACCAGAAAAACATAACAAAATGCAACAAATACGTACTTAAATAGCTTCACATTTTAATTGCTTGTTATAATGTGGCTGGCTGATGCTGATTAACAGCTCAATCATGTGCAGTTTGAGCCTTGCCCATCCTACTTGCCACTGCTTCATTCTGCCCTAGCAGATCTCAGGCAGCAAATGCCAATATGCAAAATGTGTCCTGTGCTTTGGAAGTGCCTGCATCACACCAGACATTATATCTGGGAAGAAATATAGACATCATTGAGTCTGATCCCCTCTCATTTTACAGATGAAGAAATCCTCATGTGGCTGCTTTGCATCCACTTTGCCATTTTTAAATAACTGGAGAGGGGACAGGGATATTTCTGTCTGGACCCCAAAGGGACAATATTCTCAAATGCCCCAATGCACTTGTAGCCTTGATTCATTGTCTTGGTTTATTTAATAGTGTGAAAATCTTAAAACAGAAGGAAAACTGGAAGCTAAACTGAGAACAAAATGTTTTTGTTTGTTTGTTTTGGGTTTTTTGGGGTTTTTTTGCTCTAACGATTACAAAAAGTATCAGGCTGCTTTATTTTGTAGCAACTACAATGTGTGATCTTCAAGGACACAATTCAATCCCAAGTTAATTTGGGATGAAGAAAATTTGGGGATATCACTAAATAAGCAGAAAAATAGTAACTCTGGGGTACAGTGTGCAACAAGCAATAAGCGTTACGTACCAGGTGCTGTGCTAAGCACTGGAGATAAAAATATAAGCAAAAAGAAAGACCAGCCACTGACCTCAAAGAGCTTCCTTTTTAATGGGGGGAAAACACCCCACAAAAGGGAGCTAAAAAGCTGGTGGGCAGGGGACCAGGCACTTGTGTATATTGGGGGAAGGGCATGGTATTAAAAGTACAGAAAGTCAGAAAAGCCAGAGAGGAATGAAAGTTGGCTGGCTTCACCTTTCCTACCCTCTACCAATCTTTTCAGCTAATGTAAATTCTAGGTTGCATTAAGAGGGTCATAGCTTCCAGGAACAGAGTGGTGGTCATCTTCCTTTCCTTTGCTCTGGTCAGACCTCATCTGGTGTATTGTGTTCACTTGTGGGCAATACTGTTTAAGAAGGATGCTGATAAATAGAAGTGTATCTAGAGGGAGCTAACTACAATGGTCAATCAGTCAACCAACTGGTGGTAGTGGTGAAGAGTCATGTCCACATCATATGAGAATCAATTGGGAAAAAATGAGGGTGTTCAGTTTGGAGAAGGGCAAACTCAAGGGCAACATGATAGGTATTTTCAAGTATTTGAAGGGCTGAGACATGGAGAAAGGATTATATTTGTTCTGTTTGGTTCCAGAAGACAGAAGTAGAAGCAATGCTTTAAAGTTGCAAAGGGGGGAAATGTAGGCTTAATGTCAGGAAAACCTTCCTAAAAATTAGAGCTGTCCAAAAGTAGAATGGCCTGCCTTGAACGGAAGTGGGTTCCTTCACATTGGAGGTTTTCAACAAGAAATTAGATGACCATTTATTGTTGGGGGATTTTTTTGTGTGTAGGGGTTGAACTGGACGAACATTGAGGTTCCTTTGAATTCTCAGATTCCGTGATTTTATGTAGACAGATATTTATATATATGTATATACATTATATATGATTGTGTGTCTATTCCACAAAAATGAAAATGAGATTATAATTCATAAATAAAAAGATCTGTGCAGGGAACGATAAGATTCTTCTCTTCATATATCCTGTAAGGTGCAACCAGTGATAAGGTAAGCTATATATTTAAGAAAACCTGTGGTCAACTGAGTTAATAAACGCATAGGGCAGTGGATTTGGGGTGAGAAGAGTTGGGTTCAGGACCCAACTCTGCCATGAAGAAGTTGTGTCATATGAACTTGACAAAGTCACTTTTACAGCTCAAACTCAGTTTTCTCATCTGTAAAATGGGAGATTGCCTGGATCACATTTATTATTGTGAGGCTCAGAAGAGCTTATGTATGAAATGAAGGGTGTATATAGTTACACTACTTATAATTGTAGGCACATTCATAATTATAAGTTACCTCTACACTTAGTTCAGCAGTACAGAATATTAATCACATAGGGATCTCCAGTATACCAATGCTCCAGTGAACACTTCTGTAATGATGCCATTAACATCACAGATTCCCTTTCCAGAAAGCTCAATCTTTTCTTTTTCTGTGTTCTCTGCCAGAGCAAGTCCAGTTTTATTTTCTCAATGTTATTTCAACAAAAGTTGCATTTTCTTAGAAGCAGTTAACAACTTTAGGTGGGATATGTCAGTATTCTTAAACTCCCTTTAAAATGCTTCATGCATCAGTAATCATGGTAACAAAGGCAAGCAAATCTGCTAACAGCATAGATGCTGATGCTATAAAATACTATCTTGACTTTTTAAAAGCCAACATATAAAGACATTCAATGGTATATATAATTATTGGTATCTACCATCATCATGTATAATTATGCATTATCTAATTATAATAAAAGTACTATTTGAGCAGATTCAGTAAGCACATTGTGTATTAATTACAATTTTTTTTGGGCTGGCAATCTTTACAGTGCTGGCATTCCCCAAATGTTTTTCTATCAAATCACAGAAATGCATGAGCTAAAATAAATGTACCTCATTTTTTAAAACACTAGATTTAAAAAGTTTTTTAAATAGAAGTGAGACTTTTCCCTTTGGACTATCGTGGCTTTGAAGGCTATTTGATGACCATACTGACTACCTTAGTTTTTTCTCCCCCTATATCCTAGTTACTTACTGGCTCTAAATCCTGCCACCCAAGCTCTACTCCCAATATAAGTAGATAATAGAGGGAGTTATCTGGTGAGAAAGTATCTTAGAATGTTTTCAATTCAATTTGTTAAATTCTCTAGATTAGAGTATTATATAAATGCTTATAGTAATAATAATTACTGTTATTATTTCTGACTTAAGGATTTCAATCTGAGTCCCAGTAGTCTTTGATTTTAAACTAGGAAACAGAAAGTTGGCCAAAGAGGCTACAACTAATTTCAAAATAAGAAATTCTCTTGGAAGAGGTCCCCAGGTCAGAAAAACAGGAAAAAAATACACCAATTTACCTTATTTCACTGATGAGGGAGCAAACAAAAAATGATAGTTCATATAATTGGCTCAATCTGTGATTTCAACATGGGTGCTCCCTCCATTGGTACAGGTAATATCATAATATGCCTTCTCATTCATGTCTTTCCATAAACATTCCATAAAGGAGTCATGATAAAGTCCTGGGGTTCTATCCCAGGCTATTTTGTTATTTCAAGAATACTAATGTAAGAATCAAGTCTTCTATCTACAGTCTCTCTTTATTTCTACCAGGCCAGTCCACCTTATTTTCCAATCATTTCATCTTTTATAAGTTTTGATACCCCTTTGTGTGGTGTGGGGCAAAGGGGAGGATACAAAGAGAGTATTTTGCTCAGATAGCAGCTGGACCTCTACATGTCCTTTCTACCACAGAGCTTCTATGATTCTCTGTCTTTTATGTCATCCCTTGTGCTTATCATTGATGGAAATATGTTTTACCTAATTATACAAACATCCATCATACTCCTCTTCATTACTCTTTGGGTCATCTTGCATTTTGTTTCTTCTGAGATTATGAGGTTCCATGAATTCCACTGAACATTACCAGGAGGTTTCATGCCAAAATTGAAATGAAATTTACTAAGCTATATGCCTCTGTTAATATGATTTTGTGTTCCTGTGATACTACGACTTTAACATGAACTCTAAGCATCTATCCGCTAGTTCTACCTAAGCAAAACATAGTACAAAATAATTAAGAAGCCTGAAGAAATAAGTAAATGCATGTATGGCTCCATGAGCATGCTCAATCAATTTCATTCATTCATTCAAAAAACAATCGATGACAAAGTACTGTGCTAGGCATTGTGGAAGGTTAAAAAAACCAGTTTCTACCTTCAAAGACCCTATAGCATGGTGACAGAAGTCAAACTCTGTGTTCTTTTCCCTCATTAAGCCACATGTTACAGTGGAAAGAATCATAATTTTGGGGTCACGAGACTTGATTCTTCTGCTTAGTACATATGTGACCTTGGCCAATCCACTTAGCCTCAAATTCCTCCTCTGCAAAAAGATGGGTTTGGACTAAGTGAATTTTAAGATCTCTTCCAGGTCTAAATCTATGATCTGATGATTTCTATTTACTGAAATTCTACACATCTTTATTTTATTTTATTTTTAGGCCATTGGGATTAAGTGACTTGCCCAGGGTCACATAGCTAGTAAGTGTCAAGTGTTTGGTCTGAGGCCAGATTTGAACTCAGGTCCTCCTGACTTAAAGCCTAGTGCTCTATCCACTGTACCACCTAGCTGCCCCCTACATATATATCTTTTAAGGCCCAAGGTAAGACCTCCTCCATGAAGCCTTCTCTGAAATCATGACACTTCTTTCAGAGGTGATTTCTCTCTGTTCAAAGTTGGGATGGTTAGTTAAAATTTTGGATGGCAGATGTAGTACACAGAATTATTTCAACAAACTGGAATAATGGGTTGAGTCCAAAAGTGAAATTTAATAGGGATAAAGATACAATTCTGCTATTGTATTAAAAATTAACAAGTACAGGATGGGGGAAGTATGGCTAAGCAAGCAACAGTTTATGTGAAGATTTTCAGGTTTCCTTAGAGTGGTAAACTCAATATGAGTCACCGGAGAGATATATCATAAAAATTAACACAATTTTGGGCTGCATTGAGAGAGGCATAATGCCCAAGCCAAGGGAGTTAATGGCCCTTCTGAACTCTGCCCTGATCAGATTGTATCTGGAGGACCCGTTCTGGTCACCATACTTTAGGAAGGATATTGACCAATCACAGCACATCCAGAAGACAACAACCAGGATTACCTGAGGATGTGAAAGTGACATATGAGAATCTAATCTAATATATATAGCCCAGAGGTAAAGTCCCTTAGCACTGAGGTGACAGTTGTCTTCAAGGACTGTCACCTCTAAGAGGATGTCACTTAGACTGTTTGGCGAGAGAGGATAAAACTAGGAACTATGGGTGGAAGTTTTAGATGGGGCAGATTTAGACTTGATATAAGGAAAAACAACAATTACAGCTATCCAAAAGTGGAATGGGCTACTTTGGAAGGAAAGGATTTTCCCTCTCACTACAGGCCTTCAAGTAGCTAGGTGGCACAATGGATGGTATGCTGGGTCTGGAGTTAGGAAGACCTGAGTTCAAATCTAACTTCAGACACTCACTGCGTGGCTGGGGCAAGCCACTTCACCCTGTTTGCCTCAGTTTCCTCATCTATAAAATGAACTGGAGAAGGGAATGGCAAACCACTTCAAGATCTCTGCCAAAAAAACCCAAATGGAATCACAAAGAGTCAGATACGACTGAACGTCCAAATAACGGGAAAAGTTCAAGTATAAAATGGGGAGAGTAACACCTACCTTGCAGGGTAATTGTGAGGATCAAATGAGATAATACTTGTAAAGCACTTAGGATAGTGACTGGTACATACTGGGTATTATATAAATGCTTATTCCTTCTTCTCCCCTTCAAATAGCAGCTAAATGGCCATATGTCAGAGACAACACAGAGGGGATTCTTGATCAGGGACAGGTTGGACTTGGTGGGATCTGATTTCCTTTTCAGCTCTGAGACTATATGGTTCTGAATTAGTGTAGTAATTCATTTTGGCCTATCTGACAGTTCTTAGCATATGCATCTTTGAAACAGAATCTTTAGCTTCCTTTAAAGCTCCGTTTAAATGCGAACTCCTACAGGTAGCCTATCTTGATTTCCTCAGCTGCTAGTGGCCCCACTCCTGAAATTAGTGTATATATTTCTCCCCAGGATTTGCATAATTTCTCCTGAGTAGACTACCCTCTTGAGGACACAGACTACTTTGTGTGTGTGTGTGTGTGTGTGTGTGTATGTGCGTGTATTTGTGTGTGTGTCTAACACCTCGCATATACACATGTATAACCTGTATCAAGATGCTTGCCTTTTTGATGAGGGTGGGTGGGGAGGGAGGAAGGGAGAAAATTTGTAACCCAAAGTTTTAAAAACACATGTTGAAAATAAAAAATTTTTAAAAATGTTAAAAACTGTTTTTACACGTAGTTGGAAAAAATAAAATATAAAATTAAAAATTAATAAAAAAAAAAACCTAACACCTCGCATAGTGCCTGATACATAGTATTTAATAAACGCTTGCTGCCTGAATGCACATTCTTTAGTGTGACTCAATGTATTTCTCTGAGAAGATCCTTCCCAAGTCCTGCGTCTCACCACAGAGAAGCATGTGCAAACTGGTGTGGCGTAGAGTGGACTGAGCTTAGGACTTGATTGTCAAGATTTTCTAGCATCCAAAAATGTACACTCTTTTTGGTCTCTGAACTAATGTGATTATTGAATTTCTAGGGATGCCAAAGGGACACTCAGTAGGGATGGACATTGTTAATGGTTCAGCATTTTGTTAAGAAATTTTTTGTTTTGTTTTAAAATAAGTTTTAATTGATGTCTTGTTTATATAACCACAGTTTTCCCCAGATCTCTCCCTCTCTCCCTCCTAGAGAGCCCCACCATGTAAAAATATTTTTAAAGACAAGAAAAAGAAAAAGAGAAAAAAGTCAGCAAAACTAATCAATATATCACAAGAGTCTGAATTGATGTGCAGTATGCCACACTTACAGACCTCTCACCTCTACAAAGCGGTGGGGGTGAAGGAATGTCTTCTTTGGAGTCATGCTTTTTCTTTGCAATTTTGCAATATTCACTTCAGTTTGTGTGCATGTGTTTGTGTGTGGTTGTTCTTTCCATTTACATTGCTATAGTCATTGCATATATTGTTTTCTTGGCTCTGTTCACTCTGTATCAGTTCATATAGCTTTTCCATGCTTCTCTATATTCATCCGATTTTTCATTTCTTACTGCACAGTGATATTCCATTACATTTATATATCATAATTTGTCTAATGTGACAATTTATCAACCATTATTTAAACATCAGCATAATATTTAAAAATTTTTGTGAATATATCCAGTAGGAAAACCACTGGATTTGAGCTCTGCCGCTCACTAGCTTTGTAACCTTGGGCAAGTCACTGAACTCTGGACCTACTTTAGGTGTAAAATGTGCAAGATTTCTCTCCCAGCTCTAAAGGTCTAATCCTAGTATCCAGTACAACTGTTTTTGGTCTAAATAAATATTCATGGAGTCACAAAAAAGTCCAAGCTAGAAGATACCTGACAGATCATCTAGTCAAACCCATCATTTTACAGATGAGGAAACTGAGGCTGAGAGTGTGACTTGTCCAGGATCATATAATAATAAGTTACAGAGAGGGAAAGGGAAAACTCAGATCACTTGATCCCATCAGTACTCATTATGAATTTGTATTGGTGCATTGGTCCCTAGAAAGCCAAAAGCACTGACTACCCTTGCAAGGATTCCAGGAAGAATCTGTAACAAATAACTGGAAGGCAGTTGTATACAGAGTTTGCAAATGGAAAGTGCTAAGGAAATTGAATCAACTTTTTTTTTTAAGAGAAAAACACATACTGGAAATAATTTTCAATCATCTTAAATCATTCCATGGTCTAATAACTATAATAATGCCAATTTTTGACTCGTTATAAGGGTTTGTCCCACCTTGAAAACACTGATCATGCTTGCATGACATATAGTGTGGATTGTGGGATTTAATGTGTTATACTAATTACATCCAATTTTAGCTCTACCTTCAGCTTATTGAGAAAGGAGAGAGACATAGCATTCCTAATTAGAGCTTGGAATTCCCCAGCAGAGTTATCTTGCCAGAGCATCCTGAAAATTGTCAGAAATAGGGACAATTATTACATTGGAAAAGACCCTGATGTTGGGAAAGATTGAAGGCAAAATGAGAAGGGGGTGGCAGAAGAGGAGATGGACAGATAGTATCATGGAAGTAATGAACATGAACTCGGACAGACTTCAGGAGATAAAGTAGGATAGAAGAATCTGACGTGCTATAGTCCCTGGGTTCGTGAAGAATTGGACGCAATGACTGAGCAACAAATTACTGTTGAAGACACATTGACACATTGGGATATGGCTCAGTGTGAGTGTCTGTGATTGTAACCTGATTTCAGGGATTTATACAACGCTTATCACTTTGAAACTATAAAGCAGAAAAAGGTAAATTATTACCAAGGCAGGACAGCTTATTGTGGAATAAAAGTCCCTAGACTAGGAGGTCAGGGAAATCTGAGTTCTAGGGTCATTTTTGCTGCTACCCTGTTTGGTATCCCTAGGGCAACTCCCCTCCTCTTTCCTTCCTGGACCTTTATGTCCTCATTTGAAAAATGAAAGACTTGTATTGGATTCTTTCTTTGTTTCTTTTTTTTTTTTGGAGGCAATGTGGGTTAAGTAACTTGCCCAGGGTCACACCACTCACTCGCTAGTAAGTGTCTGAGGCCGCATTTGAACTCAGGTCCTCCTAACTCCAGGGTTGGTGCTCTATCTACTGCGCCACCTAACTGCCCAGCTTTGGTGATTTGTTTAGATACACACACACACACAATACACAACTCTAATTAAATCTCTTACCTCTGTATTCCAGTCATACATATTTTGAACATAATTTCTATTACTCTTGCATGCAAGGTATCAGTGGTAGTGCTCTACAGCCTTACTATGCTAAAGCCTCTTACAATTGACTTTTGTGGGTTTTTTTGTAATTCAGTTCAACAGAAACTAATTAAGGGCTTACCATGTGCAAGACATTGTGCTAGGTATCACAGATAACAAGACAAAAAAAGGAGGTACTCCTTGCCCTCAAGGAATTTATATTCTACTATACACAGAGTAAATTTGTAAGCATACTTTTTCTGAGATTATGGTCTTCCAAGAATCAAAGTAATATAGTGTAACCTAGAAAATGGTTGTTTCTTTTTAAAATTTTTTTCTAGCTTATTCTGAACTTAAGAAATAAATCAAGCACTTCCATCACATAGTAGAATACAAAAAAGATTGTACATGAAACTGCAAAACTACTATGTACAACTTATTATTCCTTTTAAATACATAATAAAGAATGTTAATAATAGTGAGAATTCATTTATTCTAAAACATTTATTTATTGACTACTATATGCACAGCACTATATTAAGTGCTTAACCCAAAAGAAATGTGAGATGAGCAAATTTGGAGACATCTCCACTCCAAATGTTCGCGTCGACTATTTGTGCCCAACCTATGGTACAGCGTTCTCAGCTCATGTTGGTCTGATCAGCCACAGGTGGACACACTGTACCTTGACCCCCACATAGGGAAGTCATTTTGGTGCTCTTTGGGAATGGACAACCACCAGTCATAAACTAAGGCCGGGGTGGGGGCACAAAGTTTAAATTAGACTCAGACCCTGCTTCTCTCACGGAACTTCTAGTCTAGCTGGGGGATGACACTAACCAAAAGAGGGCAAGTACTCTGAGATACCAGAAGAAAAGGAGGAAAGTTTCCAGTGAATTAGTTAGATCCTCTATGAAGAGCTTATGGGAAAACAAGGACAAGAATCCCACATGACCCTAAGATAACAACAGTCTGTGATCTTTATGGATGGTGAGAATAACCACTGCCGAAAATCTGGCTCCTTCAATGCATCACATTACGATTATACATACCAATAGTAATAATAGGTTACATTTATATGACACTTTGTGGCTACAAAGCACTTTCACGTGTGATCTCATTTTGAAGCTGTACTTTTAATTTATTTTTTAAAGGGTTTATGAATGAGTAAAATCACCCTAGAAAGTCAAATAAAAGATGCTGGTATTTTGTAACAGCCTTAAAAATGCATGACAGTTTCTAAGCACGGATATCTTGATCTCTCACTGTTCCTCAGGCTTCTTTCTCATTATACGGCTACTAGAGCTTCTTTCCCTCCGTATAGTCTTTTGGTTCATCACCTAATGCTGTTATTTTCCTTCAGAAACCCATCCCTCTGTGGCACTGTTGTGCACACCCCACCTCATACTCTTTTCTTCCATTCTCCCCCCTTGGAGTCCTGTCCTTGTCCCCTCCGGTCCTCTGGGCTTCATTTTCCTCTCCAAGCATAAACACTCTCTCTTTGCACATCCACTCAGGTCATGCTTTCATCCCTCTTCTTTCTTTCATAGCACTCTCACTCCAGTTTCCTGGCCACCTAATTTAGCTCTCCATTTTCAAGTCTTATTAGTCTTGCACCAGAAGCACAAAGACTTGCCGTCATAACAAAGAAAGGGCGCGTTTGTAGGACCACTTTACAAACTGATTTAGCAGAAAGAGGAATACCTAGCTGCATACTAATGGCATTTTAATGACATTTCCTTAATACACTGTTGTTTTCAGGTTAAACTCCTTGAAGATTCTGGTTAATAGCCATATTCCATTTGGATGTGTGGGTGGTTAATATAACCCAATGTAGGAATATTTTAAAATAACATTATTTCTGCATATATGTATGAAAATTATAAAATAATTAATCTAAATGATTTCTTCATATACAATAATATCACTAAGGCTAAATTCATTTTTTCCTTCACATCACTTTTTTTAAACAAAATATTACTGTTGATAATAAAGTTTTTGCATAACCACCAGTGTCCTCTACGATTAGGGCCTTCTATAAGGAAATGACTCTAAGCAAGAGGAATGCTGTAGCCAAAGTCTGATTCTTATGGAAGTCTCCTGTGAAGGCTTAGTTCAAGTGCCACCAGGCTACTGGAAAATTTCCCCAATCCTCCCCATTAGTTAATGCTCTTTCACTCTTCAAATTACTTCATATTTACTTAATTTTGTAAATTCCTCCTCTAGAACATAAGTTTCTGAAGGGCAAAGGCTATTTCTGGTCCTATTCATCCCTACAAAATAGCCCTTATGTTATCTGCTGCTCAGGAGAGTCATATCTGTATCTTTACATACTCATGCAATATTGAAACAAGATCCTGAGATCTTATTTTGGTTATAATGTCAGATATAGAGATAAAAGTAGGCTTTGGGAGCCTGAATTTTCCAGATAACCTGGAGAGTAGTTAGGAGCCGTGGCTTGGGGTACAATGGGGGGCAGGGAGAACCCCTTCCATTTCTAAAATCTGTATGATACTGAGGAACTAAAGTTCATCTGAAGTTATTGTTGTTTACAGCAATAATTTAGGGCAGCCCCCAAGTTCAAGATCAAGGAAGATGGAATGGAGGTGAGTGACAAAGTGATACTATGGCATTGAAAGCACTGTGAAGAGCCCTGAGTGAATGTCAGGGGGTACCATGATTTTTTGTTTAACAGACGAATGATGAGTTTGAGGACTCCTCCAACAGTGTAGATTGTGACTTATCCATCTCTTCACATTCTGTGCAACTGTCCTCCTCATAAATCTTCCATATGTGGTCCACCCAATGTGTTGGGTGGATGTCCTCAATATTTCTTGCTGTTATTTGGATTGTTTTTACCTGGGGCTGGAAAATTTATCTGAAATGACAGTAATAATAATAATAATAGCTAATATTTATAAAGCATTTAGTATGTGCCAGGAACTGTGCTAAGTATTTTATAATTATCTCATTTGATCTTCACAACAACTCTAGGAGGTATTATTCCCATTTTATAGATGAGAAAACTGAGGCAAATTAAGGTTAAATTACTTGTCCAGGGTCAAACAACTAGTAAGTGTCTGAGGCTAGATTTGAATTCAGGTCTAGGGCCTAGGAGTCAACCTCAATTCCTTACTATTTCTCACCTTCAAGATCCAACTGGTTGCCAAGGCAACAGATTTATTTCACCTTTGCAACATATCTCTCATCTGATACCACCACTCTGGTGCAGGCTCTCATTATCTCATGCCTGGACTACCACAACAGCCTGCTAGTGAGTATACTTAGCTAAAGTCTCTCCCCAGTCCAATCCATCCTCCATTCAGCCATTAAAGTGATTTTCCTAAAATGAGTATCTGATCATGTCATCCCCCAAATTCCCTCCTCAATAAACACCAGTGGCTTCCTATTGCCTCCAAGAGCAAATACAAGATGTTCTGTTCAGCATTCAAAATCCTTCTTAACCTAGCCCCCTCCTATCTTTCCAGTCTTGTTATACTTTACTCCCTAACATGTATTCTTCAGTCCACTGATGCTGGCCTCCTATCGGCTTCATGAATGAGATGCTCTCTCAGCTATGGGTGTTTTCTCTGGCTGTTTCCTATGCCTTGAATACTCTCCCTCCTTAAATCAGCCTGGCTGTCCTGGCTTTCTTTCAGTCTTAACTGAAATCTCATCTTTTACAAGAAGCCTTTCCCAACCAATCTTAACTTTAGTCTGTTTCATCTATTAATTACCTACCATATATCTTGTATATGGCTTGGTTTCTATAATTTTGTTTGCACTGTTATTAGATTGTAAAGCTCCCTGAAGTCTCGAACTATATTTTGCCTCTTTTTATCTTTAGCATTTTGCACAGTGCCTGTCACATAGAAGTTGTTTAATAAATGTTTATTAACTGATTGAACCTTGGACAGAGTGTATTAATGCCATATTTATGTCATGATGTCTGTATCAAGAAAAGAATTTTTGTTATTTTACTTCTTGAGGCCACCCAAGAGAGCAAGAGGGAGTGGAGCCTTTCCCTGGTACAGAGTCTGAAACCAGGAACTGAAACTAGAGATATGTATAAACAGAAGAAATGTCCAGACACAACAAAGAAATATTGTCTGGTCAAGAGGCACCCAAGAAATAAATACAGAAGAAAAGGGTAATTCCATATTAAATACGAGCAACATCTCATTTTTTTAAAATGGCTTGGCTGCAAGCATCCTTAAGATGGCTGAAAGAAATAAAACAAGAGAAAAATATTTTATAAATGAAATAATATCTGTGGAAGAAAAAACTGGAAGGAAAATAAATAGCTGATAAGGTTAAAAAAAACCTTACCCAAGTAGTAGACTCCCTGAATATTAAAATGAAGTGAACAGAACTCAGAGACCTCATGAAGTAAGAAGAAATATTACTGAAATATATCAAAAGATTGAAAAAAGAGAAGAAAATGTAAGGTATCTTGCTATCATAAACTGACCTAGAAAAAATGTGAAGGTAAGATTATTTAAGAATAATCAGACTTCCTGAAAATCATGACCAAACAAAAAAAAAACTTGGATAAATATTTAGAAAATCACACAAATTTGATAATGATGCTGTATATTATTTTATCTAAGACTGACAAAAAAGTACAGTACAGTACAGACAGGTTTTGGGGATATTCTGCTGGAGATTTCCTTCTAGTTTGGCACTGAACCATTAATAACTGTTTTTAAGCCTGGCCATTCAACCAGTTCTGAATCCATTAAATTGTGGTATTGGCTAGCATGTCATCCATGTCATTCATAAGAACATCATAGATGACATTCTCAAATCCATACAAACTCCTCACTGGCCTACTGAGTACCTCAGGAACTCCATCTTTTCCTTGTTAATTTGGAATATCTTGAATTTGGCAAGAAGTTGGTTCTGGTATAGGAAATGGAGGATGGCCTGGACCAATCTGGCCTATTGAGCAAGATCACAGATGCAATAAGAATATCATCAAGATAAATGACCACCACTGGCCCAATGCTTTTTGAATCATTGAAACACAATAGTAGAATTTCACAAGACAAATATCATAATTCAATATTCCTTCTGTTATCTCTTTGTATACAGATTAGGCTGGATGCACTCAGAGATTTAATTTGGTGAACTTGACCATCCTTGTTAACTGATCTATCAAGCTATGTACTGAGGTGACAGCAGTTCTGTATAGTGATTGCATTCAGGGATCCGTAGTTATAGTAAAGTCACTATTCTTTATTTTTCTTTTTCATAAATAGCACCAGGACTCTAATAGGTAATGTAGAAGGTTGGAAGAATCCTTCATTTCAGTTCCTGTCTATAGGACCACAGTTGACAGCCTGCAATAAATGCATAAATCCAGATAGGTGGGGCTGAAGTTCTTAGAACAAGGCTGATTACATACTGAATAACCTATATGAGGATAACTTTTTGACTTGGCCATAATAAATCTATCTCAAAGGTCCTAGTACTAAGGAGGGAAATCCAGTTTGGGAACCAGTTGGGGAATATGGTTGTATGTTGTTCATAACTGTTTAAGGCAATGCATCCCAACAATATTAGGAATTTTAACACCAACCTTTCCTAAGTCCTACACAATACCTAGAATATGGAGAATCAGGAAAACAACTTTAAGCGCTACCATTTAGAGGGGAGATAACCCTAAACAGGCTAGGAACCTTACATTGTTTATCCCATTCAGACCTGTAAGAGATTTGTCCTCTGAATTACTGTTTTGGACGAAAGTAGGAGCCATTGACCTTCTTCGAATATATGCCTAGAAATGGAACATCAAAGAAAGTTTTTGAGGAAATCTGTGCCACATACAGGTTAATGTGGTGAATCAGGGAAATTACCCAGGCAGTGGTGTGAAAAAATGGTTTCCATTAAAGAGAAACTAGAAGCAGAAAGTCCAGGTTATTAGGAAATAGTCCTCATTGTACGATACCTCTGCAAAAGTCAATGAGACTTTGACTCAACAGTGGAAGAGGAATCAGGAAAGAGGAAATGGATCTGAGAGAAATCTGAGAGAAATGGATCTTCCTTATAGAAGGAGAATGGACAGAGCCTAGCAACTGATTTGATGGAGTGGGTCTGTTGATCAAAGATGCAAAAATGACTAAAATGTCAAGCCTGAGTGACTTAAGAGAATGGTGGTACCATCAATAAAAACTCTAAAGTTTAGAGGAGGAGCAGGTCACAACTCCATATACTGTGATGACTCACAGATGTAGAAAGTTCTCAAAGGTTGAAAAGGCCTCAAGCTCTTACAGATTTCAAAGCTTAAAAGACCTCAAGCAGGGACTGAAAACTTATTGTATGTCTTTTTTCTAAGAATGGACCTAGATAAATTGAGGAGTTTTATCACCAGAACAATGGCTATTCAGTGATAAACATTTTTTTTTTCTGGCTACTCAAGAAGATCAACTGATAAAGCACTGGAGAGTTGGAATCCACTTTGGTGGAAAGAATGTCCACACTGTTGAGACCATGGATCTTCTGAAGAAAGAAACAGTGCAGGTAGGGAAGGTGAAGAATTCAATTTTGGGTATCATTCAAATGACAGTGGGACATCTAGACAGAGAAACCTAGCATCCAACAACACAATTAAATTCAACAGGCATTTATTAAGTGCCTACCAAGTGCTAGGTGGATGCAGAGACAAAAATAAAGTCCCTGACTTCAAGGAGTTTACATTCTAAACTTACGGGGAAATGTAAGAGTAAAGATCTGAGAAGCATTCAACATTTAAACAGCCTAAGAAGGATGAGATCAATATCGAGAGTGGAAGGAAAGAAAAAGGCTTGAGGAAAGTTTTTAGGGGAGGATGCCTACATTTTTAGGGTGAATGGGACAAAGTCCCAAAGAAGGGGTGGTTACAGAGATAGCAGAATTATGAGACTGGATATTGTGGGTAATAGTGTATTTCTGAGCCAAAGGTGATATGAAGCCCCATTCTCTTGTTTTGGGTATTTCCATCCTGATTCCTTGATAATTTTTCATTGTAGGTAACTTCCAAGCCATCAAAACATTTAGTGGTCAAGGACTAATCATCTGCACATCAATTAGCCACAGATTACTGGGTAAAAGGGAATACTTTCAAAGAAAGTTGTCATGTCTGAGATGTTAGGCATACAGTCCTATAAAATAATGCAAAATCTTGTATTCAGTAGGCTGAAAGTAGATGGAGAGATTTCTGGAAAAAATATTGTCAAGCAATTTTAGTGCAATAAGTTTTTCCCTAATTTTTTATAAAGATTCTTAGGAAGGAATCTTCAACATTTCCACCAGGATCTTGTTCCAGGGCTTACCAACCCCTTACTTTCAGGAAGATACTCCTACATTCTTCTTATGTTGCCAAAGATCATTTTGTATATGGAGAAACATATATTATACTCTTCAAATTTTCAAGATTAAGACCTTTCATTCTACCTTTCTTCCAAACTAAAAAAAAAAATCACAAATTCACAATTTATTTTCCAAAATAGTTAAGGTTTTGGTATTTCATCCTATCTGAAAAGACTTACCATTCAATAATCATAGTGTCTTTATGCAGAAATAAGTCCAATCTGCACTGATTCAATAGGAACTGTTTTTTTAAAAAGAAAGCTTCATTGTCTTAATGGATAAAGTACAGGACTGGGAGTTAAATTGGTTTTTATACCCAATTACATGGTCATTTGAAGAAGCAGTGATGTGCTTGTTTCCTGGAGAACAATGAAGATGATAATAATTTTCCTTCTGTAATATTTAAAAGGCAAAATATATAAAAGGCTATGATTTTTCTTTGAGAACTCTGCCATGTTGTAGTGAAATACCATTCAACAGGACCCAAATAGCCTGGATTCTCAAATAACCAGATCTGAGTATGTGTTCATTCTGCAAGCTAAGGTCCCAGTGCCAAAGGAAGTGGTATATAAGGTATCAAGGCAGGAACTAAGCTATGGAGAGACATGATGAAGGAAGGGTTGCTGATACTTACACCAATATAAACACAGCTGGGTTGCCAGCCATGCTCTGACACTTACATTGACCCCACATGATCCCAGAGTTGGTCGAGTTGAAGTAGGGACAGGACGAGCTTAAATATTGTTGTTATGTTGTCCCAAATATGGGAGCTAGAGAGGTGAAGGACCTGTAGGCAAGCTGGTCATTACGGACTGATTGTAATGGAAGGTTAATGGTATTCCATTAAACTGATTTGTAATTTTATAGATTCCTTTTAATTAAATCCATTAAATGCTTTGCTCTATGGGGCAGAACTAGCAACAACTGGTGGAAACTTCAAAGGCAAATTTAGGCTTGATATTAAAGAGAAAGTGATACAGCACGACGAAGTAGATTTTCCCTCTCTGGAGATCTTCAAGAAAAAGCTGGACAGCTATTTGTTGAGCATTTTGTAGTAAGGATTCCTTTTTACATTTAGGCTGGAGTAGATGGGTTTTTGAGATCACTTCCAAATCTAAAAAGTTCTATGAAATAATTTTTAAAATTGAATTATGGACTGAATACAGTAGAAGATCCACTGAAATACAAGTAGTTTTGGGTTGAAATACGATAGCTAGATAAGCACTTTTGACTTTCCCACTACAATACACGTAAGCAGTTTGCGTGTATGTTCATTCTGAAGGAAGTAGGGCTCAGGTAACATGCCAAGGCAAGGACTCCCTTTTCTGAGATGAGGTTATAACTTCTCCATAAATGCTCTGATTGGATGAACACAAAAAGGAAATCTGAGGAAGCCTATTCAAACTGTGGACAAGAGTCTACATCCTTGTTGTACCTGTGTCCCTCCCACACATCATCTTGGTTAAGTGTGCACCTGTGTGGATGATGTCACATGGGGGACAGTGTGCAAAGTGAAAGCGAGAGAGGGATAAAGGAATTAACAGCATCCACGCCCGAGGCAGTTCACCTCCTACTGTGGAAGCTAGATTATGACTGTCAGGAAGTGCCCAGTGCTTACCTGGCCCCAATTTCAGTGCTGGGGCTACAAAGAACACAAAGCTCAGTGGAATTTTAGATCATGCATAAACTGCCTAGAGATAAGTGGGGGTATACAACAGAGAAAGTAATTCCCATGGATCCAAGCAAAGGAAAAGCCATAGTGCAGGGATGCTGTTTGTACATGGACAAACAAGGAATCTAAGTTTGGACAGAACTATGTGAATTAAAAACAAAATTCTTCTACTCAGCTCTCGGTAGGAACTGAACTGAGATATGAACTTTCAGGGTAGCTCTCATCTCTGGGCTAGGAGACCACAGAGAAAAGTAGATGTTAGCACTTATAAGGTTGGTTTACTGGTTTGTTTCTTTTGGGAATAGCTGTATATGAGGATCAAACAGAATGCATGGTCCAGGGCTATCTATATCTAAGTTACATGCATATAATGCTTGCACTCTCTTTTCAATGCTTACTAGAGCATGTCCTGGAATTAGAGATGAATCAATAAGGAACACAACAAGTGGCAAAAATATTTAGAGCGACCAATAAGATGGGGGCGAGACATGACATGACTGGTAGAAACATTAATACACAATTACTGGCATGTTGGCTACCTGCTATAAAACTACAGAATAAGAGAATCTTAAGAGTTGAAAAAGATCTGAAAGGTCAACTAGTTCAACCCTCTGCTTGCTGCATAAATCAAGTCAATTTCCCCTGTCAAATGCCAGTCAACCAAAGAAATGATATTGTACAAACAAAATAGAATTTCTTGCAAAGCAATCTGATGTGTATGTTTTTCTTACATTTAACTCTTCCTCTCTGTGAATGATACAGATACCACAAATAAATTCAAAGAGGAAAAAAATGTAAAGAAAAAATAAGAAATTAATCTGCTCTTCTTATCACTTTACTATAGCCTCTATTATAACATTTGATAGAAATCTATACTTAGAAATAGAAAACTTTTTTTTAAATATTGTGATCAAAAGGTTCTTGAACTTTGATGCTGATTCACTCCATGTTTTTGTTACTGAACACATACTAGGTGATGATGATGATGATAGTGAGGAAGAAGGGAGAGGAAAAGGAAGGGGAGATATAAAGATGATGACAAAGATGGCTTTGGTATTCATGTGACAAATCCTAGAATAGATACCAGCAGGGATGCAAAGTGAACAAGACCTTTCTCTGTCCTCAGAAAACCTACAGTCCAATAAGGGGTATGATATGACATGCAAATAAATACACACACATATACATATATACATATACAAACACATATATGTACATAGATACGAGTATGAGAAATTATAATATCATTTAGAAAATTAATATGTGCATAAGGGGAAATATAATGTGATAAGATGGACACTTTCAGCTTTGAGGGTTGGGACAAAAGATCGGGGGAGACATTTTTAATAATGATAATGGTAGCTAACAGTTATTTAAAGTTTTCAAAGCACTTTACATAGATTCTATCATTTGATTCTCACAGCAACTCTCTAAGGTATGTACTGCAAGCATCATTATCCTATTATATATTATAATAATATTTTGTTGCATGTTATTATACAGACCATAGGATCATGAATTTTTATCTGGAAAGGACCTGAGAGGTCATTTAATCCACCCCCTCATTTAGCAGATAAGTAAGCAGAAGCTTTGAGTTTATGTGACTTGCCCATGGTCACACAGCAAGTGTCAGAAAGTGGTACTCAAGCCCAGTGTTCTTCTGATTTCAAGTCTACCACTGGTCCCCCTTTTACTGATGCTGTTGCTTCTCTCTCCAATTATTATGTCCTTAAAATACCACATAGCTAATTGATTGGTATAGTGGGCCAAGGAATATTCTATCAGTAGACCCAGCTTGCACTCTAATCTTTACCAGCTCCTTGTTTATCTGGCTCCCCAGCCACAGAATTACAGGGAAGAGAAACAGAATGTAGCCGAAGCCCCAGAAACGGAGACCTCGCATCAATTCTGACTTGCTACATCCCCATTAGTTTTCCTTCTGCAAAATGTGAAAATAACCTGATTATTAGTAGCACTTGACAAACAGCCAGGTATGCTCTAGGATCTCTTTCTCCTACAACTAAAAATAGAATGGGCTGGGGTTTTGAAGCCCTTTACTTCTTTTTCATCAGACCACAGGAAAAATAACAAATGTAGACAGTAGAGAATATGGCAGTGTGCATTCCAACCACATCATTAAATTTAGTGATGAAGTGAATCAAAGAAAAATCAGGTTAAGAAAACAACAACCAGGTTCAGGTGTGGATTCCATAATGGTGCTACCCTCCTTTTTGATTTTTAAATGACGCTGTGCCTCTGGAAACAAACACGAACACAAAAGGGCTTTCATTCTAGCGATTTAACTCAGGCACCTGGACCATGCTGGAGGTCGTAAAAAAAAAAAAAAGATCATTCGCTCCCAAATTTGAAACCCAAATAGAACAAAAGAAATTTCAGGGTGAAGTTCAAGGAAAAGGAGGAAAAACAACCATCCGGTCTTTGCATCTTCTGCTTGGTTTACTGGGCTTCCACCACTTCACCCTCGAGGGAAAAGCTAATGGCATTGACCTTGAGGTTGCCTCTGTTCCACCCTAGCAGTGTACACAGCTGGCAGCCAAGGTAACCTCGTGAACTTCACCCCCTTTTGGCATATTCCCTTAGTTCATCCAGGACGCACAGCTGATTGAAAACAGAGGAAGGCGGGCACTGTGCACAATGACCCCTGACACTGCAGGCCTTTTCTTCAGCAACTCTCTGCTCTCAGCCAATGGGTGGGCTCACTGGGTTGGCTGCCATGGTAACCAAAAGACAGGCTCTGCAGCATCCTGAACAGATGTCACATGAGCCAAGATGAATGTGATGGGGGTGAGGAGGGAGGGGGAGGTGCACACATTCTGTGTTAAATGTTCCCACCAGAGGGAGTGAGTCATTTCTGAAGCAAGTGCAAAGCTGTAATATCAGTTTGCATGCTTTCTTCTTCCTTTTTTGTGTGTGTACTCTCCACCAGGTTTGAAACATACATACTACACACACACACACACACACACACATGCTGGCCTTTCCTGCCCTCAACACAGGTGCTCAAGTTTCCCTAGCTTTGGGAAGAACACGAAAGCCATGATTTTGTCTCAACTCTAAATGAACATCTCTTCTCCATTATGAGAATTCAAGAAGCCATCCTGCTGCCATTTAAGAAAAGGCTGGAGCTCTCATACCACCTGGAGTCAATTGGTATTTTAAAGCCAAATGCACTGACTAGGTAGACTCACAATAGATTTTACTTCAATTTCAGTGCTACTTCCTTAAAATGGAGATGCACACAATTGCTCTGTTTTTCAGATCTTGCAGTTCCTAGGGTCATTTTATTGATTCACTCAAGTCAAGGGTTATCATCTTTTGAAGGAAACAAACAAAGACCCTTTCTTTAACTCCAGATTGTCTTCCTCCCTAGAAAAATACTGCTGTAAAATATTTCCATTAACTTTCCCCTGGAATTAACCAGAGTGCACCTACTTATATTTCACAAGATTAACTGGTATATTTGTTATTAAAACAAGATGCTATGTAGATCTAGTTCCAGTTGTCTTATTATATGAATCAGATAAGCAAGAGAGAAAAAAAAATGCTACCTCTCCTAATATGAAAGATGAGATATAGTTTATACACAATAGAAATAAAAAATGTCACTCATATTCACTTTGAACTCACGTTTAATTCTACATCACACTGGAAACAATTATAGTATATATCTATATTTGTGATATGTAAATATTCAGTTGCAATTCTGGCATATAAAGTGGTTTGTAGACAATGGAGTAACCTATCAATTCCCCTACACAGAAATAAAATCTCCTATCAAGCCCTTGCAAAGATACCATTATCTCACATAAGAAATACCATCCTAGGGAAATACAATGAACTTGATTATAAAGAAAGTTATTTGGCAAAGCATGATTCTCTGCAATGCCAAGACAAGGTCATAAACCATAACTCCCTGGTACTATGCTACTATGTACAGCAGGTTTCCTCTGCTGTGGAGATGTGCAAAGACCACTAGAGGGCAATAATACAAATGAGGTTTTTCATTTGGACAAAATTTTGCTTTACAACTTGATAACATAAAAGCCCATTATTGTGAACCTTTCCCCTCACCCATTAATTACCAAACACTATACAACGGATAGAGATTTTTTTCCTGTAAAAAATGTACATTAAATAGCGATCTGCATATATGCTAGATAGTAGCTAGCAATAAGTGAAAACAAAGTCGCTTGGATGCAACTAAATCATTGAAATCTTGAGTACACAAATTCCTACTTCCTGGGATGGGCCAATGTTCTAATTTTAGGCATTTAATAAATTCTTTAATAACATCACAAAGTCACAAGAGGAGTATGTGTTGAACAATGGATTTAAAATATCAATTTCTCTACAATAGATGGAGATTTCTCTTAAATCTTTGCAATAAGATCTTACTCAGCAAGTAGCATGCTAAGTAATTTGTAATGAATTTAAGGGTCATAATTCCACTGTAAACTGCCCAATTTGACTAAATTGGTACTGTATGTTTAGTTCTGGGTACAATATTTAGGAAGGACACAAATTGAAGTATGCTCTGAAAGGATGACAAAGATGATGTAGAGATTGGAGAACAAGTCTAGATTTTAGCTAATCATCTGACAAAGTATTTTATGCTTTTATTGTGAAAAAATATGGGGAGATGTGGACCAGATGATACTATAATTAAATGGATTCGAGTATCCATGATTCAATGTTAATTTGGAAGGAGATCTCCAGTGGAGTGCCCCAGGAGTCTGTGCTTAGATCAGTGCTGTTTAACATTTTGTTAGTGACTTGGATAGGAACATACACATGTTTCTGAAGCTAGGACTTACACCGAGTGACAGTCAGGATTCAAAATGTTCTTGACAGGTTGGGACAGTGGACTGAAACTAATAAGATGATATTTAGGCTGAATAAATCAACTTCATAGCATAAGATAAGCAAGGTATGAATAAAAAGCAGTTTCTCTGAAAAAGACTCAGGATTTCAGTGGAGTTTAATTCAATAAAAATCAACAGTTATGAGATGGAAGCCCAAAAAAGCCATATGATCTTGAGCCACATTAAGTAAAATGGCTTCCAAGAATATGGAGGTGATAGTCTTGCCCTACTCTGTTCTGGTCAGACCACATCTGAAAAATCTTTTTCAGTTCTAAGCACCACAGTTTGGGAAGGACACGGATAAGTAAAGATAGAGAACCTATTTTCAATCTTATCTGAGGGAATCAGAGAAAACTTATGGAGGAGGTGGCATTTAATCTGAGCTGTAAGGATTAGGTAATATTTCCAAATGAATATACATGGAAAGGAAAGCATCACAGGACTATGAAATGAAAAGAAAACAGAAAAAGAGGCAGGAAAGTATAGGCTTTTATCCTACCACACTTTAAGTTTGGGGATAAAATTGGTTTTTACTTATACGTCTTACACATATGGTATAACTGTTCTTTGAATGTGGTGGAGAATGAGAAGGGGAAGCCAAGATAGCAGAGTGAAATGAGTATTTTTGCTGAGCTTTCTCTTCTAATCAACTTTAAAAAGGGTGTCAAACCAAATTCAGAATAGGAAAACCAACAAAAAGTCACAGTGAGTCATTTTTTCCAGTTTAGGGCAGCTGAGGAGAAAAGAAAAAAGAGGTCTGTGGACACTGATGTGGGGGCTGGCCATCAGCACAGCCTGGTGGGCCTTGGAGATGGTGGCAACAACAGCTGTAGTGGATCTGGGAGTGCCTAGTTCCAGCACCCAGGGGTGGTAAGGAGATTGAACAACTGGTCAGAAAGAGGTCCAGGGGACCTCTATGCCAGCACTGGGTGCAAGATAAGGCACTATTTGGAAACTCCATTGCCCATTTTCCATTCCCTAGTTCTAGGTCATGGTTCCGGGGCACAAAGGGGAACTTGTGGTCACAAAGGGGCAGGTGCCTTAGTTAGGTAAAAGTTGGAATACAGACCAAGAGGCAGTGACCAGAATTCTTCTTGGATCACACCACCTTATAAGCACCAAAAACTTTCAGGGCCTGAGACCTAACTGTGAAAGCAGCAGGACATAAAAGTCAAAAGATCAGGCCAGACATTCTCCCCTCCCACCCACAGAGGTGAGTAGAATCCTACTCTAATATAAGTCCAAAGTCTAGAAGCAGGATGGGAAAAGTGAGCAAAAACGAAACCTAACTATAAAAAGCTACTATGGTGAAAGGGGAGCTCAAGACACAAACTCAGAAGACAATGATGTGAAAATCTCTCTCTCTCTCTCTCTCTCTCTCTCTCTCTCTCTCTCTCTCTCTCTCTCTCTCTCTCTCTCTCTCTCTCCCTCCCTCCCCACTCACACAACATTTATATAGCACCTACTATGTACCAGGCTAACCTTTATATAACACCTACTGTGTGTCAGGCACTGTGTTAAGTGCTTTACAAATACTATTATATTTGATTCACACAACAATTGTGGGAAGTGGGTGCTATTATTATTCCCATTTTTACAGATGAGGAAACTGGGGCAAACGGAGCTTAAATGACTTACCCAGGGTCACATAGCTAGTAAGCATCTGAGACTTAAAGTCTTCCTGACTCTAGGTCCAATGCATCACTTAACTGCCCCTTGGATAGTCATAAAGATGAACAAATGGAAGTTATATTTCAAACTCCAAAATTATTCAACAGGAGGCAATAATCAAGGATAAATAAATAAATAAATAAATGAAAGACCACAAAGATAAAAGGACACAAAGCATAAATTAAAAATACATATCCACTAGCGATCCAAGAAAGACACATTTCCACAGCCACCGGAAGAGACTAATTTTTTTTTTAATGGAAGGAGGTACCATGGAACCTCTGTGTTAAACAGAAGGTATAACTAGACCACAGGCATTTGGCCATAAGCCCTGAAAAAGACGTTAACATTGTCTGTTGGGATTCCAGTCTGATTGCTCCATTTTCTAGTTGCTTGAGAATTGTTGGCATCATCTTCTGGTGATCAGGAAAAAATGTGTGTGGGGGGTGGGGGTGACAAAATAAGAGGAATCAGCAAAAATAAAATGAGATCAGTGATATTGGTCGGAAAGACTAAGGTGTCTGCCAGGAATGGAGGACTGTCAAAGAGTAAGTACCAGGGAGCAACCAATGGAGGACAAAGCCCAGAGGAAAGTAATGAAGGAGGACACTGGGATAGAAGAGAGACCATTGAAGGCTCAGACAATCAGGAGGACAGCAACAACATGGGGTATGGAACTTCCCTCTTTCTTTAGCCCTTGCCAAGACAATACTGTACTACACTGCATTTACTGTATCATCATAAGGATGATATGGGTTCCTAGCGGAAGAACTAGCTCATCAAAAAGTATGTGTGTGTGTGTGTGTGTGTGTGTGTGTGTGTGTGTGTGTGTGTGTGTGTGTGTGTGTATTGGGGCTGAGCTGGGTCTCTAGCTCTTGGAGGTATGATTGGGCTCCTTATAAAAACTCTTTTTTTGAGGTGTTGTCAACCTTACCGCTTGTAAAGAAATCTGACGGTCACCCTTGAGAAAGTCCCAGGTTTCTTAAGAGGAAGAAATTAGGAAGCTCCTAATTTCTTGTTTCATCTGAATGGGGGCAATAAACCCCAAAAGTGAGAAGTCCTCAGAGTGTACCTCTAGGGTCTTTCTGTCAGGAGGGAGCTTCTATTATGAAGATTACAATTGTAATCTCCTAGAGGGCAGGGAAATATGTCTAATATTTCTTTTACAGCCCATACAACGAGTATGGTACTATAAACAGCTTGTCTATAGCTCTCCCCTCCTCCACAATGCAGACAGAAAATCATTAATTTCTTCCATAATAACATTTCTTTAACAACAAAAGGAACCAAAGAAAATACTTACTATAGATGACAATATAATGAGAACAACAAAAATTTTTATGGGCTACCAATGGGAACACAGGAATATCTGTTCAATTCAGAGTGATAAGAAACCCCTCTTTTGTAATGTGATTCATTGAACGCTACAGGTATTCTGCCTGGGACTTTAATGATCCATTAGCCATACCCCTAGAATACCTCACTTCCCGGACTGTTCAATGCTCCCACCTAGCTAATCCTCAACTCTGAGTCGCCCCTATCAATCATTCAATCTCTCCTCTCCTATTCCATGGCTTCTGAGTGTTGATGGAGAAGATAACAAAAGCAAGCTGTCATAGAATATAAATCTCAAAACCTCAGCTGGGCCTCCAGGTCGGGTTAGCAATGCGTCTCCATTCATACTGATTCACTATTTCATTCTATACAGTGACTATTCCAAGCTTTTCCCTCTCTCCTCAAGCCCCTAACCACACTTCTACAAACACATATTTATGTATGGCTTAGTCTCTTTCTTTGATGGAAATTGATCCTCTCTTCTCCAATGCCTCAAAATATTTCAGCTTAATCCCAAAAAGCTGTCTCATAATCATAGATCGTAGATTTGGAGAAGGAAGTGATCTCAAGGTCATCTAGTCCAATGCCTTCATTTTATAGATGAAGAAACTGCCCAAGGTCACAAAGGTGGTAGGCCCTCTGAATGCCGTTTCCTTCCTATATCTAAGGCTAAGACTAATTCCTCTAACTGAGCCCTTACTTGCAACTCTATTTGCCTCTTCCAGGACCTTCCTGCTGCTATCATCCCCTCTCATGTATGGATCAGCTCCCCCCTCTCTACTGCTTCCTTTCCTATATGTTAACAAACATGTTCAGGTCTTCTCAATCTTAAAACAAAACAAAAACCTTCCCCTGACTTTTCTATTGCCGTTCAGCTATGATCCCATCCATTTCATCATTTCTAACTTTGACAATGCATTTCTCACGTTGTTTGTTCATCCTTTGTTCTCAAAGAGGGCCAATGACATCATCAGAGTCATGTCTTGACTTGCGTGTGGTGAGTAGATATTTTACTATACAGCTCACAAAGTGGCCATTAATATCACGACACACATTATGTGATTTGTCTCTCACCTGCTCTGATTTTCTAGCAAAAAATCATTGTCTCCCTGTTTGACCAGAGGTCTGCTCCATCCTTGGTAGCTGTCCCTTCCTTTCTCACCCTAGTGCATACACAGCCAACAGCAGAGCTAACCATTTAACCCTTTCAAAGCTGGCTAGCCTAGAGATAATAATTTTACTATCATCAATGCTGACCAATGCAATAGTAGCAACTAGAACATTACAGAAAAACACAAAGGGGAAATAATGATAACTCGGCTGAAAGAGTCAACAAACCCTGAAGAAACCGGAGAACACACTACAGAACTGCCAGAGACTGTGAATCAATACAACAAGCAGTTATGTAGTAGAGGGTGTGCTGGGTTTGGATTCAGATGACACCTCTGCTGTTTATCCCTTGAGTGACCTTGGTTAAGACATTTAAATTCCTTTTGCCTTGGTTTCCTCATCTGTAAAAGTGGGGTGGGGTGGGAGAGTTGGGCTAGGTGACCTCTAAGGTCCCTTACAGCTCTCTCTATATGATCTTGTGACAGTCCAAATATTAAATCCAGCAATTCACCAGTCAGCAAGTCACCAGATCTTGGGGTTAGGCAAGAAGGTGCCATATGATAGATATCAGGAGCAACAGTTTAAAAACTAGGAGGAGCAATATAAAGCAAAGTCAGGCAGGTAATATGGTGGGGGGTGGTAAGGAGTGGGATACTTCAAAATGTGATGAGTCAGAGCATCATCCCAAGGTATCTATCGTTTTGATGCATAAGAATGTCAGCCTCATTCTCCAACCCCCAATCATGAAAGTAACTAGGTGTGGTCCTCAACACTTACACCATATACTAGGAATTAAAAATTAAAAAAAAGCTCTTAGATTCAGATTGACTTTTTGAAGATCTAGGCCTCTATTAGTGAAAGATTTTTAAAGCATGTGTAAAAGTCAAAGAGAAGTATTACTGCAACAGAAAACATAAATATTTCTCAATTCATTGATTATGATGTAGTGGACCTAGTAGAAAGATTATTTTGAAGGCACAAAACCAGAAGGGGTCCAATCTTTTTCTTTCTCTTTATAGCTACAAAGTTCAGTGCCATCATTGAACAACCAAGTACTTGGCATAATCTCTGATAAACCTTGTAAACAGAACTCAGTTATGGATGAGAAAGTCAACAGTACAGATAAGACCACATCTTGGCTTAAAGCAATCGTAGCTCCTACTGGTGAAATGCACAGGTCTGAAGAAGGCCTTGTGTGCGCATCACGAGCCAGTCTTACCCAACAGCCAACTTATATGCTAGTCACTCTTACCTTCTGGTAAGCCTCTTTGGACTTCTGAGCTGCTTCTGCCTGTTCTGGAGTGGTTGGGAAAATAGCAGAACGGTATCGGGTGCCAAAGTCATTACCTTGACGCATTCCTATATAGAAAAAAAAAACACACACAAAGTGACTGGGATTGAATAGGTGACACTGCCAATGCCCAGATGACTTGATTTTAGTAGGGTGGCATGGTAAGATGCAACTTAGCATAATGGAAAAAGGCACAAGCTCGTAGTTATGAATCTGGGGATCCTAGTCCCAGCTTTAGCACAAACTAGCTATGTAACAATCTGACCTCATGAATCTTACATTCCAGTAAGGTACTGAAGCAAATAAAAAATAACTGTGATAAAAATTATGCAAAATAGGTATTGTGAATGTCACTGGAGAGAAGTCATAATGTTACAAGAGTACTCTATAGCCAGCTTGGACAGAAGAAGGGAATAGATGAGGACTGTAGACAACAGTTTAGAAGGATGGCATGGATACGTGATAAAATAGTGATGAGGGACTAAGGGGCTTAAACTATCCTGACATCTGCTGGAACTTTCCCTCTCCTCCCCTCTCCTCTCTGGGCCTGACTAAACAACAAAGAGGAACTGGGTTACTGAAGTAGAAATGATGGACACCTTGGAAGGAAATGACACTCCATCCTAGAATTCTTATACAGAATTAAAAAGGGTTCAGAGAAAAGACAGGTACACAGTTTTGAATTCTAAAGGGGAACAGAATAGAGGGGGGAAAGAAAGATCTCAATACTCAAACTGGGGAGACATAAAGAGAAACAGTTCTAATGGGGAAAGGAAAAGGGAACTGTCTAAAAAGATTTGTGTATGCACAAGAGACTATGACCACCTTATATTTCAAAAGGACATGTAAATGGAATCACTGGCAGAAAATTGAGAATAAACACAAAAGCACGGTACTGTCTTCTGAGATTAGTATAAAGAGTGCTGAAGTTCAGAATGAGTGGAAGCTGATGAGTGAAACTAGGATAACAAAAGGGGTTTGTTTTGTTTTAAAATACATTGGGAAAAAAGAGGATAAGAAAAGCGACAGAACTGCCACTCAGTGTGGACTGAAGATAAATTATGATGACGATAATGACAAAATATGTAACATTTATACAGTACTTCAAGGTTTGCAAAGCACTGTGCATATATTATTTCATTTAATCCTCACAATACCTCTGGGAAAGTAAGTGCTATCATTTTGCCCATTTTATGGAGAAAGAAACTGGCTGATAGAGGTTAGATGGCTTTCCTAGGGTCACAAAGCCAGTAAGTATCTCAGGCAGAATCTGAATTTCTGGTCTGTCCAATATACTGCCTAACTGCCCGTGAATGATGGCAGAGGGAAGATTCAATTCAAGGCTTTCTCTTGGGACCCCTTCTTTTACTATTTTCTCTCCATTAGTCATTTTGTCAGCTCTCATGAGTTCAGTTATAGAGCACTGAGCCTGGAGTCAGGATATTTTGTTGTTGTTCAGTTGTTTTTCAGTCATGTCAGATTTTCTGTGACCCCATTTGGGGTTTTCTTGGCAAAGGCACTGGAGTGGTTTGCCATTTCCTTCTCCAGCTCATTTTACAGATGAGAAAACTGAGGCCAACAGGGTTAAGTGACTTGCCCAGGATCACACAGCCAGTGATGGATTTGAACTCATGAAGATCTGTTTTCCTCTCTCTAGGACTGGCGCTCTATCCATTGAGCCACCTAGCTGCCCTAGTCAGGAAGACCTGAGTTCAAATCCAGCCTCAGAAACTTACTAAGTGTGACACTGAGCAAATCAATTTCCTCTCAATTTCCTCAACTGTAAAATGGGACTAAGAATGACACCTAACTCTCAGGGTTATGAGGATCAAATGACATAATATTTGTAAAAAGTGTTTAGCACCTGGCAAATAATAGGTACTGTATAAATGTTTATTCCCTCCCCTTACTCTCTCCTTCCCTCTCTAAAACCAAGAGCTTGAATCATATGCATTAAACACCAGAAGCTCTCCTAATAAATACAGGAGTAAAGGAGAGACATCCTCTTTCCCTGATATTACTTGTCACAGTTCTAGAAAGGCTAGCAATAGCAATTAAGCAATTAAGAAGTGATAGGCAAAATGGAGACAAAACTATCCCTATTTGCTGGTTTACTTAGAAAATCCTAGAGAGCCACCAAAGACAACAACTGAAATGGCAGTTCCAGTAAAGTAGGAGGAAACAAAGTAGATCCACAAAACTTTATTGAATTTTTAATACAGCAATTAAAAAAAACAGAAGGAAATAACAGAAAGGGAAATCCTATTTAAAATAACTATAAAATGCACATACAATCTAGGAGGCAACATACAAGGTACACGAGATAGATTCAATTACAAAATGTTCCATAAAGAAATAAAATACCTAAATAATCAGAAGCATATTTAGTGCTCAAGGCTAGATTATGCCAATGACAATACTGAAATCAGTTTACAGATTTGGTGCTATACCAACTACCAAACATTACAAACACACTGAAAATGGACAAGTAGTCTGAGTATTAAAGAATATACCACAAGAAATTAGAAGAGAATCAGATTAGTTTCTTTTCACAACCAGGGCTGAATTTTAAACCAATTATGGGATAAAGATTAGTCAGTGAAGAGACATATATATTAAGCGCTTGCTATGTGTCAGGCACTGTGCTAAGTATTGGAGATACAAAGAAAAGCAAAAGACAGTACCTGATCTCAAGGAGTTCATAATACCAACAAGTTATTTGTGATATGTAGTATAACTTGGAAATAATCAACAGAGGGGAGGCACTAGAATTAGATAAATAATTCAAAATATGTGAAATAGAAAAGCTGGTACAAACAAAATTAAGACAACTATAAAAACAAGAAAAGTAGTCAATTTGGGAAAAAACAATTTTGTATAAAATATCTCTGAACAGGATCTGACATCCAAGACATATAGGCAACTCAGAAAAAAAAAGATTAAAAAGCCATTTCCAAATACATAAGTAGTCAAAGGAAATGAACAAAAGAAGTAGAGTCCTATTAACAAGCATGTGAAACACTGCTCCAAATTATTAATAAAGAAATATATACATAAGCAACTTTGAAACTTTACCTCACAGTTAGCAAACTGTCAAAGATGAAAAATCTGGAAACAATCAGTGTTGGAGGAATTATGGAAAGATAATCACACTCATGTATTATTGGTGGAGCTACGGATTTATCCAAATATTCTAGGGGGAAAAAAACTGGAAATACCCTGTATTCCTCTTCCCCTCCTTTTCCAGTTTTGTTGTCTTTTTTTTTTCGACTGTGAAGACATAACAGAACCATTCCTAGATCTTCTGTCTAATTAAACTTCCTCTGTAGATTCTGATGATGATAGGATTCAGAGGAGACATGTATATCATCTTCCTGCATTAGAAAATAAGCAGCTTATTCTTCTTTAGCCTCTTGTCTACCTTTATATATTTTTCTCTTGACTCCTGTATTTGTACTTCAAAGTTTCTATGTGCTGATCTTTTCATCAGGAAAACTGAGAAGTCATCCATTTGTGTGTGTGTGTGTGTGTGTGTGTGTGTGTTAGGTAATTGGGGTTAAGTGACTTGCCCAGGGTGACACAGCTAGTAAGTGTCAGTGTTTGGTCGGAGGCCGGATTTGAACTCAGGTCTTCCTGACTTCAGGGCTGGTGCTCTATCCACTGCGCCACCTAGCTGCCCCCATCCATTTCTTTAAAGGTCCATTTCTCCCTCTACAGGATCACTGTCAGCTTTTCTGGGTAAGTTATTTTTGGTTATAAGCCTAGAGCCTTTGCCTTCTGGGATTCTCCAGTCCTTTAGGGTGGTGGCTGCAAAATCATGTGTGATCCTGACTATGGCTCCTTGGCACTTGAATTCTTTCTTTCTGGCTGTTCAAAGGATTTTTTTTTTCTTTGACCTAGAAGTTCTAGATTTTGGATAGAATGTTCTTGGGCATTTTCATTTAGGGGCGTTATGGTGGTAAATGGTGTATTCTTTTGATCCATCTTGCCCTCTTCTAAGAGATCTGTGCTGTTTTATGATTTGTTGAAATATGATGTCTAAGCTCTTTTTAGGTCATAGTTTTCAGGCAGTCTATTGATTCTTAAATTTTCTCTCCTCAATCTATTTTCCAGTTAAATTATTTCTCAATGATACTTTATATTTTATTCTATTTTTGTCAGTTTTTTTTACTTTGATTTGTTTCTTGTTATCTTGTCGGATCATTAGTTTCTATTCAATTCATTCTAATATTCAAAGAGTTTGTTACTTGGGCAAGGTTTTGTACCTCTTGCTGCAAGATATTAATTCCCTCTCTGATTCTTTCTTTTCAAATCTCTCATTTCCTTTCCATTTTCCTCTAGTGCTGTCATTTCATTTATTAAAAAAAATTAACTTTTTTAACCTTTTACTTCATCTCTTCCAGAGATTCTAGTTTAATCTGTGCCCAAGCTATAATTTTCTTTGCTTGTAGCTGTTTTGTAGTCATTATCTTCTTATGTGTTGTGTTTTGAGCATCCTTGTCACTCTAACAGCTCTTCATAGTGGAATTTTTTTGTTGTTGTTGGCTCACTCTTTCAGGCTACTTCCTAATTTCATACTTAATGTGAGAGACAGGCTATGTGCACTTCTCGAGAGAATATCTACACTAGTCCTTCTGCTGGATTCTTGAGGTACTGAATATTGTATTATTCAAGGGTCTCATGGACAATTCAGGCTGGGAATCTGCAAACTTTCAGTGCTCCCAAAGTAATCTAATCCATGGCAAAATCTGACAGTTGTCCTTCTGGTCTGAGCTCTGCAAGTTCCTGATCTGGCTTTGGTTCTACCCCATTTAGAATCACAGTAGACTACTATGGGACTCAGCTGTTATCATCTGGCTGGAAAGTTCTGCTGGTTCACAGTGAGAAAACTGTAGGCTTTCCTTTGGTTTGAAATTTCTTCCCTGGTCATTACTTTACTGGTGAGAAAGTAGAATTGAGACTCCTGGAGTTCAAGTCACACAGTTATTGCTTGTTTCTGAACTTGCTCCCTGCCCTATATAGAATGTAGTGCCCACAGCAACTTCTCAAACTGCAATGGTAGCACCAGGCACAGCTTCCCTCCTTGGTCTGCATTAGATCTGTAGCCTGCAACGGGGTAGTGAGCGCTAGTGCTGGCAGGTAGCACCTATTCCTATATCTTGCAGAAGTTTAGGTTCCCTCTATGCTGTATCTAGGACCTCTTTATGCACTGATACACAGCTTCTCCCTGAACTGGAATGCTCAGTAGGATTTTCTCCTGTACCAACTTTATCCTCAGTGTCTGAAGACCTCTCTGTCTCCTTTGGCCCACTTGGTCCAGAAAAAGAACTCAGTGTGAAATTTTTCTTGAAATTCCTAACTATTGCACATGTATAACCTATATTAGATTGTTTACCATCTCAGGGAGAGGGTAGGCCATTATGAAACTTCCTATATGAAGAATTGTTTGGTGACATTTAATCTGTGAGCTATTCACTGCCACAGCTCAAGTAACAACCCAAAGAAGAAATCAAATCAAATATGTACTGAGTAGTTTTTCGTTTAATGGTTCCACTAATCAGTGGATTCAGATAACTCAAGTTTCTTCAAAGTCTTTAGACATTTTCTAGTCAAATGCTAAAAATCTCAGCTGTAACACAGTCTTGTCCATGGGTCATAGTTGTTTGCATATGAAACTATTATATGCTGGCTTTTACTCCATGGTGTGAAATGTGAGACTTGAGAATTCCAAACACACCTTTATTTAATAAGGGCTATTAGCAAACAAAAACCAGTGAGCCTTGGAAAGGTAACAGAAAAACATGTCATGAATTTGACCTAGAGGCCATGTGGAACAGTGGAAAGAGAACTGGACAAAGAACCAGGAGGCCTGGGAACAACAGCCAGCTTGTTCTTTAGCCGTAACATATTTGCAGACAACAAACAGGCTAGCATGAACAAATCAGACGGCCACCTTAACAACTGAGCTAGGTTACAACCTATGTTAATGGTGAATCTAGAGAGACTGAATAAACTCTGTTGGACAAATTGACCAGTTTCACAGCTGCTGGGGCCATTTAGTTTGTGCACATAAACTTGACATTGGAAAAGTGAAGAATTATTTCATATAGATTAAGAAAGAAACAGCTATATTTGTGTTTTCTCTTGACAGGGTACTTGAGTATCAACATGAGGAAAACAGATTAAAGTCTTGGTTTTATACCAATAATGTTATCAGTATATCTATAAGGGATACAAAGGAAGAAAATTTCAAAAGGACAAAAAATATATTATTAAGCTTGAATTTGGAGCAAGAAAACAAAGAGTTAGGACTGACAGAACCGGATTTGCCCAGTTTGGACTGGAAGAGCCCAGCAGGTGAATCCTTCAAATATTGTTGTTGTTGTTGTTTTTCAGTCATTTCAGTTGTGTCTGACTCTTCATGACCCCATTTGGGGTTTTCTTTGCAAAGACACTGGAGTGGTTTGCCATTTCCTTCTCCAGCTCATTTTACAGATGAAGAACTGAGACAAACAGGGTTAAGTGACTTGCCCAAGGTCACGTGGTTAGTAAGTATCTAAGGTCAGATTTGAACTCAAGAAGAGAAGTCTTTCTTTAGACTCTGCACTTTATCCACTGCACCATCTAGGTAGCCTTAAATATTATAATTAATTCAAATTGAGCTCAATCCTTTATGACGCTGCTCTCTATTTGACAAATTTTATCAAAATTATCTTTCAAGAAGGAGAGAGAAAAACAAGCAAAAATGAAACAAAATGGACTTTCTTTTTCTGGCATATTGAAACATTCATTAATTGATAATCAATAACTCAATTCAACAAGCATTTATTAAGCACCGATGAGAAATTTGCTTGAGAGTAGGATTGCATTTATACAGAAAAATCAATGCAAGATAATTTGAGGACGGAATAAGCACCAAGAACCCACAGAGTTAGTAAAGACTTCCCAAATGAAGTGAAATCTGAGCTGAGATTTGAAGAAAACTTCAGAGTTCTAAAAGGATCACATAGAGGCAGCATGGGGGCAGAGCTGGATTTGAAGTCAGAATACCTGGATTCGTAGTCTAGCTCTGCTGTCCACCTGTGTGACCTTGGCATCATCATTTAACTTCCTGAGCCTCAGGTTTCTCATCCTCAACAAGGAAATTGGACTAGATGATCTGGAAGGTCCCTTCCAGCTCCAAACCTATGACCCTGTTTATTGAGTGCCCACTCTATCCTTAGCACTGGGGGTAATAGTAGCAGCATAAGATGCTTCTAGGAGTTGACAGTGTAGTGAACAAGTAATAGTCACACTTGTGAAACCGAAGTGAACAATATAAGATAAAAATATAACAAAGCACTAAATTTTTCAATAACAATTATTATTAATTTAGTTGTTCATGGGAGAGTCATTCAATGAGGGCTGTAATGGTCAGGGGAGGTGATATTGAAGAATTCCTCTGTTTTCTCATCAATGAAAGTGAGAGGGTTAGACTGGATAATCTCCAAAATCCCTTCCAGCTCCAAAACTATGATCCAATGAGCCTGGACGTGACTAACGCCGGACCTCAAAGGGCTAGAAGGGCATCTGGACGGGAAAAGTAGAGGAGAGGAGTTTAGGGTGAGGGAAACATCATCACAAAAGGTATAGCGGTGAGTGAAGAGACTGGCCTGCCCAGACTAGAGGGCTTATACTGGAAAGCAGTAGGAAACAAGGTTGTACAGGGTCAGACTATCAGGAGTATTGAAAGCTAGGCACATGAGTTCAGATTTAGACATTACAGGCATCACTTTATGGAATTCTGGGATGAATTTAATAATAATAAAGATAGAACTAGCTCTCATACAGATGAAACACTGAAAATTCTGCCAAGAGCCTCCATTTCCCCCCCACGGCTTCAGAGAAACAGAGGATAAATTAAGGATGCTACGAGGCTGCTTCTTTTCCCAGGAAAGCAAGCAATGGACTTGATATGCCATACTTAAAAGGAGCTGTGTTGGATGTAGAGCAAATTATTGGCTCAGAAATAACACTTTTGTACTTCACATTCTTCAGAAATGCTCTAGAAATTGACTAATGAGAACAGAGCTTTTTGGCATTCATGAAGATGTAGTGACCTCCTCACTTTCACCAACTGTTTGAGATTTCTCCATCAACTTTTTTTCCAAATAAGATTCCATTTATAAGTGGCAAGCTATCATGGGATTCCTCTGAAATTCCCCCATTCATTCTATGCAAAAGACTCTCTTTGTCTATGTCCCTGTCCCTCTCTAACATGTATCTATTTCTATATCTATATTCATCTATATCTGATAATTACTGCAACTAAGAGAAATATTTGATAGGCTCTCTTGTCTGGTCAGTGTGCCCATGCTGGAAAAAAAATTATTATACTCATTATATTCCCACCTCACTACTACTTTGCAATATGCAACTTGAAAGAGAAGAAGATATCTCTTAATAATTTTTTAATCTTTTAATTTTTTTTCTTCCAGAAATACAGAGCTTCAAGTTCAGTTTCTTATTTCCTTAAACTATAAATGAATGAAAGTTAAGGTGTTGGTTGGTCACTTCCTACCTCTCCAAATCAATATTTACTGAAGTAGTATGGATGAACTCTCCTTCAAGTAGTTCACTGAATAATTAGTGATATAATTACAAGCAGTAACTGCTTTTCATGTTAATGTATTGCTGGATACTAGGCTGAAAACAGAACAGTGACATATTTTAGCCTTCACACATGTTTGGTTAATTCAGCTCAACATAGTTCAATTTATTAGACCTTTATTAAAACCTACTAAGGACAAAGCATCGTACGAGACACTAGGAATATAAAGATGAAAAACATGTAACGGTTAAGAGCTGAAAGGGGGTGGCAACATAGCATGCACACAAATAAGTATATTAGGAGGCAGAAAGTGATAAAGGCAAAGGAGAAATCCAGAGGAAGCATTATAAGAAAAGGTGAGGAGAAAGAGAACACTGACAGCCCAGGCAGGGCTGAGATAGGTGGGTAAGAAAGAGAAGAGGAAAGCTTCCATGACTTAGGAAGAAAATCTATAAACTGTGGAATAAGAGGAAGGTAACCAGAATGGTGAAGTTTCTCTAGTACATATATGAATATCAGATTAAAGGACTGGAGCTCCTTAGCCTGAAGAATAAAAGACTCAGAGGCAACATGTTACTGGGAGCTCAGCATCCCAGTTTTTGCATAATTCTTATGGAGATTTGATCAGAGTCCTTGGAATAAGTTTTGAGAATACAGGTTCTCAAGTAAGGATATAACACGTGGAATTCCTGATCTTATATTAAATAGGACCATGGACCTCAAATTAAGACAAGATGAAAGCAGTCCAAAGAACAGATTTCTTAGTCTGAAGAATTATGTTGGCTTTTGCCATCTACTGCCTCCTTGGGAGTGCTAGTTTGTAGCTACAGTTATGCATCAAAAGCTAAAGCCTTTTTTTTTTTTTGAAAGCCTTTAAAGCCTGCCATAGTTAGGGAGAGGCTTTCTCGTCACTACACCTTAGAGAATAGCAGCAAAGAATCATGGATGACCCTGAATAGGTTAAGACTAGCAAGTAGCAGCAAAAAGCAGTTTGATAGGCTGACCAACAGAAACATTCATGAGGGACAACATGACAACCAGCAGAGAAGGGCACAAGGATATTACCAGGGAACCTCTAAAGCTCTGTAACACCAGATAAAGTATTAAGGGGAAAAGAGACTGGAGATCCCAATGAGAGAAAAGAAAAGGTTTAGGGAGGGTTCAGGTACAGGGAGAAATGGAATGATAGGCAGTTATGGCCAGACAGAAAAGCCCCTCTTCTTTTTTTTAAATCACAAAAGCAGAACATTTGTGGCAATGATAAGATCCAGAGTGTGAACACCATTTTGTGGCTGAGATGTGGTAGACGAGTCAGTTATTGGAACTGAAGTACCCGAGGAACAAAGTTAAAGCGTCTGAGGGAGCGTCAACATAAATGCTGAACCTCGTCGGAAGGACAGGAAGACTGTGAGTCAGGTGCTGCGCTCCTTGTGAAAGAAGGGCTGTTGTGGGCCAGGGCACTAGTAGAATTGGAGCGGCTTGAGTTAAAGCCCACGCCCCCACACTCCCATAATACTGATCACCGTTGTGAGATAAGATGGTATGGAGCAGACGAGGGGCAGCTGGCATTTACCTGGCTCCCAATATTTTGGGACCCAGAAGTGGGCCCTTTGTGCAAGGAGAATACAAAAAGTTTTACAACTTGAGGGGAGGAGCTCCTAAGGCTCTGGGAATCTCCTTGCCGAGCAATTTTAATTTCCTTGATAGCGGCTTCTACATACTTTTACTTTCCTAGAAAGGTTTTTACTGCTTCAGTGACAGCCTTTGTGGGAGTGGCTGGACATTTTAATTGAAGAGATTGGGCTCTGAGTGATCCATTGTTTCAGACACGGAACTATGACCAAGACAGTGGGGAACGATCAGGGGATAAGTTGACAACAGTCACCATAATCTAATTAAGATGAAGGATTTTAATAGACTGAATTCCATTTTTTTTAAAGCAACTGGGGTTAAGTGACTTGCCCAGGGTCACACAGCTAGTAAATGTCAAATGTTTGGTCTGAGGCCAGATTTGAACTCAGGTCCTCCTGATTTCAGGGCCAGTGCTCTATCCACTGCACCACCTCGCTGCCCCAATACAGTGAATTTCAAAGAGGTTGCTTAGTTATGGTAGCAAAGGGAGAATCTAGAGGTAGAAGTAGGGAGCAAGAAGTACCTTTCTACGACCAGTGTGAGAAGGTACAACCAGCACTGGAGAGGATGTCTGGGGATTCAGTGTCATCTGGGAGAAGCTGTGTCGATGAAAGGAGTATGAGATTACAATAATTGGAAGGAAAAGGAAGGGGAATTTGTTCATTATGGAGGTGGAATTCCATAGGACTCAATGGCAGGGGAAGCAGATACAGAACAGAACCATGGAGGAGTATGATGGAGGAGGAAGATGACAAGAAAATAAGACGGATGGGTAAGGAGTGGCAGACAGTTTCCTTCAAGGCAGCCGGTAATTAAGGAGCAAGGGGATAAGGAGAGACATTAGTAGAAGAAGTTAGTAACAGAGCTACGACAGAAAATAACAACTGCTCACACTGACAGAGTACTTTACAATTTACAAAACACTTTCTTCATAACAATTTTGTGAAATAAGAAGTACAAGTAACTGGATCCTTATCTTTAACAAGAGGAAACTGAGACTTACAAAGGTAAAGTGACTTTTCCATGGACACACAGACAGTAAATGACAGAGCTAGATCTCAAGCCCAGGTTTTATGACTCCAAATAGAGTGCTAATTCTACCAATCACAACACTTCTTTATGTATGAATGGAGAAAGGTATGATTCATTGCCTACTTTGAGCCTGTCAAGGCGCGAAGATCTCTCATTGGGGAGGATGTAGTGATAAACACATTTAGCAAGGAGCAGGAGCTGTCACTGCCCATAAATTTTTTAAAAATTTTATTTATTTTATTCTAAACTTAAGAAATAAAACAAGCATTTCCATAACAGCAGAACAGAAAAAAGATGATTTTTACATGAAAGTCCAAACCTATTATGTACTACTTGCTATTCCTTTTAAATATATAATAAAATTATCACGTATCTTTCTTCCTTTTTTTTTTCTTCCACCTTCTCCTCTCTGACCTAGTGATGGCTACCATTAGACACAAATATGTATATATGTAAAACCATTCAATACATACTTCTATTTATCACTTCTTTCTCTAGATGCAGACAGCATCTTCCCTCCTATCTCCTTTGTGGTTAATTTGGGTATTTTATAACAGTCAAAATGATTTAGTCACTCAAAGTCGTTCCTAACATTGTTACTGTATACAATGTTCTCTTGGTTTTGCTCATTTCACTCTACATTATTTCATGCAAGTCTAACCATGTTTTTCTAAGATCACTGAGCTCATCACTTCTTTTGGCCTAGTAGTATGCCATCACAATCATATGCCACAACACTGTCTGTAAATTTAAAAACCTTAATTTGGTGGGAGAAGGAGGAAGAATATATGAATCTCCACCTAGAGAATCTGTAAGTCTCTCCTTTCTCATTGGTAGCAGGAACACTACTATCTCCATCTTTGTCTCTGTGTCTTTCTTGTGTCTAGCTTTTTGTGTCTTTACGTTTGTAACCTCCTCCTTCCTCTCTTTTCCTCTCCTCTCCTCTCCTCAGCATTCTCTCAATAGTCAGCAGACAGGTTGTACTGCTGCTGTATTCCTTCCCGTACCCCTACTTGCACGCAGATCCTTCTCTTGAGCCATGAACCCCATGAGAAAAGTAGCTCCTAATCCGATGGGCTTCTGACTGGCACTCAGCCCACTAGGAAGTGTAGCCTTGCCCTCATACAGCTCATTACACATAAAACACAGCTTACGTGTTTTAGACAAGGCTTATTAATATGGACCAATCTAACTCTACCTGGTTATAAAATTAATTCTGTCTATTTTAATTTGATAACACCTCATTTTAAATTCAAAACATAAACTCTGTGCACAGCCCTTATTTCCCCACAGAAAAGTGTTGTTTACTACTATTTCAACCCTTTCTTCTTTTTCTGAAACATTCAAGGGCATATACAGATCAGTGTATTTGTAGTCCAAAGACCTGGGTTCAAATCCTAGGGAGTTTTACTACTTACTAGATGTGTGGCTTTTACCAAGTCACTTCCTTTCTCTAGGTTTCAGTTTCTTCATCTGTAAACTGTTATAAGCATATATAACAGGGATTGGGAGCAAACCTAGACTTCCCAGTGTGTGAGACAGCAGAGAGAAGCCCATCTGATTAGAAACTAAATTTCCTAATGAGACCCCAGAGCCCATATGGGAATATATGACACCTCTAAGGTCCATTCCAGATATAAACAAATCCAAAGATCTTATGATCACTGACAGATCAAGGAACCACAAAGAACGTGGACATTCTTGCTTAAATGTTAAGCCTTTTGGCTTCTAGTTCTAATCTGTTGTTGTTGTTGTTCAGTTGTTTCAGTCACATCTGACTCTTTGTGACCCTACTGCTCAGGGTCACACATCTAATAAGTGTCTGAGGCCACATTTGAACTCAGGAAGATGAGTCGTCCTGACTCCAGACCTGGTGCTCTGTGAACTACACCACCAGTTCTAATCTGCCTCAGAAGTAAAACACAATGCATGAGATGACCTAACAGATATGAGAAAAAGAAAAGAACTACTCCTATTCATCAGCGTTTATTCAGTACCCCTCCCCAGCCCAACCAATATATTTTTATTATTATTACAAAACACCACGTAACAATGGAGTATATGATCATCAAAGTAACTACCATCATGACTACAAATCACATTTACACGGCACTTCATTACAAAGTGTGTTCACAGACAACATTATTTCATCCCTGCAACAACCTAGTGAGGTATGCAGTAGAACTGCAATCTCCACTTTACACATGAGGAAAACTGAGGCTCTGAGGAATTAAGTGATTTGTCCAAGAACGTATACGAAGTAAATGACAGGGTCAAGACTAGGGTTTTCACCTACACTAGAGTATCATCTTATACAATTTGAGATATTTAAATGACATTTAAAAATATATTAATAAGGACCTGTGCTACATGAGTAGGCACAGGAAGAAATCATACTAGGAAAATTCAGATTATCTAAGAAGCAGCATAGGCAGCCCTTGAACTCGGGAGGCCCAAATTTGGATTCTACCACAGATGTTTAACTAGGTATAAGATCATGAGCAAGTTCCTTAACCTACTGGAGCCCCATCTTCCGCATCTGTAAAATGGAAACAATAATAACTGTACTACCTGTTTCACAGAAGTAGTTTGCAAAAGGTGCTTTGCAAACCTTAAAGTATTATGTAAATGGGAGGCATTATTATTATTATCATTGTTGACTCATTCAGTATCAACGCATCCTCCTTTAGAATTTCTAGATCTTGTTACTACTATTTCATCACAATCCAAGCACAACTTTCATCTAGTTTATCCTGCTTTTAGATGAATTCTAGTAATCGTCTTTACCTCATTTCACATTATTCAAATTGTTCTGTACCATACTATTTTCCAGAGGATCTGAAGTTCCTCCCAGTCTTATGCTTTCTCACGAGATCATCACATGTTCTTCTTCATCATTAGTGGAAATAATAAGTACTACGGAATTGATGGAGTGTATTGGGTCTGATATTCTATTCACGAAAATATTTCAATGTCATTATTCATAAATTTAAATAGCCTCTTTCTTGCTTTTGCCATATTTTACCGTAACGTGGACACACCAAACTCTTGTCAACACTAGAAATACTAAGAAAAGGTGCCAAATAAAGTACATCATATACACTATCCCTTGAAAAAGTACAATCAACAATAAACCAGTAATAAGGCAGAATATCAGGAATGGCCAAATTTTCTTTTTGCTCCCTAATTTTCTGGTTCTGAGAGTCTTAAATGAAGATGCAACTTCTCTCAGAATACATAATGCTGGTTTGGGGTTGTTTTAGCATTTGATGTGTGTGCAGCTGTTCTTCCCCTATAAGTATACACATCTGCTCATTAGCAATACAATGTAATTTCCAGTGTCTAATTATCTGCAGATGATAGATTCCTCATACACTGCCTAAAAATGTACAGTCCTTCAAACTAGAGACTAATAAAAAATACCCACTAACTAAAAATGTTGAACACCATGAAGTGGAGACATTAATTTGCAGAGCTTGTTGCCAACTTAGTGAGAAAGTCACAGAAAGAAAACACATATATTTTAGTTTAGCCCATTGATTTTTCACTGTGGAAGTCATGTGGGGCTCTTTTCTTTCCTTTTCATTTAGGAATGTTTTGTTATATGAGTGTGGGGAAGAAAAACCCTCTCCTCTTATTCCTTTCTTCCTCCTTATCCCTCCTTTATCCCACTCCTTTCTCTACCTTCTCTCCCCAACCCAAATTCACTGGTTGCCCCTGGAGAAGTAAAGCAAATCATATTACATAAGATACTGATATTCCTATGGATCCACAATTTCACTAATATAATGTCCACTGATGCAGACCCCAGTCTATCCATGCCGCCTTCTCCTGTGCAGATCTAATGCTTATCCTCCCATAAATCACCAACAGAAAAACTACTCAGTGATGCTTCCCCAGATTCTTTTACTATTTCACAGATACCTATGTAATGTTACAGCTCTCCATTCCCTGCTATGCGATTGGCCCACTTCCTTTTCTAGACATCCATTTCTCTAACAGAGCCTTTTAAACCATTTCTTATTGGCAAGTCATTGTTGGCAATGTGTTTTAACCTACTAAAACCTACAATACCTCTATTATTAACTTCTGAGTTCACTGCTGATTTGAATTTTCTGATATTATGGGTTTCGTTGGTTTGAGGCGCATTACATCACTGGAAGAATATGTATATTATACATACATGCAGACACACATGAATGCATGCATATATATGCACATACATATACATACATTAATGTGTTTTGAGGTAGAGGTCATTGAAAGAGTTGCTCTATTTTCAAATACAACTAAGCCTATTTTACTATTTAATTTTGGGCTTAGCTCACTGCTATCTACAGTACCTGTCCAAGATACGTGTACCAAGAGACCTATTCAAGACGGGTTGGGGCATAGTTCAGTTTGGCTAGAAAGTTCAATCTATGAAGAGGAGTAGCATGAGAAAAAGTTCAAATGGTAGGCTGGAGCCAGGTTGTAGAGAGCCTTGGATGCCAGTCTCAGCAAATGCTCCTTTATTTGGCTGGAGATGGGGAGCCACTTAAGATTCTGGAATGGAGGCGCATGATCAGAATAGTGCATGAGGAAAATAACCCAGGTGGCAATCTGAAGGATGGACTGAGGAAGTAAGAAGAGCAGTCTGTAATCTAATTCTCATAATTTGATACCTGTCTCCTCTCTCACCCCCTTCTTAGGTCTCTTCTCAACCACATCCCTTAGTTTATATTCTGGCTCTCTGACGCATTTGTGTTTTTAGGACCCAGCCCTCCCAAGGACTCCAGACCAACAGTAAACTGCAGAGGTTAGATCCTTACTGCCATTTTTGTCCCTGATGCCAAATGGTCACTGCCTATCCCCTACTGCCAGAATCCTCTGACGCCACACTCCACCCATAAGCACATGGATACTTGCCTGGTACCTACTTCTGAACCTCTCTGAGATGCTAAGCCAGCAAGCCCACACTTGCTTCCTTTGCCTGCTGCTGGGACTTTACTCCATCATCTGCCCTTCTCCTGTGAAACTGCTGGCCTCTCAGTATTGGTCTCTCAGCCCGATCCATTGTGATAACAAAGCCTTAGTTATAACAATGACCTTGTAAAGAACGTGAGAGTTTAATATGTCACTAGAAGGAGTTCACTCTGACTTCAAGAGGTTCATCATTCAGCTAGGAAATGCCAAATGTTTTCCCTTTCCTACACATCCTGCCCAGAATTCCTCCTATCCCAGATCATTTTAAAGATCACCAGCTAGGAAGTCAATGAGGATGGATCTGAATGCAGGTTTTCTTGACCCCAAGCCCAGTACTCTATCCACAGTACGACCTAGCTCCCTACCACACAGGTAAGATGTGGCAAAATCAGGACTTGTACCCAGACTTTACAGCATTAAATTCATTGCTCTTTCTACTATACCATGATGACTCCTCATGCACATCTTATTTCTCTCTATCATACTCTAAATTGATGGCAAATAATATATTTTAAAATTCTCTCCTAGAATAGTACTCTGTACATAGTAGGTGCTTAATAAATGATTCTCAAATTTGAATTCCATATCCTCAATTGCATAGATCTTGTAAATGGCAACAGGCATCTGGATATCTACAGACATCTCTCTGATTTCCTGGAATGAGACCACATGCTAGCTCTACATGGCACTGTTATTGAATAGAAGAGATTGTGATCAATGTTCTGTGATACTTTAATACTTAAATCCTTAGATGGACCTGTGAACTCATTCTTCTGAGTATCCCATCTACCAGTGAAGATCTCAACCTGACTCCTCTCAGAAAGGACCTTTCAGAGTCTGAGTTACACCAGCAGACAATCAACCTGATATAGGAAAAGGAGCTCTACACCTGGAGTCAACAGACCTGGATTCAAGTCTTAGCTCTTAACAGATGTGTGACTGTACAGAAGTCACTTTGCTACTCGGGTGGGCATTGATTTGTCATCTGTAAAATGAGAAATTAATTAGGAGTGGGGAACCTGTGGCACGGAGGCCACATGTGGCCTTTTAGGTCCTTGGGTGCAGCCTTTGGACTGAGTCCAAGTTTTACAGAACAAATCCTTTTATTAAGGGGATTTGTTCTGTGAAGTTTGGATTCAGTCAAAGGGCCACACTTGAGGGCCTAGAAAGCCACATGCGGCCTAGAGACCACAAGTTCTCCATCCCTGACCAGATAATCTTCAAAGGCCTTTCAAATTCTATAGTTTATGTTATTATCCTTCAAGAAGCTAGGGTTGCCTCTATGATATAATAAGCACCAGAATAAGCTTTTCATGGAGGTAACACTTCAAGAAGGGAGATGAAACATGAAATTATACAAATAATAATAATTGTTATTATTATTGCTTTTTTATTTTTCTTTATTATTGTTGTTGTTGTTGTTGTTACAAAAGAGACTGGAACATAGGTCATACAAGTTTTGAACTGACTCATCCCACCACCACTTGGGTACAAGCTGAAGACACAAGAGGGTAGGGTTGGTTGGGTCTAAGAACAAACAGTCAAGAAACCTATCCTGATCACCAAAATGGGCAAAAGAGTTCTCTATCTTTCCCAGAAGTACTTTTTACCAAGAGATACACCCCTTGTCCCACTAACATTACCTCCCCTAACCCTTCAAAAGGTAATATGGGTTTTCAGGGATAGGCTATATCAAACCTGACTATTATATATATTGTAGTGATATCACACACAAATACCATACAAACAGGACTATTGTGAAATTGATATTATTAAATAGTGATTCCCAAATAGGTGGAGATCTGTGAATAGCACATCTGTTACATAGGATTTTTTAGTTAATGGACTTTGTTATATGAGAATACCACATCAGCAAAGCAGTACTGGCATGGCCTTTAGGCCAGAACAAGAAAAATCTTGTGTACTGAGTGCTATAATGCTATTCACTCACATGGGAGTCTGCTTTTATGCATATAAGAGCATAGAAAAAACTATGATTGCCATTGTTTGCACAGATATAAATTCATTTCTCTATATAATCTCCTCTATGGAGGATGCCTGAATGATAAACATCATGGGCCCCACTATAGTTGCCCCTGAGAACAGTGCTTTATGTTTTTAGTTCAATTATTTTTCTTATGCATACACAAAATCTGACAACAGGGTTTTAAAAGATGAAAAAATCTAAACCAAAGGAAATACAGGAAGCATAAATCAGAACAACTTTGGAATGGCTGAAAAAAAGACATTAATTTCATAGACAAAAGCCTGCATTAAGGAGGCATAATGTAATAATCAAAGGTGAATGGATTTTCTACTGTCTCATGTTTTTCTCTGTGGGAATTCTCCCACCACAGACAGCTGTAAATGGAGAGGCAGGGGGGAACATAGGCTTAGTCTAAGTCTGCTTTCATTCTCCTCTCTCTCCTCTTTTCCCCTCTCTCCTTCTTCCTTGTCAATAAATGTCTGCCATCATATTCTTGAACTCCTGTGTGATTTCAAGGTTCATCTCTTCCATGCAGCTCAAACACTAATTATCCCAGCTGTAATTAGTAAGATAATTAAATACTGGCTCACTCATCACTCTACCTTGTGTCGGGTCATGATTCTCCCAGAAGACCTTGAGCAGATTCTCAAAACTGATGTATTCTGGCTGGTACACAACTCGGACAGTTTCTGCATGGCCAGTTTTCTCTTGAAAGAAACAGAAAATGCACGCAGAAGTTAGTATTTGTTTTTGAAACCAAGAAACAGGGGAAAGATAGGATGATAATAAGTATAGATGAAATGAACAATTTTTCCCAAAATGTCTGAAGTAGTTTTTGTTGTGTTATTTGTAGACAAAGGCTTTTAGTTATCTTCTTACAACCAATAGTTCATATTTACATACACTTGGTTCTTTTAGCTTTGTAGACAGAGCACTATATTTAGAACCAGGAAGGACAGGGTTCAAATCCTGCCTCAGATGCTTACTAGCTCTGTGACCCTAAGCAAGTCATTTAACTTCTCTGAGCCTCAGTTTCCTTATCGGTAAAATGGGGATACCACTAGAGCAAAGCCTTGTGAGGCTCAAATGGAAATAATGCACATAAAGCACTTTATAAATCTTACATGCTTTATAAGTGTGAGCTAATATTATTATTTCCTCACAATAACCCTATGAAACAGACAATATAAACATTTTCTATCCCCTTTCCCTCTCTCTCATCTTCCCTCTGGCCCTCTTCATCCCATTTTTAAATGAGGGAAAAGTCACATGGTTAGTAAGTGTTGGAGTTTAGATTTGAAATCAGATTTGACTCTAAAACCAGTCATCTTTCCATGGCATCACTTGTCCTTTTCTGTGATTTCAAGTGGAAGTCTGTGAAATTACAGTGACCTCATTATGTTCTGTCAAAAATACACAAAAAAAGCAGTGCACACACACACACACACACACACACACACACACCCCACAAAACAAACAAAAAACCCAAGTCAAAACCTGATTTCCAATCAAACTATGGAATTCTAAATAAAATCTTTAAAAGAGCTCTTGAAACATAAAAAAAAAACAAACCTGAAAACAAACAACGACCAACAAGCCCAGAAAATGTATGGAAATGCTGTGTGCTGGATACTACAAGTTCAGCTGCAATGTTGATGGAGATGGCATTGGACACACAGCCTTTCAAAAGCCAGGCTTATATATAGCTCAATGACATTAGATAAATTAGTTAATGGAGGAACATATTTGCTATGCTGTTAACATTGTTGCAAGGGTTGGGTTCAAATACCCCACTGGGGCAGTAAGTGTTTTCTCCACCTAATTTGTCTCTGTGGTAAACAACTAGTGTTGCTAATTCCTGGATTTTTTGTTTTTTGTTTTTTTTCTTTTCTGCAATTGTCGTCAGCTGGCCCATTCTCAAAGTTTGTCCCAAGAGGGATACTCCTTGGATCAGAAAGCCAGATGTTAGCTTCAAAGACTTTATGCCTCTGGAATTCACTTTTTCATCATCTTCCTCAGTACAATGATTTTATAACCTGCTATGAAAACAACTAATACCTGTACCCTCCATGGCTGGTTATGTTGTGTCTGTATTTTAAAAGTCCATCTTTCATCTTTTATCTGCCATCAAAGAAGACTTTGAAGATTTCTAGGGATGGAGCACAAGAGAACCAAGAACATAGATTCAGGAGTTTGATGTAGCGAGCTCATCCTTTTAAAACTTTTACAGATGAGAAAACTGAGGCAAACAGGGTTAAGTGACTTGCCCAGCTGGTTCAAGTGTCTACGGTCAGATCTGAACCTAGGAAGATGAATCTTCTTCCTGACTTCAGGCCCAGTGCTCTATGCACTGTGACACCACATAACTGTATCATTTTGCACTTACGTCATTATCGTCACCATCATTCCATCACTGTGGACAACAACCTGTTCTGTGAAAATGCTCTAGTTCTAAGATTTAGTTTATTGATTGGGTTTTCAAAGCAGCATGTATTTGTAGGAGGACGGCTTGCTGCTGGTTCATGAAAGAGAGCTACTTTCTGATGCATATTCCTAGGCAACAGGATTTGGCAGGTGCTAAATTTTTGTAGCTTACATTGTTTTGTTGTATAGTTTCTACCATTTCCTTTCATGATACACATTGATTATCAAATTCTGGTTCCTTAAGTATAATACTTCCTTAATTTCTGATGGCTCTGAACTGCCATCAGAAATGCTTCAATTTCCATAAAGAAATCCATATGACTCAGCTATTTGTTTGACATTTCTTTATTGAGATATTGTTAGCTGATTTTGTGCAGATATTAACCACAGAGGGCCTTTTCATTCCTCTCTTGGGGTATTAGCTATTTCACACACTCAATTTAGAGGAAAATCACTTTCAGTTACATTTGACAAATCCAAGGATACATTTCTGCTATCAGCCTTTATTACTGCTCAGTGAAGTAATGACTGCTTGACCCAAAAACATTTCTGTCTGTTTTTGGCCTGTTTATCATGTGCTCTTGGAATACCTAACAATCCTCTTCATACTTTGGAAGCAAGTTTTAATTTTTTTAAAACCCATCTTAGGATAAGAGGCACTGTATTTGCTAATAATGTAACATGATTTTGTGTAGATATTTTCCAAATCATTGTGGTCTATTTTGTAAATTTGTACAATTTTAGGACAAATTTAGGACAGTTTTGGAAGCAATACATGGAATTGATTTTTTAAAGCGGTATTAAATGAAAACTCAAATTTTCACATACAATCCACTTTTTATGCTCTGATGCATATGTAGAACTTCTCATAGTTTTTGGTGTTTAAGTTTGAAATAAAACATTTTTAAAAGACTGATATTGTGTAGGTGTTACTTGCTTTAAACCTGCTCTTCTCATTTGTCATTAGTTTTATTGTCTCTGTTACTAGTTATTATTAAGTTTGCTCTATAAGATTATCTTCATCATAGTCAACATTTTTTTACATTTACCAGTTAAAATATACAAATTGTTCTTTTACAGAAGGGTGGAAAATCAATGGTTCTTTGCATTGTAGTTCTCACATATAACATATGGCTTGCAGTCTGGATCACAAGGCCATACGAATTAAGGCATCTTCATGACCTGATGACAGCAGACCCTCTAATTTCAGGGGAAGTTCCTAAAGGGAGAAAGCAGTCTCTAAAGTGAATTTAGAAACCACATGTAATAAAGTGATAGCAAATGTTACATAGGAAATGGTCTAAATCAGAAGTCTGTGCTAACTTCAACATGGAGATTTAGCAGTACTGCTTAGAAATATGCTTTCCTTTACTGGATATTAAATTGGGCAAATTTATAGGTATAATTAGAGACTGATATGCTTTTTCAAAAAAATCTTTGTACAGATATTACATTCAGAAAGGTTTAAAAGCAGCTTAGTCAAAGTCTTTTATAGCTGCTACCCGTAAAACTCAAGATCTCTCTGCATTGATAAACAGTGAAGTGATGCCTCTGTCAAATTCACCTTTATGTTTCTTTACTTTATTTCTCCAAAGCAGAGCAACCTGTATAAAACTACACAGTGTAAATGATCAAAGGGATTAAGGGCCTACGAACAACTTGCAGTAATCCTCACATTTTATAGGAACGAACCAGTGTCCTAGGCTAATCTGATTTCTGAGATCAATCTGCAAACACTGTCTTATGCTTCACTGAGATAAGGGCCAGACTTTAAAACTATGATGAGCTTTGATCACACATGCTGTGCAAATGACATGAATTGATGTGATGTGCAAATGTGCTTGTTAAAGAGTCAAAGCAGCATAATATATGTTTTAGCATGTGGACGAAAAATGCCTTTAAAAGCAAAGATGTCAAAAGAAATGTTGAGTTTCATTTTGGTGGGTTTTTTTTTTTCCTTCTCCTCCATAGGTTCTCCCTAAATACTCAGCAGGAAATAACAGCAAGGGGGTAGATTCTGGGCAACCATTCGAGATCTTATACAACTTTCTAAAAGGAAACATAAGGTTTGGTCCATGTGTTAAAACACTGGGGATTCTGGACTAGAATCTACACAGAAGGTAAGTTCCACATGGAACCATGTGCCTTCACAGAGCAAACCAAGGTCAGCTAGCCAACTGAGAGCAAGGCCTGCTCACAATTTTCTGCACATGAGTAGTCATGTGCTCAATCGTGCTATATTTAGCATGGTTGGTTTGTGATTGCAATGGTACCAAATATATGTATCCAGTTATCATGCCAACATTACGGGAACGTTTCACAGTCCAGTTCAGCATGGATGTCCACTTCCTTCTATTCTGTCTAATAGATTAATTTGTTTGTGCCTCCCACAAACTCCTAATTATCACACACTCTGGCCTGTTTGTGCTTAAGGAGGACCAGAGATTGCTCTGTTGACACCTTTCCAATTTCCATTGGTCATTTGCTCAATGAATTAACACTTCTGGAATAACCCTGATGGTCCCTCCCTGTCCATGATACTAAAAAGTTAAAATAAAAGTAGGTGTGGGGTGTGTGTGTGTGTGTGTATCCACACACACACATACACACACACAGACATATATATGTATAATATGTGTGTATCACAATGCACATATATAGTTTTATGTGCATATCGATATGTATGCATACACATACATATATACATATATATATATACACACACACAGACAGACACAAAGTAAAATCTCTACTAAAATTCAATAATGATACTTCATATGCTAAAGTGTGTGTGTGTGTATGTGTGTGTGTGTGTGTGTGTGTGTGTGTGTGTGTTTGTGAGATACAGGAAGGACTGGCCCAATATCTGTGGAAAGGCTTATCATCAGAAGGTTGGATACCAGGTTGTTTTTTTGGTTTTTGCCACATCAACTCATCTATGACATCCATTAAGGTACGGAAGGTTAGTGACCTATGTCATTGGAAGGAGTGCCCTCAGTGGATGAAATTCAAAGATCCCTAAAATATTGAAGTTCCACATTTCCATATTTAATTGAAAGTTCCAGAGGTAGCATCATGCACATAGCTAATGGCTATTTCTCTATCACAATAGAGATAAAGTATAAGCTCAGAGCAGCTAGAAAGAACAGTGGGCTGGGAGCTATCACTAGAGGAGATACAAACCCTTAAGCACTGCTGTGATGCTCAGCCAGTCACCAGTCATTTAACTCTCTGGACTGGGATGAATTTATTTGTACAATGAGGGGAACTGGACTCAATTATCTTCAAGGCCCCTTTTAGCTCAACATTTCTATGATTATGTCATTCCACAAAATGGGGGTGAACTAGAGAGCTTTTGTGAGAGGACAGGGTGTAGTATTCTTCCCTGCATTTCCAAATATGGGAGTATTATGACCTTCCTATATCACACACACACACACACACACACACACACACACACACACTTTAGCCTATGAAGTATCACTGTCGAATTTTAGTAGTGATTTTACTTTGTGTATGTGTGTCTGTATGTGTGTGTGTATATGTATATGTATATGTGTGTGTGTATGTGTGTGTGTGTGTGTGTGTGTGTGTGTGTGTGTGTGTATGTATTTCTCTTCCCAGTTTTTCCTCTACTTCTTTTATTTTCTTCTCAAAATCCCTTTTGAGCTCTTCCAGGGCCTGGGACTGATTCATATTTTTCTTGGAGGCTTTGGATGTAGGAGCTTTGACTTTGTTGTCTTCTTCTGGTTGTATGTTTTGATCTTCTTTGTCAAAGTAAGATAATACAGTCTCACTCTTTTTGCGAGGTTTGCTCATGATCTCAGCCAATTGCTTGAGTTTTAAACTCTTTGTTAAGGTAGAGGTCTGCTTCCAGTGTGGAGAATGTACTGTCCCAAACTTTGAGGGTTTTCTGTAGCTGTTTTCAGAGATAATTCTAGGGACCTGTAAGTTTTCAATTCTTCCAAGATGTTATGATCAAGGGTGAGGTGTTTACTCCTTTCCTGGCCTGTGCTCTGGTCTATGAGTGACCATATGTAGTCTTTTCTGTCTTGGAACTGTGAGGAGGGTTTCCTCTCTACCGCCACTACAAGCTCCACCATGCCTGTGCTCCTCCTCGCTCCAGGACCACCACCCAGAACTGTGACCCAGATCCAAGCACGGGCAAAGTAAGAGAATCCTGCACCAGCAAAAAGGTCCCTGCAGTCCCCCTCTGATCAGCCACTTGATTTCCCCTCAGTCTGTGGGCCAGAAGCTCAGGAGGCAGCCGCCGCCCAAGGCCGTGCTCCGGACTTGCAGCTGAGACCACCTAGCTTCTCTCTCTCACCGCAGGCACAGACTTTTCCCACTGACCTTCTAAGTTGTCTTTGGCATTCGCAGGTTGAGAGGTCTGGAAACCGCCACAGCTGCCCGCGATTCAGTCCTCTGAGGCCTGCGCGCCCACGCCGAACTGTGCTCCTCTACCCACACAGCGTGATATACCTTTCTGATCAATCATCCAGCTTGTCTCAGGCTGGAAATTTGCTTCACTCCATCTTTTTGTGGGTTCTGCTGCTTTAGAATTTGTTTAGAGCCATTTTTTTACAGGTATTTGGAGGGTTTTGGGGGAGAGCTCAAGCAAGTCACTGCCTTCACTCAGCCATCTTGGCTCTGCCTAAAACCACTTACCTTACTAGGCCTCACTTTCCTCATATGTAAAATGAGATGGCTGAACTAGTTGGCTTCTAAGGTGCCTGCCAGCTCTGGCTCTGTAATCTTTATGATCCTAATTGATAGTATAATATAATAGTGCTTCAATTTCTTCACAGCCCCACCAGCATTGAATTTTATCACTTAACTATCTTTGCAAATTTAATGGGAAAAGTTGACAAATCATAATTGTTTTAATTTGTATTTTTCTGATAATTAGAGGGTTTGAACAGTTTTTCGGGTCATTATGGACAATCAATCTGTGCATCTTCTTTTGAGAACTGCCTGTTTATATCCTTTGACCATTTTGGCTCACTTCATTCTATTAGGAATTTTATATGTCATAGATTTACATGGTCATACACTCTTAGAGAAAATGAGGACACTTTCTGGTTGAGGCAGCTTTGCACTTGCCTCTCAATGATACATTCTCGGTTACAATATCAGAGTCATGACATTCCTTAGTTTAGATACTGCCTTCACTGAACCCAATGAGCCATACACTTCAACAAACTTAGTTAGGGATTAGCAACATTATTGTGATCAGCATTATCAGCGTCTTCTCTGAATTGCAGGGAGAGAGAAGAAAGAGTACTTGCATCAACTTACTTCATCTACTAGTACAAAAAAGCTTTGATTATTAGAACCTGGTATAAAACACACTTTTCTAATATTCTCTCAACACAACTAGAAAGGACCCAGAAATCATGGAATCCAATCCTGTCATTTTATAAACGAGAAAACTAAGGTCTAGAGAGGTAAGTGACTGTAGTAACAAAGCTTGGTTCAAACTCAAGTCTTCTGACTCCAAATCACATTGTTCTCAGTTAGCATATCTACATCAGAAGATTGTTTTGATCCTCACCACTTCAATGGGTCCTTGGTGTCACCGGTATAAAGGAATGTAAGACAGTAAGAATAGGAAGAGGGGATGGTTTTTGGGTGGAGAAGACACCTTGACTCTGAAATTGAACCGTAAGTAAGGTTGACAGCAAAGACAATGCTATTTTTAGTCTTTTAAGGGTTTGTAGAGGGGTGATTGTCAGACAGTTTAATTGAGCACTTGGTATGCTCTTTTCTTCTTACATCTGCACACCCTTAATTTTATTTTATAAATAAATATTTATAAAAGGAACTATGGGTAGGTAGAGGGACATGGAAGATGAGAAAATGAGGCAAGAGCTAACAACGTTTGCTGTTAGGGAATAAGACCCAGGAACTTTACTTTTTAATAGGCATGAATATATGTTGTATGAGTGTGGTAGTAATGATTATATGATGGAAAGAGTACCAATAGGGAGTTGGAAGAAACCTTGGTTCAAATATTCCCCATGACACTTAGTGTGTGAATGTGAATAAGTCACTACCCTTTTATGAGGCTTAGTTTTCTAAAATGTGTATAATAACACTCATAGTATCTACCTCAAGGTTGTTGCAAGGGTCAAATGAGTTACTGTATATGTATATGCTTTTATAATAGTACTTTGTAAACCTTAAAGTATTGTATACATGTCAGCTATTATTTATCATTAAAATTAAGCAGCATAGGTTATCATGAAATTGCTGATACTAATGCTGATAATAGATACTGGAGAGCTAACAAATGAAAAAGAGAAAAAGAATAGTTTAATTGTGTAAAATGTTAACTATCTCATTTTGGTGAACAACTTACTAATTCGCTTTAAGACACAGTCTCTAGCTCATTGTATCTAAAAAGGATTTTTTCATTCTAAAACTGTTTCAATAAGTAACAACTATAACAGTATACAAAAAGATAATAACGGGCAAATCCTCACATGCAAAGATGACATGTTTATTCTGCCATTAGTACGGCATGTGTTGCTTTCCCAGCACTGATCAAATGAAATAACCAATTTAAAGCGCTTTGTAAACTTTGAAGTACTACATTATTGCTAGCTATTTATTATTATTATTGTTACTGTGGCAAGATAATTTGATGACTCCAGAAAAAAAAGAGTGAAGCTGACAACTTTATGCAGCTCTGCCTCACTTAAATCCAATTCATTTGCAAGTTAAGATATCACCCCATGATGTCACTGGTCCTCTTCAAAAATGAAGGATAAATAACAATAACAACTGCTGTTGTTTGTTGTTATCATTAGTGATATCTCTGCTAATCTACTCATATTATCTGGGATACACACCTTTGTGTACAATTTTGTTGTTTTTGTTGTTCAGTTGTTTTAGTCATGTCTGACTCTTCATGACCCCGTTTGGAGTTTTCTTGGCAAAGAAAGTGGTTTGCCATTTCTTTCTCCAGCTCATTTTTACACATGAATAAACTGAAGCAAACAGAGTTAAGTGACTAGCCCAAGGTCACACAGATAGTGTCTGAGGCCAATTTAGAACTCAGGCCTTCCTGACTCTAGGTCCATTGAGCCACCTAGCTGCCATACAATGCTATGCATTTATTCAGGAAATAGTTGACAATGGTTTTGAAAACATTCTATGGCCATTGAGGAGTACAGCATCACTCGTTCCAGATAAAAATCATAGCCCCAAGTTCTGTTCTGGTTGGGAAGTTGCCTGCAAGTGAGGGACTTGGAAGGTTTGGAGGGACCAGGGAGATTAGTGAAAAATACAAATGAGGGAACAGAGTTCGGATGTTACCAAGTCCAAGCTTAGCACGTAAGAGATGAAAGGGGAAATCCAGATGCACCATGTTAAGAGAAAAATTTCAGAAGTATTGACCAACTTCCAGGCAATGGTGAAACAACCATGGGAGATACAATAGGGCTGCTGGGGAGTCTGTAGGTTGCTAACAACATAACAGAAGCTTACTTGCTCTAGAATTTCTAGGAGCTGTCTTCTTTACAAGGCCCCTTTCAACATTCAGGGCTAACAGGCCTGGCTGACATTGACACTGACTCAAGGAAGCTGGTAAAGGAATCTTTTCAGAACTAATACTCATAGTTGTGTTACACGAGACTTTTAATATACATGGTTAGCTTCGGGGGATTGAGAAGTCAGGATAGGAGAAGAAGGATTAGACTGGGAATCCTTGTATTCCAACCTTGGCTTCTGCCACTATGTGATCTTGGACAAGATGCTTCCACTGTCTGGTCCTCAGTTTCCCATCTCTAAAATAAGGGGTTTGAATTAAATGGTCTCTTAGGGTTCCATCTCTATCACTCTAGGCTTTGATCTTTCCACACAACAAGGAGCTATCTTAAAACAGGGTCTTGTTGTGAAAGCCCAGAAGTTTATAATCATTATATTTAAACATAACAAGGGTGTTTGTTACATTGTCCAGGAGAGTTTATTAGCATGTATTCGAGTAATGCTAATAGACAAATAACTTAAATTAGCAGTACTAATAATCAATAATACTACTAACTGATATATTAGAAATATCAATAATCCAATATTAATTTACAAAATCACTTTAAGACATAGTCTCTAGAAAAATGTACACAGAAGGTCTAATGTACAATTCTAGCAGTATATATGATGCATATGAACCTCAGTGAGGTTATGGGAGTTATCTAGAGTTGCACACCAGTCAGTGTCACAGCTAGAACTCCAGAGTAGGTCTCTCTGAGTCCAAGCATGGTACACTCTTTTCAATATACCACATAGCTCCTTACTTTATATGCTACATATTAGAAGAATAATATAGTTTGTTTCTATTGAGAAAAACAAACATTAAAAATTACATTGACAGTAGTGTACTATAAAACTCATTTGGAGACTTTTTGTTTAATGTTCCTCTGCCCTCCAAAAAAACATACTTTGGAGTTGAAAAAAAGGGGAAAAAGCAAACAAAGAAGAGAAGCTACATTGAAACTTGCTCTTACTAATGCCCAAGCGGATTACACAGATTTCCAGTAGAGCTACTTGAATTCATCTGAAGATAATGATAATTGCCCATTCATTTTGCACAGAAACAGCATTACAGTTATTGATTTTTAAAATCTGTGGGTGGCATTGGTATATTCTATTGACTTACATTATGTACTATTTGCAAATATCCCATACAAAACTGACTTGGTAGGATTATCAAAGAACCACTGTCTTTCCTTATTTGGTGATCTCAAAATGTTTAGGAATAAGCCATAACTTTATACTCACTTAATATATATTTACTTAAAATATATTTGACAAGAATGAATCTAGGAATCAAGATTTTAAAATCTTGATCTCTTAGCATTATGGTTATGGGCTGTTTGGACTGGGCATATCCCAAACTATGGCCTATGTAAAGTTAAATTAGGTTTTAACACATCAATGGATTTGTGGAGTTGCAATCATGCATTTCTTTCATTACTGCAAATATCAATCCAGCTATAACTTCTCATCCTGTTCAATTCTTATATTCTTCCATAGATACTCCATATAAGATACTCCATATAAGATCCACGTGACACAATGTGCCAGAGGTTTTCTTCCTCTCTGTCTTTTAACATATACACACATATATGTGTGTGTGTGTGTGTGTGTGTGTGTGTGTGTGTGTATATATATATATGTATATATATATATATAATGTGTGTGTATACACACACACACACACACATACATTTTGTATCAATGGAGCACTTGGGCAAATATCAAAACAAGTCAATAATTCAATGGGGAAAAAAATCCATCAACCTTTTGATGGTGTATGTCGTGAGAGATGGGAAAGGACACCAAAGAAGAAGCCAGCTGACTTAATTTTTTCATTTCCGAACCAGTTGCAGGATCACATAGTCACAACTTTGGGACCATCTACATGATCCCAAAATAACCAGCTGATTCACTCAAATAAGAGGTCAATTCAAAAGCTGTATGACTGAATTGGTGTGCTAATTTAATGAAAATGGTTAATCAATTTACCCCATGGAGAGATAACTACTGTTTCATTTTTCTACCTGGAAAGAGATTGTAGTAAAGTTTCCCTATCAGAAGTATTATGAGGATTAAAATCCATAAAGCAGTTTAAGATCTGAATAGGCTAACTTGAATGGGGATGTTCTAACGCAGACTAGAGCTTTCAGTCACACACGGACAATGACAATTACGATTCATTTCCAATTCAGTCCAGACTATGAAACCGTTAACTTGTGTATCTATTTCTTGGATTTATCTTAAAAGCCAAATAGATTGCAAATTTTGTGCATTGATATACCTAATTATTATATGAATTTTCAAGTGATTTGTAGATTTTAATACTCAGAACACTTCAGGTAAGCACATTTTATGATAGCCACTTTGAAAATTAGGAAAAGGAACTTCTATTTCAGGCTCATGAAATGAAATCAGTTTATTTTATGTTAAATTTTTGTGCTAAATTTGGATGCTCTGGTTTTTGAAATCTTTCTTCCTATATCTCATGCCAGTTATAAGAGACTGACAAGGAAAATCAGTTAAGAGGGGAAAACGGTAATAATTAAAGTAAATATCATATGAAGATTTCTGTCAAACATTAGAGAAGAGGTCACTCAAAAAAAGAAAAAAAAGTAAATACAAAAAGGTAACAAGGCATATATATTTCCTCTGACTGATGAATGCCAAACAAGCAGTTGTCATTCCAAGGGCATTTATTATTTTTGCTCCTTTATTCTCTTCCTCTTTCCTCCCTTGTTAGGCCCCCTCCCAAGAAAAGAGGACAAAGAATTGAAGATATAACTAAGCAGAGATAAAATGAATGCAAGGAATTACCTAAAAAGAAAGGAATAATGGTGATGGGCAAAGAATGCTCAATTTGGAGTCAAAGGACCTGAGTTCAAATTTGCCACCTTAACTTACTGTGTATCTTTGGGCAAGTCACTTAATTTGAACCACTTTCCCTCCCTTCCCCTTCCACATCTATGAAATGAGGACCATACATATTTTTATAAAGGTTTTCTTTTTCTTTGGGGAGAGAAAAGAAAATCTTGTTAATAAAAATGTTTTTTAATAAGATGAGAAGGTTGGACCACATGGCCTCTAAAAGTTCTTTCCAGCTTCATAATCTGGGATCTTGTATAAAAAGAAGATGGCAGAAGGCCTTACAGAAATGATCACAGGACTACAAAACTAGAGCTGGAAGACACCTTATGTGGTTGGTTATCTTGTCCAATTTCCTCAGTTTACTAAGGTGGAAAATGAGGCCCAGAGAGGGTAAGTGATCTACCCATGGTCACACAGCTGTCAAGAAAAAGGCCCAGGATCATTCCCTAAGCCTGAGGCATCAACCTTGAGCTCTATAGGCAACATGTTGATTTAGAAAACCACAAATTAACATATCTTGTGCTATATTATATTTTTATTTATTTTGTTAAACACTTCCCAGTTACCTTTTCATCTAGTTGAGGGGGTACCTGGGAGTTTTCTGTGTGGCACAGTCCTCATAGCCCAGAGCTAAGTGGCAAGGTGCAGATGGGAGAGGGTAAGTTGATAACAGTCAAGTGGTTAAACAAAAGATTCCAGGGGTCTACAGTGAAGCTAAATATAGAGCGAAAAGAGGGAGAGAAATAATACCAGGAAGGGTTGAAAATGAAGAAAGAAAGATACAGTTATGTATCTTAGGACTTGAATTTGTTCTTAGAGCTTTTTAAACCCCCATCAAATGACAGTTACTATTTTAGAGCATCGCCTGATTTTGGCAATTGTTTAGGAGGCCGCAAACGTTTCAGTGAGGAGACCTAGGCTTCTCTGATTATTGAGCTTAAGCATAGATTCTCAAGGTGAGCTTGAGCACAGAGGCTCCATCTTGGATCTGAGTTAAAGCATGTGCCCCAAAGCCATCAGCACAGTATGTGAAAAGGGCACTCTAGCGTCACCTGGTGGCGTAACTCAGGTGCTGAGCCACTCCTGATCACAGAGACCAAATCAAAGGCAGGAGTGGAACTTCTGTGATAGTTACTTTCGGTAGCTTTACCCACAGTGATCTCACCTCTATTGTAGCATTTTCACAGAACCAGAGAATCTTAGACTGAGAAGGAAATCTCAGAGACTATTCAGTCCAACCCACAGCAGGAGCAAGAATCCCCCCTATATCATACTGGACAACTGACCTTTGCTACAAGACCTCCAGCCAACGGGGAATGAGCAGTATGCTGGTGCCAGCACAGATGGCTTGAGGGCCATTTGTTCAATTTTCAGTGTGAACGTTTATACCTTGTAAATCAATAAATGCTACAAATCAAGGCTTGACTTATAGCTTTATTGACTGTTAAGAATAAAAAATTGATGGAGAAAATGGTAATAATGCAGATTAAACTGAAAATGTGTTGTGGATACATTTTTTGGTCTAGTTGTTAAACATTTACCAGCGTATGAGGTGGGGAGGAAGGAGGAGCCATCTTGAGGTAGTCTATTTCAGTTTTGGATAGTTCTAATCTTTAGGAAGTTTGTCTATAATTTGGGGATAAAAATACCTGGCCTGAAGTCAGAAAGACCCAAGTTCAAATCTGGCCTCAGACACTAGCTATGTGACCCCGAGCAAGTCTCTTACCTTCTGTCTGCCTCATTTTCGTTATTTGTAAAATGGGGGTAATAACAGTTGTGAGGACCAAATAAGATAAGAATTATAAAGTACTCAGCACAGCACCTGACACACAGTAAGTGCTATATAAATGTTAGTTATTATCATTGTTATTGCTATTATTTTTATTTTACATCAACCCTAAATTTCTATTCATTGCTCCCTGTTCTGTCCTCTAAGCCAAGTAGAAAAAATCTGATCTGTTTTTTCACATGGGAGTCCTTCAAATTCTAATAAGATCTTATCCCCCACAACCTCATTTGTTTCTTACATGGCATGATCTTTAGGCCCTTCACCATCCTGGTTGTCTCCATCTGGACTGCCTCCAACTTATCATCTCCTTTCTAAAACATGTCACTCAGAAATGAACTCAATACTTCCCAACATATCACTCCCAAAATTTGACCAAGTATGATCTGAAAACTTAACGAATGACTATTAATGGAATCAAAAAACTTTAGAGACCATCTTATCCAACCTCCTCATTTTGCAGAAGAGAAAACTAAACCCCAGAACAGTGAAGTAACTTGCCCAAGGTCACACAGATAAAATTGAATATAACTCTCGGTCACCTGATTTCAAATCTAATGCTTTTTTCCCACATCAGTAACCCTCAACCACTCGGTTCAATTTTATAAGTATTTTTTTCTTTTTTTCTCTTTTTTTTTGGCTTTAAAAAGATTACAAAGACAATGAGAGACGTTCAGCATGACGGGTTAACTTCTTGACAATTAACGGAAAACATTAAAATCCGCATAGTTTCATCATTTCTATTCTACCAATTAGTGGTAACCAAGCATTCCTTAATGACACAACCTTGAATATAAAATATGTCAGTGCTTATTAGTATAAATGGCTTAGAATTATGTTGTCTGTGAAAGCACCATGCTAAGACAGTATCAAGTGCAGCAAAGTACACATATCTAATAAGCTTCCAAAATGAAGTTAACAGAAACTCTCTTGCAAAAGATGCCTGGTATGTGCTGCAAGAAAGAATGATATGAAACACACACAATAATTTGATTCTATAGAGTGGAGTTTCTTTTTGAAATTTCACTGGGTTTTTATTCCCCCAGAGTAGAAACCTTGACCCCACCCTGCAAATGAAGTAGGAGCAAACACGGAAAAGGAACAAAGATGATGGATGATTGCCATTATCAAGTTGGGAGCCAAACATCTGAAGCTTACAACCAGGTACAATAGCCAAGGCTTCTTTGACACATTTCTAATTACATTTCTTTTTGCCTCTGAGGTGAAAGCGCAAAGCAACATGAGACTTCTCTCTAAGCTCTCCTGGGTTGCCCTGAGGGGCTCTTGAAAAACAGAGGAATGTTATTTGATTTGACAATGGAAGCCTAAGCATTATCTTAAGAAAGTATGGCATGTATATCTTCAAGATTGTCTTCAATGCATTGAAACTATATTTGAATTACAGAAATACATTAATAGCTAAAATTATTTATTTGTTCTTTCTAATGAATAATAATTTTTAATTTGTACTAATCAAAAACGTTTCATCCAGGGAAACTAAAATGCTTTAAAAACATTCTCTTCTCAAACACCTTCTGAAGTAAGTGCAATTATCCCTAATTCGTAGATGAGCCAAGATGGAGGCTGCAGTACAGAAATAGTGGAGCCAAGATGGAGATTGCAGTGCAGAAACAATTGTTGGTTTGCTCAGAGATTAATATTTGTATTTTGTGAACCACTGTAAACCCATTTTATTAGTTATGCTCCACTAATAACCCTGGAATCTGGTCCTAGTCACTATTTTTACTTAAGACATAAGAACCTATTTCTATATGATAGCTAAATACTTGGACAGAAACTAAAAATAATGCAGATTCCCAGGTGTTTCTAAGGAGTATCAATCCTAACAAATCTTATACCACCTGGAAATTTTGTTAGTGACATTATGGTAGTGGCTATTGATTTTTATATATTTTTTTGGTTTCAAGCCCAGCTGTTTGAATAATCCTAGAAACCAGAAACAGCAATGGTAACACCTTACTCAATGTAGATATACCAGTTTTCATTGGATTTCCTATGCTTAGTGAGCCTCTAACTGTCTCACATTTGCATTTTCAAAAGACCAAATACCTTTTATCCCTTGAAAACCCCTCCACCTATGACCAGAGAGACAAAAATTTCAGAGGAGTTAAGAGATCCTGAGAGTGGGTCTTCTCTTGTTCCCATGATACTGATCCCTTGAGAGAAGAAAGAGAGAGGCCAGTTATCCTGAGCAACTATTACCTTTGATGAGTTTGAGCTTGCTAGTGTACCTGTGGGTAGAGAAAAAGAATCGGAGAACTTGTTGAGATGGATTATACCCCAGGATAGAGATAAGGGATTCTTCCAACTTTCATTTCACTCTTCAGTCCACTGTACCACAGTGTAATTTGAGTATTCCCAGAAGCACATGGCCCTTACAAACATCCCAACTGTGGAGTTGTAGAGTCTCTGCCCAGGGGGGAAAAAAAAACCTTTTTCTTAGGAATCTTGGGAAATTGCTAATCAGATTACCAATACCAAGGGAATCCCTGACACTGACAGATAAAGCCCTGGGCTAATTGCTTCCAGCTTCAGACACAGCTTGATGTAACCTAGATTTTGACAGGCTAGAACAGTGGACTGAATTTAATAGGGATAAATACAAAGTCTTACACCCAGGTTCAAAATATCAATTTCACAAATATAAGATGGGGGGGGGGAGGTATGCATAGCTAGACAGCAGTTTGTCTATAAAAGATGGGAAATTTAACAGACAGCAAACTCAACATGAATCAACAACCTGATAGAGCAACCAGGAAAACTAAGGCAGCCATAGGTTACATTAAGAGAAATATAGATTCCAGGAATAAGTAAGTGGTAATCCTATTGTACTCCATCCTGCTCATACCACATCTGAAGTACTATCCTTAGTTTTAAGAGACACATTTTAGGGGGGACACTAATCATAATAATATCATCAATAAACATTTATTAAGTGCCTACTATGTGCCAGGCACTGTGCTAAAATATCCAGAGGGAGGAAATTAGGATGGTGAAAGGCCATGTCATATGAAGATTGGTGAAAGGAAGTACAGACAAAGACTCAGGGCAGGGTGTAGGGGTGGAGGAACATGACAGCTGTCAAATAGTTGAGGGGCTATCATGTCCAAGAGCTTTCTGGATTTTTTTTTTCCTGTTTGGACTGAGAGAACAAAACCAGATGCATTGGGTGAATGTTAGGAAGAGAAAAACTTGGGCTTTATACCTGCAAAAACCTTCCTAAGGATTAGAACTAACCCCAAGTGAAATGAGCTACTTGTGGACACATTTGAATCCTACTCATGGGAGGTTTTCATGCTAGAACCAGACTTGCCATGGCCGCTGTGGTGAGAAGGTTTTTTTTTCCAGTTTTTTATGTTCTTTCTGATTCTGTGATTGTTCTAGGTGAAGTGTCTGCGGCTATGTCTTCCTTTTACATGGGTCTTTGCCTTTCTTTGACTCTCTCCATGGTGAAAGAGGCTCTGGTAACTGTAGTTTTGTGGCTGTTACTGGTTTACATCCTACTAGATACTTCTGTGCTGAAGCCCCAGAGTTTTCTCCTGTCATCTCTGGGACGCACTAGAATCACTGGCATCAGGGGTGAGGTCCCAGAGGTACTATCTGCTAACTAGATGACCTTGGGCCTGTTACTTCTCCTCTCTAGGTTTTAATCTCCTTATCTATAAAATGGATCAATGATCTCTTAGTTTTCTTCCACTTCTAACAGGCTATGATTCTGGGATCTTTCCTAGTGCTTAAAGAAAATGCCTTGCCAGGTAAAAGAATGAATCTGCTAAGGCATTACCACTTGGCTCAACGTTATTCAGAGAAAGAAGGACCACTGCTCTGTAACTTTAGTCTTTAAAGGGATACCGGTTAAATGTGACAAGCTGTCCATTGTGCAGCTCAGGTTACCATTTGAGGAAGCTGTAGGAAGAAGTGTCCTGGGAAGAAATGGTAGGTCCTTAAAGGTCCTTAACAAGGTCCTCTTCGCACTATTGGTATTATTTTTTTCTGCAGTGCTGGTTCAGCTCCCAACAGTCTCAGGAAGAGCTATGTAGGATCCTTGGGAATGAGTGTGTACCTGAGAACCCACCTTCCCAACTTTTGGGTGAATCTACTTCTCCTTAGCTTGAATACTTATCAGGGCAAAGGCTAAGAGCTTTGAATGACAAGCCACTTCCCCTCACTAAATTTCATCTTCCTCATCTGCAAAATCAGGGGGACAGACTAGATGGTGCTCATGGTCCTTTCTGCCTCCATGATGTTATGACTAAAATTAAAATAGACATAATGATATTCACCTCTCTGCCATCATGATCATCCTCTCCATCCTCTCCATTTAGATAGGGCTTTACAATGGTCAGAGCACTAAGATGCAGCAATATCTCTTGAGGACATTTCCACTATTTGCTGATAGCATGAATCTGGATGTCCAATGGGTACCACACTCACCTGACCCCAGCAGGGAGATATGGCTAATGCCTACATTAGCGATTTGGATCCTCACGGGGGGTTGCTTCGAGATGCCTTGCTTTGTAAGAATTCTAATTATAACATGGATAGAGTTGTCAGAAGAAAAAAACAGGGCTTGATAGATAGATCTGTGCATCATCTATGTCCCTTAGCTGCTGACAATCATTCGAGAAGAAAGGTGAATCTTTTAAGCTCCAGTAATGTCTTCTTTATTCTCCAGATTCTTCCAGCTTTAGTAACATTTCCTCATCATGTTCTTACCCTCAGAGCCACCACTTTGTACAAATCCTTCCCCCTTCCCTCTTATCTTAGATTACTGTCACCAAGACTGTTGACATTCTTCCAAAGGTGTCCACGTTCTCTACCATAACTGTTAACGAGATTATTCCCCAACTTCACTGGAAAACTAGTCTTGTAAATTAGTGGTGTCAAACTCAAATTGAAATGAGGGCCACTAATGTGTACATAAGGATCTATGAGGGCCACGTGTTGAATTAGATTAAAAATGTAATGCTATCTATGTTTTATTGTATTTTTATTTATTTTGTTAAATATTTCCCAAATACATCTTAATCTCATTCTGGCAGCACTTCGAAGTGTTGCTGGTGGCCACAGGTTCCATGTTTGACACCTCTATGTAAACCACTGGAGTTTAGGCAACTGGAGGCAGACTACACTCAATAAATCACATTTCCAAATATTTCCTTAAAAACCAGAACACACATTTATAATAATAAAATGAGCATTCACTGTACTAGGGAATTATTAAATCAAAAACACACTGACCACTATTAGATAATTCCTTTGCATGAAGATCTTCAATTTTAATAAAATGAAAAAAAACAAAACTCTAACCCAAATCTAAGAATTAGGATGGAGGAGGATTAAACTTTTTTCAGGGTGTCTAAGACACCATATGGACACCTGGCCAGGGATCAAGATATTGAAGAGTCTCCCACCAGGCAAAAGGTCTCAATCACAAATGAAAAAATTGTTTTTTAAAAGCTCCCAGGTTCATTCACTGAATAACTATTACATATATTATGCATGTGTATAAATATAACTATTATATAATATTATACGCATGGAACTATGCTAGGGAATGCAAAGGCAATAACAAAACAGTCCCCACCATAAAGAAGATTACATTCTACTTTGTGTATGTGTGCTGGGGGAGGTTGGGGAAGTGGATATGAACGTAGACAAAGAAGTACAAAGTAATCTTGGGGCTGCATGAGGAAAACAGTGAGCACCAACAATGTGAAAACACCTCATCATGGGCAGGGTTGGCACGTGAGCCGAGCCTTAAAGGAAAAGAAGGATTCAAAGAAGCAGAGGTGAGTAGGAATAGTGTTCTAAACATGGAGGACAGCCTGGGCAAATACATGGAAGTGGGATACAGAAAAAGCAAGTAGGACAGTTTGATAGGAATGTAGAATATGTGAAGGGGAGGAATGCAAAATAAATTTGAAAAGGCAGGGCGGGACCATATTGTGAAGGGCCTTAAATGACAGATCAATGATTTGTGGCTTATCTTAGAAGTAGTAGGGAGATATTGAAGACTCTTGAGCAAAAAAGGAATGTCATCAGGATTGTGCTTTAAGATGATTTAGGCAGCCATGTAGAAGATGGGGAAGTGAAAAAAATGGAAGAGGGGAGAATAATTGGGAAGCTACTGCAATAATTCAGGTGAGAGGTGATGAGGAAAGTAGGATAGTGGCCATGCGAACGGAGAAAAGGGCAGAGAGGAGGAATAACCAACCAACTGGATACAGGGAACAAGGGACAGACATAATTCAAGGATGGCTCTATGGTTGTAAAGCGTATAATAATATTAGCTAGCATTTTTAGAACACTTTCAGGTTTACAAAATGCCTTAAATATATTATTGCATTTGATGCCCAAAACAATCCCAGGAAGCAGATGGTGGATATTACTTTTCTCCATTTTATAAATGGCTGAGAGAAATTACATAGCTAGTAAGTGTCTGAGAATGGATTTGAACTCAGGTCTCGGTGAATCCAAATCTAGCACTCTATTCATTGTGCCACCAGCCGCCGCTGATAACTGACAGAATAACTGAAAAGATGATGGTGCCTTTGACAGAAATAGGGAAGTTGGGAGGACCAGCCAATTCAGTGGAAAATAAAATGAGTTTAATTTGGGCACATTGAGTTTGAAAAGCCTGTAAGCCATCCAAATAGCCAATAAACAGCTGGTGAGCTCAGAAGAAAAAAAACAGGGCTGGATAGATAGATTTGTGCATCATCTATGCAGAGATAATTGAAACCATGGACACCAAAGAGGTTACCAAGAAAAAAAGTATACGAAGAGAAGAGATTTCAGGGCATAACTCTGAGGTACACCCAGTTAGGTGACAGTACATTTTATGGACTTCCATTTATACTAGACTTGGAGTCAAAAAGACCTGAGTTCAAATTCTGCCTCAGACATTTACTCAATTGTGTGACCCTAGGCAAGTCACTTAACCTCTTTCAGACTCAGTTTCCTCAACTATAAAAGGAGGATAATATTAGCACCTACCTCACAAGGTTGCTATAAAGATCAAATGAGATAAAAATATGTGAAACTCTCTGCAAATCTAAAACCACATATAAATGCCAGCTATTATTTTTATGATTATCATCCACATTTATAACATATGTCCATTAGTTTTATACCCTCTTCACTATTTGTGCTAATATTTATACTACCAAAGCTACTAACTGCAAGTTTAGCCCTTCCAGTTAACAAAAGGTTTCCAGTTCAACTCTTTTTGTCTCGACAAACTTCACATTCCTTCTACCATCTTACGATATCAACTCAGTAAGTGAGGAGATAAAATGAAGGAGAGACATATAGGCTTTGTCCACCTTTTTTGTGTCGTGTTATTGTTCTCCATCTCCTCCTTGACTGTGGCATGGTAGTGCACTTCTGCCAATTCTCCCAAGTCCATGCCCATCAGGTTTGGGGGCATCTTGTCTCCTTTAAAAAGCAAGTTTAGTTGAGACCAAAGAGATGCTCTCCCTTCCCTCCTCTGTGTCCCTCTGCTCTTAGACAGCCATATTTTAATTCTAATCACATTCTTGAGTATCACTTTCTCGCCCCAGCGACCAGAAGGCAAAAAGATATTGACAGCTTTATAACCATGATAATAAATATACTGGAAGCAGTCTCACAATTTTTTCTCCCTTTCTCTTTCTTGTTGCCAATCCATTCTACTTACATATTATGATATGAAGAGGAACAGTGAGACAATATAAGAGATGATGAGGTTTGGCACCATCCATTTCCTCACACTGTGCAAATGCAATCACCCCTTTAATTGCCTATTCCTGATTGTGTTTAATATGCCTTCCTTCCCCCTATGTAACCAAGTTGGGTTTGGAGCAGGCTGGACCTAGTTTTAGTGTCTGAGAATGAATTTACTTTCAAACAACTGTGCGGCCTTGATGAGAATGATTTAGCCTAGAGGTTGAATTCACTGAGACTTATAAGAGCTGAAAGTTATTGATAAACTTTTATCTTTTTGTTGAGGACTTAGAAGCATGTGTGATTATTTGTAGGCCACTCTTTAGAAACTAGCCCAATGCTGCTTTTGCTTTAAATGTATTACCTACCTACATGTGTGTGTATGTGTGCATACACGTATGAGGCAGTGAGAAATAGCAAATATAATGTTGGAGTGCAAGTTGGGATGATATGGATTCAAATCTAACCTCTGAAACTTAGTAGCAACTGACTGAAACCATGCTACCATGAAGTTATTTAACCTTTCTAAGATTCAGACAACTCTAAAACAATAAATTATAGACAGGTCTTCAGCATGAGAGCCCTCTACACCAATGAATCTCACGACCTTTCTATCATCTGTCTTAAAAAGCTGTTTGAGTCTCAGACAGGTGAAAGAACATTTCCATGGTCGCAATCTAGCAAGTTTCAAAGGTCAGATCTGAACCCATGTGAAGTCATTCACATAATAGTCATAACAAAAGCCTCAGTTTCAGAAGTAGCTGAACAGCTAGTAAATTAAGGAGTCAGGACATGAATCCTGGCCTCACCTGACTCTAAGTCCAATGCTCTTTCTACTGCTCCATGTTGCCTCTCATTTTGGATCAGATGGTAGGAAACATTTAGCTGCTAGTATCTGATCATGATTAATGGTTTATACACAAAACCTGAGATTCACTGCAGCATTGTTTCTACTTGTATTTTAAAAGATGTTAGTTATCAGCGTATGCTAATGGAGGCATCCTGATACAACGGAAAGAGCAGCATGCTGAGCCAGAAGACCTTTGTCTAATTTTGTTCCTGTGGTTTATTAGCTGCATAAGTGCTTAACCATTTATCCTCTGAACCTCAATTTCCCCATCTATATGTGTGTATATGTGTGTGTATGTATGTATACACACATACATACACATCTATATCTATCTATATGTATATCTACCTATCTACATATATATATATATATGTGCGTGTGTGTGTGTATAGATATGTGTGTGTGTGTATACATATACGTATGTGTATATATAGACAGATAGAGATAGATAGATATATCAAGGCAATAATACCCAGGAGACACTGGGAAATGGTGTGGCATAGCAGGTAAAGGGGTAGGTATCTTTTTGATAGGAAGACCTGAATTCAAATTCTGCCTCTGAAATATGAGCAATTCACTCAACCTCTCAATGCCCCAGGCTACTCTCTAAATCTATAAATTGCAAACAGAGGGAATTTCTACATTGGGAGTGCCTCACACCAGTGGGTATCCTTTCACTTCACCTTACCCTAAAAAAGAAAAAAATACCAACATTATCTGAATCATAGGACTTTTGTTAAGAAATTTCTTTGTAAACTATTATTCCATATACAAAATGTAAGCTATGATTTTTATTATTAAATTTTACTGTGACTCAAGAAATGAAGAGTTCTACTCATGATAATCAGAATAAAAGAGAATGGGCATGTACTTTTAACTTTCATTCCCTGCCTGGCTGTGTTTCTAATTCTCCCAGACTTTGCCACCATGACTCTATTATCTTCCTATCCTAGAACAGACTTCTGCCATGATGGCCCCATTTTCTCATTTGTGAGATCTTCTTAAGGCCTCCATTTTAGAGTCTCGCAAATTCTTCCCCAAACAACTTTAAAATTATACCTCAAATCAAATTCTGGAGAGGCAGAACCAACAAAGTGTCAGAGTGAAACAATTTTCCATCCCAAGACCAAGGACATCAGTAGGAAAGGTTTGTCTTACTGGGGTGGACAGCAGTAGCATCAGGAGCTCGCAGCCCACAGATGATCAGGGGGTCCGACAACTAGTCAGAAAGAGGTTACAGGGGAGCCTTTACTAACACTGAGTGTAGGACCCTACTGCATTACCTATATATAGTTCCAAGTCACAGTCCCAGGGCAAAGAGAAGTGCTCTTGTGGTCGCGGGGGAGCAGAGTCTCTAATCACAGTTCTAGAATGGAGAAGAGTGCTTCACATTGCTCATGAGAGAGCAGGGGCCTGATTTATATTTCCAGGGCCATAAGAAAGGAGAGCACTTGCTGCCTCAGGGTGGCAGGGCTCTTGGTCACAACTCTTAGATTATGTCACCTTGAAAGAATCAAAAACTTACAGACCTACCCGAATTAGATCTGAAAACAGCAGAACAAAAAACCTAAAACTTGGGACAGTACCACCTACACTCCAGGAGCAGAGACCAACTTTAACACAAAGTAAAAAGTCAAGGAATCGGCTGGGAAAATGAGCAAACAACAACAACAACAACAAAAAAAGAACCTGACCATAGAAAGTTACTATAGTGACAGGGAAGATCAGGACACAAACTCAGAAGACAATGAAGTCAAAACCGTTACAAACAAGGCCTCAAAGGAAAAAAATGTGAATTAGACACAAGCCCACAAAGAATTACTGGAAAATGCTCAAAATGATTTTCAAAATCAAATAACAGATGTAGAGAAAAATAGGGGGAAGAAATGAGAGTGATGTAAGAAAATTATGAAAAGAGAAGCAACAGCTTGGTTTAAAAAAAAAAAGGCATAAAACAACCTGAAGAAAATAAAACCTTAAAAAACAGAATTTGCCAAATGGCAAAAGAGGCAAAAAAAAAAAAAATTCACGGAAGAGAAGAACTACTTAAAAAGCAGAACTGGCTAAATGGGAAAAGAGGAACAAAAGTTCAGTTAAGAAAATTATTTCTTAAAAATTAGAATTGGGAAAGTGGAAGCTAATGACTCCATGAGACATCAAGAAACAATAAAACAAAATCAAAAGAATGAAAAATTATGAGAAAATGCGAAATATCTCATTGGAAAAACAACTGACCTGGAAAATAGATCAAAGAGAGAGAATTTAAGAATTATTAGACTACCTGATAGCCATGAGAAGAAAAAAAAAAGAGTACACATAAATAAATAAAATAAAATAAGAGGCTGAAGCAGAATCTATTATGCTTCAGCTGAAGTAAAAAAAAGCAGAAATAGTAGCCATGATCTTAGGTAAAGCAAAAGCAAAAATAGATCTAATTAAAGGAGATAAGCAGGGAAACTATATTATATTAAAAGGTACTACAGATAATGAAGGAATAGCAATACTAAACATAAATACACCAAATGATACAGCATCTAAATTCTTAAAGAAAAAATTAAATGAATTACAGGGGGAAATAGACAGTAAAACCATACTAGCAAGAGATCTCAACCTTTCCCTTTCAGAAGTAGATAAAACTAACAAAAAAAAAGAAAGAAATTAAAGACATGAATAAAATTTTAGAAAAGTTAGATATGACGGACCTCTGGAAAAAACTATATGTGAATAAAAAGCAATATACTTTAAAAAAAAAAAAGCTATACATGGCACCTTCACAAGAAATCAACCACAAAAATTTTATTAGAGTACAAAAATCTCACAAATCCTAAAGAGTGAGTGGGTCAAAGAACAAATCACAGAAACAGTCAATAATTTCATTAATGAGAATAACAAAAAAGATACAACATATAAAAACTTATGGAATGCAGCCAAAGCAGTACTTAGGGAAAAATTCATATTTCTAAAAATTTACATATCATTAAAGAGAGAAAGAGCAGATCAATGAACTGGGCATGCAACTTAAAAAAAAAAAGCAGAAAAAGAACATAATAAAAAAAAACCAACTAAACATCAAACTGGAAATCCTGAAAATCAGAGAGATGAATAAAATTGAAAGTAAGAAAACCACTGAACTAATAAATAAAATTTGGACTTGATTTTTTGAAGAAAAAAAACAATAGAACAGCTATACCATTGGTTAATTTGACTTAAAAAACAAAAGAAAATCAAATGACCAATATCAAAAATGAAAAGGGTAAATTCACCACCAATGAAGATGAAATTAAAGCAATTATTAGGAGCCATTTTTATGAATTATATGCCAATAAATCTAACAACCCTAAGTGAAATGGATGAATATTTACAAAAAACATAATATACCCAGATTAACACAAGAAGAAATAAAATACCTAAACATCCCTATCTCAGGAAAAGAAATTAAATAAGCCATCAATGACTTCCCTAAGAAAAAAATCACCAGGACCAGATGGATTCATAACTGAATTCTAACAAACATTTAAAGAACAATTAATTCCAATACGATATAAAACATTTGGAAAAACAGGCAAAGGAGTCCTACCAAATTCCTTTTCTTACACAAATACGATGCTGATATTTAAATCAGGAAGAACAAAAACAGAGAAAGAAAACTACAAACCAATTTCCCTAATGAATATTGATGCAAACATTCTAAATAAAATACTAGCAAGGATATTACAGAAATATATCACAAAGATCATACACTATGACCATGTAGGATTTACATCAGGAATACAGAGCTAGTTCAATATTAGGAAAACTATAAGTAAAACTGACTATATCAATAACAAAACAGCAAAAGTCATATGATTATCTTAATAGATGTAGAAGAAGCTTTTGACAAAATACAATGCTCATTCCTATTAAAAACACTAGAAAACATAGGAATAAATGGAGCTTTCCTTAAAATGATAGGAAATATCTATCTAAAATCATCAGCAAGCATTATTGATAGTGGAGATATTAGAAGATGTCCCAATAAGATCATGGATGAAGCAAGGATGCCCATTCTTGACATTATTATTAAAAAGTGTACTACAGATGCTAACAATAGCAATAAGAGAAGAAAGAGAAACTGAAGGAATCAGAATATACAATAAGGAAATAAAACTCTCTTTGCAGATGATATGATGATTTACTCAAAAGTATTCCAGTGAATCAACTAAAAGAACTAGTTGAAATAATTAACAACTACAGCAAAGATGCAGGATATAAAATGAATCCATATAAGTCATCAGCATTTCTATATATAACAAAGTCCAGTAGGAAGAGATAGAAAGAAAAATTCTACTCAAAATAAATGCAGACAATATAAAATACCGGGGAGTCTACTTGCCAGGACAAACCACGGAACTATATAAACACAATTACAAAATACTTTTCACACAAGTAAAGTCAGATCTAAATTACTGGAGAAATATTAATTGCTCATGGGTAGGCTAAGCCAATATAATAAAAATGACCATTCCACCTAAATTAATTTATTCAGTACCATACCAATCAAAGTACCACAAAATTATTTTATGGAGCTAGAAAAAAAAATAACAAAATTTATCTGGAAGAACAAAAAGTCAAGAATATCAAGGAAATCAATGGGAAAAAAAATGTGAAGGAAGGTAGCTTAGCAGTAAAAGATCTCAAACTGTATTACATCACCTTGTAGACTATACTTAGTTTCTGCCAAATTGCTTTCCAGTTTTTCTAGCAATTTTTGTCAAATACTGAGTTCTTGTCTTAAAAGTTTGGATCTTTGAATTTATTAAACACTAGATTACTTTGATCGTTTACAACTATATATTGTGCACCTAATCCATTCCACTGATCTACCACTGGATTTTTAGCCAGTACCAGATTATTGATTAAAACAACTCTGGCCCGGCTTCTGGAAGCCAAGATGGCAGAGTAAGAAGTGGGTCACTCTCACCCTCCCTTATTGACCTCTGAAAGCCCAAAAAATATTGCCCCAGGAAAATCCCTGGAATAGCTGAGCCAGCTGAAAGATGGGGTGCAGCAGTCTTGTAACCCAGGATGTCTGGGGGATTAACAGGAAAGGCCCCTCTTGCTATGGGGGAGGGGGAGCAGTACAGAATGTAAGGCAAGCCAGCAGAAAGCCCCCAGTTAGCCATACAAGGGGGAGATCCTGAAGGCCAGAGTGGTAGAGCAGGTAAACACCAACACCAGGACCCCCAAGTGCCTCAGTATAGGCAGGGGAACCTGTAGACACCAGCTCAGAAAACCACCACATGTGACGGTGTTCTCCAGCAGCCAAAGCTCCTGGTGCGTCAGCAAAACTCTGGGAAGCACAATTCCAAGAGGTAAAGCTCTTGGAGACATCCTGCAGTAGTGAAACATCCCTGTGCAAGGCCCAGGTGAGCAGGAGCCAAAGAAAGGAGTGCAAGGCCTGGGTGAACACGCATCCCACAGGGGCCAGACTACCCACCCCTACCCCTAGAGCTCCAGTGTTGCTGATTCCAGCCCAACGCCAGGTAAGCTGCCAGAACCCTACACCCTCCAAATGCTAGCACCTGAGGCCCTAGCACACAAAGCCAGTGACCAGGCTCCAGGCTCCCAGCACAAGAAGCTTGGGTCTGTGCCCCCAGCTCTCCAGCAGGACAGCTTGATTTCTTTTACAATTTTTTTTAAAAGAAAAGAAAAAAGCAAACAGCATAAGCAAAAAGAAATGGTCAGTGACCCATAGATTCTTATTATGGGGTCAGGGAAGATCAAGGCAGAAAATCAGAAGAGGACAACATTGTCAATACACCCACATCTGAAACCTCAAAAGGGAATAAGAACTGGTCTGAAGCCCAAAAAGCCTTCTGTAAAGAGCTCAAAAAGGATTTTAAAAGTCAAATATAAGAGACAGAAGAAAAACTGGGAAAGGGAATGAGAGGTATGCAAGACAGAGTCAATAGCTTGGAAAAGGAAGGACAAAAATTAACTGTAGAAAATGAGTCCTTAAAAAATACAATTCGGGGACCTGCGTTCAAATCCGGCCTCAGACACAAAACACTTAGTAGCTGTGTGACCCTGGACAAGTCACTTAACCCCATTGCCTAGCCAAAAAAAAAAAAAAAATTGGCCAAATGGGAAAAAAGTACACTGAAGAAAACAACTCCTTAAAAAGCAGAACTGGTCAAATGGAAAAGGAGGCACAAAACCCAATAGGAGAAAACAATTCATTAAAAATTAGAATTGGGCAAGTGGAAGTTAATGACTCTATGAGAGAGCAAGACTGAAACAGAAACAAAAGAATGAAAATAAAATAGAAGAAAATATAAAATACCACACTAGTAAAACAACTGACCTGGAAATCAGATCCAGGAGAGAATATTAAAAAATTATTGGTCTACTTGAAAACCATGATGAAAAAAAGAGCCTGGACAGCAACTTTCAAGAAATCATCAAGGAATACTGTCCTGAGGTCCTAGAAAGAGACGCTAAAATAGTCATCGAAAGAATCCACCAATCACCTCCTGAAAGAGATCCCAAATTGAAAATGCCGAGGAATATTGTAGCCAAATTCCAAAATTACCAGGTCAAAGAGAAAATACTGCAAAACAACTCTGAGGTTCCATCTCTCACCTATCAGATTGGCTAACATAACAAACTAGGAAAATGATAAATGTTGGAGAAGATGTGGGAAAAATGGAACACTAATGCACTGTTGTGAACTGATCCAACCACTCTGGAAAGCAATCTGGAACTATGCCTAAAGGCCTATAAAACCACGTATATCCTTTAACCCAGCAATACCACTTCTTGGTCTGTATCCCAAAGAGATCATAAAAATGGGAAAAGAACCCACACGTACAAATTTATAGCAGCTCTTTTTGTGGTGGCCAAGAATTGGAAATTGACAGAATGCCCATCATTTGGGGAATGGCTGAAAAAGTTGTGGTATATGAATGTTAATGGAATACCATTGTGCTATAAGAAATGATGAGCAGGCAGACTTCAGAAAAACCTGGAAAGACGTATATGGACTGATGCTAAGTGAAACGAGCAGAATGAGGAGAACATTGCACACAGTAACAGCAACACTGTGCAATGACCAACTAAGATAGACTTAGCTTTTCTCAACAGTAGAAGGATCTATGACAACTCCAAAAGACTCATGATGGAACATGCTGTCCACATCCAGAGAAAGAACTATGGAGTCTGAATGCAGATTAAAGCAAATTATTTGCTTTCTTTTTCATTGTTGTTTTCTTTCTTCTCTCTCATGGTTCCTCCCATTGGTCCTAATCCTTCATTACAACATGAGTAATGTGAAAATATGTTTAATATGAATGTATGTGTAGAGCCTATATCAGACTGCATGCTATCTTGGGCAGGCAGGAGAGGAGGGAGATGGAGAAAATTTAAAATTCAAAAGCTTATGGAAGTGAATGTTGAAAACTAAAAATAAACAAACTAATGTTTTTAAATCATAGCAAGTTTCTCTGAGAAAGATCTCATTTTTCAAACATACAGAGAACTGAGTCAAATTTATAAGAATATGAATCATTCTCCAATTGAGAAATGGTCAAAGGATATGAACAGGCAGTTTTCAGAAGAAGAAATCAAAGTTATCTATAATCATATGAAAAAATGCTCTATATCACTCTTGATTAGAGAACTGTGAATTAAAACAATTCTGAAGTATACCTCATGCCTATCAGATTGGCCAATATGACAGAAAAGGAAAATGACAAATATTGGAGGAGATGTGGAAAAATTGTGACATGAATGAATTGCTGGCGGAGTTGTGAATTTATTCAGTCATTCTAGAGAGCCATTTGGAAGTGTGCCCAAAAGACTATAAAATTGTACATACCCTTTGGGCAATTCCACTACTAGTTCTATATCCCAGAGAGACCAAAGGAAAAGGAAAAGGACCTATGTGTACAAAAATATTTTTAGCAGCTCTTTTTCTAGTGGCAAAGAATTACAAATTAGAGGATGCCCATCAATTGGGGAATTGTGATGGAATATTACTGTGCTATAAGAAATGATGGGGCAGCTAGGTGGCACAGTGGATAGAGCACCAGCCCTGGAGTCAGGAGGACCTGAATTCAAATCTGACCTTAGACACATAACACTTACTAGCTGTGTGACCCTGGGCAAGTCACTTAACCCCACTGCCTAGCCAAAAAAAAAAAAAAAGGAAAAAAAGAAATGATGAACAAGATGGTTTCAGACAAACCTAGGAAGATGTATGTGAACTGAGGCAAAGTAAATTGAGCAGAACCAAGAGAACATTATATACAGTAACAGCAATCTTATATGATGATCAGGCATGAATGACTAAGCTATTATCAACAATACAATGATTTAGGATATTTCCCAAGAATTTATGATGAAAATTAATATCCACCACCAGAGAAAGAACTGATGGAGTCTGAATGCAGATGAAAGCATACTTTTTAAAAAACTTTCTTTGTTTTTCCCATTATTTTGGTCTGTTTTCTTTTACAATATGGAATATGTCCTGCATGACTGTATATGTATAATCTATATCAAATTGCTTGCCTTCTCAAGGAAGAAAGAGGGGAAACAGGGAAGCAGAGAATTTGGAAACCAAAATTTTAAAAAATGAATGTTAAAAATTGTTTTTGCATGTAATTGAGGAAAAATTAAATTAAATTTTAAATAAAAGTGATCTTTGAGATACCTTTTGATTCTGAGACTGTGTGATTCTGTTTCCCCTATTTATTCTAGGTCAGTTTAACAATATGGAAACTAGGTATTAGCCACACAAGTTGCTCCAAGATTGTTCATTCCTGGGGCTTAGCCATAATTCCACTAACCCCTCACCCATACCCTGGCAGAACTGGCAGTGAGAGTTTCTTCAGAAATTGAGACTTTTCTTTACAACTTTTTCCAGGCCTAAAACTTAATACTGGTTGTAGGTTACATTAGAACTCTTATTTCTTTTTTTTTCAATTAATTAATTTATTTCAAATTACCAACGATCACTTCCATAAGCTTTTGAGTTTAAAATTTTTCTCCTCTTCCCTCCTCACCTCCCACCCCAAGACGGCATGCAATCTGATATAGGCTATACATATATATTCATATTAAACATATTTTCACATTAGTGATGTTGTAAGTAAGAATTAGAACCAACAGGAGGAACCACCAGAAAGAGGAAGCAAAACTCAACAGAAGAAAGAAAAAAAAAATAGCAAATAGTATGCTTCGATCTGCATTCAAACTCCATAGTTCTTTCTTTGGATGTAGATAGCATTTTCCATCATGAGGCTTTTGGAGATGTTTTAGATCCTTGTATTGCTGAGAAGGATTAAGTCTACCAATATTAGTCATCACACAACACGGCTGTTTCTGCGTACAATGCTCTCCTGATTTTGCTTACTTCACTCAGCATCAGACCATACAAGTCTTTGCAGGTTTTTCTGAAGTCAGCCTGTTCATCATTTCTTATAGCACAATAGTATTCCATTACATTCATATACCATAATGTGTTCAGCCATTCCCCAACTGATGGGCATCCTCTCACTTTCCAATTCTTTGCCCCCATAAAAAGTTGCTACAAATATTTTTGTACATGTGGGTCCTTTTCCCATTTGTATGATCTCTTTGGGATATAGCCCTAGAAGTGCTATTGCTGGGTCAAAGGGTATGCACATTTTTATAGCCCTTTGAGCATAAAAACTCTTATTTCTGAGAGATGCTCTGGTAATGACTGATCATCATACAATCCAATCCAGTTCAATTCAATGAAGTGATATCTACAAGGAATTGTGCTAGTAAATAAAGTACTGGTAATTTTCAAAGGTGAATTCTTAGCAATTAAAACTGCATGGATATAACAGGTATGAATTATTCATGGCTCTCAAGTTTCTTCATTTTTTTACTGGAAACCCAAGGTTTTGTAGGTTCATGTACTACTCCTTCTTCTTCCCTTCCCTTTCCCCTCCTTTTCCCCCTCATTCATGCCCATTTATACATCAGACAGAAATATGACAAAGAGGAAAGAACTCTGAATTTTTGAATAAGCAGACAATTCAAATCCCAGATCTGCCACTTACTATATGTGTGACCCTGGGTAAGTTATCTTTCTCTGGAACTTTGTTTCTACTTCCATAAATGAAGGCAGCTATACAAAACAACTCCCAACTTCTAACAACTCTTCTCTCTCTAAACCCATGATCCTAAGTGCAACGAGACTATATTAACATCACAACATTTTAGAACTGGACAGGACTTTCAATATATTATCTAGTCCCGCAATTTCAAACCCATTTGTCTGAAGTACAGTTTTATCCCTTCCACATTGGACCTTCCCTGTTGCAGTTTTGATATATCGCAGGTCAGCATAAGAAATTAAATGGGAATTTGGGGGGAGTTTTGTAGAAGATGCAGATAACATGCAAAGACCAGCAGATGATACAGAGCCTACAACCAAATACTTAACCCAAATTTACAATAAGGTACTGTAAACATCTCATAAAAGAAAAAGAAAAAATTCAGACTTCTTCTCTGTTACAAAAGGAAGGGCCAAAAAATTTTATGTGGATTTTCTAGATCTCGGGGGTGCCATACCCTTAACCCCTGCAATGTGGAAGGAGTAACTGTATATGGCATTCGTTTATTTGCACTTCTGTTATGTAAATCTTTGTTTCTCTTCACAAAGACCAATTACATATTCCTTTAAATAAAGAACAAAAGGCTACAAAATATACCTGGGCCAGTGGGAGGTGGATTTATCTAACTCTCTCATTTGACTGATGAAGAAACTGAGGCATGTTGAGGGACTTGCTGAAGTTCACACTACTAATTAGTGACAGAGCTAGGATCAGAAGCCGGATCTCCAAACTGCTAGTTTATTGCTGCCTGTCTCACCCTGAAAAAGCCCAAGGTCATTATGTCTTCACAGAATAATTGAACACAAACTGTCAACAATTAAATTGTCAAAGGGTCAAACTAGATGAGTTTGAAAGCTGTACCCATCAAAAATTCTTCAGACTCTATGGTAATCACTGGGAAAGAATTTCATAGCTCTATAAGAATGTTTAAAGAAATGTCAAAAACATAACATTCTTTTCTGCTACTTCCTACATTAAGTATAATATTATGAGTACCTAGGCTTCATGCTGATGAAATGTCTGTATTTCTTTCTTCCTAAAAAGATAACCACAACAATTATTCATATACTCATAATGGTTGTGCACTTTCAATTATATGTTAAAAAATTAAGCTCCTTTTAATTTCACCTTTTCTAAGCCTGAAGGATGTTTCTGCTAGTTTATGCCAGCTGTTACAATTCAGATGAGAAAAGATTATTTTCTTTATTACTTAAAGAGAGATATTAATCAAATGCAGATCTTGGTGGGGGGAGGTAGGAATGAGACCAAATTCACTTATTAAGTTTACATAAAAAATTAAGAGATGATCATAAATTCTGTGTCTACAAGCAGGTTTAAATCTATCCAAACTGCCTAACAGTGAAGTCTTATATCAGTTGTTATCAAAACACTAAATGCTTTTCTTAACAGGCTTACTGCAATCAATTTAACTTTCAGTTGTCTTGTGCCCATATGTGCTACTCCTGTTGATGAGACGGTTATTAATAAAGGAATAGATGGCTACGAATTAAAGCAAGCTCTACTTAATCACATTAATCCAGAGTATGTTAAAGGCTTCAATTTTCTAAATAATTTTGGGCTTGATGCCTTGGAGATGGGCAGACTGTTCTATTGATGCAGCATCTGGTCCAATTTAAACTGCATTGTGAGGCAGGAATTGTTAGGCCCTTGCAAAAATAAGGCAAACTGACAGTTTTCAGGATGCAACCAAAACTGCTCCAGCAGAGACAAAAGATACTGCAAGATACTGAAAAAGCATCAAGACAATTAAGGCAGCCTCCTGCTTTGTAAGTGCAACTCCCCTGTTCAATGAGTTGTATGTGATTAGCTTACTCTGACTGAAGGGATGAGTGTTCCATGCACTTAACCATCACTGTGTGTCCAGTCACTGAACACTAAACAGCTGCTGCTATGAATTCTATTCACTTAACCATTGCTTCGGGGTTACCAATTAGAAAGGAACTATTTGAAAAGAAATTTTGGAATCATCACCACCACTGTCACTTTCCAACTAATCTCATTTCCTTGGCTTCAAACACTGCCCCTGTCTTCAACCGCCCCCCCCCCCCCCCCCCCCCAGTTAGGGGCTGGGAGCAGAGTGACAAATGTGCCTTGTGCTCCACTTCTAAGGCTACTTTTGACTCGAGACACAGAAATCTGCCTTGTGCTGAGAAAAGGGAAAACCATTGGCATGTGCAGGTGGTGCAGGGTTCTACCTTACTAAGCAGGCACTTAAGCGTTTGAAGCAATCAAGAGTATCTGGAGAACTGTTTTTCAATGATGAGATCTGGATTTTTTTTTTTACAAGCAATATTTGTAAATTCTTAAGACTACAATTGAAGATGAAAGGTCCCTGAATATGAACCTAGGGGTTGTTGAATCGAATATCATCATTTTGGAAGAGAGGAACCTGAGGCTCAGAAAGGCAAGATGACTTGCCTAAAGGTGACATTTAGCAATTATTTTTAAAATTGTTCAAGTTCATGCAGCTAGCTAAGTTCCAGTGCCAGGGAGAGGGTACTGGTCTTAGGACTTCCAGGCAAGTGTTTGTCCCAATATATCAATCAATTAATTGATTAATATGTATGGTAGATAGTATGCTAAACTTGGACTCAGGAATACATGGGTTCAAATTTTACCTCAAACCTTTTTTAGCTGGGTGATTCTGAACAAGTCATGTAAACTCTCATGACCTCAAGCTTCTCATACGTGAACTGAGGGGTTTGGATTAAGTGGCCTGTAAGATTCCTTTCAGCTCTAAATCCATAATCCACAAACATTTACTAAGCAAAGTACCCAGTACTAGATACTGAGGATGCAAAGACAAAAGTGAAACATTCCCTGCCCTCAAGGAGTTTATAGTCTATTAAAGGAGACAACATGTACAAACTGTAGATACAAAATGGAATTGTGGTGATTTTGGTGGGGAGGGTACTAGCTGCCTCATGTGGGATCCGGAAAGGCCTCATGTAGAATTTGGCACATGAACCAAGCGTTGTAGAAGAAGTAGAGATAGAAAGGAAGAGCTACCAGCCATGGGGAACAGCCATGTAAAGGCAAGGTGATGGGAAATGGAGTGTTGCATATTCTTCTTGTAATAAAGGCGGCTGTAACTTTTAGGATTTCTAGTCTATATAAAATATCTAAAATCTCAATTTTGACAGAACTGTCTTGAATTTAATTATTGTCTCCCGGGGTCTTTGGAAAAGTCCCATATATGGTCTGGGATCCTTTCAAGCACTTTAAAGAGAAAACCAAGCTATTTCTTAAGGGAATGTAAAAGGAAGGAAGCCAAAAGGTTAAAGGCTGATAAAAAAAGAAAAGAACTCTACAAATCACAGTCAATAAACAAATCACAAAATTATTTTCTTAGCCTATTTAACACACATTTATTACATACCTATGGTACACTGAGCATTCTGCTTAGCACTGGGAGAGATACAAAGTTTAATGAGACATAGTCCTTTTCCCCATGGAACTAACAGTCTAACAGAGATGGCCTCAAACATCCTCTAATAGAAGAGATCTGAGAGAATCACATATTCATAAGGGACATCAGGCATTTAATCCAACTCCCATATTTTATAGATGAAGAAACTAAGCCCAGAGAGAGGAAATAGGTTGTTGTGCTCACACAGTAAGTTAAAAAAAAAAAAGCAGAACTAGCACTTAAGTCCAGGTGTCCAACTCACAATCCAATGTTTTTTGGGGTTTTTTTTCCATATAAATGGTTTTCTTTTTACTAAATTTTCTATTTTTAACATTTCTTTCTTTTTAAATTGAGTTCTAAATGTTCCCCCTCTCTCCCAACCCTTTCCCACCCACAGAAAAAGCAAGCAATATGACATTAATTATATATATGAAATCCTGCAAAACATATTTCCATATTAGCATGTTACAAAAATTATATGAAGAAAATTATAAGGGGCAGCTAGGTGGCGCAGTGGATAGAGCACCAGCCCTCAAGTCAGGAGTACCTGAGTTCAAACCTGGCCTCAGATCAAACACTTGACACTTACTAGCTGTGTGACCCTGGGCAAGTCACTTAACCCCAATTGCCTAAAAAAAATATATACTTCAATTTGAAGAGTTCACTAGTTCAGTCTCTGGAGATGGACAGCATTTTTTTTTTTTATCATCAGTCCTTTGGAATTGTCTTGGATCACTGATCAGAGTAGCCAAGTCTTTCACAGCCAGTCATACTTATAACATTCCTGTTACTTGTAAAATTATCTCATGGTTCTTCTCACTTCACTTTGCATCAGTCAAATGTATTGATGGTAGTAAAAAGTTTAGCATAAAAATCTTGATTTATTTTTTCTACTTTATGTCTATTATTTTCCTTTCAATTTCATCTTAAAAGAGTCTTAGAGTGATGTTTCTTAATTGGGTCTAATGACAAGCATTATTTGAATTTATTTTCCTTTTCACCACTTTTTACTATTTTCTGAGGCAATATTGCTCATAATATTCTTCCATTTTCTACCACCAGACTTTGGAAATAAGTTTATACTCCAATTGAATGTGAAAATGGTCAATATACACATATATTCTAAATGAACTGAAAACTAGTTTATATCTTCATTGCCCTGGGTTCTTAATATCTTATCTTGTCAAGGAGATCAAGCGTTGGTGGACTGTGGTAAGTTCTAGGCTCTTTTATCCACATTTTGACAACTGATTTATAGCAGTTAAATAGGAAAAATACATGTAGATCCCTGTTTAAAGTATCCATTTCCCATTACTTAGCATCATTTTTTTTAAATGTCATGTCTTCTCAATTTTATTCCTTCTTCTACTTTGGCATTGCTATTGCTCTTTACCATTATCAGGTCAATGAGTAGACTATACAGATGGCTGATTATAAATGATTCTCACATTGGTAATCGGCTGTCTCCTGTGTTTTAAGATATCCAACTTGTTTTATAAGATGTTATTTGGTGATTGTTACACCTGGTGCCTCAAAACACTCTTTTTGAAGGAAGTACTAATTAAGTATAGACATGAGGGTTCTTGTATAATCTAATCTATAAGCCTTTTGGCCTCTCATTTCTGGGTTGTGGACCATACTTTCTAATGTATTTTTCCCAGTGTGCTCCTATGCCCACCTTTGTAACGAAGTCACTTAGCAACAAAGTGGATTTAATTTGAAGAGTTTATCAAATTCTTTGTAGAATTTCTCAACATCTTCATCCTCTACCACAAATGCTAGTATATGTGCTACCGTTATCTTTATAGTGGCCTTCATACTTAGATTCATCAGAAGGACTGCAATACAAGATGATCAAGGATCCCATTACATGATATTTCTGGTCTTCTTTGATATTATATGGGGGGGGGGGATTACTGTTCTGGTATGAGTTGAACCCTCAGGCCCCTTCCAATCCTAAGATTCTATAATTTTACTATTGTACTTAACTGAAAATTGAGAGCCTAATGCTATAAACTCCTGAATCCTTAACTTCCATCCTAGAGAACAAGAGTCCCTTCTCTTCTTTTTTGGGGGGAGTGCAGGGGGGAGGCAATTGGGGTTAAGTGACTTGCCCAGAGTCACATAGCTAGTAAGTGTTATGTGTTTCAGGTCCCATTTGAACTCAGGTCCTCCTGACTCCAGGGCCAGTGCTCTATCCACTGCACCACCTAGCTACCCCAAGAGATCCCTTCTCTTGACTAAGACTAACCTTTCTGTACCCTACATATCTAATCCCATTGCTCCTATATTTTATCCCTGCTCTATGACTATCATGAACAAACTAATTTCTGCTACATACTTAGGTTGGGCATGATTTCTACTTAAGTAGAAATTGGTCAGGTCTCTTTTTGTGGTAAAGGACAGATACAAAGGCTTTTGATTCAATGTGCATTAAGAAACCATAATTCTCTCACGAATTATACATGTCTCTATGTACATATATAAAAATTCATATTCTACCCTACTCAGATCTTGCCAGATCTAACCCTTCCAAAAGAGAACTTCGATTTAGATAGTCTTCTTGCTTATATCCTCAGTTTCATTCCACTATTTTTTCATAACACTGATACACACATACTATACTTTTCATTTATCTTATTATAGCATAAATGGTGTTCCATGTTGTATAGAATATCTCATGTAGCCTTCAAGAAACATAATTACATGATTAAACATTGCATCCTCTCCAGGAAATTGAAAGTACTATAATTACAAAAAATATAGGGGAAAGCAAACAATGGGTAATCACTGTTGTTGACAAGGTTTTAAACTTTAGTCCAGTACTATATTCATCTCCATTAAATAATGAAGAAATTTGTTCCTTAATCTAAACAGGTTCATATTAGAAATCAAGAAAATAACAAAACACTGATTGTCCCAAATGACCTTATTATTCCCTTAAATAGTGCAAAAATGGCACAGTTTATGCAAAATATATTGGAAAAGATTTTAAGTTATGTGTATATCTATGTATAGATATTCCTATCAACCTCTACCTCTATTTCTATCTCTTATCTATGTCTGTACTGAGACAGGTGATCTTGGAGTCAAGAAGATGCTTATTCAAATTCTGCATCTTGAATATACAAGCTTTGTGAACCTTGACGAGTATCTAACCAATCCGCACTCCATAAAACTTTCCAAGATTATAAGTTATAGAGCAGTGCTACCAATTTACACTGATATAAGAGGTTTCCTAATTGAAAGTTCACTACATCAATGCAATTACACATTCAGACTAAATATATGCACATATTTTGTTATATTATCATCAAGGATATCCTCAATGCAGGTATAAATTATTCTCATAAATATTTGTACAACAGTATGCATATATATGCATATGTATACATGTATAAGTATGTATATGTGTATATGTGTGTATGTGTGTATGTATATGCATAAAATCTCAGATACCCTAATGGAATTGGAATTCAGCAGCAAAAAAAAAATCCAAGAAATCAGGGGAAGGACCAAAAAGAACCTAAAAGTTCATTCAGTAGTTAAACAGAACGAAGAAACTTGATCTGGCACACAATCTCAAATTAGGAACTGAGGCTGGAGATATGAGTAGACAGAAGATAGCATTAGACTCAATAAATAAAGACTATGGATAGAAAGACACCCCAGAGGTAAACACAGAAGAAGAGATTAACTCTACAAAACATAAAAGCAGAGTCTCAAGAGGAAAAAAAGTACTTAGCCATGAAAACTTCAAGAATGGCTATAAGAAATGAAGAGATAAAAATGAAAGTATGAATGAAGTAATATCTCTGGAAGAAATAGTTGAAAGAATAAATAATTTTAAAATACTTTAGAAAACTTTAAGCAATGGAGAGAAGTAAAATGGAACAAAAGAACTTAATGACTACTTAAAAAAATACAAGAAGTATTGGAACAATAAAAAATTGGAAAACGACATGGGAAACAGGTTAAGGAGAAATAATATAAGAATAAGAGTCCCTGAAAACAATGACCAAACAAAAAACTCAGAAACAACATGTGAGGCAATCATAAATGAAAACTGCCCAGATCTATTAGAACCTGAAGGAAAAGGGAAAATAGAAAGAATTCCCTGATCACTTGCTGAATGAAGCCCAAACTGAAAACATTAAGGATGTCCTGGTCAAAATCCAGACCTTCTCAAAGAAAAAATAGTGCAAGAAGCCATAAAGAAAGAGTTCAAGTTCCAAGTCAAGATCACACAAGACTTGGATGGAACTACTACTAATGAGAGAAAATATTTGCAATACAATATTCTAAATAGTAAATGACAAAGGTTTATTTAAAAAAAGAAAACCGTGACAAGAATATATAAACATTGAGAAAGGGATTAGAGGTACAACATCTCATAATCCTCTTATCTGAATCATACCAAAGACGGCTGAACACACACACACACACACACACACACACACACACGGAGTTTGGAATAGAAATACATTAATCACAACAGAGATACAGGAAGGGACACAGCAATAAAGCTGGAGATAAGAAGGACATGGTTTATAGAGAGAATAGTCAGAAACAAAACAAACTAGCATTGGGGGTAGATTATAAAGGGAAAGTAAAGAGAAAAAAGCATAAGAACCAGAAAACAAGACCTGGGCTTGATAAAAGAAGACAAAAAGCAGGAACAGGTTATGTCAAGTATAAAAAAAGGTGTTTTCAAATCCCAACTCGGACACTAGTTGAGTAATCCTGAGTAAGTCATTTGACTTCTCTGTGTCTTAGCTTCCTCATTTATAAAATGATGTGGTTGTAATATCCTACGACAATAAATATGACATATGTTTTGTGATTACTGAATGGGAATATAAGAGAGTGAGAATATTACCTAGGTAAGCATGCCATATTTACAAAAAAATGATCATATGTTAATGCACAAAAATCTCATAAACAAATGCAGAAAAACTGAAATACTGAATACATCCTTTATTGGCAAGAATTCAATAAAAACTGTAATCATTAAGTAGCTTCTACAAAAAGGACTCCAATTTAAATAAAGACTAAATAATTTAATCCTAAAGAACTGATGAGTCAAGGAACAAGTCTTAAAAATGATAATTTGATTTTTAAAAATGAAAAGGAGATGCAATATAAAACAATGAAAATGAAGCCAAAGTAGTCTTTAAGGGAAAATTTATATTCTATAAATACTTTAATTAACAAAAGTGAAATAGAACACACCAATGATGTTAGCAAGCAACTAAAAAAAAAACCTCCTAGAAAATGAAAGGCTTACTTACATCCCAGCTTTGGGGCTTTGCTCTCACCTCTTTATAGCAATCACTTTCATTTCCTCTTCTAGAGCTCCCTGCTTGCTTCTGGATCCTCATCTTTCATCCATGGTTCTAGCTCATCTCACTTTCCTTATTTACATCAATATCCTCTATGCACCTCTATCTCCTAGTATTTGTGACTTTCACTTTTCCTTAGCAGTCCCTGTATTGTTTGGGCATGTGTCCTGGGAACAAAAGATTAGGGAAGAGTATGTCCTTTTTTTCAGCTTCACTTCAGGCCACTGCAACTGAAAAGGAAGAGTTGTTCCAATCTTCTTTTGGTATGTGTTAACTAACCTAAATTCCCCAGTGACCTTGGAAATTCTTAATATAGCTATAATACCATGTGAAGAGCCAGACAAATGCACCTTATTCTTGAGGAAACACACAAAATAGGCCTCTGACCGTGAATTTACCGAAAATATGCACAAATCTTTTGGAAACACGTCCCTGAGTTGGCTGTGCTAATTCCTCTAGAAATTGATATATTCTTTTTATAGCCAATATTAAGAAAATTCAATTTATATTCCTTGTGGAAAATGTGACATTAGAATTAAATTATTAGATGGCAGGTTAAAAATACATACACATAAAAGAGAAAAGAAAATTTCTTTCTAATTTTATCCCCTTAAGAAACAAGTATAGAATTAAGCTAACTTGTCTATATACCCATAGAAGATGCTCAGGAGTAATCTTTATTCATTTACTTATATTTACTCATAATAGGTACTCAGTGAGTACCTATTACTCATAGGACCCATAAAGAAGGACCACAAGTAATTTTAAAGTAGAATACAGACTAATTTAAAGCTACCCCCTTCATCTCCAGCATTCTGTACTCAAATGAAAATACCACAAATACAATGGTTTATACAGTGCTTAACACAACACTTTACCTAAGGTTTGTAGAACTGGATGTAAATTCTATGAAGACATTTGTCCCTCTAGTTTGGTATCTGTGGAACCTAGGACAGTTCCTTGCCAAACATTTTGTAGGGCTGAGGTGGAGGGAGAAGGATGAGGAGGTAGGAAGAAAATGATAGCAATATAATTCCAATTCCATTTTATTTTTTGCTGTCCCCATCCACATCTTCCTAATTGCCTTTTAATAGAGGGTAGATTTGAAAACAAAGACAACCGTTTTTAAAATCTGCCATAATGACCTCATTTTTGTTTGTTTTATCAAACTTAAGATTTCTCTGCAGTAGAACTCCCAATGAGGAATATAAGTACCTCCTCTGGACTTGCAGTCTTAGAGAGAGAAATACCTGGAGCCCTGAGAGGCTGAGTTACTTGTCTAGCAAGGATCACACAGCCAATGTTTCAGTGACTGGACTTGAATCCAAGCCTTTATGACTTTGAGGTCAATTCTCTACCCACTGTACTGAACTGCCTCCCTCATAAATGACAAATTTTGGAAAGATGTACCTGAAGGTACAGAAGCACCTCTTAGGGAGGGCCCTTGTTCTCTTATCTGCAAAATGAAAAAGCTGGTTAAATTGCCTCCAATGTCCCTTCCAGCTCTAAAATTCTGTGATCTTTTGATCCTAACAGGTAAGAGAGAAACTTAAGGGATAGATAGATTAGGTGAGTTGCCTGGGATCAAACAGTAAATAATTGACAAAATCACACCTTAAGCCTAGCTCACTTACCTTTTCATCTAAATATTTATTTATGTAGATATTTCTTATGGTCTTTGGCAGGATGGTTAACAATGGGAGAATAATTTTAATAGACTTAAAAATATATTTTCCTTTTAAATCCAATTCACTTCAACAAATGTCTCATAAGGCCACTGTGTGAGGTGCTGGAGAGATGAAGATCCAGTCCCTTTCTTTTTCTCCTTTTCTTTATGGAACTGGGAAGCTGAAAGCCTTGCTCTTAAGCTCAAAGCAGGGGACGACTGGGGCTGTCCCATACAACCTGCCATCAGGGTATGCTGCAGTGAGCATAGCACACTGTTAGGTAGTAACAACTCTGAACTCCTGCTTCAATATCGGTTTTCCTGGTTACAAATTATGCTATTTCTCCTGATGTTTTGCCCTTATTTTACCCCCATAGTTAGTTGCCAGATTGTGTTTCCTGACCCAGTTTATAGAATCATATGATTTAGTTAAGGAAGGATCTGTGGGGATCACCTAGTACAACCTTATCATTTACAGAATGGAGTTGGGGTGGAAGTAGGGAACTCTCCAGCTCTAGTTTAGTTATCTCCATCAGTATGACAATTCCTCCTTATTGTTTTTTTTCTGGTTTTAATATTCAGTTTCTGACACACAGGGCATCAATATGTAATCTCAACTCTTCATTTTGTATCAGCTCCCTGCCCTGTTTGAGACTCGCTGGCATACCCTGTGGCCAATAATTCAACCATTTAACCTTTACCTATCAAACAAGGTAACTAAACTGCATCTAACTCCCCCTATTCTGGCCTTTCTCTTATAAACACAGAAAAAGGGACTGGACTTTAGGACTGAGCAACCCATGCTGAGTAGCCACATGTGAACTAAATGGACATTATTTTCAAAGTGGTGCACAATTCACTGTCATCTCAACTGACAGAGGTTGTGAATTTTAGTTAATTTGCTTCAATAATTGAAGTATCATCCCATGTGTACACCATTCACCAATACACATCACAAACCCCACAAGCCTTACAATAAACCATCTTTATGAATTGCTGGGGTTGAAAAAAGGTCATCATCTGGTGGCCAGCCATCTGGATATAAGCCTTTCCAAATATAGCTGGCCCAGTCCTTAGATAACCCGCATTTCAGACTCTGGTCTGTCACCAGGCCTTAACTCAAAGTCTCTCCTGCTTGGAAGGATATGCCAAAACATGTGCTCCTCCTTCATATCCTCCAGGCACCATGCTAAGCACAGGGGATACAAAAAGAAGTAAAAGATAGTTCCAGCCCTCAAGGAGTTTACAATCTAATGAGGGAGACAATATGCAAACAAATACACACACATACACACACACACATATATATAATATACATACATACACACACATCAAACCATATGCAGGATAAATAAGCATTCATTTAAAAAGGGAAAGTACTGGAATCAGGGGTTAGGGAAGGCTTCCCGTAGAAGGGGGGACTTTATTTGAGACTTAAAGGAAGCCAGGGAGGTCAGTGGAGGAGGGAATACATCCCAAGCTTGGAGGACAGCCAGAGAGAACACCCTGGGCCAAAGAAGAGAGTGTCTTGTCTGTGAACCCAGGAGGTCTGTGTCAGTGGACCTAATTAAAGAACATGTCTTGGGAAGTGCAGTGTAAGAAAACTGGAAAGGTAGGTGGAGGCTGGGTTATGAAGGCCTTTGAATGCCAAACAAAGAGTTTTCCATTTGATCCTAGAGTTAATAGGGAGCCACTGGAGTTTATTGATTTGGATATGCTCATTAAACTAAGGTAGGAGAGTATATTATTATGCATGAGAAATGTTGTAAACAATAAGAGTGGAAGTCAAAAGGGTTTTTTGCTTATTCCTCAGTTAATCAGGAAATTAAAATTACCCAGAACAGCATATTCTGGAGCATTCTGGTTAACCAGGGTTTTACAAATGATATTTGTGATAGCTAAAAAGTCAAATATGTTAGAGACAAACATGCACTTTAGATTCTTTAGACACCAGAATATGTGCAAGTACTCACTCTACAGATGGATAAAGAGACAGATAGATAGACAGATAGATAGACAGACAGACAGACAGACAGACAGATAGATAGATAGATAGACAGATAGACAGACAGATAGATAGACAGACAGACAGACAGACAGACAGATAGATAGATAGATAGATAGACAGATAGATAGATAGATAGATAGATAGACAGATAGACAGACAGATAGATAGACAGACAGACAGACAGATGGGTAGACAAATGGCCTCTGAGATCACTTAATCTCTTTTGAATTGATATAGAATCATATATTTTAAAATGTTCATAGATAATGCAATGTTTTGTGGACTTAGAAGAATGGAGCATACATCCCCAATCACAGTAGGAAACAAGTAATTTTCTTTAATTTAATGAGGCAAACAACATAAATTAGAGCTAAATTTCCTATAGAACTCTTGGTACAGGTGCAGTTCAACCAAGCATGAAAGTCATGTTTATAAACCACTTTAAGCACATAAGCCACCATATTACAGGCAACAATCTAGCCTCTCATGTTATGAATAATCTGCAAATTCAGATCAGTGTGGGCTAAAGCCCATAAAAACATGTGGCATTGCAGAAAAAGCACAGGGCTGGGAATCAAAAGCTATCCATTTACTAGTGGTCAAGCTATGACCTTTTTCTAAGCCTCAGTTTTCTCATCTATAAAAGGAGGGATTGATTCAACTATTTTCATGGATCATTTTGGTTTTAACATTTTATGATTCTGCACAATTTCAAAATATGACGTTTATTGTATAAGGTGAAGTTGCAGTTATCTTCATTTCCTTTTAACCTGTTATGTATACCAAAATATGGTTTTATATGGTGCTATATTTTATGTAGTAGTGAAAAACAAGCCATAAAGTAACTGGGTATCAATCAGGGAATGGATGAACAAACTATAGCATATGAATATTATGGAATATTACTGTGCAAAGATGAGGAATTCAGAGAAGTATGAGAAGACTTAGATGAACCAATGCAGAAAAAGAAAGCAGACCCAGAAGATAATAAATACAATAATGTAAATGAAAACAACATTAAAAGACAATAGTATTCAAATTCAAAGTAATAACCAGTGTTGATTTCAGAGGATTAGTGTTGGAAAACAGTTCCTTCCAAAGAATTGTTGTGGAGTATAAGTTAAAAATACTGTATAGTCTGTCAACTGAGATTGCTGCATCAGATGGCTTTATGTAACTTTTTTTAAATAAGCAAAGGTATGATGAGAAGACCCTGGGAAATGATTGTGGTATAAATACAGAGCATATCAACATTTTCTTTTTATTTCTTAAGTAAAACGATAGCTACATAGAGGTATATGTAAACTACTGCAGAAATATTCAAGATTGAATTTCTATAAAATGTGGAATTAAATATATCTTGAAAAACTTTCAGTGATTTCTAAACCTTTTTTATCATTGCATTTGGAAACATATTTAATAATTTGTAGTAGAAGGCAGCATGGTATCCAAAAGAGAAATGATCCTAAGAATCAAGAAACCCAGGTTTTGGCCATGTCACTAAATATGTGCGTGACATTGGACAGATTACATAACGTCTCTGAGTCTCAGAGGTTAGGATTAAGTCCTTTCCAAGTCTAATATTCTATGCAAAAATTTGGAAATATAATTTGAAAATGCTATCACTTATCACATATTCTTCTATTTTACATATATTTAATATATATTTTATATTGTATATAAATATATTGATATAATAATACATAAATATATTAAATAAAAAATTAAAATAACATACAAATATATAAATATAATAACATTAAAACTACAAATTAACTTTAAAATATAAATAACTATTTTATATAGCATTTTATATAACAGATATTCTTTAGTATATCATATATTATATATTTACATATAATATATATTTTAACATGTTATTAGAAACAGTGTGATTTCTTCTGTCTAGAATTTTGGAAAAGCTGGAATTCTAAACTGAAGCCAAAACCATATTTTGATATACATAACAGGTTAAAAAAAACCCCAAAGCATTTCAGTCAAACAATTTTCCTGTTACCTGATTATGATATAGTGGCCATCCAATCACCAAGCAATGACTCCTATCATTTATTACAGGATCAAGTGCTTTTCAGCTTCAGCCTCTCACTTTCCACTAGTTTCTTCTCATCTGCTTAAAATATGTTTAGGACCTAAATGAACCTTCTCTCAAGTTCTTTACCTATCTAATCACTGTTTCATCTTTGCCCTCTCCTTCACTGATTACTTCTTGAGAAAAGGTATTTACATTTCACATTCCCAAACATATACTACCCACTCTTTTTACCACCCCCTTATGATCTGGCTTTCACCCCAACTGCTCTATGAAAACTGCTCTTTCAAAGGTAACTAATGACTGCCTAATCACCAAATCCAAGGCTTGCTTTTCTCTATCTTCATCCTTCTTGATTTCTTTGCAGTACTTGACCTTGTTGACCATCCCTTCAGACTGGCTATTCTCTCCTCCTTAGGTTTCAGAGACACCAGTGTTGGAAAAAATTCCCTCAATTAAGTACCTTCTCCATTTTACAATGCCAAATCACTTTTCTGTTGCAATCTGTGTAAAAGGTTAAAGAAGAACTTTAAGGTTCTGAAAAATAGATTAAAAGTGGTAACTACACTTAGAAAGAGAAATATTTCCAACTACTTAGGGTCACTGCCTATCCCATGTACTTAAAATAACAGACTAAGTGAAGGAAGATTTTTTTATTACTTCAGATAACTGATGTGTCTTTTTAATTTACCTATGGCCAGCTGGAAAGGAGAATCCTTGGAGGGTGTAGTCAAAGAGGGATTGAATGACTTTGGGAAAATGATTCTCAAAGGACTTAGCAAAAGTTAAGTGATCCTTGTTTTGATAAAGCAAAATGCTAACTGAATTTTTACCTTGAGTTCTCTATATATTCTGGGGTATTGTGGAGCTTTGCATATTATCTGGAAATAGCTTGAAAATGACTTGTTAGATTTCCCAAGTCATGCGGTTGCTCCATATTTGGTCCTCTCTCTAAACAAAGATGCTCAGCTTAGAGTAGTCTAAATTAATAAAAATTTATTCGGGCAGGCTTGTGCCTGCAACACAAAATACAGAATTTTGCGGATTTATGAAGGAACCAGAGAAATTGAAGCTTTGTCTGATCTAATAATACTTTCCATTTACTTAGTTCTGCTTTTTTTTCTTAAACTACTATCACAAACATTATTTCATTAGCTCTCTAAACCAACCTTGAGAAGTAGTTATGGCACAGATTATTGCTTGCATTATACAGATGAGGAAAAAAATGAGCCACAGAGAGATTAAATCAAGTGCCCAAGATCACACAAGGAGTCGGTGAAAGAGATATAACTCTGGTCTCTGGGTTCCTAACACCTAACATGCCCTCTACTACCCCATAGGACTGGTTCAGTTCAATTGAATTCAGATGCAAAACAATGTACTAGGTGCTGGGGACACAAAGACAAAAATGTAACAGTGCAAATCAATATATTATATAATAATAACTGACATTTATACAATACAAAGTTGTACAATGCACTTTTACCTAGGAGAAGTGGGGAAACGAGTAAGTGCTTATATATACCTACTATGTGCCAGGCACTGTGTTAAGCACTTCACAAATATTATTTGTAAAATAATGTGAGGTAGATGCTGTTATTACCCCCATTTTACAGTTGAGGAAATGGAAGCAAAAAGAGGTTAAGTGACCTGCCCCAGATCACACAGCGAGTAAGTGTCTGAAGCCAAATTTAAACTTACATCCTCCCAACTCCAGGCTCAGCACCCAGAAGCACTCCTTGTTTCCCCATGCTTAGGTTTCTCTGGATCCTCACTCTACGTGAGATTGACACAAATGGCTAATCTAAATGGTTCAAACCTCCCTCTAAATGGCATCATCAGCATAGAATCTTAACACTGGAAGGAACAGGAGCAATTTAATAGGACTGGTACCTCACCAGGAATCATCTCTGTGTTTTCCTCAGTGAGTGGGCTTCCAACTTGTACTTGAAGATCTCCTACAATGGGGAACCTACTCTCTCCTGAGGCAGCTTATTCTAATTTGGGACAACTTTAATGGCTCACAAATCTGTTCTTTTGCAGCTTCAAAACAGTGGTCCTCTTCTGCCTCATGAGATCAAGAACAAAATTAATCTCTCTTCTACGTGGCAGCCCTCCAAATACCTAATGAGATCCCCCAGTTCATCCAACTGATTTTCACAATGCGGAATCTCCACGCCCCTTGCTCTTGTAGAGGTCCTCTTCTGAACATCCTCCGTGTCGCCAATGTCATTCCTAAAATGTGGCCTCAAAAATGAACCTAATTCTCCAGATGCCACTTGACAGAGTATAGCAGCATTATCACATCACTAGTTCTGGACTCCGCTTCTATCGATGTGGCTAAGATAGCTTCATCTTAATGGGACAAAACCAGTGTAAGGTAAGCTTGCTTGGCTATCATATCACACTCATGATTTATGTTGAAATTGTAGTCCACTAAATCGCTCCAAGTACTTTTCTCAAGAATTGTTATCTAGCCACATGTTCCTCATTCTGTACTCCTCTGCCTAATTTTTCTGTGTCTGAGAATAGAAAGAACTTTCTATTTTTCAAAACTTTGCTAAGATAGCAAAAGAAAATTATTTTATTATAAAATTATGTATGCAAAATATATAATATATATAAAAGTGTTATATCATTATATAAATTTAGAGCTGGAAGTGATCTTAGAGAGTCTACTGATTGTCTGTATGAGCTGAAGGAAAAGGTTAAATGAAAAACTATCCCACAGTTTTGCACCTGAAGCTGGAAGAAGGGTAACACCTGGAATGCAATCCAGATAAACAACACAAGCTATACTGAAATAAGTGGAGTGGCAAGAGTTTAAGAGCAATTATACCTCACCCACATCACAGACAAATAAAAGCATCACTAGCCCAGAATACATTTTTGCACTGGACTTTCAGTACCTATATACATATATGTACACAAACAAACATATACACACATGCATACATACATACATACACACATTTTTAGAAGCCTTCATAAATGTAGAACTTAATTTGCAATTTACATGCAATTCAATTATTTTTGGTCCAGACCTGTGATTTCATTGGTGCAGAGAATACCTGATGAGGGAAATCTGCCATGAGTATAGACTGGTGACACTTACGCAACTTACAGTCTTAGACGTTTCCTTGCAACTATAAGAGGCTGGGAGACTTGGAATGTCACCATTCAACCAGTGTGTATCAGAGGTAGTTCTTAAACCCAGGCCTGCCTGACTCTGAGGCTGGCTGACCCTCTATACTAAACTATCTCTCATATATTATTATAATACACTATATTATATATCATTATATACTATACTGTCTCATATATTATTATATAATATATTCTTATTATACTGTACTATATATTATTATATACTACACTTTTATATTATTATATAGTATACTCTTATATGCTATACTATATATTATTATATGCTATACTATCTCACATAGTATCATATAGCATACTCTTATTATATACTATACTATATATTATATGCTATACTGTCTCATATATCATTATACAGTATACTCTTATATACTATACTATACATTATTATATACTATACTGTCTCATATTATCATATACCATACTTTTATTATTATATGCTATACTACATATTTTAGAACATAGTATGCTTCTCACATATTATTATATTCTATATTATATACTATATACTGTACTGTCTCATATGTTATTATTATTATATACTATACTACATATTATTATTACATATTATACTCTCATATATTATTATATACTATAGTCTTATTATGTACTATATATTAAATACCATCTCTCATATATTATTATATACTATACTATATATTGTTATTATATTATTATATTATATTATACTGTCTCTCATATGGTATTATTGTATATTATACTATTATATATTATACTGTATCTCATATAGTATTGTTATATACTATATATCATTATATACCATTCTGTCTAACATGTATTATAAGGACAAAAAATAATAGTTTATGCATGGTTTTTGAGAGAATTTTTTATACTATATGCTTTACTGCACTGAAAATAAAGACATTTCACCAAACTTTTATCAGGAATAAAAGATAAGAGGCATATATACACATGAAAAGAGAAGCATTAGAAATGTTTCCTGTATCAAAATATCACATCGAAAGACAGCCTGACACGTTAAGAAGCCTAGTGGACAGAGTAGACTGAGTGTTAGAGTCTGGAAGACCTGAGTTTGAATCCTGCCTCTAACACTTATTAGCAGTATGACTCTGGGCAAGTCACTGATCTTCTTTGATGAGAACTATGTATAAACAAGATAAACTGGAGATAATCAAAAGAATAGGGGAAAGGCTGGAATTTAAATAAAATATCATAAAAGATATTACGATATTCCAAATATGAAACAATGAAGGCTTCACTAGACTGACGGTAGTGGGAAATGGAAATGAAGGTGAGGGGAAGGTGTTTCCTTCTCTATTAACATGAAGAAAATAATACTAATTCTTGTATTTCCTATCTCATAGTGTTGTGAGCTTGAAATGAGATAATATAAAGTACAGTATCAATATCAAGTATTATTAATATGTGATGAAAACTCCTCGAAGGGATGCCATTTAACTTGTGTTATGTAAGTATATACTGTAGGATGATCCCAGTCAAGAACAAGGGTAGTTTAGGAAGGAGAGGCCCTTTATCTGTTTCTTCAGCTGTCCTTAATTTTCTTTCTAATCACCCATTTCTTTTTATATTATGAACACCTACCTGGTTTCTGCCTCTTGACCAAGTAGCTTTGTCACTGGGTCAACTAAACTCGTCCTTGGTCTTCCTAGCAGGCGTTTGCAGTCCCTGGGCATCCAATTTGTGAAAGGAATTGTCCATCTGTTACCCTGACTTCAGGCTGTGTGACCTGCCCATCTGTGTTTGTAGACTGCTTCACTAAGCATAGGTGATCTCATGGGGAAACTAGACACACACTCGTCCTTTGATCCCTATGCTAGTTTCAGGGTTTGGGGTTTCTTTTTGTTTGAGGATTTGGAGTTTTGTTCTGTTTTTGCTCCAGCTATCATATTCAGTTCAATATATCATAACCAGTTGAATAATGGAGTTAAGTAGTTCGTTGACTTTCCACAGTAGTTCTTCATCCAGAAATGAAGCTTTTGCACTACAGGAACTGCTCCAAGCTGCCTTGAGCTATATTCTCCACAAACCAATGAAGGATCCAAATAGAGACGGCTGCTGGGTTGTTTTTACAATCTTAATCACTTGTCTTGACAGATATTTTGGCACGACATTTACTCAATTCAAATAAAAATACTCTTATGAGGGCCTATAGAGCCCTGTGCTAGTTCATATACCTGGTCAAGGTTCATTCTGTATGACATCATATGACAACTGATATCAATTAATCTGTCTGGGCCTTACTTTCCTCATCTATTAAATAAAAGGGGTGGGCAGCTGGGTAGCGCAGTGGATAGAACGCCAGGACTGGAGTCAGGAAGACCTGAGTTCAAATTTGGCCTTAGACATTTAACTACCTGTGTGACCCTGGACAAGTCATTTAATTCCGTTTGCCTCCATTTCTTCATCTGTAAAAAATGAGCTAGAGAAGGAAATGGCAAATTACTACAGTTTCTTTCCCAAGAAAATCCCAAATGGCAAAATGAAGAATCAGACATGACTGAACAACAAAGGACGAGGTGACCTCTAAAGTCCTTTCAGTCTCTAAATCTATGACACTGTGTATCCTGACTATATAAGGAATGAATCAGCAAACAATTCCATCCTTTCCACCAATACGTAAGGAAAGACATGGGACAGATTTTGTACTTGGGGAGGGGTGAGAGGGGAGGATTTGGGAGCACTGTTACATTTGACAGAGCCAGACATGCTGAGGAACATTTGGGACTCTCTGTTTATCAGTTAACTAATATGCTCTATTATAGGAAAACCTAGGGGAAGCCTGCTTTTTCTCTGTATTTGCAATCATTCTTTACGCAATTAACAAGGTCCTCATGAACTTGTTACCAGAGCATAATAGGAAGGAAATTAAAGATTTCCTTTGCATCACCTTTATTCTTGAACAGCATTTTTCTTGAATTTTTTCCAGACATTGGGTATTTTACTGATCTTTACTTAATCACTGAAGCATTGGGCAAGGGCACTGAACAGTGACATGCCACCTTCTGGAAGGTGTTCAGGCCAGATGTTATCTATCCCTAGGCATTTCCCTCACTTACCCAGTGAAGGGTAAATTACAATTCTTCCACATTATGTCATGTTCTTCCTAGTCCACTCTGCTAATCACAGTGATGTGTGTTTTTCCCCCTAATTATGAACAAATGAAGGTGATTTATTTGAAATAGATTATTCTTTCAACATTTGTTCCTATATTCAATCAGTAAACAAACATTTAGCATCAAAAGGTAGAAGGAACCTCAGAAGCCAAACTTTCATTTTACAGATAAGAAAACTGTGACCTAGGTAAATAAATGACTGGCCCAAAGTCATACAGATAGAAAGCATCAGAAGAGGAGCTTAAACCGAGGTCCTCAGACTCAGCGTTCTTTTCACTGTACCATTGAGCTTCCAGAGAGGCAGCTAGAGGATACATATGAGTGCTGGGCCTGGAGCCAGGGACACCCGAGTTCAAATCCAGCCTCAGATATTTACTGGCTGTGTAGTCCTAGGCATGTCACTTCACTCCTGTCTGCCTCAATTTCTTCAGCTGTAAAATGGAGATCATAGTAGCTACTACCTCCCAGGGCTTTTGTAAAAATCAAATCTGACAATATTTGTAAAGTGTTTAGCATGGTACTTGTCCTATAGTAGGCAACAAATACTTGTTTCCTTCTTTCTTCCCATCTTTTTCTCTCTATTTCTTCCTTCTTTCTTTCCTTCCTTCCTTCCTTCCCTTCCTTCCTTCCTTCCTTCCTTCCTTCCTTCCTTCCTTCCTTCCTTCCTTCCTTCCTTCATTCCTTCCTTCCTCCTTCCTGATAAAACAATAAAGTGCACCATTACTAGGGTGGGCCAACCAGGGATTTTTTCTCAGAGTACCAAACTTAGAGAACACTGAAAGTACCTGCAGTTCCAAAACAGCACAGAAACAATAGAAATTGGCACCTAATTATTGAGGATAATTAGTTGAAATAGGAAATTACCAGGAGATGGCTGAAGTAAGCTGCCTCATATCCCTCAGCAAGTAGGACCCTCCCCGATAGCAGCCTTATACCTGCTTCCTTGAGTCTCCCTCCTCTCTCCACTACATGGTGTCCTGCATTTTCCCCTCATTTGAAGGTGGCCGTAAATGCAGTTGGTGAAAATTGGCCAAGGTGCAATAATTCCTAGTTATGGCTCTGACAATAAGTGTGATGTGGTTCCTGCCCCAAAGAAGTAGGGGAGATAAGATATGCATGCACATAACTAGAATACCAAGCAGAGCATAAGTGTATTAGAGCATTAAGAAGTCCTCAAGTGTTAAATAGATCAACAGGCTGAGCAGAAAAGGTGGCCATGGTAGAGCTAGAAGTTTATAAATGGCCATCAGAGGGTGAGGGGATAATCAACAAATCAGATAACTGAGCCTGTACTATTGAATATGTCAGATATACAGAATCAGCAGAGAGCAATAATGATAATAATAACAACAACACTCATGACGACAGTTAACATTTATATAGTGTTTCTGTGTACCTACCAGGCACTGTGCTAAGTGCTTTACAGATATTATCTCATTTGATCCTCACAACAACCCTAGGAGATAGGTGCTATTATTATCCCCATACTGCAGATGAAGAAATTGAGGCAGAGGTTAAATGACTTGTCCAGGATCACACAACTAATAAGTATCTGAGGCCGGATTAGACCTCAGATCTTCCTGACTCCAGGCCGAGTGTGCTACCCACTGCGCCACCTTGGCCTTAACTCCTGGCTCTGCTACTAACTCTGTGATTTTGGGACAAGTTGCTTCACCCCTTGGAGTTTCTGTTTCCCTCTGCTACAAAACCAGCTCAGCCTATGTGATCGATAAGATCTCTTCCAGTTTCCAGTGTTGTTAAGTGTGAAGGAAACATCCTTTCTTTTTCTAATCTCTTTTTAAAACTGTCTGAATAAGTGGATTCAGAATTGGTTGTTTCAAAAAAAGCTATGCTGAAACAGATTCAACTGCCTTCTGTGCTTTCTGCAAAATTTCAGCCTTACCCGCCATAGATCATTCACTACAATTGCTTGATCCTTGAACCCTAAGTTTAAAAGAGAAAACACCTTATTATTAAAATAAATTACAAGTGTTCAAAGTCACATTGGCACCCAACTCAACCTTTCTACATGATATAGTTTTAAGAAATAAAAGAAAACTAAAATAGGGAGCATTTTCCAAAGAAAGCAGGCAGATGGCCAAAGTATTTCTGAGTTAGTAATGAATGAATGAATAGCCCAGGATTTGCCTATTCATATGGATCTCTACAGCCTATCTCCCTCAGACAGAGAGAAGTGCCCCTTACTGTTTCATGCAGATATAATAAGAGATAAAATAAGTTTTGAAAATCTTTTCTTTGCTGCTATATTTGTTCAGTTCTATAACTTGAAAATTCTTTTAGCTTTTGGGTTTTTTAACTGAGGTTCTTTCAACATTCTCCCTCTTGTCCCAAAATCTTTATACTCCATTTCTTCCCATCATTACCTAAGGAGTTTAAAGAGTAGAGGAGAAGGAGGTTTTAGAGTGGTTTCTATCATAAGAAAGAACAAAAAAAAAGGGAGTGGCAGGGAAGCTTCAAGGTGGAGTCAGTAAATTGGAAGTGAGGTAGAATCTTAGATACAGAATCACAGTTTGGAGGGACCTTTCAGACCATCTAGTTGAACCAGGACTGGAACAAAAATTCCTTCTTTAATAGACTGACAAGTGATCATCTAGCTTTTACTGAAGACCTACACTGGAAAGGAATCCAAGCACCTCCCAAGGCTTCCTATTCTACTTTTAGATAGCTGTTATTATCACAAAAGTCTGACTTATATCAAGCCTTAACTCTCCTCTGCTACTTCTACCCAATGCTCCTAGGTCTGTCCTTTGGGGCTCAGAAGAGCAAATCTATTCCCTCTTCCACTTGACAGATTTCAAATACTTAAACAACTGTCATGTCAAGTCTTCTCTTTTCCAGTATAAACATCCCCATTCCTTTCATATGGTTATTCTATGGCATGATCTTTTGGTCTTTACCATTTAGCTTGCCATCCTCTAAACACTGTTCCCTCTCAATGTCCTCCATAAAATGTGGTACCCAGAAATGAACACATGATCTGACCAGGGCAAAGTATATGTCCTCAGTTTGGGACACTAAACCTTTCTTAATGCAGCCCAATGTCATAATATAGTCTTCCTCCCTCTCTTTCCTTCCTTCCTTCCTTCCTTCCTTCCTTCCTTCCTTTCTTTCTTTCTTTCTTTCTTTCTTTCTTTCTTTCTTTCTTTCTTTCTTTCTTTCTTTCTTTCTTTCTTTCTTTCATTCTTTCTTCCAAATTTATCATGTAATACTACTGGCTATTGCCTATCACTATCCCAGACATTCTCTTTTCTTCCTTGATGAGTTCAAAGCATGGCTCCCAATTTTTCTCCCCTCCTAATTTCCTTCCCTCACAATATGGGATTTCAATATACAGATTGATTTTCTCTCAAATACTTTAAATCTCAAATTCCTCAATCTACTCAACTTCCACATTTTACTCCCCGACTCTACCTCACCTATGCACACAGGTGGCATGCCCTTGATCCTCCAATCATGGCTGAGAGTTCCATTTCCATGTTAACAATTCCAAAATTCCTTTATATGATCACAATCTTTTATCACTATGTTTTCCCTTATGTCTTAGAAGCCATAATTCTGCCTGTTCTTCCTCTGCACCATGACCTCCCTTGCTTCCATTTCTTGGTCCTCTCCAAGGCCGTCAGCCCTGCCCTGGCTATACTTAGTTCAACTCTACTCTACCCTCTACTCTTGAATTCCTTGTTTCTTTGTCTTATCACTGGTCATGCCTTACTAAACCCTGACACTGGATTACTCCTATAATCCACTCCTTCACTCTTATTCACATGCACAGGCAAGGAAAACAAATCCACAAACAGGTCATATTAAAAAATATAGGTATTACCCTGTAATTTGAGTTTCATCAAATCCCAGTCAGGAGGTGAGGGAAAACATCAGCTTCTGGAATTGTGGTTATTCAGTGCATTGATCAGACTTCTTCCATCACCCTTACTTGGTTTTCTTTATAGAGCTGTTGCTTTTGCACAGTTCACTCTGTATCAGTTCAATGAAGTCTGAGCTTTGTCTGAAGCCCTTTTTCTACACATCATTTCTTAAGGCACAATAATATTCCACGACATACAGATAACAATTGTTTGACCATTTCTCAGTTTGAGAGCACTCCATTATCTCCAGTTCTTAGTCACTACACATACAAAAAAGAGTTGCTATATTTTTGCACATCTCAGGACACAGACCTACTAGTGGTATTGTTGGGTTAAAGGGCATGTAAAATATAGTGACTTTTTAGGGTACAGTTCCAAATTTCTTCCTGAATGGCTGGATTTCCTATCATTTCTACCCTAGAAACCAGTTCTTTCTGATTGATTAGGTCCAGAACAGAAGCTTTCTTCATTAGTTCCTTCACCTTTTGAAGAATGAAATTATTATCTAAACAAATAAAGAATTTAGGAGCTGCTCTGCTTTTGGTGGAAAGAGAGCTACAGAAAATATCTGAAAAATTCAGGTTTCCCTCTCCTATCACTAAATCATGCTTCTGTGCCAGGCTTGAAATCTGTTTTTCAAATTCCTCATCTATTTACTTTTTTTTCCCAAGTGGCCTGTAGTATATGATGATGAAAATTTCACTTAAGTTTTTGTTTCAATTCAAATGTTCTTCATCTTGATTCTCACTCCCCACTCTACTCCCACCACATACACACACACACACACACACACACACACATATATATATACACACACCCCAATTCATAGATTTCCTATCAAGAGTATAACTTCAAAATATAAAATGTTCCTCCTTTCCCTCCCAACCACCTCAAACCTAACACTTACACTTTCAACCCGTTTCTTTTTAATATGATATGGACCTTCTCCAAGGCCATTGTCCAGTCATGGGCTCTATCCCACTAAATCTCAGCAGTAATTATGCAAATTTGTCTTCTTGCATTAAGCTCTCAAGTTTATTTTTCTTATTATACACATTTTGTAGATTTATATATATAAATGGTTAGGCTCTGGGTTTTATTAGCAGTTCTTTTTAAAATTATTTTCCCTGTTAATTTCTGAGGCTCTATACTGCTATTTCTCAACCTACCTCTGCACTGCCATTTTGTAGACCTTCTCTATGATATCAAGCTTAGTAGATGTACATAGGTGTATGTATACACATACATACATATACATGTATACTATATATGTATGTGTACATATATACATACATACACATATATACATAGATGTGTGAGTGTGTGTGTGTGTGTGTGTGTGTGTGTGTGTGCGTGCGCGTATATACCCACAGAAATACATCTTCCTCTTTAGCTTTCATTACTTCAGATTTGAATGACTCCAGAAATACATTTCTACCAGAAGTTGTTAGGTATACTCCATTCCTGGGCAGGAAAGTCGTTCCTATATTTGAAGCTGTGGTCTAAAAATAAAATCCCATTCTCAGATACCATCCTTAACCAATTGTGCCTCGTCTTTCTCTTTTAAATATCCTCCTTCGGGCTGACAGCAGTGATAAAAAGACCACTGTCAATTTTTGTCCAAGACCATATTTTTAAAAATCATGACTTATGCTCAAAAAAGAGATATTTTTTTCACTTAAACAAACAACTTTACTTATTATCAAAATGAAAATTACTGCAGGAGATCTGATTTATATGTTCTTCAGAGACTTAAGAGACCAGGAAGCACTGAAGGAATAGGTTTCTCATGACATAGAGGGAGACTTCTCAGAGAAAGGATTGTTATCTTTGTATACATTTCTCCCTTCTACTGGATTGTAAGCTCCATGAAAACAGGAGCTATATTTTTGTTTTCTTACATTTATATTCCTAGCACCTGGCATGGTTTCCTGTGTGTGGTAGATGTTTAATAAACTTTTGATTGTAGTAGGTAAGCTCTTATAAAAGCAATTCACATCTGTATAGCCCTTAGGTTTATGCAATGCTTTCCTCATAACAACACTACATAGGGGTATTGCAAGTATTACCTTCATTTTAGAGATGGGGAAACTGAGGCTCAAAGAGGCTAAATGGATTGGCCAAAGTCACATGGTGTCAGAGTCAGGACTCAAACTAAGGTGTTCTGACTCTAAATCTTGTGCTTTTTTCCACTAGACCAGACTGCATCTTCCTTTAAGGTAAGTATCGCATATTTCTCCTATTGGTATCCTCCTCACCATCTAAGATAGTGTCATGTATATTTCATGTGCTCATAAAAAAAAAAAGAATGAATGAATGAATGAATGAATGAATGAAGTAATTAATCAAGACTAAAGGACATGGTCTTTTTTTAAGGGTATTGACACCCTGAAAGTAAATATATGAAAACTATTTAGTTGCTCATTGTTTGCTATTGTTTAGTTGTTTCAGTCACGTCTGACTCTTTGTGACCCCATTTGGGGCTTTCTTGGCAAAGATACTGGAGTAGTTTGCCATTTCCTTCTCCAGCTCATTTTACAGATGAGGAACTAATGCAAATAGGGTTAAGTGACTTGCCCAGGGTCACATAGCTAGTGTCTGAGGCCAAATTTGAGTTTAAGAAGATGAGTCTTCCTGACTCCAAGCCCTTTGCTCTATCCACTGTACCACCTCTAGCTGTCCCATTTAGTCGCCTATCAATGAAAAAAAAATCATTTGAAAGGAGATAGAGCTAAACATAATCCCTCTTTTCTTTTAATTAGTAATAATAAGAAAAGAGACAACATATGTTATCTTACAGGGTAATATGATCAGCTAATTTCTCTATGACATTCTAGTTGTTTACTAATCCCTATCCTATCATGTGTTTTTTTTTAACAGCTAAGATATTCACACATTAATAGAAATGCCAACCTCGCCTAGTCCAGAGATGTAACACAGAACACAATCTCCAGACAAAGGATGATGAAATACTTTGTGACTAGGCAGACACTAACCTTTCAGAATATTTCTGTCAAATAAACATTTATGCAAGTTGACATTTTAAAGGACTGGAAACCCTGAAATTAGCTCTCTTCTCTGTTGTTCAATGAGACTACAATTCCACCCATCAGGGGACAGATCTTATTAAGTGAAGCTTATCCACAGCTGAGAGATGCTCGGTGGTCTGGAAATAGTTCACATGCAGATAAGGGTCAGGCAGTTTTGAAACACAAGAGTAGCAGATAGCAAGTAGCTATCCTGAAGCAAATCACTTTCTGACCCTGTCAAGTCACTCACATTTATGACAGGTGATTCAGTTACTACAGCTTTACTTTTGCCCACCTGCATACAATTTAGATATAGATCTCACATTATAGGATATAGAATATTATATGTTACATATAACATATATGATGCACATTTACATATATACATAGCATGGGGGGGCTGGATTTGGGGAAGGACAAACACATTCAGAATTTTGTAAAAGTTACTTTAAAAATAAATCATTCAAAGGCACTAAAAACTTGTCAGTTACTATGAAGGTAACTGAGACCCAGAATAATACAAGAAATTCCAAGGGGAGTTTAATTCTACCTTTCTCTGCCCCACCCCCCAAACCTGAGAGTTATCTCATATTATTTTATACCCACATGTGAAATGGATCTGTGATCTCATTGATTTAGAACTTCCTTCCAGTAATGCAGATAGCAATCCATCTATGCCTGTCCATCTTGAACCCAGGGTATAACTCTCCATCCTCTTGTCCATATCTTCCCATAAGTTAACTGAAGGTGGTGGTGTCCATCCAACTTGCTAGAGACTTTCCTCCCTTTCTTCTGACACTGTAAGGATACTAGTGGAGTGCCCTGGAGGTCTACCTGTGCACCTATCACCCCTCACCCTCATCATGTGAGCAGTACATCTCCTTTCTCTCATACAAATCTGTTTTTCTTTTATGTGGTCCATTGGTTATAGGTTACAGCCTTCTCAGACCCACTACATGTTTCTCCATTGCTCTTTGTGATATCATTTCTTAATTTTTTTTAAGGCAATTGGGGTTAAGTGACTTGCCCAGGGACACAGAGATAGTAAGTGTCAAGTGTTTGGTCTGAGGACGCATTTGAACTCAGATCTTCCTGACTTCAGGGCCAGTGCTCTATCCACTGCGCCACCTAGCTGCCCCCTTATTTCTTAATTCTTCAGAGACTATTGTCTTCCATGTTTTGCTGCCATAGAGCAATATGGGTACAATGTTGATATAAAAAGTATGGTCTTTTGCTTCCTTGGGAAGTTTGGATCATTAAAGGAGTTTGGTAATCTCCCCAAAACAATACAACCTACTCTGATCAACTCTGAGCCCAACTCATTGTCCTTCTGTACTACCTATTCCAGATATTTAAAGATGGATAAGACCTACATATTTTCCATCCCAATGCATGTTGTAATGTGAGAAACAGACTTTCTCCAGCGTCATGGTCTTCCCTGTGTGGATGGTCTGGCCAAAAAGTCTTCTGAGCGATTATAAATCACTTTCAGGAAACTGCAGTGTTCTGTGGCTTGATGAAATCAGGATAATAATATTCATAAACTGGATGTATGGTCCATAACGGAAGTCTGTTGTATTCAATTCAACTGAATCTCATTGTGTGGATATTCTCTCTACTGGTATAGACCACAACAATCTATATTCTCACATCCTCTGTGATTCTGGTTCATGTCTTTTCATAATTCCTCACCAGAGGAGAGGATTCACTCAACCCACTATAAGCTTCCTTCCAGTTCTTTCAATATTCCAAGGATACCAGTGTAGCACATGCACTATCACCTGTTCTTCCTTATTCTTGATACATGACTTGTCCACTTCCTTTTCTGGTCATGATGATATTTTTAGGCCATCTATGACATGCAAGTCAACACTGGTAATATTTTATAGCCTGCTCACCTCTAACACACTTTTGTCCATTGCTCTTTGGGACAGCCTCAACTGTAATCGATCTGATATTACAGTGTTACATGATTTACATTATTTTGAGGGTAATGTTGTTAAATATATACAGAGAGGAGACAGAGAGAGAGAGAGAGAGAGAGAGAGAGAGAGAGAGAGAGAGAGAGAGAGAGAGAGAGAGTTGTGTAGTACTGATCATACTGAGATCAATAAAAGGAGATGCTCCAGGGCTTTGTGGGACCTTGGGCAAGTCACTTAGCCCCTCCAGCCCACAGCTTCCTAATCTGTAAAATGAGGATGCTAGACCAGATAACTGACCTAAAAGGATCCTTCTAGCTCTAAACTTATGCCTGTTTCATTTTTGGTTTTGTATTCCCAGCACTTAACACAGGTCTTACCCATTGTAGGTGTGCTGCAAATGTTGGCTGAATTCAAAGTGTTCTGCCAATTCCCCAATGCAATCTAGATCAATCTGTTCCTCCTATTCAATTTTGGGCATAGCTCAGTGTTCATCTGCAGTCCCTGTCCAAGATGATAATACCAAAAGACTAATACAATGAGCTCCATATCCAACTGTATATCACAATCTTAGAGATAAGCATTCTTCACTTGCTTTGTTTTTCTAGTGTGGATAACTAAACTGATACCTTTCAAATGTCCATATAGCTCGTTAAGAATGCCATGTAGTGTTCTAGGGCTAGATGCAATCAACACAATGCCATCCACGGACAGGAGTATCTGGAGATACTCTCAGTCACTAATGAATTCCTTTTCTATTTTGACTTTGCTTAGGACAACCTTCATAACATGATGAATGATTTTTGTAAACATGTCTTTCCATGTCTGATGCTTGACTCATTTATAATCTGACAATATAAATGCAGTGACCATCATCTATTTCCTTAAGAACCGCTTGCTATAACAAATTCCTCTTAATTTTATTATAGAAAATACATCTTGAGACAACGGCAGAATTATTTCTATTGCTAGGTTTAAAGAATAAATGCATTTTGTGGTATAGTGGAAGGAGCACAAGATGTAGAGTCAGGATCCCTGGGTTCAAGTCCTACATCTCATGGTTGCTGGTTTGTGACTGTGGACAAGTCATCTAATACCTCTGAACCTCAATTTCCTCTACTGAAAAGTGGGGATGATAACACTTTTTTTAGTTATTTCACACAGCTATTGTGAGGAAAATAATTTGCAAGCTTAAAGTACTTTATAAACATGATCTATTATTATTACCTAACTGACCTATTACAATCTAACTGTGCTTGTGGGTTAACCTAGATTCTTTCATCTTTTGACACCCCCCTTTATTTTAATACTCTTTACTATTTGTAAGTTAGGCCCTTTAAAGTAAGAAGTAGACTTGCCTAGTAGACAAGCTACTAGTATCGAAAAAAAAATAAAGTTTCATTTGGAAAAATGCTAAGAAAGTGAAAAAATGTTCACAACCTTCAACTCTAGATTATAAACCTAGACATATACTCCTAGGAGACCAGTGATATAAAAAATTCCCATAGACACCAAAAATTTGAAGCAGCTTTTTTTATAATAACAAAGAACTAGAATGTAGATGCCCATGAGTTAGGGAATACTTTTATTACTAGCCTCATTTTACAGAAAAAACCCCGAGGCAGACAGTGTTTAAATGACTTATCCAGGGCCATATAGCTAGTAAATATCGGAGGCTGTATTTGAATTCATGTCTTCCTGACTCCAAGTCCAGAGCTCTATCCACTGCCTCTATCTAACTGCCTCCTACTAGAAGCCCCTGAAGATTCTGGAGCAAAGGAGTAGAATGATCAGACCTGTGCTTTTGAAAGATTATTTATATTATGCAATTAAACATCTTGAATGCACTGGGTAAGGTACAATAATAAATAAATTGTGTTCCCAAGACAGTTTCAAGAATCACATCACGTTTGCACACTGTAAAGACTGCTCTCGTTGGAACTTTAAACTTTCATACAGGGGTTCAGACAAATATGCAATGAGAAAAGAGAAAAGGACATATGTCTCTTTTTTAGATCAGTGTTTTCCTTTTTTATCAAAGAGTGATGCAAAGAGAAGAGAAACCAAAGCAGGAGCTTGGGTGAGAGGTGAGTTAATTCCTTTTTCTGATGTACCACCAACTTTGACTCTGCTGACAGACAGGTGGTTAAAGGAGATGATGGAGAGGTATAAGTCCCATAGATCTCTCTCCTTAAAATTAGGAACCAATAAAAAAAAATTATCCTGAAGAGAATTTCAAAAGTCTCAAAAAAAACCTTGCTTTGCTTTCAATTAATGTGAAATATAAGAAAAGATGAGGCAGCATGGCATAGCACAGTGCTGTCACACTCATAGAATCAGGGGCCATTAAGTCATACACATGATGATCCCCTGGGCTGCATATTGACTTAGAAAACCACATTATGTTTATATATTTCTTTTTTATTCATACATCACCACATTAAAATCAGATAGGAACTACATTTTAATCTGGGGGAGTGCTGTAGGCCACATGTTTGATACCTCTGACATAGCAGATAGAGCTAGAGTTAGAGTCAGAAAGACCATGGTTCAAATCCTCCCTTTGACACTTACTACCTATGTGACTATAAACAAAATTGCTCAGTCTCTCAGAGCCTCATCTGTAAAATGGAAATAACAGTATCTACTTTACAAAGTAAGTCTCAAATAAGATAATGTATATGAAGTAATATGCAAGTTTTAAAAGCACACTTTAAATGTCAATTATGATGATGATGCAAAGTTCACTGATCAAACAGAAATCAAGTACCGAGCCCAATGAATTTGTATTCTTTCCTTTTGCCCTGCACATGAACAGACACCAGGAGAGATGGAGAATCTTTATGGACAAGCTGGACTTTCAGCTCCTAAGGGAGACTACTCTGCCAGGCTGACTTTGGGAATCCCAGTACAGCATAGAAATATCACAGATTTTTAGAACTGGAAAGGACCTTGACAATCATTTAGCCCCAAATTACACCATTTTACAGACTGGAAAACTGAGTACCAAAGAGGTAGAATGGCTTGTCCGGGCTCACAAAGACAATCAACAGCAGAGCCAAGAGTTCATCTGGCCTTCCCACATCATCATATTTCTAATCATTCTGAAAAGAAATCAAGATATTGGCCATCTCTGTTGCTTCATGCCTACTATCATAAGCAAATGCCTACTTTGTTATGTCAAATGCAACACCATCCATTCTTGCTTGCTGGACTGAGAGAAATGAATGTTTGCCCCGTGCATGCTGCATGTCTGTTTCTGAAATCGAAGAACCGAAAAGAACCAAGAAAATGAGAACAGGAAAACTGATAACAGAGTTGACTTCTTCAGTGGTAGGCTCTGGTATAAACATAACTATGAAATTTATTTTACCCATTTTTGAAATGATTAAAATAATTCTGGTTATAACCCCAAATAATAATATTAGGGAAATTTACTAAGTATATGCATATATTTATATATATTTATATGTATACATATATATATATATGGTTTTTGATGGAATCATTTAACAAGGTAAATTATTATCATTATTGTTGTTGTTAATATTGTTATTATTATTTTGAGACACACCCAGGAGTGTGCTATGGCCAGTTCAGCTCACACCAGAAATCAAATGTTAAATTTTTAGCATGAGCATTTACACCTCAGAAACCAGCCAATGCTACAAAGCAGCACACACATTTATTGTTTTGTTGATTGTCTAGACTTAAGAAAATGATGGATAAAATGTTAATAATGAAAATTAAACTTAAAGGGGATCATGCACACATTTTTCTCCAGAGAGCTGATTATTAGATATTTATTAGCACATGCCATAATATAGTGAAATAGCAATGGATTTAGGATAAAAAGATATGGATCCTAAAACCAGACTGCAATTGGGTTACTATGGACATGTCACCTAACCTGCCCACGTCTTACATTTCTCCATCTATACAATGAGATTGATGACACATTCTCTACCTCCCTGGCAAGCTATTGTGAGAGAACCACTTTGTAAGCCATAAAGCATAAATCTGGGCTAGTCATACACCGAAAGTCTTAAAGGAAACACACCCAGTTCTAGAAAGCAAATTGCTTGAAGTCAAGATTGCTTTTTCAATTCATCTCTATATTTCTGGGGCTTTGCATATTGGGTACTTAAGAGATGCCTGTTGAATTGAACTGCATACCTACTTGTAGCCGCACTTACATACACAAACACTAACACCCCATCACCAAATTCAAGTAAAATGACACAAAGTTTTCTTATATCTGTTAAGAAATTTATGGGATCTTTAGATACAACTCTTCAAGTAAAGTCTGCCTTTATTTAACAATATCCTAGTATTGCAGTTAAGGAATTTGAAAATACAATTTTTATCAGTAAAGAACATGATAGGGAGAGGGGGAGAGGCACTGAAATATGACATGTTTACAAATTCAATTCGGGCCTAAAAGTCCAAAGAAATATGCTGCTTAAAAGAAAAGTGTCTAGGCCTCAGCTTTTCCATGGTAATAGTATACAGACAACTTGTGAAAAGGAATAATACAGTTCCTCCCTCCCTCACCCTTCAAGCCCCTGATTTGGGTGGCACTCAGCTGTGCAGTTTTCTAAAAGCTTATGAATACACTAATAAACATGGAATTGTTCTGAACATCTGTAAGCAAAATATGAGAAGATATTTCATAGTGAATGAACATCCTGGGCTGTCTAATGCTTGCCAAATACAGAGTATTTGTGTATTAGGCTAATGTACTGAAAATAACCCAGAATGCTTATCCACTGCAGAATGTCTTTTCATATTTTCATCTGTACAGCAGTTATTATAAAATGTAAGAATAATTCTCTATCAGTGTATTCATAAGCTTCAGGAATCTGAATTGCTCAATTACCTCTAAAATCAATGTAGTAAAGCAACAACATGACAGCTGATAGGCTGGTTTGCATAATGACTATTGTGTATGTGGGTGTGTGAGAAAGAAACAGTCGGTCTAATTTTTTTTTAACTTCAGAGTTTAGGGCAGTAAACCCATGGATGGCAGTGCTCTGTGGGTTTACTCAAGAAAAGCTGGACAATATGTTCTTCGGTGTGACTCCAAAGTATTTTGGTACGGCTCTTCCCTTATAGTTTCCTATGAGAGAGAAATTCTGGTATAGATAGTATGTAGAGTGAAACGTCTTGGATTTATACTCAAAAGAGCCGAGTTTGATTTCAAACTCTGACACTTACTGGTTGTATGACCTCAGATAAGTCACTTAAACTCCCTCTGTTTCCATTTCCTCATTCATGAAATGGGGGTTGTTCTACAATGGGGAAACTTTGTAAGTGCTAAGTACTACCTCAAAGGCTTGTTGTTGGGCTCATATGGGAGTATTTTACAAACTTCAAAACCTAGGTGTTATTTATTATATAAATATGAGCTGTTACTGGCTAGTGAATGCTGTATGTACAGCAGGCATCTAATAAATACAGAAAGGATGGAAGGAAGGAAGGAAGGAAGGAAGGAAGGAAGGAAGGAAGGAAGGAAGGAAGGAAGGAAGGAAGGAAGGAAGGAAGGAAGGAAGGAAGGGAGGGAGGGAGGGAGGGAGGGAAGGAGGGAGGGAGGGAGGAAGGAAGGAAGGAAGGAAGGAAGGAAGGAAGGAAGGAAGGAAGGAAGGAAGGAAGGAAGGAAGGAAGGAAGGAAGGAAGGAAGCAAAGAAAGGAGGGAAAGAAAGAAAAAAATCAAGAAAGATTGATTTCTTAGAAAATCCTCTTAGCAGAGGATTAGATCCTAACTCATGGTCCTTCTCAATATCTCTCAGAGATAGGCAGCAACTACTGAGATTTTAACCAGACACTAAATATACAGTAGGGTGGAATTTCAGTAGGAATGAAAGAAGGCCCCTCTCACCGGTGAGGTTGAAAGGGATGCATGTTCAAAGAATTGTAATTTTAATACTTGGAAGGACGTCTGAGATCATTTAGTCCAGGCTTTTCCTTTGATAGATGATTTGATGGAAATAGGCTGAGAAAGCTTAAGGCACTTGCCTAAAGTTATACCAGTGCTAAGCCTACAAATCCAAGGTACAATGTTCCCCATGACATACCCAAAGCTGGGGGCTCAGCATTTATAAAAGGTTTGAGGATGGAAAGCCTCAATGAAAAGTTAAAATTACTTTTAGAATGTCTACCTCAGGATAACAGCCTAAAGACTAGTGACCCACTATAAAGACTTGCCATCCAAAAGAAGAGCTAATTAGCAAATCCTATAAAGTGTCTTCTGTTTATCCTCCATGGTCAACTTAATTAATGGTTTAAAGTTTCTTTCTTCATCTGAAGCTATAAGTGAATAAGAGGCCCAAAATTCAAAAATATCTTCCATTTCATACTTGTATCAGCTAAATAGAGACAATCAGTATTTTCATATCCTAACAGTGATATCAAGGCATATTAAGTTGTTGTTATTGCTCAGTTGTTTTGAGTTGTGTCTGACTCTTCATGACCTTATTTGGGGTTTTCATGGCAAAAATATTGGAGCAGTTTGCCATTTCCTCCTCCAGCTCATTTTATAGATGAGGAAACTGAAGCAAACAGGGTTAAGTGACTTGCCCAAGGTCACACAGCTAGTAAGCGTCTGAGGTCACATTTGAAGTCAAGGAGATGAGTCTTCCTGACTCCTGGCCTCATACTCTATCTGCTGTACCACCTAGCTGCCCCTTGTTTAAGTTAGCAAACTGCAAAAGACCTTTTGCATTCTTGAATTTGTGATTTTTTTTGGATATTCAAGACTTGAAATCTGAATCTAGCTCTTTTCTCAGCAATGACTATTTTTAAAATTAAACCCATTGAGTAGCATAAGTAACTTCACAGCTACTTGCAATGAGAAAATGAGGGGTGGTACGTTGTGATATTGATTCAATTCACTTCAGTAATCATTTCTTAAGAACCTACTATGTTCAAGACATAATGCCAAAATTGAAATAATAAAGATTTAAAAGGAAAAAAAACCCCACCATTCCCTATCAAACAGTTTACATACTATTGAAAGAATAAAATATATGGAATGACGTAGTATTGCCTACTAAACTGGTGAGTTAATCTATTTCTTATACCTCCCCCAATCCAAACTTCTTTTCATAAGAACAAACCAAAGATCACATCAACTCAAAGCACCAAGCCCTCCTTGGCTGTTCCAAACTTTCTCATCTCTATTCAAGCCTCCTAGGATACCACCTCCCTTCTCTGCTAGAGACCTCTCCTCAGACTTCACTGGACAAACTGAGACCATTTCAGGAGAGCTCCCTCTTCCCTTTCTCTTCATCTCATAACACTCAGAGACATCTCTTCCCACTATTATCTCCTTCATTCCTGTATAAAATGAAGTGGTGGCCACCCTTCCTTCCCCCACCCCCACCGTGCCCACAATGTTCTCCCTCCTCAACTCTACCTCTTAGAATGTCTCATTTCACTCAAAGTTCAGCTCAAGTATCTCCTGAGGCCTTTCCGGGTACCCTTAGCTGCTAGTCACTTCCCTTCCCCCACTTAAAAAAAAAAACCTAGCTTGTATTTATTTTGTATATATTTATTTTTATACATGTTATCTCCCCTAACAGAACATCTTGAGGGCAAGAACCGTTACATTTTTTGTACCTGCTTCCCTAGAACCTAGCAAAATAACTTGTACATATGGGGTACATAATAAAAGCTCATTGACTAGTTAATTGTTCTAACAAGTCCATGGTCTTACTATATACAGACAGCCGATCTAGGAATGATTTCACATCAATAAGTCATTTTTGTCCACTAAAATATAATTTTTATTAGGTTATTTGGTGCTTACCATATCCAACAAAGTCTAATTCTTTTTTCTTAAAAAAAAAGTATTCATAAAACATAGCAATTAGGTTTCTGTATAAACTTTTTTTTTCCTCTGGTTACTTACTCTCAACTATATTTTGTAACAAATTTCACTGTCTTCGATTACAACCATTTTTACATGGAAGCCACCAAGTATTAAATAATGTTAAGATAACCTGAAGGATCTTACTATATTTGTAGAATTTGTAAAACTTTGTAGAATTTCTCCATCTCTTCATCCTTTGCAATAGGTATTTGCACATAATCTGCACTTATTCTTATGGTTATATTTTTGTAAATATTTACTATGATTATTACAATATGAGATGATTAAATGTGGCATAAAATTATCTTTCTTACTGACTTTGACAAAACAGACAGAACCAAACCCATCAACTCTTCTATTTACCTCTCTGTAGAGAACCTATGAGTCATCCTTCCATTTAGTTTCCATCATTCCTTTCCTCTTCTAGCTTCATTAAGTGAGATTATCAAGACTGATACAATTTAGTTGCTTCAGTAGTATGCCACTCAATGGTGATCGCATGAAGATTTCATAGAGTATAAATAATTTGATGTTTATAGATGCTCTGAAAACAGTGTAATTCTTCTTCTGCCCCCTTTTATGCCATTTTCTCTCTAGCACTGTGAAAAGGCTAGGGGGCCACACCTGCCTGAGGGCCATTTTGATTTTTAATGGGTTGCCAAGGACCTTAGAAAGACTATATCGGCAGCTATATGGATGAAATTAGAGAGCAAAAGGATTAGAAACAGAGAGAAGAACATTTATAAGGCTATAGCAATAGTCCAGATGAAAGACAATGAAGGCAATGGCTATGTATGTAAAGAGGAGATAGAATGCAGAGATGGGATACAAGGGTCAAAGTCCAAAGGTTAAAATTCTACAGGGGAAGTAAGTGTAAGACTGATGGGAAGCTTCCAGTGATTAAAATTCTGAATATACAAAGAGAATCAATTTCACTGAAGAGAAAGAGTTCTCTAAAGAGAATAATATTGATTCACTGGGAACTCATCAACTAACTTAGATTTCTTTAAAATTTGTATAGTTGATGGAAACAAAGGGAGAAAGTGGAGGAAGAATATAAAAGCATGGCATGGAAGTAAGGAAAGAAAGAATAATCAAGAATACCAAAGCTCTGAATAAGCTTAGGCTTATAAGAAAAGCTAAGGAAAAGAAAAAGAGTTAGTTTTAGATATATTGTAAAGAAAATGATAACTGAAGAAGACAGAGCTGTTCAAATTGGTTTTTGGTTGTTTCTATTTTCTCTGTCAGGAAGAATGACTTCTGGATTAGAAATGACACCAAAAAAAGGGTTAATAAAGAGTGTATACCCAACATAAATAAGTAGATGGTAAGGGATCACCTAGATATCTTTGATAAGTTAAAGTTACCTTAATCAGATGGACTACGTAATCAGGTACAAGTAAATTTGATTATTCAAATCACTGTCAGTAATACCTGAAAGATTGCAGAAAACAGTAAAAGTACCAGGGAACCGGACAAAGGTAAGTGTTGCTCTAATTTTCAAAAGAAGAAGAAAATAGAATTTTAAACAATAGGCTAGTAACCTTGTCTTTTAATTCTGGCAAAATTCTAGAACATAATATTAAAGAAATGGTTAGGAAACACCTAGAAAAGGAAGCTGTGATCACAAAGAATCTATAATTCCATCATGAATAGATCAAGTCAAATTGATCTTATTTCCTTTTTTTTTTTTGACAGTTATTAAACAGGTAGTTCTGTGTAAAGATGTAGATATAGATCCAGACAGACACAAACATGGGGGGGGGGGGTTGGCACAGCATTTGATAAATCTCTTGTGTTATTCTTGCAGAAAAGATAGAAGAAAGTAAATGAGGCAGCTAGGTGGTGTAGCAGGTAAGAGTACAGGCCTTGGAGTCAGGAAGAGTCATCTTCCTGAGTTTGAATCTGGCCTCAGACACTTACTAGCTATGTGACCCTGGGCAAGTCACTTAACCCTGTTTGCCTCAGTTTCCTCATCTGTAAAATGAGCTAGAGAAGGAAATGGTAAACCACTCCAGTATCTCTGCCAAGAAAACCCCAAATGGGGTCATGAAGAGTCAGACATGACTGAAACAAATGAACAACAACAAAAGACACTCATAGTTCAATAAATTCTGAACTTGTTGAATGGTCTGATTCAAAAGCTACTCATTTATATTCAGCTGAGAAGGAAATTATCCAGTGAAACATATCAGGATCTGTGCATGTCCCTGTACTGTTTAAACATCACTACCAATGACTTCACTAAAGGCTTGGAGATGGCCTGTTCCTCAAATCTGGAGATGACACAAAACTAGAAGAAAAGCTAACCCTCTCTATGACAGAAGATCTAGACAGGCTAGAACATAGGACCAAACTGAATTAAATGAAATTTAATAGGGCTAAATATAAAGTCTTTTACTCACATTCAAAAAATCTACTTGACAAGTACAAGATGGGTAGAAGAATGATTAGCAATTTTTAGACTAAGTTGGTACACTGTAAGCTTAGCAAGTCAGCAGTATGATGTGTCAGTCCAGAAAGCTAATTTGTGCCAAAGTATGAGAGACATTGCTTCTAGGAATAAGGCAGTTACATACCTGTATGTACTCTACCTGTACTCTACCCTGCTCAAAGAATAATGGATACTGTGCTCTGTTCTGGGTAGCACATTTTGGGAATGATGTCAATAAGCTGGAGAGCATCCCGAGTGGGGCAACCAGAAATGGTGAAGGGCCTAGCGTTCATGCCATATAGGATTAGCTGAAGGAGCTGGGGCTGTAGAGGCAGAAGAAGAGAGGAAGGTCGGAAAGCAAGAGAGGGAAGGGTTTTCATGTCAGAGTCAAGAAAACACCCAATAACCGGAGCAGTCCAAAAGTGGAAGGGGCTTAAAAGAGAAGGGATTCATTCCCCTTTGCTGGCAATCTTTATGTAAAAGCTGGATGACTATCTTCAAGGTCTGTGGCAAAGAGGATTCATTGTTAGGTATGGGTTGATATATATAGTTGCTGCGTTCTCTCCCAATTCCAAAATTCTTTGATTCTGTGGTTCTGTGCGTTTAAATTGACAAATTTGGGCAAATGATGAAACACAGGAAAATGAGAAGAAGGAAGTGTGAGGTATGACTCTGAGATTTTGAACCTGGGTGGCCAATGATATATTTATACACATACAAACATCCTCTTTTAAATTCATTCATATGCATAGAGATAAACACATCCACAATGCCTAAAACTGTCCTGCTTTCACAAGGATAAGTAAAAATATACACAGACATATAATATAAATATAGATAGATGTATGAACATTTAAAGATCTATACAAATATATATATGCATATGCCTCCAAAGACATAAAAATTGATAAAAGATATAAATATAGTTATAGGTTATAATTATATATATTTATATATAGCTAGATATAGATATATAGATATAGATATAGATATAGATATAGATATAGATATAGATATAGATATAGATATAGATATAGATATAGATATAGATATGACAACTAGATGATGCAGTAGATAGAGTGCCAGGTCTAGAATCAGAGTCCTCTTCCTGAGTTTGAATCTGACCTCAGATACTTCCTGCACAAGTCACTTAACCCTGTTTGCCTCAGTTTCCTCATCTGTAAAATGAGCTGGAGAAGGAAATGGCAAACCACTCCAGTACCTTTGCTAAAAAACCTAAAATGAGGTCACAAAGAGTCAGACACAACTGAAAAACAACTAAATAATAACAATAAAATACACACACACATATATATGTATATGACTCCAGAATTACAAATAAAAATGTAAATTTTTACAGAACACATTATAATCAGAAGAAAGATACTAAAACAAATAAAAACATATATACAAGTAGATACATAAGGAAAACCCTTTACTATAAAAGACCGTACTATATGTCAGGCACCATGATAAGCGCTAAGAAACAAAAAAGGCAAAAATATTTCATAGCCTCAAGAAGTTCATGTTCTATTGGAAGAGACAAACATGAAAATGACTAGATGTATACTTAGTAGATGGAAGGTGATCCCAGAGCGGGAAATAACACTAATTGGAAGACTAGGAAAGACCTCCTGAGGAAGGGAGGATTTGAGATGAATCTTGAAGGGATCTAGGGAAAACCAAAAGCAGAAGTGGAGAGAAAGTATACCAGGCACTGGGGAACAGCCAGTGAAAAGGCACAGAGAGGAGATGGGATTTGTTTGAAGAACAGCAACTAGGCCAGTGCGGCTAGATGGGAGAGTATGTGGAAGACAGTAAAGTGTAAGAATACCTGAAAGGTCTGAAAGGGTTAGGTTATGAAAGGTGTTGAATGCCATATATTTGATTCTGGAGGTAATAAGATGTCACTGGGGTTTATTTGTGGAGGGAGGTAGCATGACCACATCATTTTGGCAAACCAATACTGGTTCCCAATGATTGATTTGGAACAGATTTTTCTTCTCTAAATAGAGTTAGACTATAGTTATGGAATGGAATTCTGTCAGTCACAGTTACTGCAGCATATGCTTTTGCTTAGCTTTGTTTGATTGTCTTAAGTGAGGAAACGATGGAAGGGATTATTGTGATATTACTGAGGTGTGAACAAACCGCCGCTATTTCAGCTGAGACATCATGCCCAATGAACTATTAGTCAGTCACAGCATTGAACAACTCATCTTACCAGTGGATAATCTATTCAACACAGAAGGTACTTCATCAAGAAAATATTATGGACAATATTTGAGACAGAAAGAGGAGTTGCGATTTTCCTTACGCATATGATGGATTTGCTGCTGTGTTTCTATAACTATGTGCTAATTCATTCTCATAGATACTGAATATATTGGTGAATATAAGTGTGACCCAGGCTTATGTATGGATTGCAATGTATTTATTATTCCTACATTTGTTTTACTATATATGTATCTATCATGTTATTGTTTCTTCTGCCATATCGTTAAATAAATGGTTATATTTCAGATCTAAGAATGTCATTATTGTGAATGGCTAGATATTTGAAAATTGACCTACTCCAATGGGGGTTCAGGAGCTGTAGTACTGACTTGGGGGAATGTATTTACCCACAAAGAATTAGCCTTAGTACCCTAAACAAATTTGAGTGAAACTACTTGGTGGTGGACCTTCTCTGGGAACCTAGACCTAAAAAAATGAGAGGTAGTTAGAATGAATGAGCCAGCCCAGAGAGGGTCCTCATGCCCTTTGTGAGTTATGTAAGCACCACAGAAAGGGTAGCTACCCCAAATACCATTACATTGGTCATCCAAAAATCAAAATCTTCCTACCTGAGCAGACCTCTTTATAAGTTGGGTTTGAAGTGTAGCCTCCAGCAAAGCCAACTTGAGTAGAATACACTCCTGTCAAGTTCCAAAATTTCCGCTCCGCTCCCCAGAAACAACCCATTCCTGAAAAAGTGTAAGAAATAATAATATTTCAATGACAAGTCAGTCATTTATACATTTATATTGGATGTTACTTTTTCCCTGGTTATTTGCTAGTTAAATACTCACCAATCTGCAGGTATTATGGTGCTGATTACACATGCATTTCTATTTTTAAAATAAGTTTAGCTGATACTTTCTCTTTAGTCAGTATATAATCTTACAAAGCCACAAACTTGAACTCCACACACCCCAAATCACACAGTTGGCTGCTTGAAAGGCAAATGCATATATTTTAGGTATCTTATTTTAATTGATCAATGAGTTGTCAAAACATTAATTTATATTTATGATAAATATTAATTTGCTCTTCTGCTTTCTTGATGTACCATCTTCAAGTATGGAGGAATAACAACAAACTACATTACAAATTATAGACAGTGGGAATGCAATTCAAATGGATGCACTATTTCCAATTAATATAATTTCATACATTAAATAACTCAATAAATTACTTCCATTGTTTTATTTTTAAAACAGATGATCCAAAGTCCATGTGATACATCATGGATCAACCAAAACATTCTAATTTATATTCCAGGGAATTACTGTTGCATATAATGAATGACTTAAAAGCTAAGCCCACTCTAGTGAACTGACAAACTTAGATTATTTTAGAACTAATTTCCTACTACATCCATGATAAGCCTTTTTTCAGGTGTCATCCTGGGTAATAAGCAATAATTACTAACTCCTAGAAGCTCTGTACAGGTTTATAACCCCATACAGTCTTTCTGAACTTTGGTGGGGCAGTAGTAGATAAAGCAAAATGCATTCCTAACCCCAACAATTACAAACATTTTATACATAGTTGTAAGAGAGGCAACTGTTGGTGCAGTAGGTCAAGAAGACTTCAGTTCAAATCTAGCCTCAGACACTTACTACCTGTGTGGCTCTGAGCAAATAACTTTACCTGTTTGCCTCAGTTTCCTGAACTGTAAAATGGGAATAATAGCTCCTACCTTGCAGGATTATTGTGAAGATCAAATTAGATATGGGTAACAAGTGATTAGCACAAAGCCTGGCATGTAGTAGGCACCATCTAAATACTTATTCCATTCCCTTCTCCCAACAGAAAATTGGGAGAAAGCCGAATTACAAGGCATGTCACTAAAACTATCACTTACTAGATCTATGTTGGAAACTCAAAGAAAAAGTTAAGTATACAGGGTAGTAATGTTGGTCAGTGTAAAATGTTATCTGGAAACAAGAGAACATGGAAAATCTCACAGTCTACAGGTCAAGTCATTAAGCATTAATTAAGTACCTACCATGTGCTAGGCCTTATGCCAAACACTACATATCTGGAAATGCAATAAGACAAGAAGAAGTTAATAGCATAAACATATGTAAAGAAGAGATAAAACTATCCTTATATCTTGATGGCGTGATGGCTTACTTAGACTATCCTAGAAAATTAGCAAAGATAATAATAGAGACAATAGCTTCAGAAAAGTTACAGGCTAGAAAATAAATCCTCAAAAATCAACTATATGTCGATATAATAATAATGACTAAATCCAAGAGGCAATAATTGAAAGGGAAATTCCATCCCAAATGACTACAAAAATACGAACTTTCTGGGAACAAACCTAGCAAGGCACACAAAATAGTCCTATAGATTCAATGGCAAAGTGCTCCTTAAAGTAATAAAGAACAACTTAAATAGCTGAAGGAATATTCCATGTCTGTGGCTGGGCTGTCAACTTAAATAGCTGAAGGAATAATCCATGTCCATGGTTGGGCTGTGCCAACATAATAAAAGTGATAACATTACCAAATTTATACCTTTTAGTGCTACACCAGTCAAACTGCTAAGGAGATATTTTATAGAACTTAATAAAATAATAACAAAATACATTTGTATAAACAAAGATTTAGAATATCAAGAGAAATGATGAAAAGAAGTAAGAAAGAGGAAGATACTTCCAGACTCCAAACTATAGTATAAAGCAGCAGTCATAAAAACCATCTAGTATTGGCTAAAAAAAAAAATATAGGGACAGATCAATAGAACCAACTAGACAAGGGAGAATCAGAAACAATGGAACTCAACAGCCCAGTCTTTAATAATCTGGAAAAAAAATAAATTAGGTAGAAAAATACTCCTTATTTGACAAAAGCTGTTTGGAAAACTGGAAATCAGTCTGGCAGAAATAAATCTTAGAACAACATTTCATACTATATTCCACAACATTGAATATGTTGAATAAATTGATATAAGACCTTAATTTTACAGATCATAATATAAAAAATTAGTAGCAAAATAGATCATATGCCTCTCATAGCTATATATAGGATGTATATTCTTTAACCAAACAAGAGATAGAGACAATTAAAAAAATTGATAACTTTGATTACATAAAACTGAAAAGCATCTGCACAAACAAAAATGAATTCATTTAAGTAGGATGAGAGAAGCAGTTAAAAATGGGGAGAAAAGGATTCTGCATCAAATTTCTCTGATAAGAGGCTGTTATCCAAGACTACAAACAATTAACAGCTAGCTAATACCAAAAGCCATTTCTCAATAGGTAAGTGTTCAAAAGATATGAACAAACAGGTCTCAAAAGAAGAATTACAAACTATTAACAACCATATATAGCAAAATGTATATAGCAGCAACTTCGTTAAGAGCAAAAAATTGGAAATAAAGTAGATGCCCATAAACCGAGAAATAAACAAATTGTGGCATGAGAAAGTAATGAAATATATTACTGTGCTGCAAAAAATGATGAATGAGATGAATACAGAGAAGTATGGAATAATCTATATCAACTGATGCAGAGTAAAGGAACTGGAGCTAAGAAAACAATATCCACAATGACTACAACAATGTAAATGGAAAAAAAAACAACTACCACTACAACAAAATGAATGTGGCTAAATTACAAAGAACTTCAAGCACTGCTTGAAAGAAGAGATGTGAGAAGATACCCCAACTTCATCCCTTTGTAGAGATGGGGGGTGGTTCACAAGTGTTGTACACTGGATACATTTTCAGACTTTTTTGATATATTGATGGGTCATGCTAATTTTTCCTCTTCTTTTTCTTTTGTTAACTTTAAAGACACTATTTCTTATATGAGATATCTCCCTTTGAAGGGAGATATTGAGGGAAATTATGGTTATGTACACATCTACTACTGTGACAGTAGATATATGAGTAGAGAAAAGAAATCATATGCAAGAGATTTCATGGAGAAAGAAATGGCAGCATAGGGTGCTTACCAAGTACCAGGAACTGTGCTAAGCACTAGGGATAAAGAAAAAGGCAAAAATTCTGCCCCTGTACTCAAGAAGTCCACATTCTAATTAAGGACAGGACATGCAATTATGTACAGACATGATAAATACAGAGTAGACAGAAGGTAATCTCAGAATGAAGTCACTGGAGAGCAGGGGTGGGGACTCATTAAGGGGAGAGACTGGGAATGGCCTTCTGCAGCAAGTGGGATTGGACCTCTGTTGAAGTAGAGAGGAGGAGGAGGAGGAGGAGGAGGAGGAGGAGGAGGAGGAGGAGAGTTTGTGGTGAAAAGACAATGAATTATTTTGGACATGGTGAGTTTGAGATGTGTACAAGACATGCAGTTTGAGATGTCCAAGAGGTAGTTGGTGAGTCAAGATTGGAGCTCAGGAGAAAAAATAGGGCTGGGTGATCTGGGAACTATTTGCATATATATGATAATTGAACTTCTAGGAACTGATGAGATCACTAAGTGAGATGGTTTAAACTGAGATGAGAAGGGTGCCCAGGGCAGACTCTTTGGAGATACAATTAAAGGATGTTTTTGGATGAAAACCCAGCAAAGAAGACAGAGCAGGAGCAGTAAAAAATAGATAGCAGAAGAAACAGGAGGGAATAGTCTCTTAAAAACCTAGGGAGGAGAAAAATATTTAGAAAAGAATAGTGATCAACAGTGTCAGAGGAAACAGAGAGGTCAAGAAGGATGAGGATAGAGAAAAGGCCATTAGATTTAGCAAATAAGAGATCCGTGGCAACTGGAGAGAGCAGTTTCACGTGAGTGATTAGGTCAGAAGCCAGACTGCAGTGGGTTTGGAATTGAGAGGAAAGGAAGTAGAGGTATCTAGTATAAATGGCTTTTATAAGGAGTTTAAACAAGAAGAGGAAAAGCTATAAAGGACAATAATCAGCAGGGAGTAGCAAATTGAGTAAGGGACTACAGGAGTATGCAGTTTTCATTTAGAATTCTGAGAAAGACAAACAACCAGGTTCAGAAATACCCAATCAGCCTGTTTACAGGACAACTGGGCAGGACACAATTAGCTGGGGGGGGGGGGACGACACCCCCCTCTCCTTGTACAGTACAGTCTGGTTCTTGAAAAGATACACATCTCCATGAAAACCCTTTCCATTCATATTTAAATCAATTATTTATAAAGGATATATACTACTATGGAATATACTATGTACTCAAGGGACTGAATAGTGATGATAATAGTGAAGACAATAACAAATAGGGGGTCTTGCGAGTGACAGATGTTTTCACAAAGCTGGTAAGGAAAAGAAAGAATTACAAATATATATGTACAGGGTGGAAAGTCAGGGAAAAAACAGAGAGAAGAAAGAAAGGGAAAAAATATTCAGACATCTCTGTTTTCACACAAGAGAAGGCAGCGGCATTCATCTGTGAGTAGAAAGAATCTCTATGCTGCTTGTCGCTTCATCATCTTGGTTCACTTGGGTGTTTGCACACCTGAATAAACAAGTGAGAAGACCTGGTAATAAAGAGGAGTGCCACATGCTGCTGCGTCTCAGCACCCCCAAATCTCTACGTGTTTTTTTTTTAGCTCCAGGGAGGGAGGCTACATTATGATGTGGCAGTCAAAGAGGCTAATGCAATCTTGGGCTGCTCTGATAGATGCAGAGTGCCCAGAATAAAGCAGATGAGAGTCCCACTCTGATCAAACCCCATGAAACCTCATCTGGAGCATTCATTCTGTTGAGTTCTGGCTTTTAGCAAGGACACTGAAAAACTATATTACCTCCAGAAGAAGGCAACCAGAATGATGAGTGACATCATGCAGTACAAGAATTGGAGGAATTCGAGATGTTTAGCCCAGAAAAAGGGACACTAAGGGTAAGAGTCTTCCAAGATTTGAAAGGGTGTCACTGGAGGAGGGATTAGGTCTATTTGACTTGACCCCCGAGGGCAGAGGTAGGATCAAAGGGCACAAGGTGGGCAATTTTAGGCTCAAAATATGGGGGAGGACTCCCCTCAAACTTTAAGCTGTCCAAAAGGTGAATCAGCTGCCTCGTAAGAAAAAAAGAGACAAGAAGACCACTTGTTCAGACTCCCACGGAGAAGGGTCCTGTTTCCGAAGCAGGTATGATTCAATGTCTCTGAAGTTCCTTCCAACGCTGAATCCCTGTGATTCTGTCACGTCTGCCAAGGGCTCAGTCAGGCAGATAGAAGGTTAAAGGTGCACAGACCTCAAGAGTCCAAAGCAACAAGAATGAGGTTGAGTTCTTAGCGACAGGACCCAGGACTTCAGAACAGAGAGGTACAGGAGAAGGAAGAAAAGATAGCCACTCGAACCAGCACCTTCATTTTCCATGGTCTGCAGAGAATCGTGTGTCCCTTGACAGAAAGCTTTCCCAGGCCAGCAGTTCTCAAACATTTTGGTGTCAGGACTCTATACCCTTAAAAATTATCAAAGACTCCAAAGAGATCTTGTTTATGAGGCTAATGTCTATCAATATTTGTCAAATTAGAAATTAAAACATTTTAGTAATATGAAGAGTTTTGACCTTGAAGAACCCCCAGAGGGGTTCCTTGACATTTGAAGAACCAACTTCTATCCTAGACTATTCCTAAAGGGGAGAATAGCTACTAACACTCGGTGCCTTCCCAGCAGAACATTTTGTATCTCTGACCCATGGGATGCCTGTGCCTGTTAGTAGATAGAGCCTCTCAGGGAACCAAGGAATGTACCTCTTGCATGCAGATTTTATGTCTCTAGTTCTTAGCCTGAGACTGCCCTTTCTAGGTAGATGGGTACATGTTTAAGAAAACTACATCTATTTCTTCCCCCCCTACACTTTTATACCTCTCCAGCCCCCAAAATTTCAGGCTTTATTTAATATTCTATAATTACCTAATATTCTAATTAATAAAAATTCTAAATAATAATATTCTATATAATATTCAAAATAATAATAAGTCTCATAATTCTATCTAATAATATCTCTAATGTTAAATTTGAAGCCTTATGAACATGTGCTAACAGGGAATTTTTTTTTTATTTTCTTCACAAATAGTTTCTTAATTCCACTAAAATGCCAGGTTTGTTTGTTTAGTTTTTTTTTATTTATAGACTAGATTTTTTTCCTCAAACTTACATCATGCTAAAAATTCAAGAAGCTTTCCTTCTTGCATGTACCTATTTGTATGTACCTATTTGAAAACTAAAAACACCTACCTCTAATTGCACAAAATAAAACAAGCCATAGAGCAATTAGTGTCTAATTGATATTTTCTGTATTTAATGACAGTTAATTACCTTCTGCCCACATCAATTTCTAATGTTGCTTTCATTTGAGAAATTATTCTTTGAAGTCTCAAAGCGTCATACACACACACACACACACACACACACACACACACTCACACTCACACATTCTACATTGTCACTGTGTACTATGGTTGATAAAGAAGCCTTTCTATGTCATATATCACAACTGATTGCATTTCAGCCCTGGAGCAGAAAATCTTCCCTGGACTGTTCCAGGTCTTTATGGGCCAGAAGGGTAGCAGAATTGTGTAAAATGACCAGGGCCTCAGCTCAGATATTTACTCCTTATGCTTTTAGGTGTTTAAACCAAAACCAATTCATCCAGGGTAAGGGCATTCTTGAAGCTGATGGAAAACAAATTGCAACTAACTGGACTAGCAAAACACAAAAGATCAACAAGGGAGCAGCCGCTTAATTTGAGAAAATAAAACTCTTAAAGACAGTGAGCATGGGACTGATGACTGAGCTCACTAAACCAGAGCAGCAATACCAAGCCAGGGGCTGACAAATACATGGAACAGCTTGCCTGGGGCAAAGAAAAACAAAGCTTGAGGCAAGATATTTAAAATTCCACTGGTCTAACACAAGGACAGCACTGGGAATTCTCAGCTCACTGCTTTGCCAAGATATATTTTGCTCATAAACCCCCAACACCCAGTGACACTGGCAGCCTGATTTCTTTTTCCAAGGAGTTTCCTATGAATTTAGATTAACAACTGAATTTGGCAAGAATGATTTCAGTTCAATTTGAAGCCTGAGAATCTGTTTCTTTCTTTCAAAAAAAAAAATTTATCTTTCCCGTTACATGTTAAACCAATTTGTAATGGTTTTTTTTTAAAGTTTTGAGTTCCAAATTCTATCCCTCCCTTCCCTCTCCACTCCCTGAGACTGTAATTCAATATAGGTTACACATGCACAATCATGTAAACCATTTCCACATTAGTCATTTTGTACAAGAAGACTTGAAGAAGGAAGGAGGGAAGGAGGGAAGGAAGGAAGGAAGGAAGGAAGGAAGGAAGGAAGGAAAGAAGGAAGGAAGGAAGGAAGGAAGGAAGGAAGGAAGGAAGGAAGGAAGGAAGGAAGGAAGGAAGGAAGGAAGGAAGGAAGGAAGGAAGGAAGGAAGGAAGGAAGGAAGGAAACACGCTTCAGTCTGTATTCATTCAATATCAGCTCTCTCTGGAGGCAGACAGCACGCTTTATCATGAGTCCTTTGAGATTGTCTTAGATCACTGTATTGTTGAGAAGAGCTAAGTCACTCAGAGTTCTTCGTTGCACAATGTTGCTGTTGCTGTGTACAACGTTCTCCTGGTTCTGCTCACTTTACTCTGCATCAGTTCATGCAGACCCATAAACACTGCAGTGAGACTAGCCGCTGCTGGCTGAGGGTAAGAGGAAACACATCTCAGCACTGTTGATGCACTGTGCTGGATCTGGAGTCAGGAAGACCTGGGTTCCAATCTCTAAACCTCAGTCTACCCTCATCTGCAAATAAGGGGGCTGGATGAAATCACCTCCAAGGTCCCTTCTAGCTCTAAGTCCAGGATCCTAAAACCCCAAGACTGCATGAACTCGTGCCTCGTTACCAGCAGAACTAGGAACTCACCCTCTGTCCCGCCACCATGTGTCCCCCTCAGGTTTCTACTTTTTACTCAGTGATTTGTGATCAAATCAAAATTAATAGTAACTACTCCTCCTCTTTAGTTCCACTCAGAATATTTCTGTGTCATAGGCTGATAAGGTTGAAACTCCTTTCCCAGGCCAACAATCCCCACTCCCTCACAACCATCCATGTCAGTCCCATATCTCTCATATAGCTATCCCATTACACCCTATCCTTCCATTGTTAGCTAACTGCCCTTCATATTAGACCTGTGCCTTCTACTACCCCATTATGTCATATATATTCTGTGTTTAATTTCCTATGCACATGTTGTTTTCCCAAAAAGAATGTAAGTGCATCAAAAGCAAGGGATGCTTTGTTTTTCTTTTTATCCCCAGCACTTAGCAAAGTGCCTGGCATATTATTGTGAAAGATATGCCTCTTTTGACAGGTACATCAGGATCTCAAAGAAATGTACCAGTTCATCCAATATTAGAAATCTTAGGGTCTCTCTTTCCACCAAAACTAAAGTCTACAATATAAAATCTGTGGTTTCCCTTAGTTCCCAGGAATTAATCTTTAGAGAAGGCTTGCTACTATACTTGTACTTCACTTTTAATGTGCCAACTAATTAACTAATTAGCCCAGTAGGCATTAAAGCAAATCCCCAGTGACCCAGCCAGTAGACTCTATTTTATCCTAGGCAGAAGGCAATGTCAGTCATGGTATTTTTACTTCTGGCTTACTCCAAACCTCACCATTTTTGCAGGATGTCATATAGTATCCAAACCACATATCTTATCATGGATGTTTAATTCTAGCACCTAGGATTCCCCTAGGAGGAAATGATGCCATCCTATGCTTTATTCCCTTCCTTCTCGGTTCCTCTATTCCCAACCTGGTTTGAGATTTCTTCTGTCTCCTCTTTTTCAACCTCCCCCCACCCAGTGCCCATTTCCCTACTAGCCAATCGAGGGGAAAGGGCATTGTATTTGAAGTCAGAAAGCTTGGCTTCAAGTTCCAGCTCTGAAAATAACTACTTCAATGACTATGGATAAGTCATTTAAAGCACTTAGCACAGTCCCTGGCATGTAGTAAGTGCTATATAAATGTTAGTTATCATCATTATTATCATCATCATCATCAACAACAACATTATCATCATCATCATTATTATTAAAACTTTCTGAGCTTCAGCTCTTATCTATAAAAAAAAATGGAAGGCATATTTGTACTATCTATGCCACAAGTTTACTGTGAAGAGCTTAGCTGAATGTAAATCCTAGACAAATGTGATCTTTTTTTTTTCAAACTAGCTTCCTTTCTTAGTATTTGCACTATTCCCCTGAATACACAGAGCCCCTACCTTCCCATAACAGCCTCATATAAGGACAAGGTAAGTTGGAGACAAGCTGTGGATGGTTTTAAATGCCAAACTAAGTGGCTTGTGTTTTATCCTAGAGAAAATAGGAAACCACTGAAGGCTTTTTTTAAAGCAGGAGACCAAGACAGTCAAATTAGGAAAATTATTTTGGGAGATTTGTGAAAGGTAAAGAGGAAAGGGTCTGGAAAGAGAGGGGTCTAATAAGTAATAGTTACAAAAGTCCAAATGAAAGATGATAAGACAGAATGAACTAGGATGGTGGCCAGGCAGATAGAGAGAAGAGGCTACAAGAATTGTACAATCTTGGCAAATGTTTGGATGTACAGGATGAAGTAGAGAAAAGTGTCAGTCCGGGGAGGTGGGGGAAGGGGCAGATTTTGGTTTTGAAGAGAAAATGATACTATGGACCTCTCACCAATAAGGCACATTCTGAATTATATTCCTAGTAGTGATAAAAGATATTTGTTAGTCTATTTTCTTCCCCAGTTCTCTCACTGAACAATATATTTATTGACCTCCTTGTCAGAGCCAGAGGTATAGCTTACGGACTTAGAACAAGGCAAAGACCATGGGGCCCTGCAGAAATTACACAATTGTCTTCACTAATAATACAAGTGCTTCCTGATTTCCAAATTTTCTATCAGCCCTTTTCCCCCCAGCTCACAATCTAACTATGCTGAATTGTCAACTTATCAACACTAATTCAGAAAACTGTCTTACTCCAAATCTGCTTTGCAGTACATCCTTACCTCAACTACAGGGTATCCAGTTTTACAGACGTTGAAAATTCACTACCTAGGTGGAGTATAGCCAGCAAGTGATATTTTTAGGGATACTTAAGAGGTAGAAGGTTAATGGTAATGGGATTACCTTTAGTTAAAGAAGGAGGCAGATCTTGTTAGCAGAATAGGGGGTTAATAAGAAGAGGTCAAATTAAGACTAGAGATATAGCAGGAACTGTAGTGGACCAGATGGCCTATCATTCTAAAGGTAGAAAAAAAGTAACTAGACTTCTTTGTGATAGAAATTATAGCCAAGATAGTTGGAAATATCACTCATTCCTTAACAGGGGCTATCTAATGCCCCCTGGTACCAACTCTGCTGCAGAAGGGGCAGTCTGACAGGTCTTAAAGAGTCTCTTCCTTTTCTGGCTTGCGAAAAAGTATATAGTCTCTGTAGTCTGCTTCCAGGAATCAGAAGTGAATCTACGGAATAAAGATGGCCTAAGAAAAGGAAGTAAACAGGGAGATATAACAAGTTCTCTCAACTCAAGGTCTATAATTTATGGAAATAGTACTACTCTCTCTCTCTGTCTCTCTTTCTCTGTGTCTCTCTGTCTCTGTCTATCTCTCTCTCTCCTTCCCCTCCCTCTCATCAGTTATAGGCCAGTTATACTTCAAGAAATATTTTTCTTATACCTACTATACATTCATATGATTTAACCACCTTTCTCCTCCACCTTTTTCTTTCTGCTCATGCCCAAATAACTTTAAAAAAATTCTTCCCTCTTCCTCCTCCTCCTCCTTCTGCTGACATTCTGCTGGATGGTATATCTTTAGTTCTTCAATTTGAGCCTCCAGTTATTTTGTACTTTTGATGTTTCCCCCAATTTTCAGTTCACACTTGGTTCTTAAGTTTTGGCCCACAAGCCTGGTGCCATTCAGGCTTAAGAGAAGTCCTGCCTTCCTCTAGAGGTTCCATTCATGCCCAACAGATCTTTTAGTTCTTTATACCATTAACTTGTTAATTCATTGAGGATCTACAGATCTACCTCTTTTTAGGGCCCTCATGCTAGAACAGATTGACTCTCTTATCTAGATGTGTGTCTAGGTCTTCTTTCTGCACTAGTATCATAGCACTGTCCTTTCTCCCTTGTACTGGTGAATAGCTGCCAGCATAGGAAGGGCTCCAGCCCCTCAAGGCTGTTGCTGTGAACTCAGGTCTTCCTGTTATATATTGGTATGATGTGGAACCTCTGTGAAATTCTGCTGGCCTGCTGGTCTGGCAACCTAAACTTGTTCACCCTCTCCTGAAAATCCAACTCTCAGCTGCATAGTATGTGCTAGGCTGAGATTCACTAAGGATTCACTCTTGTGATTTTTCTACTTATTTTTTTCTTGATTATATTTAGAGTTATGACATTTAGTGCTGCCTGTAGAAGTCTATATTTTCTTTGAAACTCCCATTTAGTTTGCCAATTTCATGTATTAAATTGGTAACCATGTTTTAGAGTTTAAAAAAATAGCAGATAGTTCCATGGTTTCTCTCCTCTGTGTATACCAAATGTTATCTACAATTCAAATCACATCACTGAACTCCATTTTAGGAAGGAAACAAAGATAGATTTCCGAATTCATTCACTTAACTATACCAGTTTATATAAAGTTTTTTTGTTCAATAAAATTTTCCAATTGACCAATATTGGTACCTATCTTGTGATCCAATACTGTGAATGTTTAAAAAAAAAAAACAACTGTTCCTATCAACAAAAAGAATTCTCTTATTCACAGATGCATAGAATTTTTGAACTAAAATATATATTTAAATGGTTCCTCCCTTCTTTGCAAATCTTAAAAGTGCTACACAAATGCTATCATTAAGTGTCAAAGCTAGGATTACAACCTTATCTAATGCTCTTTACAAAGAAGATGGGCAGTATGGTGCAGCACTGAGATGGTGACAGAAAAAAACACAAAATGATATAGTGAAGCAAAACAAGCAAACCATTTCACTAGTTTGACTTTACATTTCTGACTTTCATTTCAAAGTTCATTACAAAGAACACAGCAGCGTGGCGTAACACCAAAATGATGGGAGATGTTAAGACAAAATGATACAGAGAAACAAAACAAGAAAATAATTCCCCCTAGTGACCCTTCTCCAAATAGAACTCCTTCTTCAAAAGGCAGTGCAACCTTTGGACGATCCATCTGTTACCACTGGCTTTTGTCACATGATCAGCCCACTTCCTTTTCTAGTCATGCAAATACTTAATGATGTCACTTATTTTACGATATTCTTCTCTGTGTCCAAGAAAACCAGACAATTACCTCATTTTATTCCTCCTTTCATTGTCTCCATGCATTTGCTAATCCCTACCATCCCCAAGTCTCAAACAGACTTCCCCCAAATCCATGCCATCTCTACTTGGTAAAAATCCTTCTTTCCCTCCTTCAAGGCAAAGCTCAAGCATCACTGGTGAACAATGTCTAATCTGGCTTCAGATCTCATAATTCAATTAAAACTGCCCTCTCCAAAGTTACCAATGATCTCTTAATTGACAAAGAAGAACAAAAAGAATGGGAACAAGAAGATAAAAGAAGGAACAAGAAGGAAGAAGAGAAGACAAAGAACTGTTTTAAAGTTTGCTAAGTACTTTATATATGTTATCTCATTTGATCCTCACAAGTAGGTGAAATACATGCTATTATTTCCATTTTACAAATAAGGAAACTGAAGCTGATTAAAGTTAAATGGCTTGCCCAGGGTCACACAGCTAGTAAATGTCTGAAGCAGGATTCAAACTGAAGTCTTTCTGTAACACTCTATCCGCTATACCACCTCACTGTCAAAATCTCATGTTTTGTTTTGTTTTACTCAATCCGCATCTTTCTTGACTATTATGCAGCACTTCACTCCTTGAATCACCTTATCCTCCTAGATACTGTCCTGTCTACGTTCTTATAGTTTTCTGGCATTAAACACCTAGATGCTTGTTTAATGGATGAAATGTAACATTCGTTGAACTTTCAACCAGAAGTGATGCTTCCTCTTTTAATCTCTCACACCATTCTGAACGAGTTCTCCCATGTATTCAATCCTCTATTTAAGTCCTCATCATAACAGAACCTGTCCTGGGTTGTCTCCCATTGGTAACATAGTATTAGGCCCCAAACATTTCCCTGGGTAGAGAATCTTTTAAACTCCAGCTCCCTGCTGTTTCTTCAAAAGTTGGTAGAATCATCTATACCTTTGTCCATATATGAAGTCCATTATGTCAAGATCTACCCTTAAAACCCAACTCTAACCCAGCAGCATTCAGAACTTGGCTTCCACTCTGATCCTTGCTCTGGCTCTCTTGCATGCTGCTTCAGTCCTCTCTTCCACCACTCTCCTCCCAGTAATATGCTGATTATAGTTTGAACTTGAAGTGGACAGTCCTGGGTATCACCAGTCAACCTTAGAGGTCTGGCCTCTCCCCTTTATTTTCCTATAGTATTTGGGCTGGTTGCTTCCTTCTGAATTCCACCTCTGAGCTGGCCTCTGGTTTAAGTGAATTGTTACTATCTTTGAACCTGTTCTCTAGTTCTGGTGAGAAGAGACCTGTGATACTTATGTTACAACTGCTAGTGGGTGGCTCGTAGCAAGTATATATTGTCTTTACTCTAAATTAACCTTCGGTATTCTGACAATCCTAAGTCAGAACCAAAATACAATTCTCTCAGAACTTAGAAACATAATTTTTTCAATAGCATAATACCATCAAATACATTCACCATATCATCAGGAATCGTTTGTTGTCCTGAGTCTCCCAAAAGATCTAGGTGGTTGTCAAATAGCAGATACTTAAATTACATCAATATTCATGGTAATGCCAAATATAATAAGGCTGTTGTATTACTGTTTGATTCAGCCCATACTGTAACTCAGGTTCTTTTTCATTTACTTTCTTTTCATTCACCATAGATGACTCATTTAAATCTTTAGTCTGTTTTATGTTTTCCTTATTTTCTAGAAAGTGGTGCTAAAACTAATGAAAGGAGGCCATACTATAACACACTGACAGGGAGAATAACGTTTGCATGACTCTTAACCTAGTGAATGTTGCTATACACACTCTACCAGAAGATAACATAAGCAGGAGACCCAAATTGAAAGAACAATTCAGATTTAATCCATTTAAATTGGTTTCAGAATTATGGGGTCGGGGAGGATGATTCTATTTTGTTTCCACATGAAAGTATGACTGACCTCTGAGTAAAATGGACTCCACTGGTTCAGAATCCAGTGGGCTTTCATTTAAACTAAGTTGTAAAAATACTTTTAATTTTTTTTAGTGTTGTCATGATAAAAGTTGTCATTAATTAATTGTACATCCTCATTGTATATCTTAAACTCTAGCTGTAGTGAACTCAGCCCACTTGTCATTTTGAAGGATAATTAGAGCACTCCAGAACTGAATGACACCCATCTTCTAAGCAACTGTCAAGTAATTAAACTTGGTCTTAGTATACCACAAACCAGTTTTCTGAGCCTTAGGACACGGATAACATATCAGCAAGCCCAAGCCTTCTTGTGAGAAGCAATCACTAACAGAAGTGATTCTGATAAGAGCATCTGCTACAAGTCTTTGATTGGATGCTCTTCCTAATCCATTGTGCCCAACAATTGTGAAAAGCTCTCTAGATTTTTATGACATTCATCTGTTTCTTCATTGGTTGATTCAACATTCTGTCATACATATCATGACCAGTAGTAAGGTATTTGTGTGAAAGGGGAAATGACTTCAAGAATTATCCGACCTCTACTTAAAAACCGTCAATGAGGGAGAACCAAATACCATTCTATCATTACACTTTTGGATAGCTCTAATTGTGCAGAAACTTTTCCTTACAGTGAGCATAAATCAGCCCTGCAGCAACTTTAATGCACAGCTCCTGGTTCAGCCCTCTGCGGCTAAATAGAACCTGGCCAGTCCTTTTTCCATGTGACAATCCTTCAGATGGCTGAAGAAAATCAAAATGTTTCTAATAAAGTCATCTCTTTTCAAGCCTAAATATTCCCAGTTCTGTCAACTGGATATCATAAAGCAATACAACCAATTGTGTCTCGCCGTCCTTACCCCTTTCTTGATGTACTCTAGTTTGTTAATTTGCTTCCTAAAATGCAGTTCACAGAACAGAAGACAATACTCCACATGTTGTCTGACCCAGGACTATCACCTCACTAGTCCTGGCAGTATGACTTTATTAATGAAACAAGACACTCTTAGTTTGGGGGGGCTGTCGTGTGATATTGTTGACTTTTACTGAGCTAGACATCCACTAAAATCCTCAATTTTTAAAAAAATCTACTTGATGGTTCAAGTTTTATTAGTCACATACTTTACAATAAACCGCTGACTGAGATGTGGCAAAATCTAATGGAGCTATAGTTTTGTAATGCACTTATGTGAACCTAAGCCAGTTACTGATATAAAAGCCCTTCCCTTTTAAAGTTTCCTCATCTGTCAAATGAAGGCAGTGGATGAGCTGATATCAAATGTTTCTTCCCAGTTCTAAACCCTATCCTATTTCATGTCCTTTCCCTTCCACATTTGTCTTACTGTCTTTGTCAGCTAAATATCTACTTATTTGTTCTATACAGTTTTCCTCAAAGACAAGTATCAATAAATTCTACCATTTTGCTAATATTATCAGTTTATGCAGTGACTAAGATTTTTATTCACTCTGTTCTTTTTCTTATGTACTATAGCAATCTTTTAAAAAACAGATTTTAGTTTTGTTTTGAGCCTAAACATGAAAATAAATGATCATTTTCTTATAAACAGCAGAACACACACACACCACACACACACACACACACACACACACACACACACACACACACGAAAAGGCCTGGATATGAAACTGTGAGTCTTCATTTTAAAAAGCTATTTTCTTTTTTTAAGTATATAATTAGTTACATGTGTTACTTACAAAATTGTCCTATGGTTCTATGCTTCCTTCTGAGCTACTTTTTGTCCTCTTCCATGCATTATAAAAATGTCTTAATAGGCTTTTTGTTTTTTTAGGATCACAACTGCCAAACTCCATTTCATTTCATTTGAGAGTAAGGTTCATCTGATTCCTGTTCCCCACCTTTCTTCCATGTTTGTCTAATTTTCTTCTAATGCATTTCAATCATCACAAATGCTTTAAAGACCTCTCTATATGCTTAAAGATTGCTTTTTTCTTCTGTAGGATTATACTTTGATTTGCAGGTAAAGTTATTCTTTGTTGTAAGTTCATTTCTCTTGCTTTTTAGAATACTATATCCAAACATCTCCTCTCATTTAAGAAGAAGCTAACAGGTTTGTGTGATCTGGACTGTAGTTCCTCAGTAGTTGAAGTCATTCTTTCTGGCTGCTTGCAGTCTTTTTTTTCTTTGACACGGGAAGCTCTGAATTTTGGCAATGAGAGTTCTGGGACTTTTTGGGGGGAGTTTCTTTCAAGAGCAAACTTAGTGGATTCTTGCTATATTCACTTTGCCTTCTGGATCTAATAGAACTGGGCCCATTCTCTTCTAGAATTTCTTGAAATACGGTGTCTAAGCTTTGTTTTTTTGTTTTGTTTTGTTTTAACTTGTTTTCAAAGAGCACAATGTTTTAATCTTTCAATTTTGTTCTAATATTTCTTGCAGTCTCAAAGAATCATTGATTTCTGTTTTGCCTCTTTTAATTTTTCACAGTCTGTTACTTTTATTTTCAGGGAATTTGTTTACCACTTTGTGTTCTAAGATATTTAATATGTTCATTCTTTCCTTCAAAGCTTTTACTTTATTTTTCATCTTTTCCTTCATTTCTTATATATACTCATGTAGACCTAATGTAAAATCCATTTTTTCCATGAGTTTCTGATTGCATTTGTTATGGATTCATTTCCTCCTTTGGGGTTGAATTTTTAGTTATCTTGGATCTGTGATAATTTTTAGAGATCATTATCTTCTTGTGTATACTTATCTCTCCAGTTTTAGTGCTCCATATCAGATAACAAGGAGCCCCTGGAGTTCACTGGGTAGAGTACTGACATAGTCAAATCTGAACTTAAGAAAAATCATTTTGGCAGCTATGTAGAGGATGGGTTGAAGAGAGAAAAGAGGCAAGGAAATCAATGAGAAAACCTATGCAATAGTCTAGTGCAGGGGTAATGAAGGCCTAAGCTAAGTTAAGGTGGTGGCTATGTGAGTAAAGAGAAGGGGTCACAAAGAAAGTATTGAGAGAAACAAGAGGGCCCAGGACAGAGCATTGGCAAATATCCACAGCTAATGATGTGCTATAGATGATGAACCAGCAAAGGAGACCAAGAAGGAACAGGAGTAAGAGGAGAACCAGGAGAGAGTTAGTGTCATGAAAACCCAATGCTAAGAGAATATTCAGGAGGCAAATTTGGTCAATATCGTAAAATGCAGAAGAGAAGTTAAGGAAAGATGAGAACGCAGAAAATAACTTCATACTTTGGATATAGCAGTCTAAGTTAAGTAATAAGGTCAGACGTCATATAAACAGCTATTTCTAAAAATTTGGCTGAGAAAGGAAAGAGAAATATAGGAGGTTAGCCTGAGAGGTTGGTAGTCTCAGGTGAAGGTGGTGGTGGTGATTGTTGTTTGGATAGGGAAAAGCAGGGTGTGTCTGAATGCAGTAGAGAAGGAAGTAATAGACAGGGAGATGAAGTGGATGACTGAAGTTGTAATGTACTGATAGAAGACTGGAAGGGATAGGAGCAAGACGAGCCTAGGTAGGGACATCCATTTCAGCAAAGAGAAAGAGAAAGAATATGGAGGAAAGGAGGAGAAAGTGCAAAATGACATTAAGGAGTTTTGAGATGAAGAGAAGGGAGCTTTTGGAGAATGGCCTCAATTTCTTCCAGTAAAGTAAGCTCAGTTATCACTATGCAAATGTGCCTCACTAGGGTTAAGCAATCTGATCCTCAGAAAACACTTGTTTTTTGTCTTTTTGGTACGCTAACATATTTGTCATCCTTTCAAATAGTAAAGCATGGCTCTCTCTACCTGCTTCGTAATTGTCCCCAGCTGATGAATTTAGAGATAAAAGGTATGGAAAATGTAGTAGATGCAGAGTGCAGGTAAAAAACAGTTCTCTGTGAATGGAGTGGTCCTCTAGATGCTCCTATCTACAGATGACATTACGATCCAATCAACCACCAGAACTTTGGAGAGCCTCCTGGAAAAGATCAGCAATCTTTCAAGGGGCTTTGACCAAATGAATGAAGAATGCCCCTTGCCCAGATTTCAACATGCATTTGGATGGACACCCTGTAGAGCTCATTTAACTAACTAATTACTTATAACTATATACTCATTTGCATATTAGGCAGCATATATAACATATGTATGTATGTGTATGGATATATATATGTGTGTAGATATGTGTGTATATGGAAGGATGGATGGATGTTAAGCAGGTAGGTCAGTCAATATATATTAAAAGCCTGTTATGTTCCAGGCACTGTGTTAACCACTGGATATATAAAAAGAGGCAAAGGACAGTCTCTGCCCTCAAGGAGCTCACAATCTAATACAGGAGACAACAGCAAATATATACAACCAAGCTATATAAGGAAAATAGGAAAAAACTAAGAGAGGGAGGATGCTAGAATTAAGAGAGTGGGAAGGTTTCCCACAGAAGGTAGGGTTTTAGTTGGGACTTACAGAAACCCAAGGAAGCTAATAAGCAGAGGTGAGGAGGGGGAACATTCCAGGCACGGGGAGTAGCCAAAGAAAATGCCCAGAGCTAAGAGTCTTGTTCATGGAACATCCAGTGTCACTGGAGGGAAGAGTACATGGCAAGAGGGTAAAGCATAAGGAGACTGGAAAGGGGTTTGGGGGTGACTATGAAGGGCACTGAATGCCAAAGAAAGGATTCTATATTTGATCCTGGAGTTTACTGAGTAGGGAGATAACTTTGATGGTTGAATGGAGAATGGATTGGAGTGAGGAAAGACTTGAGGCAGGCATGCCCACCAATAGTCCAGGCATGAGTTGAGGTTTCCATATTTCTTAGTCCTCGCTCCCTTTCAAATGCTCTGAAATGTGACAATGGTTTTATCTCTGTTCCTTATATACAACGCTCCTTCTTTCAACGTACTTACATTTTCATTGGTTGAATTCCTAGAATTATCTCCTTTTGCATCACTATCTCTACCTACACTGGCCCTAACTTTGTTCAGTTTTCAGCTAAAATCCCACTTTGTCTTGATCCCCCATTATGCTACCACCTTTCATCAAAGATTTTTTGGGGGGACCTCTCTTTACATCCCCAGTCCTTTGAAGGGAGTGCCTGTCACATAGTGAGCACTTAATAAATAATAGTTGGCTGACATATTGAATGATTATCTCCAATTTACCCTGTCTATATCTTCTCTGTACATCTATTTTTGCATATTGACTCTCCTAATAGACTGAGTTCCTAGAGAGGAGGGACAGTTTATTTCTTTCTTTCTTTACATAGTTATTTACTCATTTGTTTGTTACCTTTGTTTGTATCCTCAGTACTTAATATAGTTCCTGGTGCACAGCGACGGCTTAATAAATTCTTGTGGACTTGACAATATGACCTTGGGCAAGTCATGTTACTTGCTGTGTAGGATGTGCTATAGATGGTGAGCCAGCAAAAGAAACCAAGAAGGAACAGTCATTAAGGTAAGAGGAGAACCAGGAGAGCTATAGTTTCCTCATTTGCAGATGACAGAGCTGGCCTGGATGATCTCTACGGTACCTTCCTCTAAGGCTGCTTCCAATTCTAATTCTATGGATCCCTATGATCTTTTGATAGGAATAGGGACTGGATGTCTGATTTTACTGGCTAATGGAACTCCTAGGCAGGTAAACTTCCTCTATCAATGCAGATTAGCGCCATCTCTGCAATTTAGTCTTTGAGAGCTGGCTAGAGCACTGCCTAGGCAAGTTAAGTGACTTGTCCAGGGTGAGACACTTGAAGCAATGAGAAGTTCCTCCCAGGTCCTCCATTTTGGGGAAGGGCCCAGCTTGGCCAAACTTTATTTCCCTCCAAGCTGTGCTTGTGACATGTCAGACTTCAATACCAGGCCTTAGCTAAAGAATCACCCTCTAACCTTTCCCAGCACCTGGGATCTCCTCACCATGGACCATCCGGCCATCTCTGAGACCTGATCACAACGGAACACCCTCTCCATTACGACGATTATTTTCTCCAATAGGTTACTTCTTCCTAGGGCCTCCATTTTGGGAAAGGGCCTAGGTTAGCCAGCTTTCATTTCCCTCCTAGTTGTGCTTCTGACTTTCCAGATTTGAAAACCATTGTCTCATCAGGTACCTTCATCGTTTGCCCTTTTCATTGCTCTTCTGTGTGTTATCTTCCTCCATTAGAATGAGCCCTTTGAAGGGGCTCCCTCTCTTTTTGCTTGTATGTGTACCCACAGCCCTCAGGACAATGCCTGGCACTTATTAAGCTCTTAATAAACTCTTTTTGCCTTGCCTGCCCTTGCATGTGCCATGGCATGTGTCAGAGGGGCAGGTCTTGAACTCAGGTCTTCTTGACCCCAAGGCAAAATCTACTTACTGCATCATACTACCTCGGACTTTTTAATTACATTTGGTTTGTTCACCTCCTAAGTGACCGAATATCTCCTGAATAGTTGTGGCTTCTGAGTAATTGACCACATAACAAGGGAGGTGTTAACTGAAGTAAGCACTGAACTATGACATACATTGTAAGAGGTCTGATTTGGCCATACCCAACTGCTACCCTACATTCTCTGAGCACAGGGCTCGCATGTTGCCTCTGGCTTGAGTTCATTCTTTTCTCACTTTTGCTCAGGCCACATCTTTGTTCAGAGATTTACTGGAGAGCAGTGTAGACAGCTGAAAAATCACTGCATCCAGAATCCAAAGACCTAAGTTCTAGGGGCAGCTAGATGACACAGTGGATAGAGTGCCAGGCCTGGGGTCAAGAAGACTCATCATCCCGAGTTCAAATCCATCCTCAGACACTTATTAGCTGTGTGACCCTGGGCAAGTCCCTTAACCCTATTTGCATTAGCTCCTCATCTGTAAAATGAGCTGGAGAAGGACATGGCAAAACACTCCAGCATATTTGCCAAGAAAACCCCAAATGGGGTCATGTAAAGTCAACAAAGTTTGAAAGAACTCAACAACAACAAAGTTCAAGTCATAGAACTTGTTCAAGCAAGCGACTTTAGCTCTCATGACCTCAGTGTCCTCATCTCTGAAATGAAGGCCCTTCTGGATGGGCTTTAACATCTCTTCCAGCTTTAAATTCTGGAAAAGATCTATGATCTTATGCATGGACTTTGCCCATGTGCTCTCATGCAGAGACAGAAAGAATGATTTATACAGGTGAAGTAACCCTTATCTGGCTTCCTTCCACCTTCCCATTGCCACCCCACCACAGGCAAGGAAGGGGAAATGGAGGCTACTAAATTAAGAACAAAAATAGTGTATTATAAATCTGGCTAAAAATATTAACCAAATATCCAATTAGCTACCATTTCTTAGAGGAGCTGTACATCATTAATGAAGAAAAGCCTGTATTTGCTTCCTCACCTGTCACATCATTTAAGAAGTTTGCAGTGGGTGGTAACACACCATTCCAACAAGATTATGAATTCAGATTGTTTAGCTAATTATCAAAAAATTTCAAGGTCATTCTCCCAGACTTCTTAAAGCCATAAGAGACTGCCACTACAGTAATCACAAAATGATCTTCAATAATTTTCAGTCAAGGTTCAGGAAGAAATATGTCACACCAGAATCAGATTATTTTTCAACATAATGTTGGATTCAAGCCAATGCTACACCAATAGATTTTCCCTTGAAGTCTGACATATTGCATGCTGTTTTCAATGTTATTTGCTTGGCTGGCAGACAAATAACAGGCTGTTTCCAAAATCACCTACAGTTTGATTCAAGTAAGAATTTATTGTAGTTGGTTCCTCTCATAAACACTGAACTCTGTTGCTCTTAGATCTTAATGATGTCTCCATTCAAATGCTGTAGACTAAAGAGCAGGACAAACATATGTTATGAATAGGCAGAGGTTGCCATTTTGCTCAGTCTTGCATATGCATGCACTTGCTCTCCCACAAAGCTACTTTCCCCACCCTCCCCTCCAAAAAGAGTTGACTTGCCTTACAATCCTCAAGTAATCTTTTGCTACTTCGACTGCTCATGAGGCTTAGCATTAAATATTTATGCTTGAGAAGATATTGTCACTGCATTCCCCATAATAATTTAAACAGATTTTTTTTTTACTCCTGCCTAATCTAAGAGCCTTCAGAGAGACTAAAATAGAAAAGCTGCTTAATCATTTGTCTTCTGCTGTTAACAAGTCACCAATTCATTATTTCCAGGCTGGTGTAAGCTTTCTGAGGTGCTTCCTTCTTTCCCCAAGCTATGGCAGCCCAAACAATTCACTGGGCTCCTTTTGCTGCTGTTTCCTGGTTTTAGAATCATAGATTTAGAGCTGAAAGATCATTTAAAGGAGACCTAGTGCAATCCCTTCATTTTATAGATGACACAGCTGAGGCCCAGAGAGGTTAATTAACCTGACCACCATTCACACAGGGAAAGAGCAAGGCCGAGATCTGACCCAAACTGTCTGGCTCCAAATCCACTGCTATTTCTATTAAGTTTTTTCAATTCTTCCCCTGAGGAGCCTAGGCAAATGGATCCAGATTATAGAATTATAAAAACTAAATTAGGAAGGAATCTCAGAAAAGCATCTAGGTTAGCCTGCTATTCAATGCAGAAATCTTTACTATGGCATCTCTAAAAGGTTATCATTCAGACTGTCCTTGATCCAAGTGATGAGAAGCTCACTACTTTAAGAGGCAGACATCTATTTCTGTCAATAAATTCATCAATATATCATATATGCTATATATACATATACATCTGTATCTAATTAAGTAGTATGATTTCATAAATTTTGACTCCCCAAACTTGGAATAAGACAACTTACACAGGTCTTGAGAGTCTTATTCTTATTCTTATTAATTCTTACCTCAAAATAAAAAGTACATTTTAGTTATACTTCAATATGTTGGCGGATCTATGATCTTATGTATGTAGGTACTTCTTGCAGATCCATTCTGTGTAACCCTTGGCTATGCCCACCTATAAAAATCTCCAAAGGGGGTCTACCCAACATGCTTTCCTTTACATCTCTTAGCACAGCATGGATGCTAGTAAAAAATCCCTTATAGTGACCCCACACTTCAGGACCTTCCCATATTTTTTTTTCCTGGTAATACATCTCTCAGGTGACATCTTTTATGCTTCCTCTCATGTAATTCTTGTTTGGTGGTCTGTTGCAGCCCACTTATGTTCACCATCCACCTCTTCCCTGTCCTATGGATGACTTTTAATTATAATTCTTTGTTGATTCTTATTCCGTGCATAACACACAGCTATATGGAATCACTCAAAGAATACTGTTTAAAAAAAAACAAACCTTGGAGTTATTAAAATAACTTCACAATTTCCCAAAAGCAATCTGACCCACTCTCTTTCACATTCAATTCTCAGGACAGTTCACTATATATTTGGAGTTTCTATACAATATATATGTACTTATGTATAAGCTCAATGGGAGGACCATACAAATACACAACATAGTCATAGAAATAGGTATTCTTACTTGTTGTTTTTGTTTTTTCCCCAGCATGGACAGGCTAAGCTCCTTTGATTGACTTATTATGTATTTCATTTAGAAAGTCTCTAATATTCCAAGGGCTGATGCCATCAGCATAACAGCATCTGAAAACCTAAGTATATGGAGGATCTTACCATCTGGACTCCACTGAACGTCCTCCATGACACGGCAAACAAATTTGATGAGGGTTAAGTCTCCCTGTTTCATGCCTCACTTGATATTAATAATCAGAAGAAAATCCAAGTTACCTCTATTGTGATATCTTTCAGAGAATCTTATATGATTGTAACATATGCATAGGTAACACCTTAATGGACATCTTAGTAGATACTTAAATCTAAGACATTTCCCTCTACCGAATCAAATACATTTTCTTTTTTTTTTTACAGTCAATAACTAATAAGCACAGTGAGATCTGACATTTTTTCTACCTTTCAGTCATCTGTTATATATGACAGCAAAATATGGTCTGTAGATTGATGAAATCTATTCCTTCCCAGATACCTTGAAAACAATCACCCATTATGCTCAGAAGTATATCCCTTCCAGCACAGACCTCCTCAGACGTATATTTGGTCTAGTATTGCTACTCTTCCCATCTCAGTTTTTCTTAGTATCCCTTTTATTTGTTCAAAGTAACACATTAGGGACTCTGCCTGCCCCCCCATGTCCCAAATTCTCTTCGCTCTCACCACTGCCTCCTGGCCCTTCTGGTTTCCTTCAAGATGCAGCTCAAATCTCACCTTTTCTGGTCTCATTCTCACTCTTCTTCTACAGGTACTAATGCCCTCTAATTTCAGATTGCTTTCCATCTACTCTACACCTACCTCATATGTACCTATTTATGTACAAGTCATCTCCCTGATTAGAATGTAAGTTTCTTGAGAGCAGGAATTTTTTTTTTTTGGGGGGGGAGCAATGGGGAGTGCTTCCTTTGTACTCCCAGTACTTAGGGTAGAGGTGAGATATAGTAAGCATTTAATAAATGCTTCTTGAGAGAAAACATTCCAAGCTGCCAGAAAGAAACAATGCAAGTATTGTGGAAACACAATCAGGCTAACACAAAATTTAGCAGCTTCTACATTAAAGGCCCGTAGGGCATGCAATATAATATTCTGGAGGGCAAAGGAGATAGGATTGCAACCAAGAATCACCTACCCAGCAAAACTAAGTATAATCCTTCAGGGGAAAAATGGTCATTCAGTGAAATAGAGGACTTTCAAGCATTCTTGATGAAAAGACCAGAGCTGAATAGAAAATTTGACTTTCAAACACGAGACTCAAGTGGAACATGAAGAGGTAAACAGGTAAGAGAAATCATAAAAGACTTATTAAGGTTGAACTGTTCACATTCCTGCATGGAAAGATGATATTTATAACTCATGAGACCTTTGTCAGTATTAGGGTAGTTGGAGGGAGGAAAATTATATGTACATAGATAGATAGATAGATAGATAGATAGATAGATAGATAGATAGATAGATAGAGGGCACAGGTTGAGTTGAAGATGAAGGGGTTATATCTGGAGAATAAAATTAAGGGATGAGAGAAGATTATACTAGGAGAAGAAGAAAAGGAGAGGTAGAACAGGGTAAATTATCTCACAAAAAAAAACAGAAAAGAAAAGGCTCTTATAGTGGAGGGGAAACGAGGGAAGGTGAGAGGGAATGAGTGAATCTTATTCTCATAGGATTTGGCTTAAGGAGGGAATAACATACATATTCAATTGGGTATGGAAATCTGTCTTACTCTACAGGAAAATGGGGGGGAAGGAGACAAGAGGGCAGGGGATGATAGAGAGGAGGGCAGATTGGGAAAGGGGGTAATCAGAAGCAAATACTTCTGAGGAGGGACAGGGTCAAAAGAAAGAATAGAATAAATGGGGGGTGCAGGATAGGATTAAGGGAAATAGAGTTAGTTTTTCACAACATGCCTACTATGGAAGTGTTTTGCATAACTGCACATGTATAACCTAAAAATATCAAAAATAAAAATAAATGCTTCTTGAACAGATTTAAATAATTGGAAAAATGTCAGTTGCTCATGGATAGGCTGAGTTAATATAATAAAAATGACAAGTCTACCTAAATTAATTTACTTATTTAGTGCCATACCAATAAAACTACCAAATATTATTTTAAGAACTAGAAAAAATAATTTAAAAAAATTCATCTGGAAGAACAAAAAGACCAGAATATCAAGGGAATTAATGAAAAGAAATGCAAGGGAAGGTTGCCTAGTTGTACCAGATCCTAAATTGTATTATAAAGCAGCAATCATCAAAACTACTTTGTACTAGCTAAGAAATAGAGTGGTGGATCAGTGGAATAGGTTAGGCACATAAGATATCGTAGTCAATGACTATAGTAATCCACTGTTTGATAAATCCAAAGACTCCAGCTTCTGGGATAAGAACTCACCATTTGACAAAACTGCTGGGAAAACTGGAAAACAGTATGGCAAAAACTAGGCATAGACCAACATCTTACGCTGTATACCAAGATAAAGTCAAAATGGGTACATGATTTAGATATAAAGGCTGATACTATAGGCAACTAGGAGAGCAAGGAATAGGCTACCTGTCAGATTTATGGAGAATGGAAGAATTTATGACCAAACAAGAGATAGAGAACATTATAAACTGCAAAACGGATTATTTTGATTACATTAAATTAAAAAGTTTTTGCACAAACAAGGCTAATTCAACCAAGATGAGAATGGAAGCAGAAAGGTGGGGAACAATTTTCATAACCAGTGTCTCTGATTAAGGCCTCATTTCTAAAATATGTAGAGAACAGTGTCAAATTTATAAGAAAAGTCATTCCTCAGCTGATAAATGGTCAAAGGATATGAACAGGCAGTTTTCAGAGGAAGAAATTAAAGCTATCTGTAGTTATATTAAAAAATGCTCTAAATTAATATTGATTAAGAGAAATACAAATTAAAACAACTCTGAAGTGCCACATCACACCTATCAGATTGGCTAATATGACAAAACAGGAAAATGATAAATGTTGGAGAAGATGTAGGAGAACTGGAACACTAATGCATTGTTGGTGAGTTGTGAACTGATACAATCTTCTGGAGAACAATTTGGAACTATGTCCAAAAGGCTACAAAACTGTGCATAGCTTTTGACCCAGCAATACCACTTCTAGGTCTGTATCCCAAAGAGATCATACAAATGGGAAAAGTACCCACATACACAAAAATATTTATAGCAGCTCTTTTTGGCCAAGAATTGGAAATTGAGGGGATGCCCATCAATGGGGGAATGGCTGAACAAGTTGTAGTATACGATTATGATGGAATACTATTGTGCTCTAAGAAATGATGAGCAGGCACACTTCAGAAACACCTGGACTTACATGAATTGATGCTGAGTGAAGTGAGCAGATCCAGGAGAACATTATGCACAGTAACTGCAACATTGTACAACTACTAACTTTGACAGGCTTAGCTCTTCTCAGCAATACAGGGATCTAAGACAACTCCAAAAGACTTATGATGGGAAATGCTATCCACATCCAAAAAAAGAACCATGGAGTCTCAATGCAGATTGAAGCATACTACTTGCTCTCTTTTTTGTTATTTTGTTTCTTCTTTGTTGTGGTTCCTCCCATGGGCTTTAATTCTTCTTTACAACATAACTAATGTGAAAATATGTTTAATAGGAATGTATATGTAGAGCCTATATCAGATTGCACACTGTCTTGGGAAGGGGGAAGAAGGGGAGAAAAATTAGAACTCAAAATCTCATGGAAGTAAATGCTGAAAACTAAAAATAAATAAATAGATTAAAAAATAAGCAAAACAAGCCAATGAATGAATGAATGAATGAATGAATGAATGCTTCTTGAGAGATGACATTACTGGATAAACAATTCATTTAAAAATTTTGATAGATCTCTTCCCCTTTCTGTCTGCTGTCCTTCCAGCTGCATTCTTAAGATCCTCAAGATGAATACTTGGTTGAATCTCTTGTTACACTTCCATAAACTTGCTCTTCCCTCCACTGAATCTTCCTATTTTATGAGGCAAAACTATTCATAACCTTCTACAACATTCATCCATAAAATCTGGCAAACATTTATATTCTAAACTTATACTTAGATTCTTTCTGCTCATATTTATATCCCCAATACTTAGTCATTTGTTTTCCTAATACTTAGCCTATCTATCCATGCAATTCTTCCACTAACTAGCTGTGTAATGAGAGACAAATCATTAAACCCTTGTCTCCTCATCCATAAAATGGGACAATAGTATTTGCATTATTCCTTTACACTCCACACACACACACACACACACACACACACACACACCCCTTGTCGTACAGAAAGTGCTAGGTAGTTGGAGGGGATGTGGAAAAGTTGGGACACTAATACACTTCTGGCGGAATGGTGAAGTGATTCAATCATTTTGGAGATCAATCTGGAATTATGTCCAAAGAGTTATAAAACTGTGTAAAACCTTTGACCCAGCAATACCACTATTAGATCTGTTTTCCCAGGTGATCAGGGAAAAAGAAAAAGAACCTGTACATTCTAAAATATTCATAGTACCTCTTTTTGTGGTGTCAAAGAACTGGACATTGAAGACATGACCATCAGTTTGGGAATGGCTAAACAGTTGTGTGTATGATTGTGATGGAATACTACTGTGCTATAAGAAATGATGAGCAGGTTGACATTAGAAAATCATGGAAACACTTGTATGAAACAATGAAGAGCAAAATGAGCAGAACCAACAGAACACTGTATACAGTAACAACAATATTGTTCAAAGAATAACTGTGAACAACTAAGTTATTATGAGTATCATAAACACTCAAGTCAACTACAAAGGACTCATGAAGGAAGATGCCATCCTCCAGAGAAAGAACTGATAAAGAGAAGCATGCATAGCATGGTTTTACATACATACATACATATATATATATATATATATATATGTATATATATATATATGTATATATGTATATATATATGTATATATATATAAATAAATGTATATGTGTTCTGTGTCATATATATACACATACATATTCTATGTCAAATGGTAGCCTTTTCTAGTGCGAGGTAGAGAGGGAAGAACTTAAAAAGGAACAAAAAAATTAAATTTAAAAAAACAAAGTGCTAGACAAATGACAAAATGCTGAGTAAATGTGATCTATTATTATTCATTAGCACAGTGCCTGGCACATAGTAAGCACTTAATTAATGCTTGTTGACTTATCTACCATTAGCCCCTATTGCTCTCCATTTCGCAAGGAGATGATGAAGTATTTTCTGACTAAGGGGGTTTCTAGGATTTTTAGTCTCATTGTGATTGGCTGACATGTTTTAAAAACTTTCTTAGGATGCAATAATAAGAATTGGTTTTATCAGGAGAATAAGGACAACAATAATCATGGGGCATTTGGTCATCCTGCATTTCAGTGCTCACAATAAGAATTTGAAACAATAACAAAAAGCCACTGAAAATAATTGCAACTTATGCAGCTTACTGCAACATGATATAAAACCAGCTCTACTACCCTTCATGTATCTGCATCTCTAAGCACAGCTGTTCTTTCTCTCAGGTACAATTTTCTTTTCTCTTGTAATTTCACTCACAGTTAGAATGTCAAGATTGATAGGATTCATTTCCTCTAGATCAAGCATTCTTAACCTGGGGTTGATTAACTTGGTTTTTTTAAATGTTTTAATAACTATATTTCAATATAATTTATTTCCTTCATAATCCTGCGCATTTTATTTTATGCATTTGAAAATATGATTCTGAGAAAGGGTCTCTAGACTTTGCCAGGCTGCTAGAAGGGTCTATGGCACAAAAAAAAACCCACCTTGCATTAATATATATTTCCTCTCATTTTTCACTGGACAAAGCTCTAACATTACAGTACAAAGTACAACATTTATAAACAGTCTAAAAACTTAATTTTAGCACCCCTACTTCCTTTCCCATAACTATCCCACCACAGACGCAGAGAGGGCCATTTGAAACTGAAGGCCATTTAAATTTTTTTTCTTTGTTTCATGGGTAACCATGAAAAAAGAACTTATCACCAAATAGCAGTTGTACCAATAGTGAACCCTTCTGTGTTTACCTAGGCTGTACTTCAGCAATTAGAATTTGTTGTTGGGATCACATGTGAAGCCTCTTTTGCACAGGGTAACCTGCCAGAAATTGGCTGTAATGTTAACTACATTCAAGAACCCATGGTCACCAACCTCTATGTTACAATGATCCATTGAAATAAGAATCTGTGAAAGTGTAGAGAATACAAGTGGGCACAGGATTTATTTTTATGCGTTAAAAGTGTTTATTATCCATTATCATAAAATGTAGGTCTTTTATGAATTGTGTCTTTATTAATTTACCTCACTATATATGATTCAGCTCATTTATATCTTCAATTCAAATAAGCTCAATGTGTTTACAAAGGCCCCAGAAAGGTAATTTATATTTAAGTAGCAAAACTACATTTTTAAATTCTAGAAATTATGAAATACAATGGGAAAAGACTACACGCCTTAGATATGAGGGAATGGATTCACATGTTAGCTCTTCCACTTACTGCCTGTATGACAAAAGGTAAATCACTGAACCTCTGTTTGTTCATCAATAAAATGGGGGTAATAGTATTTGCGTTATTTATTTAGCCTCCCTCATATAGAATGTGCTAGGTAAATTATACAATGCTTAGTAAATGTGATCTATTATTATCATCTTAATTAGTAAAATTCAAGTCATAAGATAAGGAAATTACAAATTTTTCTCATTTTTATAATTAATAGATAATAATTATATTTTATTTTATGTGTAAAAACTTTATGACAGGGAAGTATTTTCAAATAAAATGGAATAGTCCTTCAATATTTCAAACAGACAAAATACTCATGTTAGATTCAATAATCCTAAGCTGATTTGAATGCTAGAAATCATTACATGCCCAAAAAGTCTCAGAAATTTTCCTACTTTAACTCAATTTGACAAGCATTTATAAAGAGGGATGACATATGTCAACAATTTTATGCTGGCCTCCTCATACCTGAGAAAATGTTCTCCTTACTGTACCACAATTTCTTAATTTTTGGGTGCCTTAGTCTCCCTTTTTATAAAAGGGCTCTATAATACCCACTTCACAGGACCACTGTAAGGATTAAAAGGATGACATCCTGTAGGACATTTCCAACTACTTTGAACAAAGACAATGAGAAATAGTAAGATGTTGGGTTCCTTTTTTCCTGACTTTGAGCAAAAAACTCCCACTAACTTGAAAGAGAGCTCCCTACATAGAAGAGACACCCACCAGGAGAATACAGCCCATTACTTTCATTATTATCATCCCAGAGCACACAGAATGGATATCATACAAGACTAAAGCCATTCTGGTCACAGAAACAAAAGACAGGAAAGAGAGCAAGGAAACTGAAAGTAGTTTGAAAGCTGTAAAATTAATCAGTGCATCACAAAAAGTTTCTGAAATGCTTTTTAATACAAGTAAATCAAGCTTTCAGTAGGCATAAAAATTATTCTTTTCACATGATGGCTGTGTTCTAGGAATGTTCTTTTTGTTTTTGTTTTTTGAGAAGTGTCCAGGACTCATTGGTAAGGAGAAAAGTTATCATGTTTATCATTTTTATTTAATATAAAGTACTCCTTTCCCCACTGATCTCCATTAAGAATATCTTGGCTCAGAAAGTTACCATTAAAAGATCCTTTGAAGTCTACCAAAATTTTAACATGTGAAAAATATTTAAATTATTAACATCAAGATGATGCTTTTGATAAAGTTGACAAGGGCCTGGAATAAAGTCTTAAATCATCTAATTATGAGGGTAAGTAAGGGATGCAACTGACATTTGATTTACTTAATGCACAAGAAAATTCCAGGGTTGGAGGATCCTTAAAGGACTTGTAGTCCAACTCTTTCACTTTGTTTCTGAGGACACCGACACACAGTAAGGTACAGTGACCCCAAGAAAAGTTAGGTAGAGGCTCACATCCAGGCCCTCTCAGCTCCTGTCAGGATGTTCTTTCCACTATACCAGGATGTTTTAAGTAACTTACAATCAGGGAATAGAGCAACAAAATGGATGTAAGCAATTCACATATTTACATGTTACCAAAAAAAAACTCTAAATGGAGAAAACTGTAAATAATTTCAAGCACAAACATCAGAATTAGTTTGTTAAAAAAAGAAACTTTCTGAAGGGTCACTGAATATAATTTTTGAAAAGTTTTCTGAATGTATGAAAATTTAAAAACACACGCCTAACTTATAAATCTGTTCAAATGTAGAATTTGCTTTTTCTAAATGGGCTCTGAAATGGCATTTGCTTATGGGAACAACAAAGCTTCTAAATAAGTCAGCTGAAGCAGCTTTTTAGGTTGATAAGAGCACATCAGATTTTTAATCAATAAGACCGGTAAGTTCCTACTGAATGGCTACAATGGACCAAACACTATATTGGGCAGCTCTGGGTACAAAACTGGAAGGCACTATACTTGTCTATCTGCACCTACAATCTAGCTGGGGAGATAAGACGTACGTACCATGAAAATTAGCAACTCAAACAACAACCTCCGTGTTCTGTTTCCTGAATATGGTTTGTCTTCCTGTACGTAAGCTCTTTGAGGGCAGGGTTTAAGATGCTTTTGTTTCCACCACAGCTTCTGGTACAGTGGGAACACAGTAAAATCACGAAATAAACATTTGCTGGGGGATGGTAGCAGGGGAAGGGAAAGAAAATGTAAAGGGAACTCAGGCTTCAGTATCCACCAGACATTTCCTAAAGAGATGTTATTATAGTTCTATGAAATGAGCAATGGACTAGAAATCAGGAGACCTGGCTCCCTGTGCCATCACTTGGGCAGCATGCTGTAGCATTACATCTACAGCCATACTACACTGAATGTACCTCATCTCATCTCGTATCAGAAGCTAAGTATGGCTGGGCCTCGTTTGTTCTTGGATGGGAGACCACCTTGGAATATGAGACATTGTAAGCTTTTCCTTTAGAGGCAGTTGGTGGCATAGTGGCTGGGCCTGGAGTCAGGAAGACCTGAATTCAAATCCAACCCCAAACACTTATTAGCTGTGTGACTCTGGGCACGTCATTTAACTTGTTTGCCTCAGTTCGGTCAACTATAAAACAAGGTGTGACAATAGTAACTACCTCCTAAGTCTGTTGTATCAAATGACTTGTAAAGTGCTTAACACAATGCCTAGCACTCAATAGGTGCTTATTCTCTCTCTCCCTTTCCCACTATCCAACCAGAACTGTTAGATATGAGAGCACTTTCAGGACATGACTCCCCTTCTGCTAGGCTCCCTTTCATAAAATAATAACAATAGGCAACTTTTATATAAAGGCAATTTCTGCCCCTAACTGATGTGCTGTAATTATAGAATTAAATGTACGAGGTTGTTTTGTTGTTGTTGTTTAAATAAAACTTCAGCTCTGCAGAAGTAACCAGTATGGATGCAGTTTTAGTAATATTTTTCTACTGTTAAAAGTGCATTTTTATTCCTATAAAACTATACGTAGTTTCTATGGGCATTAGATACACACAGTTCACACACAGACCACAGGGAAGCAAACCGTCAGTAGGCAGGAGGCAGCTTATAGTTTGCTGGCAGGACGTGGTGCCAATGAATGGATTTTGAGTCATTTCAGACGCAATGAGGTCATTAAGTAGGATGCTAACTGAGACCTAGTCCCAACGACTTGTTACAGTAAATAGAAAGAGTATCTTTTCACTTGTGGTCCTGGCTTCTGTCACTATGTTTTTAGCTGTGTTAGGTTTTGTTAGCTGTGTAACCTTAAGCATATTATATACCTTTCTAAAGCTTAGTTTCCCAAATTTCAAAATAGGTATACTATGACCGGCTACCACTCTCACAGAGCTGTTCAACTTGATTCAATAAACATTTATTATGCTTCTATGTGCTAATATGTGTCAAAGAGACTTACAGGGCAGGAAGACACAATAACTATCTTCAAGTATTTGAAAGGCCGTTAAGTCCCTTAAAGACAGGGTCTGTATCATTTTTATTTCTGTACCCAAATCACCTAGTACAGCGCCTAATACCTAGTAGATGTTTAATAAATGCTTGCTGATTGTTTGAATGATTGGCATGTAGAAGAAAGTGAAGACTTCTTCTTGGCCCTAGAGCAATTTTTAAAAAGCAATGAGTAGAGGCTGGGGAAAGGAAGATTAAGGCCTGATAAAGAGAAATGTTAGTACAAAAGTAGAATGGGATGCCTTGGAAGACAGTGGGTTTGACTTCACTAAAAGAGGTCTTAAAGCAAAAATTGGAAAATCAAGTGTTGGGCATATCAGATACTTACGCATCTAGGTGGCACCATGCACTTGAAATCACTTGAAATTGTGAATTTTAGGCACTGGATTTGAAATCAGAGAGACATGAGTTCAAATTCAGCCTTTGACATTTATTGTGTACCTTGGGCAAGTCTCTTAATCTCCATCTCTTTTCAGTTTCTTCATCTAAAAAACAGGGATAATAACAGTACCTATCTCCTAGGGATGTTGTGATGATCAAATTAGATAATATTTATAAAGGACTCTGAAAATCTAAAAGTGCTATAATAATATTATATTAGGCTATAAATATAATATTGTTATATTATTTTTTATTATTATATAGTCTATATACTATGTTATTATGTTATAGTATACATAATTGCTAGCTATTATGTTGTATTCAAGTTGGACTTGCTGCTCTGTGAGGTCTCTTCCAACCTGGAGACCCTAAAAATTATTTTAACAATGTAAGTTATTATTATAATAATGAAATATTACTATTGAGGTTCAACGTCCTTTTAGAAACCTAGTCTCAAAACCTTAGCATCATCCTCAGCTCCTCACTCACCCCACATCTTCCCTCCACTTAACAAAGTCACCATTCCCAGCTCTGGTCCTCCTCATGGACTAATTCACTAGCTTCTCATCTGGTTTCCATGTCTCAAATCTCTCCCCGTGGGAGATGGGATCAACCCACAGGCTTGATCATGTTATACACATACATACACACACACACACACACACACACACACACACCCTGCCTCCATCATACTCCATGAACTCCAGTGACTTCCTATTACTTCTAAAATTAAATGTAAACTTTTCTGCTCGGTATCTAAGAGTTCTTCACAACTTTGCCCCTCCATACCTTTCTAGTCTTCTTACACACTAGTTCCCTCAATAGAGTCCAGATATAATGGCTTACATTCTGTTCCTCACACACAATGATCCATCTCCAATTTCTGTATCATTGCTCTGACTGTCCCGTGCCTGGAATGCTCTCCCTCCTCACTTCTGCCTCTGAATTCCTGGCTTCCATCATAAATTTTGTATAAATTTTATTTTCTTATAGGTGGCCCTTCCTGGTTTCCCCTACTTTTAGTACGTTGCCCTCTAGGGTTACCTTAACTTTACTCTATATTTATCTTTTATTGATGTACCCCTCCCTTTCCCTCATCAAGATGTAAGCTTCTTGGAAGCAGGGACCATTTCTGTTTTTTTCTTTATATCTTCAATGCTTATCAAAATGCCTAGTACATAGTAAGCACTTAAGAAATGCTTGATGATTAATAGATTGATTGACAATAAAACATTAAAACAACTGACATTTTTATACTAAAAAAAAAAAGGTCTCTAGTACATTCATTGAATGGATGGATCCCTGGCAGAGGATTTGTTGAAAGCCATGGTCATATTTGTTATAAGGATCAAATGTGATGGACCGTACAAAGTGCTTTGCAAATAAAACACTATAAAAGGTCAGTTAATATAATAATCATCATCATCAAAAGATGCAAAGGCATGGAGGGTTTATGGGTTGTACAGACAGAAGAAATACTCACAATGATGAGATCACAGACACAAAGAAGGAATAGGACAGCCTAGGATAAAGTGTTAATTGTGTGTGGTAGGCAGTACAAGAGGTAGAGAAAGTTGAGTGGGAGCTGGTGATGACAGGGAAAGCCTGGGAGAGGAGCAAGGAGAGCTATTCCAGCTGGAAAAACCATCCTGAGAAAAAGCTAAGAGGCAGGTCTACATCAGCCTGGGATATGGAGGACAGCAGTAAGTAAATCTTTGGGGATGGAGGGGGACATAGATAGTAAACATTCAATAAACCTTTACTGATTATAGTAGAGACACAAGGACACACTTGAAACTGCACAACAACTAGTATATCTAGAATGGACATTTGCACTGGGCAACGGTTAAGGTTAAACAGGAGGAATGAAGTCACATTATTGGAGTTCACAAGAGCCAAGCATGGCAATTTTGCAGTGATGCAGCAACTAGTTGCCTTCTTAGGTACTTGAGAAAGGAAGCAACATAATGAAAGCTGTGTATGTAAGACCAGTTAAAATGTGCTGCAGAGTGTCAGTGGGAAAACACTTAGATGGGAGGCTGCTAAATAATAATCTTTAAGGCAAGGTGACAGGAGGTTGAAATAGGGAGTTGATAGTTGTCACAGAGAGGAAGGAACAGAAACAAATGACATTAGGAAGGATGACTCACTAGGGCTTACTGACTGACTGAAAAGGAGAGGTGAAAGGAAAACACTATCAAACACTACATCAAGGTTTCCATTCTGGAATCTGAGAAAACAGAAGCATCATTAATAGAAACAGAGAAGTAGGGATAGCAGCATAAGGAAAATGATGAGTTTACTTTTCTACATCAGTGGTTTCAAACTCAAATAGAAACAGATTTCTGCAGGCTGCATACTGACTTAGAAAACCACAAATTAACATTCTTTATATTATCTTGTATTTGAATTTATTTTGATAAACATTTCTCAATTACATTTTAATCGGGTTCAGGCAGCACTCGGGAGTTTTGTCCATTCACCCCACGGGTTGACATCACTGGAGCTACATGTTAATTTAAACTTGAGGTGCACGTGGACACATAAGTAGAAACATCCCAGAAGCAGCGAGAGATACAGCACTAGAGCTTATGTGAGAACTAGAGGCTGAAGAGGCAGATTTCAGAGACTTCAAAAGAAAGACAACCTTGAAAATCCCAAAAAAGAGAAGGACTTCTGAGAAAGTATAGAGAAAAAAAAAGTAGTGTGGGCCAAGGGCTGAGCCTTCAGGACATCCACAGTTTGGGAATGATGGGAAAAAGAAGGCCTAGTGGTTGAGAAAATAAAGGATCAGTCAGAGGTATAGAAAGAGAACTAGGATAATGCAGTGTCAACAAGAAAGTCAAGGGAGGAAAAAAATTATAAAGGGACTGATTATGACCATGATCATTATAATCAAATAAATCCTGCTGAGAGGACAAGGAAAGAGAATGGGTGGTGAGGCAATGAAGACAGAAGGTGCAGATCATGGATTACAGAAACCTGACATCAAAAAGAGTGAGAAAAATAGGACAACAAATAGAAAGGGAAGCTTGGCCAAGTGAAAGGTTTTCTGTGCTTTTGTTTTGTCTTGTTTTTCTCTGTGGGAGCTAGGTCCCTCAGGAGGTGGCAGGGAACAGACTTGAAAACACAGGCTAATGAGTTAAATTTTGAGATCAATGAAAACTACTTCCTCTGAGGCTATTGGGAAAGAAAAAAAAAAGAGGACGGAGCATACAGAGCCAGGAGAGAGAGATATTCAGGTCAAGAAAGAGTAAATGAGGGTGGGGTTTTTTTCTTTTGTTTTGTTTTAGCAAAGCAGGAAACAAAATTATACAATGAATGAGGAATGGGAAGGTGGAAGTAGGAAGTTAAGAAACAAGAGAAATTTTAAAAATTATGCTGTGGGCAAAAAGCGTGGAAATTCACAAGACATGAATAAAAGGATAACTGAATAGAATTTATTTAATGATACTTTCCCTACCTGAATTCTACTCATTGCTTTATTAGGCCATGCAATAAGCCTGAGTCTTTAAAGGATAGAACACCAGAGTGCAAACTCTGATAGATTCTACCAAGTGAAAAGTCCTCAAATATAAGTCCAAAAAAAGAAGAACATATTTTGAGGAAAAGCCTGACTATATTTAGAGGGATTTATCACTAGACTAGCCACAGGGTGATGTTTTTCAGCCACCATAATTCACAAAGGACATCTAGTAAGGTGTTAGAAGAGTCAGAATATATACCCATAGAAGAAGTACCCACCCCAACAAAATCACAAGATCCCCAAAATATGGAAGGAATAGGTCACATTTCCACAGTGCTTTAAAAGACACAATGCTACTTCTTCCAACAATGCTATCAAGCATTAGATGCAACAGTGTTTTACATAAAGCACCCACTCAGTGAATGTTTTCATTTCTGAATTTTGTTCCTCTTTAGTTTAGGAGAATGCTGAAGGTCTACTCTTTCACAAAATCAAAGGCTCTCAGAATTGGAAAGGACCTCAGAGACCATCTAATCTAACCCACACCTGAAAAAGGGCATCCTCAACAATATCCCTAACAAATGGTCTTCAAGTATCTACTAATGCCTGCTATGTGATGGTCAGCAACTAGGTGGTGGAGTGGATAGCAACACAGAGTGTGGAGTGAACAAGACTCTCCTTCCTGAGTTCAAATCTGACCTCAAACTTTTACTAGCTGTGTGACCATGGGCAAGTCCCTTCACCCTGTTCCCCTCAGTTCTACTCTGTTAAATGAGCTACAGAAGAAAATGGCAAAGCACTCCAGTATCGTTACCAAGAAAACCCCAAATGGAGTCATGAAGAGTTGGACACGGCTGAAATGACTGAACAACATGTGACGGTACTGTACTAGGCACTGGAACTTTGAGGGAAATCTGAGACTAGAAAAGGTGGAGGGGAGGGGTGAGTGAGTGTGTTCCAGGAAGGTCTGTTTAAAGGCTCATCACCATCTCATCAAAGATGAGATGTGGAATGCTAGGTGGAAGACACTTTGGCTGAGATGTAGATAGCATGAAATGGAGTATGTCTGCATTAAGCCTGAAGAGGTAAGCTAGAATGAGTTTGTGAAAGGATTTAAATGCCAAACAGAGGAGGTGTTTAACCTTAGAGGCAACAGAGAGCCACTGAAGCTTTCTTAGCAGAAGAGTGGTATAGTCATACCTGATCAAAAGCAGCATCACTTTGGCAGAATATGGACTGGGAAGAGAAGGGGAATGAGCATTTACATCATCTATCATGTGCCAGACTGTGCTAAGTGTCTTTTACAAATATTCTGTTTTGATCTCATTTTGATCCTCATAACAATCCTCCAAATAGGTGCTATTATTATCCCCATTTGACAGTTGGGGAAACTGAAGCAAACAGAAGTTAAGTGACTTGCCCAGGGTCACACTGCAAGTTTGTGTCTGAAGTTGGATTGAAACTCAGGGACACCCTTGTTTCACTCCTGATCTTATTGGAAATGCTTCTACCTTGTCCCCATTACATATGATGCTTGCTGAAGGTTTTAGGCAGATGCTATTTATTATTTTAAGGAAGACTCCATTTATTCCTATGCTCTCTAGTGTTTTTAATAGGAATGGGTGTTGTATTTTGTCAAAAGCTTTTTTCTGCGTGTATCAAGATGATCATGTGGTTTGTTAATTTTGTTGTTGAGCTGATCAATTATGCTGATAGTTTTCTTAATATTGAACCAGCCCTGCATTCCTTGTATAAATCCTACCTGATCACAGTGTATTATTCTTGTGATAAGTTGACGTAATCTATTTACTAATATTTTATTTAAAATTTTTGCATCTTTATTCATTAGGGAAATTGGTCTATAATTTTCTTTCTCTGTTTTGACTCTCCCTGGTTTAGGTATCAGCACCATATTTGTATCATAGAAAGAATCTGGTAAGACTCCTTCTTCACTTATTTTTCCCAAATAGTCTATATAGTATTGGAATTAATTGTTCTTTAAATGTTTGATAGAATTTGCTTGTAAATCCATCTGGCCCTGGAGATTGTTTCCTAGAGAGTTTATCAATGGCTTATTCAATTTCTTTTTCTGAGATGGGGTTATTTAAGCATTTTACTTCCTCTTATGTTAATGTGGGCAATTTATATTTTTGTAAATATTCATACATTTCACTAAGATTGTCAAATTTATTGGCATACAGTTGGGCAAAATAGTTCCTAATTATTGTTTTAATTTCCTCTTCCTTGGTGGTGGATTCACCCTTTTCATTTTTGATACTGGTAACTTGGTTTTCTTTTTTTTTAATTAAATTGATCAAAAGTTTATCTATTTTATTGGTTTTTTCATAAAACCAGCTCTTAGTTTTATTTGTTAGTTCAATAGTTTCCTTAATTGCAGCTTTATTAACCTTTCCTTTGGTTTTCAGTATTTCTAATTTGGTGTTTAATTGAGGATTTTTAATTTGTTCTTTTTCTAGTTTTTTGCAGTTGCATGCCCAATTCATCGATCTCTTTTTTCTCTATTTTATTCATGTAAGCATTTAAAACTTCCCCTAAGACCTGTTTTTGCTGCATCCCATAAGTTTTGGTATGTTGTCTCATTAATGTCATTCTCTTGAATGAAGTTATTGATTGTTTCTATGATTTGTTGTTCGACTCATTCATATTTTGGGATTAGATTATTTAGTTTCCAATTATTTTTTAGTCTATCTTTCTATGACCTTTTATAATATATAATTTTTATTGCATCATGATCTGAAAAGGATGTATTTAATATTTCTGCCTTTCTATATTGGACTGTGAGGTTTTTATGCCCTATTATATGGTCAATTGTTGTGTAGGACCCATATACTGCCGAGAAAAAAGTATATTCCTTTCTATCCCCATTCAATTTTCTCTAGAGGTCTATAATACCTAACTTTTCTAATGTTCTATTCACCTCCTTAACTTCTTTCTTGTTTATTTTGTGGTTAGATTTCTCTAGTTCAGAGAAGGGGAGGCTGAGGTCCCCCACTAGAGTAGTTTTGCTGTCTATTTCTTCCTGTAACTCCCTGAACTTCTCCTCTAAGAATCTGGATGCTATACCATTCAGTGCATATATATTTAGTAATGATATTACTTCATTATCTATGGTGCCTTTTAGCAGATGTAGCTTCCTTCCTTATCTCTTTTGATCAGATCTATTTTTGTTTTTGCTTTGTCTGGGATCAAGATTGCTACCCCTGTTTTTTTATTTCAGCTGAAGCATAATATATTCTAGTCCAGCCTTTTACTTTTACCCTGCATATGTCGCTCTGTTTCAAATGTGTTTCCTGTAAACAACATATTGTAAGATTATGGTTTTTAATCCATTCTGCTATCCTCTTCCGTTTCATAAGATAGTTTATCCCATTCACATTCACAGTTATGATTACTATCTGTGTCTTTCTTCAAAGACTTTTCTTCAAAGTCTTCCAAAGACCCCAGCTCCTGAGATAAGAACTCACTATTTGACAAAAACTTCTGGGAAAACTGGAAAAGAGTATGGCAGAAACTAGGCACAGACCAAAATCTCACACCATATAGCAAAATAAAGTCCAAATGGGTTCAGGATTTAGATATATAGGCTGATACTACAAGCAAACTGGGAGAGCAAGGAATAGTTTACCTGTCAGATATATGGACAGCAGAAGAATTCATGACCAAACAGGACACAGAGGACATTACAAAATGCAAAATGGATAATTCTGATTACATTAAATTGAGAAGTTTTTGCACAAACAAAGCCAACGCAACCAAGATTAGGAGGGAAGTAGAAAATTGGGAAAGAATTTTTTATAACCAGTGTCTCTGATAAGGGCCTCATTTCTAAAATACATAGAGAATTAAGTCAAATTTATAAGAATACAAGTCATTTTCCAATTGATAAATGGTCAAAGGATATGAACAGGAAGTTCTCAGATGAAGAAATTAAAGCCATCTATAGTCATATGAAAAAATGCTCTAAAACACTTGATTAGAGAAATGTAAATGAAAACAACTCTGAGGTACCACATCACACCTATCAGATTGGCCAACATGACAAAACAGGAAAACGATAAATGTCGGAGAAGATATGGGAAAATTGGAACACTAATGCATTGTTGGTGGAGTTGTAAACTGATCCAACCATTTTGGGGAGCAATTTGGAACTATGCCCAAAGGGCTATAAAAATGTGCATACCCTTTGACCCAGAAATAGCACATCTAGGGCTGTATCCCAATGAGATCATACAAATGGGAAAAGGACCCACATGTATAAAAATATTTATAGCAGCTTTTTTTTGTGGTGGCCAAGAATTGGAAATTGAGAGGATGTCCATCAATTGGGGGGTGGCTGAACAAGTTGTAGTATATGAATGTAATGGAATACTATTGTGCTATAAGAAATGAAGAGCAGGCAGATTTCAGAACAACCTGGAAAGACTTGTATGGACTTATGCTAAGTGAAGTGAGCAGAACCAGGAGAATATTGTTCACAGTGACAGTCATGTTGTATGATGACTAATATTGGCAGACTTAGCCCTTCTCAGCAATGCAAGGATCTAAGACATCTCCAAAGATCTCATGATGAAAACTGCTACCCACATCCAAAGAAAGAACTGGAATTTAAATGCAGATTGAAGCATACTATCTGCTATTTTTTTTCTTCTGTTTTGTTTCCTCTTTCTGGTGGTTCCCCCTATTGGTTTTAATTCTTCCTCACAACATGACTGATGTGAAAATTAAAAGAAAAAGACAGAAAGACAGGAAGGCAGGCAGTAAGGAAGGCAGGAAGGAAAGTAGGAAGGAAGGAGGGAAGGAAGGAAGGAAGGAAGGAAGGAAGGAAGGAAGGAAGGAAGGAAGGAAGGAAGGAAGGAAGGAAGGAAGGAAGGAAGACAGACTCAGGGAGATGAGTCTTCCTCACTCCATTCACTGCACCACCTAGATGCCTTACATGTACATATTATTTATTTATGTACATGTTATATCCCCCAACAAAATGAAAGTTCTTTGAAAGCAAGGACATGCAGCCAGAGAAGCCAATGGTGAAGGAATATTCCCAGCAGGTACATAAGTAACTTTGTCTTTCTCTATAACCTTAGAATACAGCACAGTATTTGGAACAAAGTACTTAAATTCTAGATAAACAATCATTGTACGAATTAATGAACTCAAGACCAAAGGAGTTGTATCTATGGGGATGACTATAGGAAAGGTGATTCAAACTATTTCAATGATCAATGAAAATAGCAGGGCCATATGAGATCAACGTAAAAATCATTATTTTCCTTTTTAGTAAATAAAAACACACACACCAAGCCACAAGGTTATTTTATAGTACAGATATATGAAAAGTAAATAAGAAATTTAGTGATTGGTTTATTGAAATGAGAAAAAATACCCAAGCCCATAACTAAAGCCTGACCATAGAATTTATTAAAAGCTTAGAATAGTTTTCAGTTGGCCAGAATAATTTATCTAGAGCAATCCAAATATTAAAACCCTCAGGGCTCTTGCTAAAACGAAAAATTTTGGCCCTCGTTCTTTCCACACAATTTGGGTTTCCTTTCAAATTTGATATCTTACCAAACAGAGCCATCTGTGTTCCCTCTGGGAAAGGTTCGACAGTCCTATTTCCATTGACATGATGTTTGCCTAGAAAAAACAGAAAGAAAAAATGCAAAATTTTAAGTGGAAGTCCATAAACACATATTGACAGACATATTTTAAAATGTCAGTGAGCCCAATTCTTCAGCTCTAACTCTAAAGGCACAAAAATATGCCCTCAAGATATTTTATGTGTGTGTGGATAGATAGCTAGATAGCTAGATGGCTAGATAGCTAGCTAGATAGACAGACAGATAGACAGATGGATGGACAGTTTTCATTTCAGTCATGTCTGATTCTTCATGATCCCATTTGGGGTTTTCTTGGCAAAGATACCGGAGTGGGTTGCCATTTCCTTCTCCAGAGCATTTTACAGATAAGGAAACTGAGGCAAACAGGATTAAGTGACTTGCCCGAGGACATACAACTAACAAGTATCTGAGGCTGAATCTGAACTCAGATTTTCTTGTCTCCAGGCCTGGTGCTCTATCCACTGTGCCACCTATCTGCCCACATACATACACATAAACATGTATACATGTGACATATACATAAAAAATATATATTTATATATTATACATATATATGTAAATATATTCTTACATATATATGTATGCATGTACGTATGTATAGAATACCAAATGCCATTCTCAAGTAAGTGAGTAGTAGTCAAAAGATATAAAGAAACAATTCTCAAAATAAAAATTTCAAACTATCAACAACCCTATGAAAGAATGCTCCAAATCACTAATGATCAGAGAAATGCAAATCGAAACAACCTAGAAGTTTCACTGCACACACTACAAACTAATAAAGATGACAAAAGAGGAGAACAGTCAATGCTAGATAGGTGGTAGAAAGATAAGCACAGTGTTGTGTTCCTAGTGGATCTGTTAATCAGTTAAACCATTCTGGACAACAATTTGAGGGGAAGCTGGGTGCAGCAGTGGATAGAGCACAGGCCCTGGAGCCAGGAGGACCTGAGTTCAAACTCTAACTCAGACACTTACTAGCTGTGTGACTCTGGGCAAGTCACTTCACTATGCCTCCCAAAAGAAACAAAAAATCCGAACTATGGAAACAAAATGCTTAAAATGCCCATACCCTTTTACCCAGAGATTAGACTACTAGTTATATCCCTCAAGGAAGCATTTAATAAGAAGTAAATTTCCATATACACCAAAATACTTATAGTAGCACCAAAAAGCTATCAACAAAGTAGTTACTCATTGCTTCGAGAATAGCTAAACAACTCTGATACATTAATACAATGGAATAGTACTGTACTGGAAGAAATGAATATGATGAATGATAAGAAGCATGGGAAGGTCTACATGAAATGATGCAGAGCACAGAAAAGAACAGAGAAAATGCCTAAACATATGTAAATGGAAACCACAAAAACAAGAGTGATTGTTGCCAAACACAAAGCACACACATAGCTTGAAAGAACTGATGAGAAGATACTCCAATCCTACTTCTTTCGAGAGAGGGGAGATCCACTGGTGTGCATTTTCAGACTTTTTCAATGTACTGAATGGTTTTGCTAACTTTTTGTTCCTCTTTTTTACTTTTTTTTTCTTAAAAATATTATTTTTAAGGGCAGCTAGGTGGCGCAGTGGATGGAGCACCAGCCCCAGAGTCAGGAGGACCTGAGTTCAAATCCGGCCTCAGACCAAACACTTGACACTTATTACCTGTGTGACCCTAAGTGAGCAAGTCACTTAATCCCAATTGCCCTGCAAAAAATAAATAAATAATAAATTATAAATTTTTTTATATGGAATTGCTCTCTGGAAAGGGGAAAGAGTTTACTGGGGAAAATTTTGGTGATACAAAAACAAAAGATAGCAATAAAATTTATTTCTTTTAAAAAGAAGGGGACAAGAACTAGGAAATTCAGTCAATAAACATTTGTTAAGCCCATACTAATGCCAAGCACTGTGTTAAGTGCTGGAGATACAAAAAGGTAAGAAAACAATCCTTGCACTCAAGGATCTTACAGTCTAATGGAGGAGACAACACGCAAACAACTATGTATAAACAAGATACATGAGATCAAAATAGAGATAATCATGGAGGAAAGGCATTAATATCAAAAGGGATAAAGAAAGGCTTTCTATACAAGATAAAACTAACTGAGACTTGAAGGAAGCCAGCAACGCTAGGAGGTAGAGATGAGCAGACAGTTCTAGGCAAGGGGAACAGGCAGCGAAAATGGCTAGCCAAGAGGTGGAAGTATATTATTCTAGGAACAGGAAAGAGGCCAGTACCACTGCATCAAAGAATATATGGAGGTAAAGAAGATATAAGGAGACTGAAAAGTTGGGAAGGGGTCAGGTTTTAAAGGGCTTTGAATGCCAAACAGAGGATTTTATACTTAATTATTTAATCCTTGAGATGATAGAGAGTTTTTTTGGGGGGGGAGGAAGAAGGGAGGTAGAGCTGGGGAGGATTGACGTGGTTAGACCTGCACTTTAGGTTAGCAAATGATTAATGTACAGGAATAGAACAGAAAACAAGGTAGCCTGATTTTATAACAAGGACAAAGGATAACAGATGGACAGCACAAATGCTGCACTGGTACCCAAAAATATTAGACCTAGATGAAAGTCTCCAAAACGTTGAATAGATTCTATGACACATTTATAGAAGTACATGTACAAGAGTCAGCACAGAGGATGAGGTGAGGACAGGCTGGTGGAACAAGAATACACACTGATGAGAAGACAGATCCATTAAATTATCAAAGTACAGATTCAGATACAACCAAGGCAACAATGAAATGGTTGTGGGATCATCACAGGCCCTCATTTTCAAGAAACAAATGGGACAGCATTCCACCTTACCCTACAATTCTTCAAATGCAGATGCCTATCTATAGCTTCTTAAAGATGAAGTTGATATCAGAAAGAACATAATTAATATTCTTCTTTTCCTCAGTCCACGCTATTTGAGTCACAGCATAGGCTCAGAGGTGAAAATAAGCTGGTTTAAGGACTTCAAATATTAACCTGCTTTCATAACACCTGGCATATGACCATAATAGAATGAAAGGTAACTGAATATTCAAGCATATGATCACGTTCTTATCAGTCTTATCCAATTTTAAATGTAAACCATTTTGGAGTGAGTCAGGGACCATATTTCCTATGCTACAGTATCCCAATAAATATCAAGAGAAAAATATCTAAGATAATAACTTAATATCATTTTACAGTACACGTGAGTTTTAGTTTATTAGGTTGTAGGAGTTTTACTAAATAACTACAATGTACTAAGGACTGTAGAAACAGAGGTAGACAGATAAGACAAAGAACAATATTCCATTATTTCTGATTCTCCCTTTTCTAGTTGGTTTATCAATCTACTCTATTTTTTAACCAGAACCAAATGGTTTTGATGAATGCTACTTTAAGGATATAGTATTAGGATTAAAAGTATTATTCTCCTTTCATTCTTATCTTTTTTTTTTCATTATTCCCCTTGATATTCTGCAACTTGTCCCTGCAAATAAAAATTCTTATTGAGTTCTGTAACGTATCTCTTTGACAGTTTCATTGGTATAGCATTAAATTATATTATTAAATTATTAAATATAAATCAACTTTAAAAACATTGTCATTTTTATTATATTGGCATGGCCCAGCCATGCACACTGACAATTCCTTCAGCTATATAAGCTGTTTTTTATTTCTTTAAAGATCACTTTGTAATTAAATCTATACAAGTATTTTGTGTCCTTTGGTAGACTGAATCCCAAATATTTTATTTTGAATAGATTTCTCTATCATTGTCTCTTGGATTATGTTATTATTATAGAAAATTGTTGATTTTGTGGGTTTATTTTGTAGCCTACAACTTTGCTGGAGTTACCGTCTCAATTAGCATCTTTGTCAACTCTCTTTGATATTTTAAAGTCAATATCAGGTCATCAGCAAATAGGGATGATTTTATCTCCTCTTTGCCTATCTTGGCCCCTTAAATTTCTTTCTCGTCATATATATACATGTACATATGTATGTGTAGATGTATAACTAGCATTTCTAGAACAAGATCAAATTATAGCAAGAAAAGAAGTCATTCTTTCTTTATCCCTGCATTAACTGGGAAATCTTCTAGTTTAACTGCTGGCATATGATTTTTACTTAGGACTTCAGATAATTTTATGATATTAAAAAATCCTTCTATACCTATACTTTGTAGGGTTTGTAGTATAGAAGAGTATTATATTTTGTTAAAAGATTTTTTTCTGAATGTATTAACATAATCATGTGGATCTGGATTATTGTTCTTAATATGATTATTTTGCCTGTTTTCCTAAACCTGGAATCACTGTATAAATCAAACTCGATCATAATTAATAATTTATTGGATGAACTGCTGTAGTCTATTTAACATGATTTTATCTAAAATTTTTAATTGATACTCATTATTCATATTGCTGCATAGTTCTCCTATGCTTTATCCTCCTCTGTTTTAGGTATTGGGATTATATTATATTGGGATAATATAACAGATGTCATATATTATATTATATTCCAAAAGAATCTGATTAGGATGCTTTCTTTCTCAATTTTCCCCAAGTTTTTCATGTTCTAATTCTGCCTATTTTACTGCAGGCAGACTTTACCCCCCAGATCATTCCTTGTCAGTATAGGTAGCCCAAAAATAAAGAGGGTTACCTAACAAAGAACTGAGTTTCCCATCATTAGATGCATTAAAAGAGACCATTTACCAAGCATGTTGTAAAGGGAATTGTTGCTCCACATTAAAGGTAGGACAAGGTACCATTGAAGGTTCCTTCCCACATTTAGTTTCTATAACTCCATGATTCTTTACCTTCCTAATCTCAACAGCCAACTGAAGCTTGACTACTCTCCTAGCTATGTTCTTCTTGTTGTTATCATTTGGTCGTGTCTCACTTTTCGTGATCCCATGGACCACTTTCCTACTCACAATGTTACTCATGTCATGAACATAAGGAGATGGAAAAGGTAAAACTAATGTAAGAATGATAAAAAGGTCATTGAGATAATGACTAAAATATCCTAATGGCTCTATGGTGAAGGCTATAAAGTGCCGTAGGCATATCTATATGATCAAAGTATCTTCAATCATATAATACTTTAGAGGATCAGGAAAATGGTGGGAGTAGTTTTTGTTTTTGTTTTTTTCAGAAAGAATTGTCTTGATTGCATTTTTACACACACACACACACACACACACACACACACACACACACGATGCTAATCATATTCAGACGTGGAAGAAACACGGAGAACAGAGAAACAGCTGTTTCTGAACTGATATGGGCCCAAGAAAGAGCCAAGAAATGAATAGGAAAGTTACTGATTATGGCAGGAGCTTTCCAATTGGTCTTCCTGCCTCAAGTCTCTCACTACTCCAGTCCATCCTATACATTCCTGCCAAAGTAATTTTCCTTAAGTACATATTTCAGCATGTCATTTCCCTACTCAATTAATTCCAGTGGCTTCCTATTGCCTCTATGTAAAATATAAACTACTTTGTTTAGTTTTTAAAGCTCTTCACAACCTGAATCTAACCTATCTTTCCAGCTTCACTGGATACTACTCTCGCTCCTATACTCCAATCCAATCAAACAGGACTTCTCTCTGCTCCTCACCCATGACACTCCATTTCCCATCTCTGTACCTTTATAATAGTTGAATAAATAGTTGAATACAAAAATCCATGGGGTCCAGTAGAAAAGACACTTTCTGGAGTCAGAAGACCTGAGCTTGAATTAGGATTTTGCTTCTATTTCTGACCTTAGGCATGTCACCTGACCTTCTTGACTTTAGTTTTCTCATCTATAAAACATGTAAGGTGGACTAGATGATCTCTGGGGTTTCTTATAGCTCTCTATTCTGTAATGTTACATATAAAACTGGCAACTTGCTGTGTGACATCCCTACTAAAAGGTAGGATTATCCTTTATGTAAGTTTAAAATACAGGAGTGCTCCCATTTTAATATTCAAAATTTCAAAATATAAATGGGAGGGGGTAATCATTTATATAGAGCTTTTTGATGTTTTCAAAATACTTTATATATGTTAACACATGATCCTCAGAACAACCCCATGAAGTAGAGGTAGGTTTTGTTATTATTACCATTTTACAGATGAGAAAACTGAGGCATAGAAAGGTTAAGTGACTTGTCCAGAGTCATACAGCTTTGGAATGTCTGAAGCAGGATTTGAACTCAAGTTGAATCAGGCCCTACGTTCTGTTATATTATTTCTAAAAGTATTAACTTGCTGAGTAACATGCCTACTAAAAGTTCTAATTATCCCTCATGTAGCTTTAACACACAGAAGTGTCATCACTTTAATATACAAAACTTCAAAATACAAATGGGGAAGGATAATCATTTACCTTAAAAAAAATTCTTCTTTAGATCTTAGATCTAAAGCTGAAAATGACCTCAGCAATTATCTAGTCAAACCCCTTCATTTTACAGAAGAAGAGATTGGTCCATGAGAAATTAAGTAACTGACCCAAGGTCACACAGGAGCCAAGTGACAGAGTGGGGATTCAGAGTCAGTTCCTGTGACTCTTAAGTTCCACAGAATTTTCACTGTATCCTACATTTTCTCATTTACTTTATAAATGGATTTACCATAATTTCTTTAAATAGCAAGCTTTACCACTGCATATAAAATATTCATAAATTTATAGACATCTTTTCAGGAACATATCCACTATACTGTACAAAAATATACCTGCAATTATGCAAACTAGTTAGACTGCTGGAGAGCCGCACTTTTCAGTATACATACCGAATTTGGATACATACTGAACAGTAAAGCTAGGTCTGCAGAATAAATAAACCTGTGCATATGTCTGTGGGTATCTGTGTCCTGGTGACCGACTACAACAGCTTTGGCCTCTTTTCCCATCTTTGTTTCTCCTACCTTGAAGGGACTTTTTCAGACAAAAATCTCTTGATTGGCTGCCAGTGAATCCTGCCCAGATTCCCACACTGTCTTATCTTTAGCCCTGTTTCCAGGCAATATGACAGAGCAGAAGAAAAAATACAGAGGAGGCAAATGAGAAGAGAAGAAAAAGGAGGGGCAGTAAAAGCTGTACAAAAATGTGTGTGTATATATATATATGGTACAAATAATATTAGCTCCCTTTTATACAATAGTTTAAAGTTTAGAGAGGGAGATGATACAACTATTATTGCTCTCAATTTCCAAAGAAGAAACTGAGGCTCTGAAAAATTAAACAATTTGCTCAAGGTCACAAGCAACATGCCACAATGACTTTGAAATGTTATGCCTGCCTCTTAAACAACTACAATAAAAACATGCCTCTGCGCGGTTGTAAAAAAAGAAAAAAAGTTCCAAATTGGAATTTCCACCTATGAAAGTGCTTTGTTAACATGAAGGTAATGTTATTCATACGTAATGCTTAAAAATAACCATAAAGATTAACAAAGACTCTGCTTCTAGCTTCTAGAGAAGGTTAAAGGGCAGAGAGAGGAGCGGGATGGAAAACTATCTACTTAATTGAGAATGAGAAATTTGGGAGGAATTGAGAAAAAAATTGATAGAAATTCCCTAGCTCCAGACTCTACTTCTGGCTTCTCAGTGAAAAGTATAGAGGAGAAAGAGAAGAGACAGGTGATTGAATTTGGAAGGAAAGAGATATGAGAGAATTTGAGGATAGAATAAAGAAAACCATGAACTGAATGAGGATAAGGGCTCAATCTGCAGGATTTGATTTGTGGGCACAAAAGAAATGTGGAGTAAGGACCTAGAGAAATGAATTCAATAAGGAAAAGGAGAAGAAAAGGCAAATAAGAAAAAGTATCACAAATTATAAAGTTTAAAAAAAAGTGAACTGAAAAGGGAAAAAATTGGCAAAATAAATGAGAGGTTTTCTGAAAAAAGAGAAATGAGAAATTATGTGGCTATAAAATTTTTGAGGAAAAGGAAAGGAGGTTAGGTGTAGCTGTCAAGATGCTACAAGGTGATAAGAGATTGTAAAAATCTTAACAACTACTTAGTAAGTGAGTTGCAAAGAACCACAAATGATTCAAAAAACAAGTCTGATCATTTCAATCTAGGGAGAGCATGAAAATGCTACAGTAACATGCATTAAGTATGCTGTGTTTGGATTTCTGCCAGAATCAAGTGATTGCTACAATGTTCCAAATAAAGGCTGCTTGTTTTCCTAGAATAGAAGCTGAAGGGGATCAAAAAACACTTCTGCTTATTCAAAGTTCTCAAAGGGAAAAAAATAGAGGAAGGGCATAGATGGAAAATAAAAGATCTTAAGCAACAGAAACTTGGACTTTGTCAAGAGGATGAAGAGTAGATGAAGGACACACAGAGAAGGAAAGGAAGGAAAAAGACAATTGTCCACTTGGAGCTAAAAAGCAAATTTGAAACCTATCCTAGAGAAGAGGACACCGGTTGCATTGAAGAGCAGGAAGCTATTTGTCCTCCAAAGAAAGATAAAGGAGAACCATGGAAACTATAAAGTAAGGGATTTACCAAAAAAAGGTAAGAGGAAAAATAGAAGATAGTGGTGGTATCCCTGCTCAACGCTTTACTAAGGTAGATTTAGTCAAATTGACAACAACAGAAAAGTCTATGTGGCATTTATCCAGGATATGACACAGTAGTCAAGACTTATCAAAACAAATGATTACTACCCACTTCTGGTGATTCATCTGGGTACAAATGATACCACCAGAAACAACCTGGAAATTACTGTGAAAGATCATGAAGTCTGGGGGGAAAAATACTGAAGCACATAGGCACAGAGGCTGGCTTAAAAGAACAGCTGGCTTAAAAGATGGTATCCGAAAATGAGATTTGGATTTCTGGACCATGGCTTAAAAACAAAAATGAGAGTCTACTGGCCAGAGATGGAGGAAACAGCAATGGTGCAATGGAACGAAGGCTGCATTCGGAACTGAGTTTGAATCCTGGTTCAACCACTTATCACCTGTGTGAGATAGGTTGGGGAGGTCATTTAATATCTCCGGTCCTCAGTTTTCACATCTGTAAAATGAAGGGGTTGGACAAGATGACTTTTCAGATCCCTTCCAGTTCTAAATCTATGATGCTTTAGTCCTAATAAAGGCTAGCAAGAACGTATTTGCCCATCAAAATGTGCACACCCTTTAATCCAGTAATACCACTACTAGGTGGTATCGCAAAGAGAGATCATAAAAAAGGGGAAAGGACACACATGTATAAAGATACTTAAAGTAGATCTTTTTGTGATAGCAAAGAATTAGAAATTGAGGGCATGCTCATCATTTGGGGAATGGCTAAACAAGGTGGGGTATATGAATGTAATGGAATACTATTGGGTATAAGAAATAATGAGCAGGCAGATTTCAGAAAAACCTGGAAAGACTTAGATAAAGTGACACTGAGTGAAGTGAGCAGAAGTAGGAGAACACTATATTCTGTATAATTCTGACTGACTTAACTCTTCTCAGTAATACAATGATCTCAAATAATTCCAAAAGACTCATGATGGAAAATGCTGTCCAATCCAGAGAAAGAACTGATGGAGTCTGAATGCAGACTGAGGCATGCTATTTTCACTTTTTTAGGGGAGGGAGGGCATTGTTTTTTTTCCTTTTGTTCTGTTTTCTCTTTCACAACATGACTAATATGGAAATATGTTTTACATGATCGCACATATATAACCTATATCAGATTGCTTGCTGTCTTAGGGAGGCAATAGGGGAAGGAGGGGAAAAAATATGGAACTCAAAATCTTTCAAAAAATGAATGTTGAAAATTATCTTTATATGTAATTAGAAAAACATACTATTAAATTTTTAAAAAGTAAAAAAAAAAGAATGTATTTGTCTGATGTCTTCTAAATCTAAGCAAAAAGGCTTTAAATTAAAAAGGATGGGAGACTGATATACAAAGCAAGAAACCATGGAGGAACTATAAAAGATCAATCCAATCTCCTCATTTTACAGATGAGGAAATTGAAGTCACAAGAGGTTAACAAGAGGTCACACAGATAGGGTCAAGAGCCAGGATCTGAACCCAACTCATCTGACCCCAAACCCAGCTCTCCACTGCACCACAATGCCTGGCAAAGAAGGAAGAACACTGGCAGCAGAGTCACCCAGAAGTCCACAGCAGATAAGAAAGAAGATAACCCCAAAATCCACATGTGCATGGCAGAGAACCTGGGGCTGAGAGAGGGAGATTAATCATGCAGACAAAGGAAAGGCAGGGGCTGAGAATAAGGGAGGGAGGGTAATCAGTGAAAGGGAAGAAAACCACAGCCACAGCCATAGCCACTGGGACTAGGTCACAGACGCTTAGAAGCTAAGTGTTCACACTGAAACTTCTAGAATACAAAAAAATAAAACCTAAAGGAAAAGGGTCGAGGATAAGATAAAACAATCTGTCATATACAACTGCTAGCCCAAAAGAAAACTGACATGTCATCCAGAATTTTACTCTAATTTCTCAGCCTTTTGTCTTCCCTCATTTAATAGTAGCCTAATATTAGTAATAATAAAATACTTAATAGTACTTTATTGGGTTTTTAAGATTATAAAGCTCCTTACATACACGATTTCTTTTGATCACCACAATAAAGACGGAGGAGGAGGAGGAGGAGAAGGAGGAGGAGGAGGAGGAGGAGGAGGAGGAGGAGAAAGGAGAAAAAGAGGGAGAAGAGGGCAAGGGCTGCAGGGGAAATATTTGGGGACCAAGGATAACAGCTCCTATTTCTATTACACTTTAAATGTCACTGTCCCCACATGTTGTAAGGTAGGTCATTCCCCATTTTATAAATAAGGACACTTGAGTTTAGGGAGGTGAAATGAATCTTGCCCCGGGTCACACAACTAGCACAGTAAATGGTGGAGCCAGGATTCTCACCAAGGTCTCATCGCTGTAAATCCGATGCTCCCTCTCCCCACCTATAACACACTGCCTCTCCCTACTGACTTTCTCATCTTCCAGTGCCTTTGTTCTTGACAATGTCATCAAACTTTAAATGTAAATGATGATGATAAAGTACCATTTCCTGTAACGGAAAAGGAACTGGAAAAAAATCAAAATGAAAAAGAAGTAGAGATGGGATGGGGACTGGGCTCAGAACCAGCTCTGCCACATAGGACACACTTCGGCAAGTTTCACTCCTCTCTGAAATTCAGTTTGCTTGTCACAATGCAAAGTGGGAACAACACTACCTGCCTCACAGAATTGTTGTAAAGAAACTGATTATGAACTGTCATTTGTAAATTTGTAAGATGTGTGATTATTAGTATCTCAGTCTGCAAAGGGGCATAGATCATAAATAAGCAGAGCCACGAAAACTCTACTTACATTTAACAGATTCGGAGATTATCAGGAAGATCATCAGGATCAACCTATTACTTTACAGGCAAGGAAACTCAAATGACTTGACTAAGGTCACAGAATACGTCAACAGCAGAGAAGGCATTTGAACCCAGGCCTACTAATTCCCAATCCAGTGCTGCTTCCTTCTGCTTTAGTGGCAGAGAAATCAGAATTTTCTGAAGTGAAAGAGCTAAGGGGGAAAAAAAAGAAGGGAAAAAAAAGCCCTAAAGTCATACCTCCTCGATACAGTAGCCTGGGTAGCAGTCTGTGGCAGGAGGCTGTCATGTATAGCCACTGTGTTCTTAATATGTGGGCACCAAATCCAGCCTGTTCAACATTCATCCAAATGTTAGCTGAGAGGACAACTGAGACAAGCTTTTCAGCCAAAATGGTTAATGAGATAATAGACATGAAAATGCTTTGAAGAGCATAAAGCACTACGCAAATGTAAGGTGTTATTATTAGTATCAGCAATAAGTATCTACTCAATTTAAGAGGCCTTTTCTGCCTGAGTAAAACTAGCCTAGAATTATCCTCCCTCGGTTTGATTATCCTGATTTACACATTTCTGTTCTTAGGGAACAGAACCTAAGAAGCAAGGCTACCACTAGGATTAGAATCAGATAATCTCAGAATGAGAGAAGTAGAGGAGATCGTAGGGGTCAGCATACCCATTCCCCACTTTTTTTTTTTTACAAATGACGGAAAGTGATTTGCCCAAATTTATCCAGCTTGTTGTCACCCTGAGCAACTCACTTAATCTCTATTTGCCTTTCTCAGTCAATAAACACCGATATGCCAGGCAGAGTGAAACACTAGGGGATATACAGAAAGGCAAAAGACAGCTCCTTCTCTAAAGAAGGTCACAGTCCAATGGGAGAGACCACAGTAAACAACTATGTACAAACTACATAAAGGATAAATTGGAAATAATCAACAGAGGAGAGGCAGAAGAATTAAGGGGGATCAAAAAAGGATCCCTGAAGATGGTGGAATATTCACCAGGACTTGAAGGAAGCCAGAGAATACAGGAGATGGAGATGAGGAAGGAGGGCATCAAAGGCACGAAGGGGAAATGCCTGCCTGGAGTTGGGAGATGACGTGTCTTGTGCAAGGGTCAGTAAAGAGACCACTAGTTCACAGAATGCATGCAGGTGTGAGATGTAGTTTCCTCATCTGTGACAATGGAGATAATAACAGTCCTTAACTCTGAGGGTTATGGTGAGCATCAACTCAGACAACATTCATAAAGTGCTTTGCAAACCTTAAAGCAAGTCCATAACTGTGAGCTATCTATTATTACTGTTGTGGTAGTGGTGGTGGTGATGATAAAACCAAGCTAAAACTGGAACTCAGGTCCCCTGGCTCCTGGTCTTGTGCTCTTGCCCACTGCTGGATGCAGAAGTAACAATGTAAAAGTTGCATACACCAAAGTACCACTTTACAATTTTCCAAGCATTTTGCATCCTAATTTAGAGGAAGAAGGACCCTTAAAGTCAACTAATCTAATCCCCTCATTTTACAGAAAAGGAAACAAGGGCTTGGAAAGATAAGGTAAAGACTACCAAATTAGTAAGTGGCAGAGCTAGGATTTAAACCCAGGTCTTCTGACTTTAAATCTCTCATTCTTTCCACTCTACCACAATTTTGATCTTGGCAAAAGCCCTAGGGAGTAGAAAATATAAATTTTATTATCTCTCGCCATTTTACAGATGAAGGAATTGAGGCCCAGAGACATTTAGTTGTGACACCCAATTGGACGACACAGCTGTACCAAGCCAGGAACTCAAGCATCCTGGCTTCAAACTTAATGTTCTTTGTACACCAAGAATGACTGTTCTTGTAGATTTTTCTCTATGTTCCATAAGAAAGTATCTTTTGTTTTCTTGGTTCTGCTTATGTCATTCTGCAAGAGGTGCTTAATAAATACTCGTCAGTTTGATCTGACTGGTGTTGAAAGGGGAATCTTAATGTCTTTGAAGGGTTTGTTTTCTCATCTGTGATTTTATTGGGAGGGTGCTCCTAGTGAGAAAAGTCCCTCGAATATCAGAGATCAACAACTATTCTGCAACTTACAGTCACTGAGAGGTTAAATGATTTGCCCAGAATCACACAGATGGTATTCCCAACTTCCAGCAAGCTTTCTATCTTTATGTGGCATTGTCTCAAAAAATATATGTATATATTTGATGATTAATGTGTCATATTTAACTAAGCTATGCAATAGATAGAACACTGGACCAGGAGTCCGGAAGAGCTGTGTTCAAATGTGGCCTCAAACACTAGCTGTGTGACTCTGAGCAACTGACTTAAGTTCTCTGTGCCTCAGTTTCCTTATCTGTAAAATGGGGATAATAATAGCACCTATATCCCAAGGCAGTGGTGAGAATAAAATAAAATATTTCTAAAGTGTTTTGCAAACTTTAAAGTGCTATGTAAATGCTTGATATTATCATTATTATATTAATCAATGTTTCTTATGCTGTAAAGAATCTCATTGCCTGCAATCTGCTCTTAGAAAGCAAATTCAAATAGAGTAAATAGGTAGATAAGGGAAAGGTGATGTAATAGAATGAGGTAGTAATGTATAAATGCAAAAGAACCGTACTTGGAATCAGGGATCTAAGCTCAACCTGCAGATTCATCATTTACTAGCAATGTGAGCTGGACAGAGCTTCAATTTTAATGGGAGCTCCTTGAGAACAGAGACTGTCCTTTGCCCTTTTTTTGGTATCCCCAGTGCTTAGCACAGCTCCTAGCACATAGTAGGTACTTCATAAGTGTTTGTTGATTGACTTGCTGACCTAATTTCTTCACTGGTAAAATGAGAATACGTTAACACTATCTGGCTTATTCTGTGCCACGGCACACTGGCATCCCTTTGAGAAGTCACATATATTCAGAAGTAAAATAGTCATTCATGCACAATGAGCGTTGTTTCCGCTTAGCTAGCAGTCTATCAGTCACAGAAAGCACAAGCATCAGTTGAGGTAATGGAGGCAAAAATATTTACACAGTGTTTGATTTTGTGTTATTGTTCGCCATTAAGCAGGAAGGCACAATGATTGCAATGATGAAAAAGATTGCTTCTCTATCTATATCCTTTCCCTTAGTACTCTCATCAACTCCCATGAGATAAATTATCTTCTCTATGGAGATGACTACCAAATCTATATATCTAGTCTTAATTTCGCTCCTAAGCTATAGTCCTCCATCACTAACAGTGGAAAGAGTTCTGGATTTGAAGTCAAAGGGCCTTGGGTTCAAATCCTGGATCAGACACACAGGTTATACTACATGTGTGACCATGGGCAAGTCACTAAACCTATGTGGGCCTCAGTTTCCTCACTTGTAAAATAACAGGGTTCTTCTACATGACTTCTAAGGTCCCTGTTAGCTCTAAATCTATTGTTATTGAATATCTATGACCTCACCCTGGATATCCCACATCGTCTCAAATTCAAATTATCCAACATAGAGCTGATTATCTTCCTCCTTAAACCAAAAGGCCCTCAAAATTTTCCTGCTTCTGTTGAGAGCACTACTACCATCCTTTCAATCATCTAGGTTCACAACTTATCAGTCATCTTCTATTTTTCCTTCCCCTCACTCTCATGTCCAATCAGCTATAAAGTCTTCTTAGTTCTACTTCCACAACATACCTTGCATCTTTCCCCTTTTCCCTACTCAGAAAGGCATCACTCCAGTTCAGCTTCCAATTACTTCTCACTTGGTCTACTACAATAGCCTCCAAACTGGTTTCCTACTTCCAGTCTCTCCCATTTCCAATTCAACCTCCACTCTTGTCAAATAATCTTCCTCAAGCGCAGGACTGACCATGTCATTCCCCTGTTAAAGATTCTTCCATGGCTCCCCGTTGCCTCTGGGATAAAACGTGAACTCCTCTTGGCATTTAAAACACTTTACAATCTGATCACAACCTACCATTCCAGATTTATATCATATTATTTCCATTAATACATTCTACATTCCTATCAAACTAACCTACTTTCTGTTCCCTGAATTCAGGAAGGCATTTCTCTCATTCCTAGTACAATGCCTAGCATGGAGTGGTTGCTTCATAAATGTTTGTTGAATTAATGAATGTTATATGAATATCGTTTTTACATTCCATAGGAGAAATAATATATTGGTCAACAAGGTCTAGTAATCTGTGTCTGGTATCAAGAGCTGCTTATCTGTCAACTGACTAATTAATTAGACTGGCAGAAAGAAGTCTCAAGGTGGGCATGATAGCTGTTTAAGTATTTGAAGGACTATCATATGGAAGAGGGATTAGACTTTTCCATTTGGCCTCAGAGAGAAAACTAGAAACAACGGTTGGAAATTACAAAGAGGTCAACTGAGGCTTTAAGTTAGGAAAATCTACCTAATAATCACCTCAACAACTAGGATAGTTCTCTCTCGTCATTTATACGTCCAGTACCATGCTGGATCCCCACCCCAAAGCATGATCAAGTGTTGGTCAATTTCCTTCCACTGGAGATCAGACAAATGAGACTCTTTTTTTCTGAAATTCTTTGGGTATCTTTGATGAAACTACACAGACAAGCTGGTTGCCTAACAACAGAGATTATAATGGGCTCCATATCCAAGGCACTGTTTTCTTGTTTGAATTAATTCCCCATGTGACCTAGACCATGGCTTAACCTGGTATATTTCACATCTGCCTACACAAATAACAATTTACCAGAAACTTGTAGCTTTATTGTAGGGAATTATGCTGGACAGTCTGGGATCTTGCCCTTCCTATCAAAGAAGCCAATTCGGTTCCAGCGGGAATCCAGTTACATTCAAATTGCCCACAAACCATCTGTCTGACTCCCAGATTATCACCAATCTAGGGGCACCCCCAGGGATCTAGGTCCATTCCAGGGCCATTTACTCCCCAATTCACTCAGCAGTGTTCATTACAAAATCACTTCCTACTTGACACCGGGGAATTGGCAATGTTTTGAATACACTGAGAATTACAGCACATAGTTCTGGGTACCAAAATGCTGTTACCAGGCAGGAAAGAGAAAAGCAAAAGAAATTTAGGAGCTGGAGAAACTAATTTGGGAAGAGTACAGCCAAGGCACGTGGTAACAATATACCAATATTAGATTATCCAAATATCACACAAGGAGAGTTATTAAAAAACAAAAGAAAGATTGGAAAAGTAGTGGGAGGGGGGAGGTTATAAAGAGCTTTAAAACCAAACAGAGGATGTTATATTTGATGATGGAGGTCACAGGGATTCGCTAGAGTTTATTTAAGAGGGGTAACATTGTCAGACCTGAACTGTAGGTAGGAAGATTACTTTGATAGTTGAGTGGAGGACAGACTGAAATAGGGAGTGATGAGACAGGCTATTCTCATAATTCAGGTGTGAGTTGATAAGGGCCTGAACCAAGTGGCAAAGGTACTTGGTTACAGTGTCAGGGGAGAGAAGGGGGCATACATGAGAGATAATGCCAAAGGTAGAATCAACAGGCTTGGGCAACAGACTGGATATGTGTGAGGGGAGAGGCGGGAGATATGGAGGAGGGAAGAGAGTAAGTTGAGGATGGTTGTTAGCCTAGGTGAATGGCAGGCTGGTAACAAGGGAGTTATAAAGAGGGGAAGGTTTGGGGGAAAGCTAATGAGTTCTGTTTTTAACAGGCTGAGTTTAAGATAGCTGTGGGACAACCAGTTTGAGAGATGTCCAATAGGCATTTGGAGATGTGAGACTGGAAATCAGAAGAAAGAGGAGAGCTGGATAAATAGATTTGAGAATCATCTTTATCAAGAAGGTAACTGAATCCATGGACGTTGCTGGTGGTGAAATTTGTTTTGTTTGACTATACACGTCTGCGTTAACAGGTGTTTATTTTTCTTTCTTTCTCAGTGGGAAGGGGTGAAGGTGAGAGGGAGAGAAGGTGAATTTTTATTGACTAAAAACAATTCCTTTTAAAAATGAGTGAATCCTTGGGAGCTAATGAGATCACCAAACAAAACTGTATAGAGGGAGAGCAGAAGAGGACAAAGCTAGATACTCAGCAGTTTAAATGTCAAAAACAAAGACAAAGGTTGTTGAGCCCAAACTGGTCTGAATCCTGGAAGCACTAGAGTAATGAATAATACTCAGAAAGACCTTTGACTTAAAGTATAAAGGTTTGGGGGCATTTAAAACAGATTTTCAACTCAAACTTGGCTTACATTAATCAGTGATTGAGAAAAGTTAAAAATGAGCCAGAGAAATGCCAAATTGTACTTATGAGTTTATATTTTTTTAAATCTTTCTTTAGTCGTATACTTTTAATACTAACTACTATTTTAAATGATACACTTAACTGGTTTAATATGGTGTACTATTTTAAGGCGTATTTGAAAAACAGGGATAAGGACCAGGCATAGGAGGGACCAGAATAAGGAAGAACTGCAATTTTCTCAGAATTAAGAAACTCCTGAGTGAGAAAACTACCTCTACCAAGGTCATTCAGCACCTCCTCTGCAACTTAAAGTCTCAGACAATTGCCCAGAATACTGATTTATTAAGTGACCTGGCAAGGGTCACACAAGTAGTACGTCTGAGAGATGTGTCTCGAACCCCGTTTTCCTGGCTTTGAAAGTGGCTCTCTATACGCGAGCAGTGGTAAGTGATTATCTGGTGAAATCAGGGGCGGAAGGTTTAGAAGCAATCTGCTGTTCAGGCAGTTAGGTCTTGAGTCAGAAAGACCCAAGTTCAAATATGACCTTAGATACTTACTAGCTGTGTAACCCAGGGAAAGTTACTTGACCTCAGTTTGCTCAACTGCAAAATGGAGATAATAATAGCACCTACTTTGCAGGGTTGTTGTGAGGTATTATTAAATATTATCAAATGAGATAATATTTGTTGAGTGCTTAACACAGTGCCTTCCCCCTCATCCCTCTGCAGTGGAAAGATTTCTAGTCTAGAAGCAAAGAGAAGGGGTCTGAGTCCTTAAAATGGCCAAAACTTACAATATGATCCTTAGTCATCTTATCTGTACAATAAGAATTTTGTACTCTATTCTATTACCCCTGTCCAGCACTAATATCCTCTCTTTCTCTATTAGCATGCATCCCAGAATCACCCATCATTAATGAAATAACAGCAAGCCATTACCTCTCTTCTCATTGTTCTAAGGACCTGATTTTAATTTGTATACTCTTTCTATAATTACAATCCTTAACAACACTATCTAATTCCAAATCTATTAAAATTATGATATTAATTTATTGAAAAATTTCCATCTGATTTTTATGAAGTGCTCCCCTGGCTACTTGTGATTTGTAATTTGTAATGAGTATCAAAATCAAATATTGCAAACTAATTGAACAACTAATTTAAAACAAGATTTATCCGAGCATTAAAATCTTCATTTTAGTCAAAAAGATACAGTAATAAAGACCTTTCATATAGCTGTAAAGTTGTGGTTTTCATAGGATATGATTCCTCTATTGATTTTAAAATACATTTCGGATCCCTACAAATTAATGTTAAGCAGACTTTTTTATTTTGAAATTCTATACTTTCTTTTACTGCTTTTTTATTCCCCTTTTCACAAGCTAACTTTTTTTAACTTGTATTTTTTTTTGTCACTTTCAAATAGATGTGCGCAAAGTTATTGGCTTTCCTCCTTGCATTCATCAATGTCAGCTCTGTGGTATTAAAATAATCAGTGCTTCGCAGCGTATCCAAGTCCTGGGAATTAAATTAAGGCATGAAACACAGAGTGGTGTTTTCTCATCCTATCATCAGGATCGGATTATTATTCCGGAGCCTGAATGTATGTCTCTAATACACCATTAAATCCGTTTTAACAAACGGATCTACACAAAACCATGGAAATGAGGCAGCCTGTGATTTTGGTAAAGGAGCACAGCATGAGAGGTCCTCATTTCTTCTCTCCTTGTGAAGATGTCAGGAGCTCCAAGCAGGGAGCAGCACTGCAGTCTGTGATATAATATCTCACGCCTGCACATGCCCCCACGATGGCAGATTATCTGCCTAGAGGTTGCATTCAGCGTCAGTCAGCAGATGAGCAGGAATGGTCCAGTGCATCTTCCCCCCACTTCCGTCTGACAGTGATAAATGATCAGGTCTAATGCTCAGCTAAGCCTGACAGGCCCAGACCTCCCCTTGCAATCTGTTCCAGGCAAACATCCACCTATTTTCCCTCAATGTCCCCTGTTGGCACTACAAAGCAGGATCACCAGGGTTTAAGGCTAGGCCTTCTCCATCAACCCCCCCCCCCCCCGCCCAATCCCCAAGCAAGAAAGGGCATTATGACTTTATTCTTTTTCTAGTAATTCATAATCTAGTGAGGGAAATAAAAGAATCAAGGAATGTGGAATTATAAAACCACATAACCTCAGTTCTCAATCACTGCAAAAAGTGAAAAGGAAGGACTCAGATGACCCACAACTTTGAAAACATAATCACATTCTCTTGGAAACAACAAAGTTTTATTTCAAGGCAGAAGAAAGCAATCTGGAGGTGTTCAGAGATCTGAGTTTGGTATTAGTCATGTGACCATGAGCGAGTGACAGAATCCTGGAATCAGAGCTTTGGAATAGACTTTAGAGACTACGTTAGTCCAACTTTATACGTGACTGAAAATTCCCTCGATAACATCCACAAGTGCTCATAGAGTTTTTGATGGAAAACCTCTAGTGAGGAAGAACCTACCATCTCCCAAAGCAGTCCATTCTTCTTTTGGATAGCTCTAATTTTTAGGTAGTTTTCCCTTACACTGAGTCAAAATGGGTCTCTGAAATTTTCATCCGCTGATTCTAGTTCTGCCCTCTGTGGCCAGGCAGGACAGGGACCCCTTTTCCACAAAGTCATCTTCAAAAACTAAAAATATCTGCCATCTTAACCTCCTTCCCCAGGCTTCTTTTCTAAACACAAAACAGGGGATCTCCAATTTACAAGACTGGGATATAAAAGTCAATTGCTTAGAACTTGGTAATGTCAAGTTTTCCCACAGATGCAATGTTACATGTGACAGTTGGGCTCCCTAGCCAATCCACAATAGCCTGTTTAACCTACAATGCACCAGGAAAATGACTGTTTTGGGCAAGTCTAAATATCATTGTATCTGTGAGATCTGTCCCAGGTTTCAATTCAGAATGCTGGAAAAACGTTCACAGAACAATAGAATCTCAGCGTTGCAAGGGACTTCAGTGGCATCTAGTCCAACAGAGACCTGAGAAAGAATGCCATCTACAATAAGCCCCATAAGCGGTCATCCAAACTTAATTGAAGGACCTACAAGAACAGAAATCTTTGAGCTCCTGAAGCACTCCAGTCCATCCTTGGCTTTCATTGTTAGGAAGTTTTTCCTACTATCAAGCCTAAATGTGCCTCTTTGTAACTCCTACCCACTGCTCCTGGTTCTGCTTTCTGAGACCAAAGGGAACAAATCTAATCACTCTTCCACATGACAGTCACAAGACAGTATTTGATCATGGGTATCATATCCTCTGCCCCTCCCCAATTCTTATAAACTAAACATCCCCATTTCCTTCAACCAATCTTTATCTAGATTCTAGCATAAGGCACTTCACTGACCTCTTCGGGCTACTCTCCTCCTAATCCACCAATGCCTTTCCTAAAATGTAGTATCCAGAACTAAACATCCTCCCTTCCTTCATCTTGCAGCCCTTTTTCCTCCACCATTATCACAAACAAAGAAGCCTTTTCTTTTCTCAATGAGATGCCAGTTAAGAGGGAAACCCTTTGCCCAGGCAATATAAGCCCAGCCAGAAAGCACACTTCAGCAAAGGAAATACAGCACAGCAGAGAGAATTTCACCTCCTGCTATATAAGGAAAAAGTCCTTTCCTAATGGTAGTGGTTACTGCAAAAGACAATGAGAGTTGGGTGATTTTACAGGCATATCATATACTATATAAGAAGCTACAGAATAACCAAAATGTAAATTCCAGCAAGAGGAAAATAATATCAAAAGGAAAGAACATTTTATGATCTTAATTAGGAGTCTTAACTCTTAAGAATCCATGCTAATGAAAAAGCACCAGTGCAAATAACCCAGGAACAAAGTATCTATGTCTTTGAATTGTATCTAATGGAAGGGCCTCAGCTGCACATGGATCATAGACTTCATTAGATACTAAGTTTTAATTAAACTTATCTAAAATCGGAGGGTAGAATCACAGCATCATAAAATTGGAAGGAACCTTAGAGCTCTGATCTAGATTAAACTCCAGCCTAACGCTGAATGCTTCTTACTAACTGATATCACTTAAAGGTGATCATCTAACCATGACTTGAACATTTTCAGTGAGTAGGAATCCATTACCTCAGAAGATAGCAAATTCCACTGCTGTTGTTCAGTTGTTTGGCGTTTTCTTGGCAAAGATACTGGAGTGGTTTACCATTTCCTTCTCCAGCTCATTTTACAAATGAGAAAACTAAGGCGAACAGGGTTAAGTGACTTGCTCAGGGTCACACAGCTAGTAAGCATCTGAGGCAGGATTTGAACTCAGGAAGAGGAATCTTCCTGACTCCAAACCTGACACTCCATCCCCCATGCCACTGAGCTGCCTGAAATTCCATTTTTAGACAGTTTTAATTATTAGAAATGTCTTCCTTATACTGTGTGGAAATATATTTCCTTGGAACTTCCTTCCTTTGCTCTGAGCTCTGGCCTTTAAAGCTACAGAAAATAAGTTAATTCCTCTTCCACATAACCAATTTTCAAAAATTCAGAGTCATCCTGTTTACCTTGTTATCTCTTTTTTCAGATAAACATGCCCTATTCCTTTAACTGTTTCTCAAATGACATGGTTTCATATTCCTATGCCATCCTCATCACTCAAGGAGAGTGATACATTCCCGTTTACCAATATTCCTACTAAAATATTGTGCCCTAGAGCTGAATATAATACCACAAATGGGATTTGACCTGTCCAGAGTTCAATGGGACACAGTACTTCCTTGCTTCTAGACTCTGATAATTATTAGCAATGGGAACATGGGCAAATTGCTTCACCTTTCTGAGCTTCAACTTACCTCTAAAATTCAAACAATGAAGTCACCCCGTCATAAGATTGTTTTAAGGAGCAAATGAGATAATATACAAAGCACTGTGAAAATCCTAAAGACATAAAAACCTATCAGTGGTGCTATACACTCAAGTGGCTGGTATTCACTAGAGTTTTTTAATAGGACAACCAGAAATTGTTTACTCCTTTTGATAATGTCACATTAAAGAAAAAAAATCTTTTGTTATCAAAGAGGAGCTAACTTATTCAGAATCAAGCAGAGATAAAATACATAACCAAAACGGAAATGTGAAACAGTCAAGACTTACCACGTAATGCTTCACTCCGGTAGTGAACCAACAACTATTAAAATCCCTTAGATTCCATGAAGAGGTTGCCAATAACATCACTAGCAAAAATTAAGTTACAGGACTAATGACCAAAACTTGGTCCTAGCACAAACATAAAACAAAAATCTGAACACTATTGCTCTTGCCCAAATTAAAGGGGGAAAAAAATTCCTATTATGTACTGATCTCATTGCTAGTATTTTAAACAATATTTTTAGTAAAGATTTTTTTTAAAAAAAGCAAAGCATGACCAGCTTTCTATTAAATCAGTGCTTTTTTCCAGAAAAAAGTGACCCCTAAGTTCAAAGCTCTCCCCTACTACCCAAATCCCTTGAAGAAGGTAAAATGCCTTTAATTCAAATTAAAAATATGACTTAGGGAGCAGCTAGATGGCGCAGTGGATACAGCACTGGCCCTGAAGGCAGGATGACCTGAGTTCAAATGTGACCTCAGACCAAACACCTGACACTTACTAGCTGTGTGACCCTGGGCAAAATAAAAATAAAAAATAAAAATAAAAATATGACTTAGACTACTAGTTTATAGTACCTGGGAAAGATAACATGCTGACAAGTTCATTAGTTGAGCGATATGTCAAATTATTTCCCCAAAACAGGTTTTGTTAGAATGAAAGTGTGTGACTGAAAAGGAAGAAGGAGAACAGAGGGGGAAAGGACACTGAAAAGGGAGTCTGGGGACACTAAAGACAAATTTCATTTCCTTTACAATTTTATCAAGGACCAACCTGGAATGTCAAATCTCTCAAAGAGGAGAGACTCAGGAAGACAAAGGATAATTAAGTATTATATACAATACTATGTGACTCACCACAGTAATATGAACTTCAAAATTAAATACATTTTACAAAAAACCTTTTATCTTGACCTGGTTTTTAAATGAATAGAAAACATTAATGGAAATTATTTCTTCTTCATCCCAGGTCACAAAGCAAATGTTATTGGTGGGATGCTGACTTTGCACTGGCAACAGCTTGAAACTCCACAGCTTAAGGGCCTACGTTGGATTTGTTCTGTGAAGTTTGGATTCAGTCAAAGGGGTGCACTTGAGGACCTAGAGGGCTACGTGTGGCCTGGAGGCCACAGGTTCCCCACCCCTGGCTTAGAACAATGATCATTACGTATTTAGCTGGACTGGAGGATGATGATCAGGTAGGTCAAGTGGTTTACTTCTACCTGCAGTCTGGATCCCCCCAACCTAAAGCTACGATTAGGGATAGCACCAAAAGAGTCCGCAGGAGCTTCCGTGATTTCTAGGGTTGATGCTGTGGGGTTGCCCAAGGTCGCTGCAGGGAGCAGGATGTGGACTAGGGATTACTAAACTCTTGGTGAGCTTCTTGATGGAACATCTGTTGGAAAATGTACTGCTGGCAAAGGGGTCCATACTCAGATAGCCAGGCTCTCTCTTCAGGGAGGTTTGCATCAAAATCTTGCTTACCCTTTACCTGCACATAGCTAGGCATATACTTGATTAAATTTAATTTTATGGTTTAATTCTAATTCTGCAGGTTAATTATGGTTCATTCCAATTCATGGGTGGACAAGATGTGCAACTGATGGCAATGAAAGACACCATACTAGCTGGTGGCACTCTAACATCACTCACCACATGTGTCATCTTTTCTCTCTCCTTCTAGTCTTACATTCCTCCCTCTTAATTACCCACTCTTCTGCCTTTCCTCTTTCCTTTTCTTCTCCATCACTCAGACTAGCCAGTTTCCCAGGGACAGTCTCACCTTCCCCTTAACCAAGTGCCCAAATGGTGACTCTAATGGCAATAAATTTTTACACACATACAAACATACATATGCGTATAAAATGTCTATATAATGTGTATATATATATGTGTGTGTGTGTGTGTGTGCATTGTTATACATATTCATGTTTATATACACATGCATATGTGTATATATGTGGGACTGTATACATATATGTATGTACATACTGTGTACAGCTGTGTATGTATATATTTTAGTTTAAAATATTCTATACCATCCCCACCCCTACTCATCATTTAAAAATTTGACTTATTTGCCCTCCACTCTTAGGTAAAATCTTTGGGGAAAACCTACATTCACAGCTGGCAGCATCTTCCAGCTGCTGAATGAGAACTAAATGAGATTCCTGGGACTGTGAGTCATTTATAATGAATTTTAATGACTGTAGTGCCCTAGTGGTGATGCATACTGATTGAACTGCCCCTTACAGCCAGCTGTCCTGGAATCATCAATTGTCCACCAGGGGATTCACATTCACCAAGGGTGTAGCCAATCTCCAGGGATGGAGAAAAGGCAGAATCTTCAAGAAAATGTCAACCCATATCATTCTTAATAAGTGGAAGACTTAACAGTAAATATTGCTAAACAGCATGAAAAGTAAGGGAAATGAGAGTTAAGGATCATGTAAAGAATTATAAGATTGTGTACACAGATTACTTAGTCTGTTTTAATGACTATCACATAAATTTTCTATCTTGTCACTCACTCTAGACAACTTCAATTCAACAAATATTTATTAAAAACCTAACTGCACTAGATACTTGGGGCTTGGGGAAGGAAAATTAGCAATCCATTCTCTGTTTCAATTTTTTTTTTCTATTTAGGGGAGGAGTAACAAGGCCAGTATATAAACAATTACAGTCAAGGTTTATGTGCCACAAGTGAAGTAAAAAGTATTACAGGAATTGAAGTAATTAGAATAGGCAATGAGGAAACAAAACTATCTTGGGAGATGATATGATAATATTCTTAGAGCATTCTAGAGAATTAACTAAAAAACTGATTGAAATAAGTAACAACTGCAAAGCTGCAGGACATAGAATAAACCCACATAAATCATTAGCATTCTTATATATTATCAACAAAGTCAGGCACAAAGAGATAGAAAGAGAAATTCCATTTAAAATAACTGCAGATAATATAAAGTACTTGGCAGTCTACCTGCCTGGACAAACCCAGGAACTGTATGAACCCAGTTACAAAACACTTTCCATACAATTAAAGTCAGATCTAAACAACTGGAGAAATATTAATTCCTCATGGGTAGGCAAAGCCAATATAACAAAAATGACAATTCTACCTAAATTATTTACTTATTAATACCACATCAATCAAACTACCAACAATTATTTTATAGAGTTAGAAAAATAATAAAATTCATCTGGAAGAACAAAAGGTCAAGAATATCAAGGGAATTAATGGGGAAAAAATGTGAAGGAAAGTGGCTTGATCTCAAACTGAATTACAAAACAGTAATCATCAAAACAATCTGGTACTAAGAAATAGAGTGGCAGATCAGTGGAATAGATTAGGCCCACAATACACAGTAGTACATGACCATTGTAATCTAAGGTTTAATAAACCCAAAGATCTGAGCTTTGAGGACAAGAACTCACTATCTGACAAAAACTGCTGGGAAAACTGGAAAACAGTTTGGCAGAAACTGTGATGGAATACTATTCCGCCATAAAAAATTATGACCAGGATGCTTTCAGAAAAGTCTGGGAAGACTTATATGAACTGATGCAGAGTGAAGTAAGCAGAACCAGGAGAACACTTTACATAGTAAAAGCAACATTGTACAACGATCTACTGTGAATGACTTCACTATTCTGAGCAATACAATGATCCAAAACAATTCCAAAGAATTTATGATGAAAAATTTTCTCTACCTCCAGAGAAAGAGAGGGAGTCTGAATGCAGGTTAAAGCATACTTTTTTTTTAACTTTATTTTTCTTGTGGTTTTTTTTTCCTGGTCTGTGTCTTCTTTTGCAACATAGCTATTATGGAAATACATTCCGCATAACCTCACATGTAAAATCTATATCAAATTGTTTGCCTTCTCAAAGAGGAGGGAGAGGATGGAGGGAAAAAGAGAAATTGGAACTCAAAAGTTTTAAAAATGAATGTCAAACATTTTTACATGTAACTAAGAAAAAAATAAGACACACACAAATAGTATTACAGAAGTTCAAGATGAGAGAAATTATATCCTCATGAGGTAGCTATAATGTAGGAGAAAGATTACTAGCTCTGTAGTCAGAAGATTTGGGTTTGAATTTCAGCTCTACTTCATACTAATTACATCACCTTGAGCAAGTTACCTAAGCCTTCTGAATCTCATTTTCCACATCTATAAAATGCGAACTCTAACTCTCAGAATTGTTGTGAGGATCAAAAGAGAATGTTGAAGGATTTAAATTAGCTATTTTCTCTAAGGTCCCTTCTATTGCTAGGATTCTAGGTAATAGGTTTATAAAGTGCTTTGTCAAGTTATATATTATATATTGTTATCAAAATATGTTATAATTATTAGTTAACTATAGCTATTTCTCCAATATTTCATGGTTGATATCTATATATACATACACACACACACACACACACACACACACACATATATGTATATATTTGTGGGGGCCTCTGGACAGGGAGGATAGTCTGAATGCTAGACCCTTATTTTACAGATGTGGAATATGAGGGGCCTAGAGAAATTGTATGACTTTCCCACAATCATATAACTAGTAAGTAGTTAAATCAGGTAGCTAGAGCTCAGGTCTTCTAACACCAGACTCAGTGTTCTTTACAATACCTTCATGCAACGTTTTATATTTTCCAAAGTATGCATATGCATATATAATGCATCAAATCAGTTTTGTTTTCTGCTTAATATTTTATTACATTTATTTTTTCCCAATTATATTTATAAATAAGAAATCTGTCTCCAAGTTTCTCAGATATTTTCTGAAGGAACTGGCAAGCAAGCTATAAAAAAATAAGAAATACAAAAGTATCTTTAGCATTGATGGTACTCAAGCCAAGCAAATTCCATTCTGGGAAAAGATAGGCCAAGAAGTAGTGGAAATTTATTATAGAACTGAGGGAGGCTGATCACACATGATCATGGCATCCAGGGATAAAGACTTAGCAGCATCTCTTCCTTTTTTTTTTTTAATCTTGGAAAGATATTCCAGATCTACTAGCCCTCCTTGAATCTATTTGCTGGCTACCACAACCACCAAAAAATATAAAATGAGCCTAAATGGTAAATCATCCTTGCCCCAGAATCAAACTCACTCTTAAATTCTGATCCCTGGACCTGTGACATAGTAAAATGTCAGCACCAGATTAGCCAACACAGAATCCAAAAAGCAAAAGGGTATGTCTAATGGGTGACAACTCAGGTAACAATGGCATCCAGGAGTGAAGATGAAACAAGAGTTAAAAATAAGAGCATCAGAAACAGGAGACAAAGCAAATTTGGAGGTCCAGGTTGGTATAGAGGAAAGAGTACTGGATTTCTATTTGCATTACCCTGGGCAAGGTCCCTCTGGGTCTCATTTCTCTGATACATAAAAAATAAGAGAGAAGGATGTACTACTATCAGTGAGACAGATAAAGTTTGGCAAACACTGTAAGAAAACATACCAGGTACATCCTGTTGGTCAAGTATAATGAGTTAGCTAAGGCAGGAATTATCTCAAGGGTCTAGACAGGAGGGGTTCAGATTCTAAAGATCTAGCAGGTCAAGGACAGAAAGTAGCAGTGATCAGGAGCTCTGATCTATAAGTGGAGGCTCTTTCTTATCTGCCTTTTTAAAATGTTCTCTGTTATGTGTGAAGTCAGGAATCACGGAAGAGTGATTGCAACCACAATTCTGCAGATATGGTTGCTTCTTGGTTTGGCTGATGGACGTGTCAAACTCCACTACAGGCAGCAGACAACTCAAGGTATCAGACTAACAGCTGAGACTGGAGATGCCAGAGTAGAGCCTGGGGGATAAGTCAGTTCCTAGGACCGAAGATAATGAATTCAGATGAGGACCAGGGGTCAGTACTAGAACAGTCTGTCACAAAGAAATACATAAGAGCAAGAAGTCAAGATCAGCTCAGCAGGGCAAAGTACCCTAGGGGCAGATGGATAAAGACAGGTGACACAAAGGCCACTACAGATGTCAGAGTGGATGGAGATAACATCAATAGGTATAACTCACATAAACAAAGGTTGTTTGGAGTCCTCAATAACTTTTAAGAGTGTGAAAGGGTCCTGAGAACAAACAGTTTGAAGACCACTGATTTAGTCCAATGCTCTCACTTTACAGGTGAGGAAACTGAGTTCCAGAGATGGGAAGTGATACATCCATAGTCACAAAATGAGTTGGGGCAGAGCCTAATTCAATGTCCACCATGATTTGTTGAGTTTCCATATGCGATATTTACAGATCTTACAAAAGACCATTTGCTCAGGATCTGATCTTATAGAATTTGTTCAATTTTTTAAGTAATAAAATTTAGCTTAGACAACATCTCAGCTCTTCCACTACACAAAAGATTTCAACCAACTATATAGAATTAACAAAAATTGTTGAGCCAATCACTCTAAGATGGAATTCTGATCTGTGAGAAACCACTCCTTTGGGCTGAAACAGTGATTAATTGTAGCAATGACAGAGAGTTTAATACTCAGAGGGAACAGTGTAAAAAAAATGAGAATTTCTCCACATGTAATATATCTTGACGTGACAATGGTATCCACAAACAGGCAATCTGATGGATGTTCTAGAATACTTGTCCCTATGGCCAAAAAACACAAACAAAAAACCCAAAACCAAGACAAAACAAACAAAAAGTCCTGCTCCCAGTGAAAGAAAACTCTTGTTAAATTTGCAATGCCTTCTCTTACAATGGCACTGGAAGAAGCGTCTTCTCTTATTAGTGCCCATCCATTTCCTCTCGGCTGACAGATACCTGCCCTAGCTCCTAGTCCAGAGAAACAGTGACTTACACCCAAGATCCAAAGCCTTGCAAAAAGTTTTCCTTTCTTCTTTGCCTTCCTGTATGATCACTGGAAGAACTGTAGTGTGGCCCCACTCACTAACACGTGCAATTCTGTACTTTAAGTGGAAGAATAAAAGATGAGTTGTCAGAATAGTCATTACCGTCACCCAAGTCGGTGCAGCCGCAGACTGACTAAAAAGGCACTGAGCTGGCAAGAAGTCATCAGTTACTTTTCAGAGTCATATCCTTCAGGAGTGTACATCTGAGGATGTGGTACCCACTTTCTGAGACGACATCGGGTCAGCAACATTGTTGCTGAAGTTTTCTTTTTTTAATCATTGTTTTGTTTTTAAGGTATGCATTGCTGTCAAACTTCAGTCCTCTGATTCTTACAAGGAATTAGCTAAACCCAGTGAAATCCATTACAGAACATGTACACAAAACTGAGATAATTATTATCCTTACACTTCTCATCTTCATATAAAGCTCAAGGATGATGAAGAACACACTGGAACATAAAATGTGAGAGTGGTGAGGTCATCTATTCCAACAGCCTCATTTAAACATGTGGAAAGCAGGACTATTAGCTATGTTCTTTACCAAAAACTTTCTTGGAAGAATCAAAAGTCTGTCAGTCACTAAAATAAAGTGCTGGACTGGGAGTTTAATCACAACTAAAAATAGCTGTTTGTTCAATTTTCTGAAATAAACCAAATTTATTTCAGAATACTGGAGGAAAAAGACACTAAACTAGGAGGTTGGACATCTATGCTCTAGCCCTGCCTCTGATGCTAATTAGTTGTACAATCCTGGGTAAGTCACCTAAGGAAACCAGAAAACAGAAAGATTATGTTTAAAATGTGGAGGTTGGACTAAAGTTCCTTCCAGCTCTAAAAAACTCCGAATTCACCTTAGCTATTGACTCATCCTTATATAATATACACACATCTTGGCAGTGACATTTTCTAGCCTATTAACTTGGCTTAACAACAGAGGCTTCTTACCAAAACTTGTTTTAAGTTCAGGGGGAGTTATCAAACCACTATTGCTCATTCACTCATTCAACAACCCTGTAATTAAGCACCTACTGTGTATATGGAAGCCTCTGCTCTAGATACTGGGAAAGCATAAAATAAATAACCCCAAATTCTGAAGGACCAGATAATCTAGCAGGAAAAATATGGCACATGTATGTGTATGTACATATGTACATAATGAAATTCAATAAATATAGTGCCACATAGAAGGATACAAAGTAAGAGGTCAGGGAAAGAAATATTATTTCTGACTTGGAGGGACAGGGGAAGTTTTTATGCAGAAGTTAATATTTAAGCTTGAGCTTTGAAGGATGGAAAGCCTTTCACACTTTAGAGATGGGGAGGTGAGCATTCCAGGCAGGAACAAAGGCAGGGAGTTGAGGGGCAGCTAGGTGGCACAATGGATAGAGCACTGGCCCTGAATTCAGGAGGACCTGAGTTCAAATCTGGCCTCAGACACATAACACTTACTATCTGTGTGACCCTGGGCAAGTCACTTAACCCCATTGCCTACCCCCCCCAAAAAAAAAGGACAAACAAAGGCAAGGAGTTAGGAAAGAACTGAATATGTGTGAGGGATGATGAGTAGTCCAGTTAGCATATTATCAATGTATGAAAGTTAAATAAACTTTGGCAGAGGCGGGGTGGGGGTGAAGAAAGGTGCCAGGTTACGAAAGACCTTGAATTCTAGGCTAACAGGTTTTATTTGTGTAGTGGGCATGACCAAGAAAGAAAGGTCTCCAGGACGTCACCAATGACAGGGTTTTCTACAGACAGCATTTCTAGATTGGGAAAAATACCAGAATACATTTTCCAGAAGGCTGTGTATCTAGCTACAGAAAAGTGATATCACCATGTTAGGACTCTACTTAGTAGAGAGTGTTTTAAAGAGTATTAGGTTTAAAAAAAAAAAGTATGGCTGCCAGAGCAATATGAGATGGAGAAGTGGGCTACAATCAGATTGAGCAGATAAAGTGGGAGGGTAGAGTGGAACACACAGAATAGTATGCCATGGTATCCTTGAATCTAGAAGTCCTAGTAGGTTTTTGAGAGACTACAAAGCTGAAGAAAGTGGTTTAACAAATCTGCAGCCTAAACTAAGGTCTTGGCCATTTTCCATCATGATCCAAGTGCCTTATCTTGATCTACATAAGACAAATGGCACTGAACCCTAGGTTTCTTACCTCACAGACTATAAGTTCTAAAGCCATTCCTTCCCTTGCCCAGAATTCTGGGGGAATAAGTGAGATTAAGGTGGAGTTTAGATTATAATCCCCCTGGAATCTCTAAAGAGGTTATGTCTGTTTGTGTATGGGGGCAGAGAATGATTCCGCTACTTGATTCTCTCTTGTTATTTACACTGCTTGTATGCTGTGAATGCTTATTATTAAATTTATGACTTGTATGGTCTATGAAGAGAGAATATTACTTTAGTAGGGGCTCAGCTGTGATTAAAAGGATTTCCCAAAACAACTACACTGAACCTTAGAAAAAAAAAGGAAGAGGCTCCAGAGCTAAAGTTCTCAGAGCTTTCAGGGACCCACTGATATATATATATATATATATATATATATATATATACATATATATTCAGCAGATAGAAGCCTTGAAGAATTTTTAATAGATCCATACCAAAGGGAAATTTATCTGTCAATAGTATGAAAAATGGAGTTGGGGGGGAGGAGGGAAAGTGAGACATTTCTCCCCTCTTTAGGAGATGCATATCCATGCACCTTCTTTGTCCTTTCTAGAATGTACTTTTCTGATTTTTTTTCATAGCACTCCTTAATTTTTCACTGAGCTACTCTAGTTTTTAAATGGATAGATCTGAGGTTTCTTCCACATGCAGGCATCCACAGAATTTTAAAATATGAATATGGCATTTTAACATACAATATAGAGAGAAAGATTCAAGAGCATTTCAAATGGCTTTAAAATGTCTGCATTAAACACAGATTTCCATTATTACTGAGCTAATAAGTCCAATTCTCATCTGGGCTATCAGCAACTCAATAAGTAATTACCATTCAACTTGGGCTGTTCCAGTCCATTAGACCAATACTGATGACTCAGGAAAGGCAATACAGAAGAAAAGTGAAATGCTGACGAAAGATAGAAGGGAACGTAGGAAATGCTGTTGCCTGGTTTCTCTGGTACTTGAACTGGAAGGAATGTAATAAACACAACACACCCTTCAGAGAGCTTTCTCTTCTAGCTTCAAAATTATGCCAAAAAATATTCAAAATGAGATTATCTCAACCTAGGTATAAGTAGAAGGAAAAATGCTACCCTCAATTTACTTACTCATAGTTTTGGCAGGCATAATTCTTCAGTAATGCAAAAAGAGGCTTGTGTTCTGTATAACACCAAAAAGTGACTCAGTCTACCCATCTGTGATACAACATTTAATCTTTAAGATTCCTTCTGCTCTAACATTCTATAGACAGACTCAGTTAAATCAGTGGAGCAGTGAACTCTCTGGGTCTAAAGTGGTGCCATACAGTGTTAGATGAAGTAGGACACAACTGATGAAAAAAGAAAAAGTAACTGTCTCAAATGGAGATATTACCAATTCAAACTGTCATTCACCAATACCTTGTGTCTCTTCTGTATAGCATTACCTGATTGACTCTATCACCTTCCTCCTACCCTTCTCCTACTCCTAAACACTGTTCTTACCTCCATATTTATGGAATAATAAAAAGATAGACTTGACTAGAACAAATGGCTGCAATTTGTGGAACAGAATAGAAAATAAAGTTGCACAGGTAGGAGATGGTGAGATTATAGAAGGTTGGAGGGAAGCAAAAAAGTTTTGATTGATAGTGGTGGTAAATATGGAACTAATGAAGTGCTTGGGAGGATTACTGTTGCTGTCTTTAAACAAAAAAATAACAGAATGAAATCATACTAAGGAAGATTAATCTGGTAGTGATATGCAAGAAAGACCAGGTAAAGGAGACACTGTAATGAGAGAGACTTGCTTGGAGATTATGGTAGTGATGGGGGTCGGCACCAGTACAGTGGCAGTGTGATTTGGGAAGGGACAAGTATAAGAGTTATTTCAATGGGAAAAGCAAAAGGACTTGGTTATACATTACTTGGACATAAAGGATGAAGGAAAGTTTTATATACATACATATATATATATATATATATATATATATATATACACACACACACACACATACACACATATACATATACATATACACATATGTATATGTATATGTGTATGTATATGTGTGTATATGTATATATGTATTCCACTGTGGTAAACCTGTGTGATTGATTGGTTTGACATGATAGAAAGAATATTAGATTTAGGGTCAGAAGACCATGGTTCAAATTCTGGCTTGTCTACCTACTTACCTACTTACCATATGAGCGACTTCAAGAAAGTCACTTTACTTTTTCAGCATCAGTTTTCTCATCTGCAAAATGAGGAATTTAGGACAAGTTATGTGTTTAAAATGGCAATATCATTCATTTCAACAATAAGGATGTTGGGAGGTGCTGAGGAAGGGTATTTGGAGAAGGTAAGGCTAGAGAGATGGAGGTGATGGATTTGGACATGGTGAATTTGTGGTGACACTGGGAAATCCAATGGAAACCTACAGGAAGACTGAAGAAAGTAGAGAACAGGAGTTTGTATGAGTGGACAAAACTATAGCAATAAATTTGGATTTCATCAGGATGCAAGTGCTCATTGAAACTGTTGAAAACAGATAAGCTCAGGGGCAGCCAGGTTGGCACATAGAGCACCGGCCCTGGAGTCAGGGGAACCTGAGTTCAAATCTGGTCTCAGACCAGAAACCATTTGACACTTCTATCTGTATGACCCTGGGCAAGTCACTAAACTCCAACTGCCTCACCAAAAAAAAAAAAAAGGATAAACTCTGAAGAATATAGAAAAGAATGGAGAGCTAAGAAGTAAGGACAAGGTACAAAAGAATGAAGAATAATCAGTGAATAATTATCCAACCAACAAATATTTATAAAGTTCTATTTTATGCCAAGCACTATGAAAAGTACTAACAATACGAAGGCAAAAAAACAAAACAGTCCAAACTCCAAATATAAATAGATTCAAAAAACATACAAAACAAATGAAAGATAATTTGTGGGGAGAGAGATATGAATGGTGAGAAGGATCAAGAAAGCTCTCATGGAAGAGGTAACATTTTAGCTGCGCTTGAAAAGAAAGCTGAGGATTCTAAGAGGAAGAGGTGAGAAAGGAGTGTATTTGAGGCATGGAAGTGGAAAGACAGTACAAAGGCATGGAAATAGGAGTTAGAATCCTCTGTATGAGGGTAGCACGTAAGCCAGATTGATTGGACAGCAGCGCACGGGAGGGCAAATAATGTGCACAAACGTATAGGTAGACTGGAACCAAATGTGAAGGGCTTTAAAAGAAAAACTAAAGAAGCTACAGGAAGAGAGAGGCACACTAATAACCCTATTGGTGGAGTTGTAAACTGGTCCAGCCATTCTGAAAAGCAATGTAGAATTACATTTTTTACAAAGTAACTGGGGGCAGCTAGGTGGCGCAGTGGATAAGAGCACCAGCCCTGGAGTCAGGAGGACCTCAGTTCAAAGGCGACCTCAGACTTATTACCAGCTGTGTGACCCTGGGCACTTAACTCCAACTGCCTCATCAAAAAGCCAAAAAAAAAAAAAGTAACTAAAAGGATTCTACCCCTTGATCCAAAAATGCCATTGTGTGCCATATATGCCTAGGAGAACAATGACAGAAAGAAACTCTGCATATACACAAAAATATTAAAAACCAGCACATTTTTCTGATACCAAAGAACTGGAAACAAAGGAAGTATCTATTAATTGGATAACTGGATGCAGAGGAAATGATGATAGCAGATATATTCAGTTCAACAAATATTTACCAGTATCTACTATATGTTGTTGGAGGCATTGTGCAACAAAAGGGGGTTGCATCTGTAAACCTTAAGGGACTAGACAGCCTCTAAGATGCCTTCCAACTCTGAGTCCACGATGCCATATTTGTGCAAAGGGCTGTGATTACTAGACTGCTCACTGCAGAAGGCAGGAAGTGAAAGGAAAGAAATACAATGGCGATACCTACTGAAAGCTCATTTCCACTGCCCACCCACTCTGCCCCAAGGCCATGTAATAATAACTGCCCTCTCACCTTCAGAGACCAGACCACAGGGGCTGAGATCTGTGCCGGCTTAAACAGGAACCATATAAAAGCCCCAGGCCTGCAGCAGGCCAGTGCCTCAAGTGGTAAGGTTCTTTCTGGGGCTGGTCTGCTGCTCTAGCCTCCCCCTTGCTTGGTACTGTCCATTTGGCTCTCATAGATCTACTGTGATTTTGGCTACCCAAATTACTCTGCCTTCTAGTATTCTTGTCCTCCTAGTTCTTGACTGTTTCTCTGGACTTCTGATCACCTCCCTTGTTCCACCCTCTAACCACTGTGTCTTCTTGGTTCCCATCTGTCTTCCTAGTCTCTGACCCTCACTCTGTCTTAATGTTGGCCTATCCAGTTCTGCCCTGCTAACTCACACAGCCCTGAAATATTGAGCTATGCCCCAACTCTAGAAGGTTCACCTGGTTCCAGATCTCTGGCTCCTCTTTAACCATCAGCTTATGTAGCTGGCCCATGTCTATATCTATCATCTATCCTTTATTCCCTAAGACACTCACTAGCTGTGTGACCTTGGGAAAGTCACTTAACCCTGTTTGCCTCAGTTTCCTCCTCTGTAAAATGAGCTGGGGAAGGAAACAGCAAACCACTCCTGTATCTCTGCCAAAAAACCCCAAATGGCATCACTAAGACATGACTGAAATGACTGAACGACAAAAACTCTTTATTGACTGCCTTGTCCAAGTGGCTCTTTAGCCTACAATATTAGATGGCTGCCCTTTGTACTCACTGGCAAGGTTGCTAGAGGTCGTTTCTGGGTCAAACAAGGTTTTTTTCCAAAATAGGTGAGACCTGAGGAGAAGGAGGGAGTTAAAATTGAAGAACTAGAGATGCAAGACTGGAAGGCACCTGAGGGATTAGAATGAATATCACTCACAACTTCAGCTAATTAGCAGGACCCCTTTATTTCAAGAGGTTCTTAAGACAGTAGGTACTTGAGTATTGACTTTGGCCTCTCCTGAGAAGTCAATACTCGAATACCCACTGTCTTAAGGAGCTCATGAGCAAATCTTTTTACTTGCAGGAGAGGTCTTCTGAGGACAAGGTCAACACTCAAGCACCCACTGCCTTTAGATCCTCACGTGCAAGTCTTCTTACTATTCTAGGGCTGTGTGTCCTCTTTTGTAAAATGGGAGTAATAATATTTATGTTAGTTTTTTCACAGGGTTGTTGGTGAGGAAAGCACTTTGAAAATACTATGATATAACTGTGAACCACTCTCCTTTAATTTATTTCCATTTTTATTTTTGATTGGTTTTCCACTTTATCTCAGATTTGGGGTCTCTAATTTAAAACATCAAATGAATCCTTAGCTAGAAGGTGTGTCATTAGCCCAAAGAGATGTTGAATTATAGGATTATAGATCTACAGTTAAAGGATCTCAAGACATCATTTAATCTAAGCTCCTCATTTTACAGATGAGAAAACTGAAGTCCAGGGAGGTCAAGTGATTTTCCTGAAGTCAAACATGATAAATGTCAAAGATGGAATCTGAACCAACGTTCTGTAACTCCACAGCCAATGCTCTACACTGCTAATGGCTTGCCTCTAGTTCTAATAAGAGCTGGTATGGGGCTATTCTAGGGACTTTGAACTTTGAAAAATTGAGGGTTCTCTTTCATTGTTTCAATTAAAGTGCTAATTAAAATTCCTTATCACCTTAGGTCTTACATGGAAACCTTTTATTAAAGACACAGACCACTTTCCTGAGGGAGCCGGTAATAAGAATATCCCCCCCCTTTTCAATTTTATGTGTATTATGGGTATGTTTCTTCGTGCAACAGACAAAAGCTATTTGATGTGTGTTAAATGTAAATGTACTTCCTTCCAAATGCTGATATTAGATGAGCCAAAAGTTCGAACAAAGAAAGAGAAGACTTGGAAAGAGCTAAAAAGGTGAAGAAAGAAGAATAAGTTAAGAGGACAGCAGATTGAGTTAATCAAGGCAGGATCTGGAAGACAACATATTGAAAAGTTGAACCTGGCCCAATGCCCAGGAAAAAGAGATGAGTAGAAAGAGATTTCTGGGCATGAGGCCCAAGGAGGATAGAGCAACCAGCTTGGGGTATTGGGGAGCTGCCTAGAGAGCAGCTTTATCCTGGCTTTGAGAGGCAGTGCCAGAAAACAGCAAGAAGGGGCTTTGTTTCCTCAAAGATTGGGGGGCTGGTAGAAAGAGCCTGGTTAGATTAAGGCTAGAAACAGAGTGAAATTAAGAAGAGAAGCAAGCATGGAGAAAAGACGACTTGTCTTTTGGATCTGGAGCTGGGGCACCCAGTCCAAACGCCTCATTTTAAATATCTGGAAACTAAGGCCAAAGGAGGTCAAATTCAATTTCATCTAACTCAATTCAACAAGCATTTAAGACCCTAGTATGTGCAAGGCACTGGACATCAAAAAACAAAAATGAAGTAGTTCTTCCTCTCAAAGAGATTATATTCTACTAGGGGAGAAACAACATGCATACAGAGAAGCAAAATGTAAAGTAATATGAAGAGAAATGATCTCAAGGTCATAGGCCCTCATTAGCAGAGCCAGCATTCAAGCACAGGTGGTCTGCTGACCTTTTCTCCCATATGATCCTCCTTGTCCAAGTCTAGTTAGTTCCTCTTCCTTGGCCCCCATGCTGAACAAATAGCCAACAGCTAGGAAGAGGACATTCAAAGAGCACAGGGCTGAATTTGTAGCCATCAGATCCGAGTCTGCAGCCAACCTCTGCCAGATACCCACCTGTGACATCTTCCCTGGACCCCAGTTTCCTCCCCTGAAAAATGAAAGGGTTGGGCTAGATGACCATTAAGGTCCCTTCTAGCTCTACCTCCATGACCTCATGATCTCCATTTGCAGGTGATGGCATTTTAGATTTCATTAGAGCTTCCCCTTCCTCCCTCATCCCCTTCCCACCAGGTACCTTGGACTCTTGCCCCACCCCACCCCCAGGATCTTGGATCTGATAGAAGATTCTGCCTTATCTGGCTTGGAACCAGATCTCCATATCACTTCCTGGTTATTTCAAAACCATGTCACCACTCACTCCCTTCCACTCACTTCCCTTGGTTCCCCTTTATACTTCGTATTCTCCAATTAAAATGTAAGCTTCTTGAGGGTGCGCTACCTTGCCTCCTTGTACTTGTATCCTCAGTGATTAGCACAGTGCATGGCAAAGGATTATCTGATATCAAAAATGTCCATTTCCCATAGAGGGGTGACAAGCCAGGGTAGCCAAAGCATCACCCTCAGAACCTCATGGGGCAATTCTAAATCAAAAAAAATTATCACATGTTCTCATACAGTGATTAAAAATAGTATGAAATACTTTGAAATAACCTGAAATAATACAACAAAGACACTGACGGGGTGCTGTAACCAACCAGCAATACCGATTTCCACAGCAATATATACATTTTAGAGAAAATAACAACTGAGGTTCTTTGTCTTTAAGGCTGAAATTCTCTTCTCCTAAGACAGGCTGACTGCCCTTTAAACCATTAGCCATTTACATGTTGGTATAAATTAATTTAACAAGCTCTTTCTACAGAGAAATAGAAATAAGTTTTGATGCAGGATGGCAGAAGAAAAGTCAGGAATGCATCAGTCTTTGAGGACCACAAAAAGGAGGGAGAAGGAAATCGGAAGGGTGACAAAGATACAACTTGCTTATATTACAGTTGTGCTTTGGATTTTCCCTGCTCTCTAATCTCCAAATGAAAAAGTCTAAAATGAGATACAGCCTGTTGTAAAGGAAAATCCACTGGATTGAAGGTGTAGAGGTTGGGATCCAGTCCTGGCTCTCTCCTGGCTGAGTGATTTGGGATAAATTCAAATTCAACAAATATCAAAGATGGGCCAAGCATTGTACTAAGCTCTGGGTGAGATAAATAAGATAAATATGACCTGACCCAATGGAGACTTCCATCTAGGTGGGTAGATAAGACATGTACTACTTCTGCAAGTGCATACCCTCTTCCCTGCTTAAGCAGTCAAACTCATTGATTGCTATGGCCAAAAAAAAAAACAACAACAACAACCCTATCACCTAACAGCCACCCCTCTGATGCTGATCCCCTGGTTCTTCCCATGACAGACACGAAGCCTGGTACTCAAACTTTGCGGACTGGTACAACATACCAGAGTCTGAGCTCTGCTGGCAAAGCCCAGAGGGAGCCAGAATCATGACCACAACAGGATGAGAAGGCATGCAGAGGGTGACAGTAAAGGAAGATTAAAAAAAAAAAACTTCCATGCAAACCAGAATGGGAAAATGCATGTGATCAGTACAAAAAATATGCCATATACACTGCAGTACAAAAAAGGTACCAAAAAGTATTTCTCTACCATGACAAGTATTGAAATGCCAACTGATCTGTAGGTAGATAAGCTTCACATTTCTCAACAGCTCCCTCCTGACTCTTGTCTTATAGTCAAAACTGAACAGCATTCAAGGCCCTACATCATCTGACACAAACCTGCTATTCCAGTATTATCTTAAATCATTTCCTTTTACACACTCCCAACAATCCTGATTTCTCCTCCTCCCTTGAACACACCCAATGATTTCCCACCTCCCTGCTTTTGCTTATGCCATTCCTCCCCCTTTTCTTGTGTTAAACTCTTATCTATGCTTTAAAGAACACAGAAGACACCTCCTCCAGGATGCCTTCCTTCATTTCCCCCTCTCCCTTCAGTCTTCACTCTCAACCTGCACACGGCTTACTGTTTTGCATTTCTCTAATGCTCTCACCATGTAACTTGATATACATATTTGTGTTTGTGCCTCATTCTCCTACTAGACTGGAAGATCCATGAGGAGCAGAGACTGTCTTAGCTAAACTTTTTATCTCTCCTAGCCAAATCCCAGCACAGTACTCTGTATTCAACAGACATTTAATAAATATTATTGAATGAATAAGCTTAACTCTGCCTAAAACACTGTTCAGTTTCTTCTAGCTTTTCCTCTGTAGGAAAAAATGCATAAAACAAAAATGTTTTTTCTCTATAGCCCTGCAGCAGATTGGGTTAATCTTGATCTTTATGGCTGTGTCCCTTGAAATAGCATCATCTCTTACGACTTTTAAAACTCTGCAATCATGCCAATCACCCCAACCTCTCCAGCATCACACATCTTATCCAAAGTTGTTTATTCTGTTCTCTAATAAAAGTACTAAGCTCCTTTTCAATTTCAGGTAATATAGCATTAAAAAAAAAAAGCACAGGGTTTAAAATCAGAGGACCTAGCTTTGTACTTGTGCTACATTGGCCAAGTAAATTAACATCAGTTTCTTCATTTTCAAAATAGGGATGTGGTTGGGGAGGGGGAGGGTAGCATAGACTAGATTATCTATTTTCCTCTCAATGTCAAGATAGGGAGTCCTAGCTTTCCGTTCAGGACTAGCACCAATGAAGTAATGCTGCTGATCTCCAGTCATATCTTCAGTTACCAGTCATGGCTCAAGACCCACATTCATAAACATTACACTTTCATCCTTTTGACCCCAGAGAGATTGGAAAGTATTTGAAAATTCACTTGCAAAATTAGAAGGAGGGATGGTGATGGCATTTTTTAATCGTACTTAAGATTTGCCTTGGAAAGAAGAAATTCCTAAATATTCTACTTACTCACTTTTTAGTTCATTCATACATATTGCTTATATCTGATTAAAACTTCAGATGTTTCATCTCCATCAGTTTAACAAAGTGCTTTGCACATAATAGATACTTAATAAATGGTTACTGAGTGAATAAATTAATGGCTAGATGTATGAATGAATGAAACATTTCCAAGAAATTAGAAGTATGAATGTTGTATTCTCCACTAAAGTCCTACTCCAAAGCCTCATTGTGGCATGGAGGTAAATACAGGATCCATGGTAGATCCTACTAAGCTAAAAAGCCTTAAGTATGGGCCCAGAGGATCCTCTGTATGTTTGTTGTCTGAGTGCAGACCTAGCTAAAAGAATACAGTCTCATCACCAGACTGGCTGCACTGTGATGGATTTTTTGGCTACTGTAAACTCTAAAAAATCATCCAAGTTGTGGAATCATTATGGTCTGCACTGGTAAAAGGAACACCCAAAGGGATGAAACCATAGATCCTAGAAGTATTTAAGCATGAATAATCTTTATTTTAAAATTTATTTGATAAAATATAAATAATAATCAATTCAACATCTACATGAAGCACTTGTGTGCTTACACTCTAATAAAAAATAAAAACTTTAGATAACATACTATCCTTGACTCCTCACAGATACATGTGGATACATGCACCTATATCTACACAGAAAACTGGAATAAAAAAAATATAAAAAGCTAAAGCATTAAGGAAGTATAAGCAAAGTGCTATGTGAGATCTCTAACTTAGGGAGGTTCTCAGGGAAGGTTTTGTGTAGGTGGTAGCACTTAAGTTGAGTTTCAAAGGATGAGTGAAATTCAGTGGAATGCCATTTGTGTGTGATAGACAGTAAGAATTAAGGAGTTCAGAAGAGTGAGGTGTCATCATAAACTGCTGGGGATTAGGGAAACTTCCCTGGCAGAGGTGATATTTAGGCTTTGCCTTGAAAGACAGGTAGGATTTGAATAGCAGACAATTTGTCCTGAGATTACTACTTTTCTGGAGATGGTACTTGATTTGCAAGATGTGCTTTCTCTGGAAATATAATCTTATAGAACCGGAAAAGACTTTAAACATCATCTAATCAAAGCTCCTCAATTTACAGATGGGGAAATTGAGGGTAAGGGAGGTTAAAGGACAATAGCACTAGAGCTAAAACTAACCATAAGGTTATCTGGTCTAACCCTCTTGTTTTATAAATCTAAGGAAAGTGAGGCCCAACAAAGAGGTTAAGTGATTTTCTAAGAATCACATAGGCAATAAGTGAGGGAACCTAAAATTTGAATGTAGGTCCTCAAATTCTAAATCTAGTACACTTTCCATCATACCACTAAGGCTGAAAGATACAAGTATGATAGCTTCTGAATTGGAAAATATTCTTTTAAACTCTATTATATTATAATGATTGATATAATACAAAAATTCCAATACTAGATAAACAAATTGTGAAGCTGTTTTAAAGATGATTTTGTAAGTGTTTTCAACATGGCTGAGTTGATGATTTTGCTTTTTCTAGTAATATAATCTTTATTTAATTAACTGGGTGATTTCATATCAGTAGTTTGCTATTGCTGCCAGTGTGATCAAATATGCAGTAATTTAGTCACTGGGGGATGAACAACTTTGACAAATTAAAAAATATATTTCTTCTTACAGTTGTGTTCATTAATAATAGTTACTTGTTATCTTACCAATAAAGACATAAGGCTCTTGTTTATCTCACAACCTCTAAAGCTTATTATATTGACTAGTATTAATTCCTGTGTGCCTAAAAGTAAATAATCCCCTCTCCTCCAAGTCCCACCCAACCACCACTTCCTATTCTCTCTTCCCCATATACCTCAACCCATACCAGCTAAGCTAACCCCTTCCACTGTGCCCTCTGGAATTCCCTTTCCATAAGTAATAATCTTCCCTTCATTTTAGACCTCTTCTTCTCATGTTCCTTCTACCTTCTGGCACTCAGAAAGTGAGTCATCCCTTCTTAGGTATGATATTGCATAGCGAGATATCCTATCCAGTACTGGTTACACCTAATTTCATCCCCTCTCCTGACACAAGGGTCCTGGAAAGGGAGTCAGAAAATTCCTTGTACCCTACTGCCATTTATAGATTTCTTCCTGTGAGACTGTCATTCAACAACCTCTTCCACTTTGAAGTCCAGTCTATCTAAATTTATCACCCAGTCTCGATCCTGGTGGCTGATATCTACTGGTCCACAGGTCATTCTCTCTCCTTTCTCAATGCATTCAGGGCTTCGCTAACAGACTTCTTTTCTACCCCAACTCCTGCCTTTATATTAAGAGATTATTGATGTTTCTTCAAGAACCCTTACCTCCCAGGCACTCGGTCTTATTCAGGTCCCATATGGGTTGAAGACTTAAAGATTTTTCTGCTCCACTTCAGCTAGACAAAACAATGGTCATACTCTTGACCTTGACACAGATATTCCACTTCTGTGATCAATAACTCTGAAATTCTGTTATCTGACCATAATCATAACCACTCATCTCTTCCTATACCTTACTCTTACTAAACCTATTCATCATCATCACCATGATCTCTGGTTGCTCCATCCCTCAAGTACTTTCCCATGCCACCACCCCTGCTCTGACTACAATTTATTCTCTTCCCACTCTATCCTTCAGTAAAGCATTTCAAGTCTTCTCCTACCTCTCCTCTCAAATCCCTTGCTCCCCAGATCTATCACCACTAAACCCTTGCCAAACACTAACCCTAGATTACTCCCATTATCTATTTCCTTTGATCCTTATGTAGTATTGCTGAATGGAGCTAGACGAAGTCATGGAAGTATGCTGACAAATGCAAGTTTACTACAAATGCATATCATCTATCCTCAAACAAGCCTACATTGCAACAAGGCAATCGTTTTACTCCTTCTTAATTGATTCTCCATCTTACTCCCTTCAATAAGTTATTCAAATTTTTTTCTTCTCTCCTCAAGCCTTCCATACAATCCCTCATGAAGACTTTTTCTTATTTTTTACCAAGAAAATCTAGGCCATTTCAGGCTCCCTTTTCTCCCTTTCTCTAAATCTCAATACCCCTTGACATCACCCTGTCCTCTCCTCTTTTAAATGGTAAGGTTTCCCTTCTCTTTAAGAAGGCCAACATCTTGTTCTTATCCCCTCTAGTCTTGTCCAGTTAATTGCCTCCATTGTGGGTCCTTCTCATTCTCCAAACTTCAACTCTTCCCTATCTACTGGTTCTTTCCCTGCTGCCTACAAACATGACCAAAACTCCTACATCCTTTAAAAAAAGAAAACTCATTAGATCCTATTATCCCTTCAAACCCTTTTCTATATCTCATCTTCCTTTCTCAAACAAACTCCTATAAAAAGTTATTTACCCTTGCCCTACTTCCTCTACCCTCATGCATTTTTCAATCCTTTGCATTCTAGCTTCTGATCTCATCACTCATATGAAATTGTTCTTTCCAAAATTGCCAATGGCCTCTTACTTGCAAAATTTAATGATACTTCTTAATGTTACTATTTAGTATGCCTAGTCAAAACAGAAATGACCTCAAAGCCAGGAAAGCCTGGATTCAAGTCCTGTCTCAGACACACACTAATTGCCCCTAACCCATTAATGCTATATTCAGTTTTCTAAGACTAAAAATTTCAGAGACGTAGCTGGCCTTACTTCATGGAGGAAGTTTCCTAATCTGGGAGTCCTTTATCTATGAAATCTCTCTCTCAATTCTCAGCCCTATTTGGCTTCTCCATGGCATTCAACAGTGTCGGGCACCCTCCCACTCAGACACTTTGAGGGATTTTGTGCCGCTGCTCTATCCTGGTTTTTGAGCTGCTTGTATGACTCTTTTTACTCTGTTCCCTTTGCTGCATCATCATCCACATCATGCTCCCTGATTGTGGATCTCTTCTTATCTCTATCTCATCTGATGACCCAATAAGTTTTCATGAGTTTCATTATAATCTCTATACGTATGAATCAAAAAGCAATATGGCACAGATCTGGACTCAAACCCTACCTTTTACTCTTACTAAAAGTGAAGTCCTGGGTAAGTCACCTAAGCTCTATGTGCCTGGGGTTTCTCAATTATAAAATAAAAGACTGAACTACAAAGTCCCTTCCACCTCTAAATCTATGATCCCATGATTCCCAGACCTACTTATCTAGCCTCAATCTCTCTCCTGAACTCTAGTCTGACAGTATGCACTGTAGATAACCTGAAGTTAAACATACATAAAACACATCTTATGACCTTTCCCCAAAACCCCACTCTTCCAAACTTCCCTTTTTCTGTGTAGGGTACCACCATTCTTCCAGGCACCCACATTTACAACCTAGAAACTATCATTGGCTCCCCTTCCCACCTATGCTCCAATCATTTGTTACATCTTGACTTTTCTTCTTCCACAATATCTATCCTCTTCTCTCTACTCATGTTGCCATCTTCCTAGTTTTAGATCCTCTGCATCTCTTGCCTTATCTAATTGGCTTTCTTGCATCAAGTCTCTCTCCCCCACCACCAATCCATTCTTTGCCAAGCTGATTTTTCTAAAGCACAGGTCAATCAACTATCAACCAACAAGCATTTATGAGGCAGTACAAGGCACTGTGCTAGGAACTAGGGGTACAAATACAAAAAATAAAACAATCCTTATTCTCAAGGACCTTATATTCTAAAGAGGGAGTCAAGAAGTACATACACAAGTATATACAGAATACTGTAAATGTAAATGTCAGTCAACAAGCATTTATTAAGCATTTATGATGTGCTAGACACAGTGCTAAGTGCAGGAGATAAAAAGAAAAGGCAAAAATATGATCCCTTCCTTCAGGGAACTCACATTCTCATGGAGGGGACAACATGAAAAGAATACACACATGCATGCATACATACATATATATGACTTATATGTATGTATGTATGTATGTATGTATAATTTATACAGTGATATGAATAATTTATACAAAGATGTGAATTCAAATATGCCCTCAGACACCAGCTATAGGACCCTGAGCCAGTCACTTACCCCTGTTTGCCTCAGTTTCCTCATGTGTAAAATGGGGATAATAATAACACTACTTCCCTGGGTTATTCTGAAGATCAAATAAGGTAATAATTATAAGGCACTTAGCACAGTGCCTGAAATACAGTAAGCACTATATAAATGTTAGTTATTATTATTATTAGCTATTATTAAATGCTCATTTTACTTGCTGTTTTTAAATTAAAAATTTTGAAAAAGGAAAAGAGAAAAATTTTAAATGCAGAGTTTGGAAGAATGGCAGGTTTGGAAGGAAAAATAAGTTCTATTTTGGACATGTGAAGCTTGAGGTGTCTCTAGAACATTCAGTTTGAAATGTATAACAGATAGCTATGGAAGTGAGACTGAAGCTCAGGGTGTAGACTGCGGCTGACATGTGCTTGAGCCTAAGCTGAGCTTTGAAAGAAGATAAGTAAGTATTCTGAGAGAGAAAGATGAAGAAGGAGTAAATTCCAGGTACTGAAAGACACGCATGGAGGTGTTAAATACAAACAGCATATCAACTTCAAGGAATAGCAAGTAACCCAGTTTGGCTGGAATATGAATGTTTTAAGGACAATAATGTGAAGTAAAAGCTGAACAGTAGAGCCAGATTATGGAGGGCCTTAAATACTAAGTTATATTTTAACCTAGAGGTGATAGGAGACCATTGAAGGTTTGGAAGCAGTTAAGTACTCTGGTCAGACATGCTATGGAAGATGGCTGGGACACAGAAGGGACTGGAAGAAGGGAAATTAATTAGGGAGGCTAATGCAAAAGTCTAGGCAAGAGATAGGAGAGTATGAACTCAGTGCCTTGAGTATGGTAAGGTGACAAGTAGGACAGGTGTTACGAAGGTGGAATCAACAAGCACTGGCATTATCATATATGGCAGGGGGCAAGGGGAAGTGGTCAGGGATAGGGAAGAGTCAAGAATAACCTTGACATTATCAACCTAAGTTGATAAGAGAAAGACTAATACTTTCCAATAGAAACAGTAATTTGCAGGACGAACATATTAGGGAAAGGTGATGAATTCAATTTTGGAGACACGTTGATTTTGAGATGCCAATGGGACTTCCAGTAGCAGCAAGCAATTGGTGATGAGAGACTAAAATACAGAAAGTAGAACAGGGCTGAATATACAGATTTGGAAACCATGTGCAAAGAGATGGTAATTGAAACCCTGGCTAACGAGATCACTAAGGGAAAGAGTAGAGAGAGAGAAGAGATCCCAGGACAGAGCCTTAGGGGATACGCCTACATTTGGCAGTAAGAGATGGATAATGAATCAGCAAAGGCAAGTGAGAAGGAATAGGCAGATGGATTAGAGAAAAACCAGGAAAGAGGAGCATCACAGAAACCAAGGGAGGGAAGGATATTCTGGAGCAGTGGTAGTCAACAGTAGGGAAAGGGCAGAGAAGTCAAGAAAGAGAAGGACTGATAAAAGGCTATTGGATTTAGCACTTCAGTGATTGATGGTAACCTTGGAGAGAACATTTAAATCAATCTCTGAGGCAAGTGGATCACCTCATTCAAAACTTCTTCATCTCACTCTCCCACTCCCTAGGATGTGGCCTGGAAAACCTATGCTAGCTTGATCACGAAGGGTCCATTTTCTCTAGGTAGCCTCTCAGGTCAAAAGTTTTGATTGCTTTCTCAGGTCCTTGTCCCTCAAACCCCAGATTTTCTCTGGTTCATCATAGCCTGTAAGACACTGAAATAAATCCCTGTATTTTTAGTGCTGAGGGTCATATTTTCTCAACACCCTAATGTATCTCTTGGGCTCAGAACAATTAATGAACTTAGTCTCTGGAATAAGTTAACACACTGATACCTACCACATGTAAAAAGACCAAGAAGAAGGAATCTTTCTCCTAAGTTAGATCATCTCTGGAGGTTCTATGGGAGAATATGGACAAGAATCACAGAGAATAGGGGCAGCTAGGTGGCGCAGTAAATACAGCACTGGCCCTGGAGTCAGGAGGACCTGAGTTCAAATCTGGACTCAGACACATAATACTTTCCAGCTGTGTAACTCTGTGCAAGTCACTTAACCCCAATTGCCTCACTAAAAAAAAAAAATAAAATAAAACAATAATAATCACACAGAATAATAAGGCATGAATGTGTTGCTATCTACACTGACAGAGCAAATACCCATATATTCACACATCCTCTGAAGACTCTCCCCCAGGCTTACAAAGATATCTGTTCTGCCCACCCTATTGTTTGTGAAAGGGCTCTATAACCATGCAGTGTTCTATACTTGTAAGGTATGATCATTCTTCTTGATGGGGTTTTTTTTAAATTGTATAATGCTTGGACAGTTTTCTATTTCCTCTATCAAAACAGATCCTCATGGATTCTCATAACATTTAGAGAGCAAAATAAAGGCCTCACATACCATCTAACCTAACTCCTTTATTTTGCACTGTACATAAGGAAACAAAGACTAAGTTATCACAGACTTGTGGAAACATGGACTTAGAGCTGGCAGAAAGCCTGGCAACCATCTACTCCAATCCCATCACTTTTCAGATGAAAAAGCAGACAGCAAGAAGGATTAAGTGAGTTGATCAAGGTCCCATAGGTATAGAGTATCAGAGGCAGGAGTGTAACCCAGGACTTCTGATTTCAAGCCCAGTGCCCATCCCATTGTACCATCAACTCCAGGTGAAGTGATTTGTCCAAGGTCATACAGAGCAGAACTAGAACCTGGTTTTGCTACAGAGATGAGAGCTATCATCATTAAATAGCACTTCATACCTTACAAAGCATTTTTCTCACACAACCTTAGAAGGTATGTTAGGAAAGTATTGACACCATTTCAGTTACAAAAATTGAGATCCTGAAAGGTTGTAACTTGCCCAAACTTATATGGTTATTCTAGTGGCAGAGTGAGGACAAGAACCCGTGTTAAAATTATGATGGAAACAGAATTTGTCTACGTTAACTTGCTATGCCAGAAATAAACATTTTGAACTAAAGATGCTTTAAGTAAAAAGGTAGAAACAGTTTCCACCTTAAGACACTACTATCCCAATCATATTATTATTTTCCCCCAGTCATGAAACTTTCCTGCTGTATTTTCTTTCTTTTTTAATTTTTTCCTTTGGAGGCAATCAGAGTTAAGTAACTTGGCCAGGGTCACACAGCCAGAACGTGTCTGAGGCCACATTTGAACTCAGGTCCTCCTGACTCCAGGGCCAGTGCTCTATCCACTGTGCCACCTAGCTGCCTACCTTCCTTGTCTTTCAACTGACGCTAAGTAACTTAGGCAAAAGATACAACCAACATAGGCAATGTTGACAAAACCATAACTTCAGAATTGCTATCATGTATTGTACCTTCAATACTTTCCCTGCTTGTTGTTTGCTGAGAAAACGAAAATGTTCTAGGTACTGTGTTTCACTTGAAATGCACTTCTTGCTCTTTGCCTATCCAAATACTCACTCATAATTCTGAACTTAGCTCAAGTCCCCAGCTCTTATAAGGTGTCCTCTAAAGGCTCTAGCCACTATTTATCTCCCTCTTTGTGTACTCTTACAATATTGAAATGAATATTACTCAGTTGTTACTTTGTCACATCCTGTCTTGTATTTGTTATTTAATTTACAATCATGGACTGCTAGAGCTGCAATCTCAGTTTTTCCTTCTTTAACTTCACAAATCAGGAAAATGAAGCCTAGAGAGATAAAATGACTGTTTTCTTTGTATGTTTCTTATCTCTCCTACTGGCTTTTAGGCACCTTGAGATCAGAGCCTGCCATAGTAAGTACTCAACATATAGTTATTTAACAATTTAACATACAGCATATAAGACAGGATATCCCTATTACATGGCACACGGCGTTTCTACATAATTTTGAAATAGGTAAATTCCATTCAGCTAAAGAGTTCCTGCTTCCACAATAGTCCAAGATAGAAATGACATCTACTAAGAGGGCTCAGGAATGAATGAGGAACTGAGATGTGAACATAAAATCAGAAGTCTTTGTAAGAGAATTTCTGAATTTTTTTAATATACTTTCCAGTTGGATCAATTGGTATTTAATGATAAAATTTCAAGGTTACTGACAAGCGTGCTACTGTATATAAAGGAAGGTCCCCTGACTGTTTCAACTAGAAGTTATAGGACTAAGCTAACTGATTAAATATGGGAGATAACGGAAAAGTCAAAGATAATACCAAGGTTTTAATGATAAGAGACTGGATGAATGTTGGTGCCACAGGACTTTAAAATTTTTAAATTCAGCCAGTCATTTGATGTTGCCAAATATTCAGATATTTGACACTGCACTGATGTAATCTCAGACGATCCTCTGATGCACACCTTTGAAAAACTGCACAAAATTAAGAATGGTACATAAACTGACAAGAACCATGGAGGTACTAAAAACACTAGTACAAAGAATACACTGCAGTCTTCAGATTGAGAACTGGATGTGCTTCAGATTTACATTTACATTTTGGAATTACTAGAGAAAATACTGGTGCTAATCTTCAGGCTGGGGTGATTGTTGTTGTCATGCCATGCACATATAAATATTCATCCATATTTAAAGGGGGGTAAAACCTCCTTCACGGTATCACTGATAACACAAAAATCTCTTTTTCTCCCTGTGTTCAAATGAAACACATTTTGAAAACCTGTCATACTTAAAAGTGATTTACCCCTGAGTCTTTTATGTGTTAACAACACTGTTAGGCTGATGCTTTCATTTTTAAAAATGATTATTTGATTAGTTTTCAAAGGATTATTGGGTTGGGGGGGGGGGTTGAGGGGATACAGTGACAGTGGATAGGGAATATTTGATTCCCTTAGTCACAAATCTCTAGAATGTGTATATCTGCTCTGTGAAAACAACAGAAGTTTCCACCCTTATATTTTTCTGGTTTTTCTCTTTCCATTTCTGCACAGAATAGTTTAACTTAATTTTTCTCATTCAAGGGTCTATTAGGTGGAAAAAATATTTACCCTAAACAGTTATCTGGTTTTACCCTTTTTTCCCTGATCTAGAAGGTATAACAACCCCCTGAAAGCTTCTATCAGTGAACCAAAATGGCAGGCAAGCTTCATCTTCTTTCTTGTTGCCACCAGTTTAACCACACATCCTAAGGAACCTTGGTAAGTCCCACTTAAACAATATTAAATTCCTACTCTGTGCAGAACATTGGACAACTATAAAATTTAGAGAAATCATGATCCCTATCTTCATTAAGTTTAAATTCCAATGGGCGATATGAAGCATACATGAATAATTGGAGTACAGCATGGACTGAGATGTGAAGTACTCTGTGAGATCATGGGACTTCATTGCTCACCTGTGTAACTCTTACCTATTCCATCTATAACTTCTAGACCTACAAGACTGAGGAACTTCAGCATTGAGTAACCCACTAAATCCTGAGACAGCCCATCCCATTTTGGGTTATCTTTCATTGTGAGAAAGTTTTATCCCCTTCTGGGAGCCAAGATGGCGGAGTGAAAAGGTAGTCTCTCTCACTCTCCCCTATCAACCTCTGAAAACCCAGAAAATATCACCCCAGGAAAAAAAAAAACCCTGGAACACCTGAACTAGAAGAAAGACAAGGAGCAGCAGTGCAGTAGCCCAGCAAACGGGTCTCCCAGCGCCTCAGCAAAAACAAGGGGCCCCAAGTGGATAAGTACCCTGCAGCATTCATCTGAAAGGAAGTGAAGAAAACAACCTAAAGGCTTCCTAAAGCCCCGACTTGCTGTTTCCAACCCAACACCAGGTGAGCTGTAGGAGCCCTGAAGCCCCCAATTGTGAAGAGACCCTGAAGCCCAGGTAGAGCAGGCAAACACCAACACCTGGACCTCTGAGTGCCTCAGGAGGGGGGGGAACGGTGGAAACCAGCTCAGAAAACCACCAGGAGTCTCGGCACTCCACCGCAAAGGAATCTCCCAGTGCATTAGCAGAAACGAGGGAGACAACACTGCAGGGGGCCCCAGGCAGATAAACATCCTGCAGCAGCCATCTAAAAGGAGCTGAAGAAAGCTAAAGGAAAGGAAAAGCAGGCAACCTAGAATTGCCTGAAAGTTCCAGCCTTGCTGATTCCAGCCCAACACAAGGTAAGCTGCCAGAAACCTACAGCCTCCAATTCCCAGCATAAGAGGCCCCAGAAGCAAAGCCAGTGACCAAGACCTAGGCTCCCAACACAAGAAGCTTGGGTCAGTACCCTCTGCCCCAGCAGGAGAGCTCAATCTCTTTAAAGGCCAGGGAATAAAGAAACACATGAGTAAAAAGAAACGTACCATAGATTCATATTATGAGAAGAGTGAAGATCAAGACAGAAATTCTGAAGAGGACAACATTGTCAACAAACCCACATCTGCAACAACAAAAGGGAATATGAACTGGTCTGAAGCCCAAAAAGCCTTCTTAGAAGAGCTCAAGAAGGATTTTAATAGTCAAATGAGAGAGGTAAAAGAGTCCTTCAAAAATACAATTGGCCAGTTGGAAAAAAAATACACTGAAGAAAACAAGTCCCTAAAAAACACAATTGGCCAATTGAAGAAGGAAGGACAAAAACTAACAGAAGAGTACACTGAAGAAAACAAGTCCCTAAAAAACACAATGGCCAGTTGAAAGAAGGAAGTACAAAATCTAACAGAAGAGTACTGAAGGAAAAAGTCCCTAAAAAACACAATTGGCCAGTTGAAGAAGGAAGTACAAAACTAACAGAAGAAAACAATCTGTTAAAAACTAGAATTGGACAAATGGAAACTAATGTCTCTATGAGAGAGCAAGAATCAAAACAGAAACAAAAAAATGAAAAAATGATGAAAATGTAAAATACCTCATCTGTAAAACAACCGACCTGTAAAATCGACTTAGGAGAGACAATTTAAAAATTATTGGACTACCTGAAAATCATGATGAAAAAAAGAGCCTGGACAGTATCTTTCAGGAAATCATAAAGGAAAACTGCCCAGAAGTCCTAGAACCAGAAGGGAAAATAACCATAGAAAGAATCCACCGATCACCACCTGAAAGAGATCCCAAATTGACAACCCAAGAATATAATAGCAAAATTCCAAAATTACCAGATGAAAGAGAAGGTGCTGCAAGCAGCCAGAAAGAAACAATTTAAATATCATGGAACCACAGTCAGGATTACACAGGACCTTGCAGCTTCTACATTAAAAGACGCAGGGCATGGAACATGATATTCTAAGGCAAAGGAGCTTGGAATGCAGCCAAGGATCAATTACCCAGCAAAAATGAGCATCATTTTTCAAGGGAGGAGGTGGATATTCAACAAATAGGAGACTTCCAAACTTTCCTGATAAAAAGACCAGAGCTCAACAAAAAATTTGATCTTCAAGTACAGGACTCAAGAAGGACTTAAAAAGGTAAATGGGACAGAAGGATACAATATGTTGTTAATAAGGGGGGGGGCTGTTTAAACCCCTACAAGGGAATATGAGACTTGCAACCCTTGAGAACTGTATTGTTATTACACCTTGTTAAAGGAGTATACATAAAGAGGGTGGATATTAGTTGACTTTGATGTAATGATAAAAAAAAATCTAATCAAGTGGGTTAAATGGATCCAAATAAGTGGATCAATCTGATCTTAGAAAAACTGAGAAAGGAGGAGGCAGACAAGGGTAAATTACATTACAGGAAAAGACACAAAATCCTATTACAGCAGAGGGGGGGGGGAGCATTGTTTGAACCTTACTCTCATCAGATTTGGCTCAAGAAGGGCATAATAAATCAGTTAGGTATAGAAATCTAACTTGCCCTATAGGCAGTAGGAGGGAAAAGGGGAAAGAAAAGGGAGGGGGGAAAGAAGGGAGGGAAGAGCAGTAAGACTAAAGGGGAAGAAAAGGGAAAGGGATAATAAAAGGGGGAAGGGACTGAAGGAGGCGGTGGTCAAAAGCAAAAACACTAGTGAAGGGAAGAAAGGAAAAAGGAGAAAAAAAGCATAAATAGGGGGGGAAAGGATGGAGAAGAAGACAGAGATAGTAATCATAACTGTGAATGTGAATGGGATGAACTCTCCCATAAAACGGAAATGGATTGCAGAATGGATTAAAAACCATAATCCTACAATATGTTGTTTACAGGAAACACATTTGAAAAAGAGTGACACATACAGGGTAAAGGTAAAAGGCTGGAGCAGAATATATTATGCTCAGCTGAAGTAAAAAAAGCAGGGGTAGCAATCCTGATCTCAGACAAAGCAAAAGCAAAAATAGATCTAATCAAAAGAGATAAGGAAGGAAACTACATCCTGCTAAAAGGCACCATAGACAATGAAGTAATATCATTACTAAACATATATGCACCAAATGGTATAGCATCCAAATTCTTACAGGAGAAGTTCAGGGAGTTACAGGAAGAAATAGACAGCAAAACTATACTAGTGGGGGACCTGAACCTCCCCCTCTCTGCACTAGATAAGTCTAACCACAAAATAAACAAGAAAGAAGTTAAGGAGGTGAATAGAACATTAGAAAAGTTAGGTATGATAGACCTCTGGAGAAAACTGAATGGGGATAGAAAGGAATATACTTTTTTCTCAGTACATGGCACATACACAAAAATTGACCATGTACTAGGGCATAAAAACCTCACAATCCAATGCAGAAAGGCAGAAATATTAAATGCATCCTTTTCAGATCATGATGCAATAAAAATTATATGTAATAAAGGGCCATGGAAAGATAGACTAAAAAATAATTGGAAACTAAATAATCTAATCCTAAAAAATGATTGGGTCAAACAACAAATCATAGAAACAATCAATAATTTCATTCAAGAGAATGACAATAATGAGACAACATACCAAAACCTATGGGATGCAGCGAAAGCAGTTCTTAGGGGAAGTTTTATATCTCTAAATGCTTACATAAATAAAATAGAAAAAGAGGAGATTAATGAATTGGGCATACAACTAAAAAAACTAGAAAAAGAACAAATAAAAATCCTCAACTAAACACCAAATTAGAAATATTGAAAACCAAAGGAAAAATTAAGAAAATTGAAATTAAGAAAACTATTGAACTAATAAATAAAACTAAGAGCTGGTTTTATGAAAAAACAATAAAATAGATAAGCCTTTGGTTAATTTAATTAAAAAAAAGAAAGAAGAAAACCAAATTATTAGTATCAAGAATGAAAAGGGAAGCTACCACCAAGGAAGAGGAAATTAAAACAATAATTAGGAATTATTTTGCCCAACTATATGCCAACAAATTTGACAATCTTAGTGAAATGGATACATATTTACAAAAATATAAATTGCCCAGATTAACCGAAGAGGAAGTAAAATACTTAAATAACCCCATCTCAGAAAAAGAAATTGAACAAGCCATTGATGAACTCCCTAGGAAAAAATCTCCAGGGCCAGATGGATTTACATGCGAATTCTATCAAACATTTAAAGAACAATTAATTCCAATACTATATAGACTATTTGGGAAAATAGGTGAAGAAGGAGTCTTACCAAATTCTTTTTATGATACAAATATGGTGTTGATACCTAAACCAGGAAGAGTCAAAATAGAGAAAGAAAATTATAGACCAATTTCTCTAATGAATATAGATGCAAAAATTTTAAACAAAATACTAGCAAGTAGATTGCAGCAACTTATCACAAGAATAATACACTATGACCAGGTAGGATTTATACCAGGAATGCAGGGTTGGTTCAATATTAGGAAAACTATCAGCATCATTGAGCATATCAACAACAAAACCAACAGAAACCACATGATCATCTCAATAGATGCAGAAAAAGCTTTTGATAAAATACAACACCCATTCCTATTAAAAACACTAGAAAGCATAGGTATAAATGGAGTCTTCCTTAAAATAATAAATAGCATTTATCTAAAACCTTCAGCAAGCATTATATGTAATGGGGACAGGCTAGAAGCATTTCCAATAAGATCGGGGTGAAACAAGGATGTCCATTATCACCACTGTTATTCAATATTGTACTGGAAACCTTAGCTTTAGCAATAAGAGAAGAAAAAGAAATTGAAGGCATTAGAATAGGCAAAGAAGAAACAAAGCTATCACTCTTTGCAGATGACATGATGATATACTTAGAGAATCCTAGAGAATCAAGTAAAAAACTACTTGAAATAATAAACAACTTTAGCAAAGTTGCAGGCTATAAAATAAACCCACATAAATCATCAGCATTTCTATATATTACCAACAAAGCCCAACAGCAAGAGATAGAAAGAGAAATCCCATTTAAACTTACTGTAGACATTATAAAATATTTAGGAGTCTACCTCCCGAAACAAACCCAGGAACTCTATGAACACAATTACAAAACACTTTTCACACAAATAAAATCAGATCTAAATAATTGGAAAAACATCAGTTGCTCATGGGTAGGCTAGAATATAATAAAAATGACAATCCTACCTAAGCTAATTTACTTATTCAGTGCCATACCAATCAAACTACCAAAAAATTATTTTATAGAGTTAGAAAAAATAATAACAAGATTCATTTGGAAAAACAAAAGGTCCAGAATATCAAAGGAACTAATGAAAAGAAATGCAGGGGAAGGTGGCCTAGCAATTCCAGATCTTAAATTGTATTATAAAGCAGCAATCATCAAAACTGCTTGGTACTGGCTAAGAAATAGGGAGGTGGATCAGTGGAATAGGTTAAATATGCAAGACACAGTAGTCAATGACTATAGTAATCTATTATTTGATAAACCCAAAGACCCCAGCTTCTGGGATAAGAACCCACTCTTTGAAAAAAACTGCTGGGAAAACTGGAAAAGAGTATGGCAGAAACTAGGCATAGACCCAAATCTCACACCATATACCAAAATAAAGTCAAAATGGGTTCATGACTTAGATATAAAGGCTGATACCATAAGTAAACTGGGAGAACAAGGAATAGTTTACCTATCAGATCTATGGAGAACAGAAGAATTCATGACCAAACAGGAGATAGAGAACATTATGAAAAGCAAAATGGATAATTTTGATTACATTAAATTGAAAAGTTTTTGCACAAACAAAGCCAATGCAACTAAGATTAGAAGGAAGGTAGAAAATTGGGAAAGAATTTTTACAACCAGTCTCTCTGATAAAGGCCTCATTTCTAAAATATATAGAGAATTAAGACAAATTTATAAGAACACAAGCCATTCCCCAATTGATAAATGGTCAAAGGATATGAACAGACAGTTCTCAGATGAAGAAATTAAAGCCATCTATAGTCATATGAAAAAATGCTCTAAATCGTTATTGATTAGAGAAATGCAAATCAAAAAACTCTGAGGTACCACATCACACCTATCAGATTGGCCAACATGACAAAACAGGAAAATGATAAATGTTGGAGAGATGTGGGAAAATTGGAACGCTAATACCTTGTTGGTGGAGTTGTGAAATGATCCAACCATTTTGGAGAACAATTTGGAACTATGCCCAAAGGGCTACAAAAATGTACATACCCTTTGATCCAGCAATAGCACTTCTAGGGCTATATCCCAAAGAGATCAAACAAATGGGAAAAGGACCCACATGTACAAAAATATTCATAGCAGCTCTTTTTGTGGTGGCAAAGAATTGGAAATTGAGAGGATGCCCATCAATTGGGGAATGGCTGAGCAAGTTGTGGTATATGAATGTAATGGAATACTATTGTGCTATAAGAAATGATGAACAGGCTGACTTCAGAAAAACCTGGAAAGACTTATATGGTCTGATGCTGAGTGAAGTGAGCAGAACCAAGAGGACTTTGTACACAATAGCAGCCACGTTATGCAATGACTAAGAATGTTAAACTGAACCCTTCTCAGCATTACGAGGATCTGAAACATCTCCAGAGGCCTCGGGATGGAAAATGCTGTCCACATCCAAAGAAAGAACTGTGGAAGTCGAATCGCTCTCACTTATTTTTACCTTCTGTTGAGTTTTGTTTCATCTTTCTGATGGTTCTTCCTATTGTTTTTAATTTTTACTTACAACTTCACTAATGTGAAAATACGTTTAATGGGTATGTAAATGTAAAGCCTATGTCAGATTGTACACCGTCTTGGGGAGGGTGGGGGGGAGAAAAAGGGAGAAAAATTTTCAACTCAAAAGCATATGAAAAAAAAATTTTTTTAAATAAAAATTAAAAAAAAAAGTTTTATCCTACATCAAACCTAAGTTTGCCTCTATGATTTCTGTCCACTGCCAATTTCCTTTTCCATATAACAGCCCTTCAAATGCTTAAAAGACCTCTTTCATATGGCCTTAAAATCTTCTCTTCTTCAGACTAAATATCCCTAGTTCCTTCCATTGACCCTCAAATGGCATGATTTCTAATCAGCTCACTAACTTCTCCCTCTTCTAGAAATGCTCCAGTTTGTCAATAACCTTCTTAAAATGGAGCAACCAGAACTAATTACAGAAAAGTAGACATGGCCTGACAAAAGCAGAGAATTACCTCCCACAAAGAAAAATCATTTCCCTCATTCTATAAACATTACTTTTCAATGCAGCTGTGGAGGGGCCCTTTGAACTTGTGTTCTTGAGTTGCCCTATTTTCCAAAGATGAAGCCCCCCGAACTCTAATAAACTCTCAGTGCCCTTGAAGCCAAGCCCAAATTAGGTTCTAGTCAGCCTAACCCTGAGTGATAAACCATTTGTGCAGCTGGGACTTTCAGATAAGCAAGACCATCCTACCTTCATGGTCTAGCAGTTCCCACGAGGTGCCCAGCTAGGCTTCATTCTTCTCGTGATTCAACTCTGAAGAATTTCTTCCTTTCCCACTTCTTCTCCTGCAACATCCTGTTCTCACTGTAACATATAAATACCCAAGGCTTTGCCTATACTGTTAGGCTCCTTTGCACCAAGGAGTTCCACATGCATATTCTTTTCTCTCATAATAAACCTAGTTCCTTGGGGCAGCTAGGTGGAGCAGTGGATAGAGCACCAGCCCTAGAGTCAGGAGGACCTAAGTTCAAATTCTACCTCAGACCAAACACTTGACGCTTACTAGCTGTGCGACCCTGGGCAAATCACTTAACCCCAATTGCCTTAAAAAAATAAATAAATCTATCTAGTTTCCGCTCATGTCTTATGGAGTTATAACTTTTGGTTAATACAACCTAACGTCTATCATGTTAGGATTTTTGGCCTTTTGACTCGTATCGAACATGCAGTACACTAAAACCTGCTATGTTATACCTGGACATGAGATTGGTGGGACCAATGCTACACAAAAATTATATAAAATCTGAGCCCACCATTCATTCACCAGTGGTATAGGGAAGAATGTTGAAGGGAAATGTCTGTGACTTTTATTCTTGCTATATCTTCAAAGTAAAAATTCCTTTGTGAAAGCTAATTGATATTAACTGGTTAATTTTAACAGAAGACTGAATCCCTAGTTAACGGTGACGGGACTACATCAGAATGGGAGCTCAGGTAGATAGCATTAGAGAAAAGACAGCCTCTGTATCTCAGGAGCACCCTCAGAACCTGAGGGGAATATTTAGACTACCTCCTTCTAGAAGGGGGAAGCCAGATTATCTCTAAAACAATATGTACAAAGGAGGACAAATTTGAGTCAGGACATGTTAAATTTTGACTTAGAAGTAATATTCTATCATCACCATTAGGCCTATGACCCAAACGAATGGTATCATAACACTACTCGCTGATTTTGAACTCAGAGTTAACTTAAAAGTAGCATAATATCTGCTATATTTCTCAATGTCATTAACTTTGGCGAGTACAATACAGTAAGCTTACTTCCAAAAAGAACTGCAACTTTTAAAAACTGAAATACCTAAAGAATAGTTATAGATAATTATGTAAAATTTTCAACAAGGATATTTAAATTTAATTGACTTAAAAATGGTTATTATCTCAAATTTTAAAAGTGAAAAAATATTCCTTCATGATGAATAAATACATAACTAAAACCTCATCAGTTTGAAAAGAAAATACCTTGGAGAGGCTGACAGAAAAACAACAGAGGCAGCTTCAGCAACTGAAATGCAGAACTACAAAGCCCAAATCCAGAAAACATGAACTATTACAGTGATCGTTAGATTTCACAAGTACTGTTACTGATAGAGAGGAAAGATCACTTGCTGTGTTTGCTTTGTTATCAATGCATAAATTGCAGACAGTACTAAATCTAGTCAATTGAAACGTCTTTAAAGTATACATGAATAATACACTGGTAAGACAAGTGAATTTTTTCAGGAAAAATTAAATGCTTTTAATAAGCAAAAGTAAACTTTTCCAAAAACAAAGTCAGTGACTTTGCTTCTATCATACAAGTTTCCTTACAGAACTGCTAAGCCTAAAAAGTCTCAACAAAAGGGGCACTGATGCTGCCTGCAGCTACTGATAAATGGTTGAAACAATGCTTGATGATTGCAAGCAGCTTCAGATGATTCAACTTGCAAGTAATATGGTGAGAAGGAGAATTGTCTTTATGTTGATAGATTTTTTGTGATCCATTAATTGAGAAGCTAAAATCTTACTCTTTTGTATTGCAAGCAGATGAAACAACAGACTAATGATGTTGATTTGATTACATATTTATGATATGTTATTGAAATTGATGTAAGAGCCAATTTATTATTTTGTAAATTTATTAGTAATAGTGTCACATAAAGGGAAATTTTCAATATAATTGATCAATTTTTAAATGACATAATCTAGGAGAATTTTAATAAACCACATTGATGGGAGTCAATGTCAGGATAAACTGTAGGTCTATAAGCACTACTTAAAAATGTGGCCTTTTGTACAAGTTGGACATGTCACATGCTTCACTGATAATCACTGTTACGAAGAAACATAAGTGAAGACATATGTAGTTTTTCAAGTTGCTACAAGAATAATCACCTTTATAAAAAGAGCCTATTGAAAGGAATGCTCTTTACAAAATCATGTTGCAATATCAGGGCAGAATATTAATCACTTCCATTATAACAAAACACCCTAGATTTGTTGTGCTATATAAAAGAAGAAATTGCCATTTTAAAGTAACAACAATAAAAATGAAGCAAATACATTTTATAACAGAAATTTGGTGGATATTTTTGGAAAAACTGAGTACCTTAAATAAGCTAATACCAGATCCTCAAATTCACACTCTGTTCCAGAAAGATAAAATGACTGCATTTATCAGAAAGTTAGAGCTACTAATAATAAAATGAAAAATAATATTTTGGACATGTTTCTTAATTTTTTAAAGTACACATGACCTTCAAATGAAATAGACAAATTAAAGACCTGCTTATTAATAATGTGTTCAATCTATAGAAGCAGTTCACATTTTAAAGACTTAGATATTTCTAAATATTAGCGGCTACGGAACCGACGTGCCATGAAGAAATATGATACAGTTGCTCTTATTCTATCTGAACAAGAACATGTTTAAACAAGCAGTTAAACTTGAAAATCTTATGTTTTTTGGTTACTGGCAAATAAAGAATTCTCTGGTTTGTCAAAGAAAGAGATAGAAATTTTACTATTATTCATAGCATTTTATTTATTCATAAGAGTTTTCTGATGTGTCATAATGCTAAAATGTTGATCTTGTTTGATAGTGGAAAAATAATGAGTATCAATATCATCAAAGAATTCAAGTTTTGAGAAATTCTAAACTAAAAAACAAGCCTATGTATTACATTATCATTATTATGGTTATAACTTTGTGCTACAAATATCAGAAGTAAATGATTTTTTAAAATAAATGAAAATCTGTGCATGTTACATTTTATTGTATATTTATGATTGATTTATGACTGCAAAAAATCAAAATTTTATTTTAGTAAAATATAAACTCAGGCAATTATCTGAGTAGATGATTTCATGAAAATTTGAGAGAGTTACAATTTTTTCTAAACTATTGTAGCAATTGATTAGATGCAAAAAGTGAAGAAAATGAACAGTAAAACAATCTCATAGTTAATAAGAACATGGAAAATAGGATGAATGGTTTTAGAAGAGCAAATAACAAGGACATTTTGGTATGTGTTGAATTCAAGATGCCAACAGAATATACATGTAGAGCTGCCCTGTAAGTAGTTATAAATGTGAGTATGGGATTCCAGAGGGAGGTCAGTCTAGATATATAGCTAGCACAGTGAGATAAAAGAATAGAAACAGTAAAGAGTAAAAATCTTTGAAGCCAAGGGAAGATACAGTAGCAAGTAGGAGGGGATGGACAAGTGTCTAAAGTTTCAGAGGGGTCAAGGAGAATAAGAAGTATAAAAAGAACATTGGATTTAGCAAATAGGAGGTAACTGGTGAAGTTCCAACAGAGTGGCAAGAAAGAAATTGGATTACAAAAGGCTTTAAAAGACTAACACAGAAGTTTATGTGCTACTATACAGGCAATAGGGAGCCACTGGACTTTAATGAGTAGGAGAGGGACATGGGCAGATCTTCACTTAAGGAAAATCATTTTGACAGATATATGGAAGATAGATTAGAAAGGCGAGATACCTGAGGCAGAGAAATCAATTAGAAGGCTACTGAAATAGTTAGACAAGAGAATAAAAGGACTCTAAATAAAGTTGTGTCAGTGGGAGCACCAAGAAAATGAAAAATATGAGATAAGTTGTAGGGATAGAAATAGAAGGATCAGATTTGGCAATTTATTGGATATGGCCAATGAGGGAGAGTGAGGGATCAAGGAAAATGCTAAGATTATACACCTGGGAGACTGGAAGAATGGTGGTTCTTTCAAAAGAAATAGAACGGTTTAGGCAAGATTAGAAGGACAAGTCATGAGCTGTGCTTTGGACATGATGAGTCTGAGATATCTCTGGTACATCCAGTATGAAATGTTCAACTGGTAGTTGGTAAAGTGAGACTGAAGTTCAGGAGGGAGACTTAGATTGGATATAAAGAATATCTGCATAGAGACAATAATTAATCCCACAGAGGCTGATAAGGTCACCAGGAAAGAACACAAAGAATACAAGAGATCTCAGGACAAAACTTTTGGAACATCTACAGTAAAGGGGAAGGATTGTCATGGATAATGACTCAGAAAAGGAAACGGAAAGGGATAGGTCAGACAGGTGGGAGAAGAATCGGGAAAGAATAGTCTCATGAATGAGAGAACAAATCACATCCAGGAGGAGAGAGTATTCAACAGTGTCAACTGCTGTGGAAGACTGACTAAGAAAAGATCATTTGATTTGGCAATTAAAATATCATTTGCAATTTTGGGGAGAGCAATCTCACTCGACTTAGGAGAAGGCAATGTGAGGAGGAAGGCACCAGCATGGAGGGGCAACAGTGGAAGGCCTCCTGCAGAAGGTAGGATTTGAGCTAAGACCTGAAGGAAGCTAAGGAATCCAAAAGGAAGTGGAAGAGCATTTCAGGAATGGGGAGCAACCAGCAAAAAGGCAGAGTCAGGAGATGGAGTGTCCTCTACAAGGACGACTAAGGCCAGTGTCACTGGATCATAGAGTTTACAGAAAGGAGTAAGATATAATTAGTCTGGAAAATAGGAAGGGGCCAAAATATAAAGAGCTTTAAAAGTCAAACAGAAGATTTTATATTTGATCTTAGAAGTAATTGGATGCCACCAGAGTTTATTGTGTAGGAGACGTGACACGGTCAGACCTGTGCTTTAGGAAGGTGACTTTGACAGCTGAGTGGAGGATAGATTGGAGTGGGGAAAAGATTAAAGCAAGATCAACCAGTAGGCTATTGTAACAATACAGATGTGAGGTAATGAGGGCCTGTACCAGGGTGGTGGCAGCATCTGAAAAAAGAAGGGGGGCATATGCAAGAGATACTGCAACGGTAAAATCAACATGACTTGGCAATAGCTTGGATATGGAGTGAGTTGTGGGGTGGGAGGGGAGTTACGAGTCAAGGATGACATCTAGGTTTTGATCCTTGAGTGACTGCGAGGATAAGACTGCATAGTCTTATCCTTGAAAGTAACAGGGGAATTAGGAAAAGGGGAAGGTCTAGGGGGAAAGATAATAACTTCAGTTTTGGACAAGTGGAGTTTGAGATGTCTATAGGCTGTTCAGTTTAATATGAAATTCAAGATGTGAGAATAGAGGTCAGGAGAGAGGTTAAAGCTGGATAAATAAATCTGAGAATCATGGCATGAAAAGGATAATTGAATTCATGCAAGCTAATGAGATCACCAAGGAAAATAATATAGAGGAATAACAGAAAAGGGCCTAGGACAGAAACTTGGGGGATACCCCCAATTTGCAGACATGAACTTGACAAAGATCCAAAAGAGATTGAGGAGGTTTGGATTGGAAGGAGAACTAAGACAGAGTAACTTAGGTGTTATCCCCAACTCTTCACTTTCTCTTACTTCCCATATCCAATTTATTGTTAAGTCCTATTGATTCTACCTTCTTAATACTTCTCATATTCTCTGAAACTAAAGCACCTTGGTGCAAGCCTTCATCACCTCACTATGGATTACTGCAGTAGCCTTCTGGTTGGTCTCCATGCTTCATCACTGGATGTCCCCTACACCTGGAATGCTTTCCTCACCTTTATCTCTTGGCTTCCCTGGCTTCTTTCAAGGCTCAGATCAAATACCACCTTCTACCTATTTCCCTCCCTTACCCTTCACCCCCACCACCATTGATAGTGTCTACCCTCTGAGATCATCATCCATTTACACCATATGTATCTTTCATGTATATGATATATGGTAAACATGTACATGTCACATCATATATGCAATTTTAACGTTGTCTTCCCTACTAGAATATGAGCTCTTTGAAGGTAGAGATAACATTTTTCCCTTTCTTTATATCTCCAGCACTTAGCAAAGTGCCTGGCATGTAGTAAGCACTTAATAAGTGTTTGTTGACTAACTGACTTACTCTGAAGACAATATATACCTGTCTTGTGTAACATGCAGAAGTGATGGAAGAAACAGATGAGATAATGTAGGTGAAAGCACTTTGTAGCTGTAGAAATTCAATAATAAAGCAGGTAGAGCGATGTGATGGAAAATCACTGGCTGTAGCTGTGGCTCCATCACTAGCTGGTTGGATAATTCATTTGACCTGTTACGGACCTTAGCAAATTCTTAGAGACTAGGAAAATGGCCGAACAAGCATGAGAAAGATGATGACTCTATGGTGAGAAATGAATATAATCATTAAATATTATAATAGCAGGAGTTTTTATTTTTATAGTTTTTTAATGATTTCAAAACACTTTCAAATACATTATCTCCTCAATGGCCACTCTATGAAATGAAGAAGTCGCACTAAATTATCGAAATTTTCTATCAGGTCACTTCCAACTCTAACATTGGATGATACTGATAGTTACCATTAGAATAAGGACTGGATCTTATTCCCTGACCCCTTTCTACTATATCACAGTCTTCGTTCATGTCTGCACTTAAAAAAAAAAAGCACTTGTGCTATTCATCTTACTAATTAAAAGATGTGTGCTTACTGCGAAATAAAAGTATTTCCCAAAGTTATTTTCTAAGAGAATCAGTTTTCCGTTTCTTTTATAAGCAAAACCACCTAGAAGCTGCAATAAAACCCTCCCCTGCTCTGTGTCTTCTGTAAAATGTTTGACTTTGGCACATGCTAAATTAAATGAAGCATTGCTTCGGGATTCATCATCCCAGGAACTTAATGAACGCAATTCGTCAGGGCTGCAGCCACTTTCTTTGGCCATTCCCAAACAAAGGCAGCAACTGAGCAGCCAACGAGGAGAAGGGGGCAAAAAACAAAAACAGGCAGTAAAGAGGGAAACAGATGATATTTAATTATAAAACTCTTCTCAATAATTCTCTTAGGAAAGGAATTATTACCTGGCTAAGCACACATACATTGGATCACGCTGCTGAGAAAGCATCCCTACAATGTTCATTTTTTTTCTTCCCATGAGAGCCTATAATGACTGTGTTTACAAATTGGGTGTCTGAAAACCTGGTAGCAACACGCATTCACAATCTGAATCGATGATATGTGTCTGTCTATCTATCTACATGACAGATCATATGTGTGCATTCAATATTTCCTTTTTAAAGGCCCAGGTTTATTCATTCAATATTTATGTTTTATTATTACACATAATTATATCCAAAAAATTAGCAAAGTTCATTAATGCTACACTAATGCAGTCATAATTACTTCCATTTAAACCATAGCTGAATGAATTTAGAAGTACATTCATTTGTAATTCAAGGTGTTTCTTAGTCAATTTTTAAAATGTGAATCTATGCTTGCCCTCCACTCCACCAGGAGAAAAGGAGAATCTTTCAGGGAAGAAAAGAGGTCTAGGTTTTTACTTGACCAAGAACCTTCTTGAAAATGGAGGGTGGTGTGTATAGCAGGGTAGAAAGAATAGTAGGCTAAGAGTTAAGAAGGAAACCACAGCTCTAGTCCTGGCTTGGCCATCTTTGTGGCTTTGGACAAGATATTTCACTCCTCTGTGCCTTAGACTACCCATCTGTAAAATGGGGATAACAATACCCACTACTCTGCCTTATTCACAGAATATTGGTCCAGACCAGACTTTGCCATTAACTAAGTGACTTTGAACATGGTCATATCACTTCTGTGTGATTTAGCTTCCCCAGATATAAAATGAGGGGCTTCAACTAGATTATTTCTAAGGTCCTCCTGAAGCTAACATTCCATGATTCTCTAAAATAAAAGGAGTCATTTCCAGATTTGACATTTAGCCTAGCTTTGCATAATGATCTGCTTTTTGTCAGGCATGAGCTTAGCTTACTCATCTCATTTGTATCCCATCTTCTTCCTGAAGAAGCTGAATGTATCACACAAAAAGAATTTAAAATGGTTTCCTTTTCAGAGTTTCTAGTGACTGAGTATGAGTGAAAGACAGAAAAGAAAAAGAAAGAAAGAAAGAAAGAAAGAACGAAAGAAAGAAAGAACGAACGAACGAAGAAAGAAAGAAAGAAAGAAAGAAAGAAAGAAAGAAAGAAAGAAAGAAAGAAAGAAGAAGAAAGAGAAAAGGAGAGGAGAGGAAAGGGGAGGAAAGGGGAGGAAAGGGGAGAGGAAGAAAGAAGTAAAGGGAATTGAGTGTCATGCTGAGTGCTACATCTGTAATCATTTCTGAGAAAATGAAAATGAATTGAAGTTGTAAAGGTCACTTTCTAAAGAAGGCCGAAAGAAAAAAAAAAGCAAAGCATGCTCTTCCAGAGTCTACAAATTAAGTGAAGTCCCAAATTAGGAATAAAACAACTAGGAAAGCCTCTGCTGCAGTGATGGAATGTGAAAAGGCTCTCTCATTTCATTGGCTGTCATGGGAATCAAGAGTACTACAGCTTAAAAAAATAGAGACTGAGCCACTAAAAATGCTGCCCTGAAAATAGCCAGCAAAAATGAACAGGAAAAAAGCAGCTGATCAATACATTGATTGGAATCTTTGTCAGGTTACCACAATAAAGGTATGAGATGGTCACCAATAAATGGAAGGAAAGAAGGTTCCTTTACTCAACAACTACAAGCAGGTAACAACAACAGCAAAAATAATAACAGTCATTTCTACAATACTTTTTAAGGTTTACAATGCGCTTTCCTCATGTTCCTAGTGAACACCAAAATATGCCAAATCAATTTGGCATATCATATAATCATTTTTTAAAAACACAACTTGAGATATAAAAATGAACCATACATCTTTTCCATTGACCAGTGGAGAGAGCCTGAGCTATTTTTTTTTCCTATCCCTAGATGTCAACATAAAATCAAGGAAAAAACCAACTGTTCTTAGAGACATGAAAAAGACTCAAAGAGTGTTTACCCATACCTTTTGGACTTATAATTTGGATGCAGAGGAGCTCTACCCATAGTTTTTGTTTTTTAATTGTATACTATATCCCTAAGGGACAATGAAAACTGTCACTATTTGTTTCTAAGAAGAGAACAGAATTTATTATGTCAGCTTCTGCCTCCTCTGTATCTCCCAGCATTCCTCCTGATAGTGTCAAAGAGCATTTAAGCAACCTGTTCAAGGTCACACATCTACTAGGATTTCCATGTGTGTCAGTCTACATGACTTTGAAGAGTGAGCCTCCAAGCAGTCATCTGGACAAGACAACTCCAGAAGAAAATTCTTACTTTAGGCAGGCTTTGTCCTCCCTTGGAGCAAAGCAGGGCTCCTCCATCTTCTGCTGAGGCAAGACCACATTTATTTCCTTAAAGTCTCTAGATCACTGGTTTGGGGAGAGGAAGATTACTGATGACAAAGTCCTGAGGGAGAAAAGGGAAGATCTATACCAGCCTCTGTTAATGATCCTCTCCCAGCATGAAATACTAGAGAAATTCAGAGATGGGATCATGGCAGCAGCCCACAATAAAAACTGCAACAAGCTTCATGATTGATTGGAAGGGTAGCCCTTAAGCAAAGTTTCAATATCTCACAAACAGCCTTTGGCATTGCCTTTTCTCATTACGTCTCACCTGATGTACTCCATGTCTTTAAAAATATTTGCAACAATCTTTATGTACTGGGCATTGAGCCTCTCAAGGAAAGCATTTTTCTAAAACTATGTGACTATCTATCATATAAACCAGATATACCTCCAAACTGATCTGAGAAAAAAAAATCTTAGCATTTACTGCACTTGCTTACCTTGCCCTTCTTACTTTCTAGCCAGTTTTCTCCTCCTTTCCTCCTCCATTGACCTTTCCCTTCACATGTCCACCAAAGGACATGTTATATGCATGAAAGTGCAGAAGAGTCAACTATTCCAACTGTCTCATTTTATTCATTAGGATAATGACGCTGGGAGGGGAAACAAGATGACCTTCTCATCATTCCTTCAGACTTCCCTTTTTTTCCTCCTAATTTTTGCCTATCTTCCTTCCCAACCAGAAAACTACCAAAAAAAAGCAAAAACAAAAACAAATTATCAAAATGTCTATGTTATCAGTCAGTTTGGGCCATCCAATCCTAAAACAACATGTTTTATGTAAAAAGAATGCATTTAGGATTTAAAACTGCCCCCTCATATATTATTTCATTTTGCTCTATATTTCAGAATACTAGACCTGGATAATACATTCTTCCAAATAAGCCCTAGGGCTTAGCTATTTAAAGCCCTACAAAGGTGTGTCTAATTTTTGCTCATCTAATGAGTTTGCTCCCTTTAATTCCATCAAAGAAAGGTGTTCTCACAGCACAAATGGATCAGAGATGTACTCAGCTTTACAGTTATTCTAACACGTTGCTAACATCTGTTCATTATATTGAAGGCTATAAGGCTGGTGGGGGGAGAGGGACTTCTCAAAATTAAACTCCTTTTACACCTTAAAACACAAACACAACAGTCCTAGCAGGTTGACAATGCAAGTATGATTTGTCTCCATTTACATGAGGAAAAATCAGACTTAGAAAGGTTAAGTGCTTCTTCTCCCCAAAACTTGTCAGGTGGGGGCTCCACAGACATGGAACATCACATATGTTGTTAGACTGTTTTACATCTTGATTTGTCTGAATTTTTTTTCCCCTTTCTTCCTCTTTTTTTTCTTTTTGAAAAGTTTTTGTTATATAGGATGGTACTCTGGAGAGGGGGAGAAGAATGGAAATGGGGAAGCATAGGTAATATAAAAACAAAAGATATCAAGAAAATTTCTTTTTACTGAAAAGATAAGTGCTTTGCTTGAGGTCACAGCACAGTCGGAATTCAAATCCTGATTTTCTGCCTTCAAGTCCAGATTTTCTGTCCATATCATGCTGCCTCTCCAAAAACAAACATATGCCTTTTGTTTTCAGGGTAACAATTTCTCTATCTTTACCTTAAAAAAACTAGTTTCTTATATGGCTCCGTAACTTCAGTAAGTAGAATATAAACTTTAGCTTACTGATGACTTTTTTTATATCGCATTCATTTCTAAATATAACCCTTTCTTTTCTATCCATCTAGGGTTCCCTTTTAACAAAGACTTACAAAGGGAAAGAAAAAAAACAGTTGAATAAAATCAACCAAAACATCAACCATGTCTGATAGTATATGCAATATTCTGCATCTGTAGTCCCACAACTCAGAAATGGAGGAGAATTTTCTCAACTCTTCTCCAGAACCAAGCTTAGAAAACACATATTTTCCTTTTTAGCCATACATCTGAGCCACCACTGAAACAGCAGGATCCTGAATTCAATCTTCACCTTGTACAATATAGGGCACACACTGCAAGACATAATCCAAGGAGGTCAAAGATGACAAGATAGGCCCCATGCGCACCAGGTCATTTACAGCAACACTGCTTTTAGTAGCAAAGGAGACACTCATAGTTTGGAGACTGGACAAACAACCATGATTCGTGAATAATTAAATAATGCTGTGCTGTAGAAATACTGGAGGATATAGGTAATACGAAAACGAAAGATATCAATAAAATTCACAGTACGTCACTTACATCATATACCCACTTGCAACTAAATAGAAAAATTCTTGGTAAGGAATAAAAATATGCTAAGCCTCTTAAGAGGCCAGTGACGAAAGCCTCCTTGCAGAATCAAAATATTCTTATTAATACTCCAGAAATGATGTGTGGCTAAAATTTACAGCACCAAAAATATGGTCCAACAGCCTCTAAGACAACAGTTCATTTTTAAACAGCTTAAGTTTAAATGAAAAGCTCTTCAGAGATGCAAAGTTCTATTATTTGTATTTTATAAAGGTCTCATGTCATAAGTGAGGAAACATAATGAAATATTTTGCTTAGTTACAAAACAAAAACAATAAAGGCATTCTCTTTTCCTCTACAAGGAACAGAAGCATCATCTATAAAGACAAGGGCAGAAAATAAGTGAGGTACCTTTTGAAATGGCAGAAAGAGCAAATTAAAATAAACATATCCAAATTCTCTGACCCATAACTATTTGCAAATTTAAAAGTGCTGTATTAGAGAGGGTACCGACAAACACTCAGGACATCTGGATTTTAGTACCAGCTTTACCACTTACAACAGGGGTGACCCTGGCAAATCATTTTAACCTCTCTCAGACTCAGGATCTTCTATTAAAAGGGCATAATAAAAGAGTTGTTGCAAGGAAAGGGGATTGTAAAATGCAAATCATAAATCTTAAACAATTCATTTCAATTACCTGAGTCTCAGTTTCTTCACAGGTAAACTGAGAGGATTGAACTACATGAAGTGTTAGTTCTGTGCTAAATGAAGTCATGGAAAGTGGAGGGAAGAGGGGCTAACAGCCTGCATTTGGGAGAAGCGCCATCTTTGATTTGCACCAAACACTGACTTTTCTACATACGTACCAGAAGCTATGGAGGGAGCTAACAGAGTTTGCAAAGCCTGTGGACTTTTCTTTTTCAGTTTTTAGAAGAAAAGATCTGTGACCTTTCTCAATTCCAAATGAGATCTTATCAAATTCCCAAGTTCCATGATTCTATAAAGAGACACCAGAATCCTTAGTGGTCAGGATTTGAGAAACAGCTGGTCACACTGTATATACCTAGCCATCAAGCTCTTTGAAATAAAGTCATGCAATCTCTGAGCTGTTTTTAAATCAAAGCTATCTGCAATTAAAGTAGGAGAAAGGTTTTCCCCATTGTTTTATGCATTTCTCACAGGATCATAAAATTACATCTTAGAGGCCATTGAGCCCAACTCCCTCGTTTTACAGATGAGGGAATTGAGAGCTTTAAATCACCTGCCCAGGGTCACACAGCTAGTGAGTATTGAGGGAAATGAACCAAGGACTTCCTGATTCTAAGTGCCCTTGCTGCTATATGCTTCTCCTTGTTTGTTGTACCAATGCTGTGGTATGTTGCTTTTTGGGAAAGGAAAAGGAATGGGGAAGGGAATAGAGAGAAGGGGAAAGAAAAGGGGGAAGAGGGAAGGGAGTAGGGGAAGGGTAAACAAGAAAGTGGGAAGGGTTCATACAGTTAATAAGTGTCTGAGGCCAAAACTGAACACTGATTCCAGGATCAATGCTTTATCTACCAGATGCCTCAATATTTCAAAATTTCTTGGAGCAACTGACACTTCTATAAGTTTCTTTTAAAAAATTTGTACTTCCCAAGGAGCCCCACCCTAGCAACAGCTCTGTACTTCATAGAACCATATTTTATACACAAGATAACCTGAAGTCCAGGGAGAAGTGACTTACCTAAAGTCACACCGCTAAGTGGCAAAGCCAGAAGTTCAACCCAGGACATTCTACTTCAGATCTAGGGCCTTTCAATGGATTTATTTCTAAATTGTAAGACTAAAGTATAATAGTACCATGGGAGGGGGAAAAAAGCAAATGATCTACAAGAACAAGCCTTTGAGTCAAAGCAAATCTGCTTCTGGGAGGGAAAAAAAGTGTTCAACACGACCTTTAAGCTGTACTCTTGCTACAGACTAAATGAGAAATACATTCAAATCCTGTCTAAGAAAACAATGGATTTTCAAGTTAGAAATGGTTTGCTGAGAGAGCATGGTATAGTGAAGAAAGAGCCAGCCTCACAAGCAGTAAGACCTGGGCTCAAATCTCACTCTGACACATACTGCCTGTCATCTTGGGCACATTAGTGAACTTCTCTGGGCTCTAAGCAGCTCTCTAACACTATACATTGAAGAGAAGGTGTTGCTCTGCATTGGTAGAGGGAGTTTCCTCACTTGGGAGTTCCTATACCAACTAAAATCACAGATCTAGTCACCATCCCTTATCTTATAAACGGCTTAAAGCTCAAGACTACATTTATACTTCTGGCATGCCTCGTTCACCATAGAGTGTGGAAGTCCCACCCAAAGTCACTAGATTAATTTCGCTATAACACCGCTTGCAACACGGATCCTTCTCGCTCCAGTGGTTCCACATTGGCAACAGAATAAAATCCAAACTCCATAATTGCCATTCAATTCCCTCTATAATCTGGCTCCAACCTAACTTTCTAGTCTTATTTCCTACTATTTCCTAAAGACAATTCCTACATCATTTAGGAACATCTCTACCATGTCACATAAAACAGGACATATACCTTCCCAGCTTGGTGCTGTTTCCCTTGATTAGAATACCTTCCTATCAGCTCTCTATTCCACCAAGTGCTAACCATCTGTAAGGGCCTAGCCTACATTCTGACTCCTCCATGAAGCATTCTCCAACCACCCTAACCCACTAATCTCATATACCACTGAACAACAATAGCAAACATATATTGCAACTACTGTTACAAACTTAGATTCATACCTAGACCTCAGAGACCACCTAGTCTAACCCACACCTATAGAATCCATGTTTTTACAAGATGCCCAGAATTGGGCATTAAATTTTAAATGCCTTATTTAGTCAATAACCATTAAGCATCTACAATATTCTAGGCATCATGCTAAGCACTAAAGATACCAAAAAAAAAAAAAACAAACGGCAAAAGATAGTCCCTGCCCTTAAGGAGTTCACAGTCTAAGAGAGAAGACAACATTCAGCCAGCTACGCAGAACAATCAACAGAAGGAAGACATTTGTTAGGAAGGCCCCCTCCTCACTCCATCTCCCGCCCTACATGCACACACACCTGCATCCTCATCAAGCCTGTATTTCTTTGCCACTTCCACCTTCAACCAATCTAACTGATTCTGCTCCCAGGGTCAAAAAGAACAAGTCCAATCCCTTTTCCACTTAAGATATCACTGGGATAGAGACAGGAACTGAACCTGTGATTTCACTAGTAAAAGGAATTTACAGATGAGGAAAATCCTTCTATCAATGCAGGTCAACATCTACTCTATAATTTATAAACTGAGGGATTAAGCAATTTGCCTAAGGTCACACATACTTGATGCCAGGTCCTTCTTAATTAGAAGTGGTTTTTCTATCCATTAGGCTACACTGCCTCTCTTCTCCAGGCTAATTAACCCCACTTCTTTCAACCAACCTTTATTTGTCAAGGTCACCCCTCAGTATTTTCTCAAGTTGATCAATCTTCTTCCTAAAATGTGGCATCACAGACTGAACACAATACTCTAGGGATGGTCTGATGCGGGCAGAGTACAGTGGGACTTATGTTCTTAGTCCTGAATACTCTTCTCTGTCATTCTTAATGAAGCCTAAGACATTAACTTGTAAGGTTTCCATATTACATTGTGGACTCAAATCGTCCCAGCAACTTATGTAAAATCCCTAGATTTGTTTTAAGCTGTTGCCTAGCCGCATCTCTCTATCTTGTACTTATGAAGTTGTGTTTTGGGGCCCAAATGTAAGATTGAAATTTCATCTAAGTAGATTCAGCCCATTGTTCTAACCTGACAAGATCCTCTTAGATCTCAACTAAGACCATCCCTGTAAGTTTCAGGAGCAAAATGGCCCTCTCTGGCTACCACTCCACTATAGTAAGCTCCTTGAAGGCTTGTCATTGCTCCTGTATTTGTTTCCCATATGAAGTATTTGACAAATGCTTTTTCATTTCATTAATTCATCCTTTCATTTTTGATCCTCTTCTTTTCTTCAATATGGTTAAATGAAAAAAAAATCCTTTTCTGTCTTTAGTTTTTCTCACTAGACTCATCCCATCCTGAGCTTTAGCTATTATTCATCCATATATTCTGGCATTCCATCATATACTATTTTGTACTTTATTTAAATGCTACATGTGTATATGCCTTAACTGCCCAATAAAATGGTAATGCTCTTTAAAGCAGTGATAATATCTTATACTTCTTTTCCATCCCTCAGAGTGCCTCACACAATGCCTTGTACAAAGCAGGTGCTAGATAAATATTTGTTGAAATAAACTGAACTGAAAATAAAGTCAGTAAAAGGAAAAAACAGTTGAAAATGGAAGTTGGGTATGCAAACAAATCTTCTGATTTCACTTAGTACCCTAACTAATATCCTCAATCCAAATTCACCACTCCTCTTCCCCCTACTCATGCCAACTCACACACTCTTTGCCAATTTTCCTGGGGTACTTAATCAGGGAATTACTGTCTTAAGACTATCACACAATTCTGAACATTATTTCTATGCTAAATCCATCTTAGTCAGCTAAACCAAATCACATAGATAATGACTTTCAGTATGCAAATGGAGATAGACTTTTGAATATTTAGCCCATATAGTATATAACTGATTCAACTGCCTGAGTTAAGTCAAAATCCAGGTGACTGCTATAGCCAGCAATTACTCAAGGTGGTTAAATTGACAAATGAAGAAATCCAACAACCAAAAACTTATTAACTACGATAACTACTTGCAGACAAATATTATTATAATTTATATTTCCTGAAGAGTAAACTGTCTGCTCTTGCAATTCCTCCAATTCTAAATAAAGTATGATCATAACACTAGGTAAGTTCTTATCTAGTCAGTAAATAAACATTTATTAAATGTCTACCATGTATCAAGCACAGTTCTATGCATGACAGATACAAGGACAAAAATAAACAGGGCCTGCCCTCAAGGAGCTTACATTCTCTTCCGATAACCACATTTTACAGCTAAAATAAGTGAGATTCAGAAACGTGACTTGTCCAACTTATTGGTAATAGAGCTGGGCCCAAATTTCTGGATACAAGGTTCTTTTCACTATATCATGCTGTCTCTCTAACATGAATGAATGAAAAAAAATTTTATTAAGCATTTACTCTGTGTCAGATATTATACTAAGTCCTGGGAATACAATTACAACCAAGCAAGACAGTCCCTGCTCTAAAAGAGGTTCCATTCTAACAGATGTCTTACTTAGACATTATATATAGGGGAGAAATTTCAAATACTTAGCATTCAGTAAAGTAATGGCCTTATTGTTGACATCATTTTACCACCATGAATTTCTGCAAAGAACACAGTCATTTTTATTTGGGGGAAATATTTCAGGTATAGAATGAAATCAAGTTCACATTGTACTTTTTTAAAAATTTCTTACAGTACACTGTGATGAACCTAAAATCCTTTTTGCCGTAATATGTATAGCTCTCATTCAATTCTTATAAAGCTAAAATTATTAATATGGAACCAGAAAAAATGCACTTCAATTCACTGCTTCACTGGCAGATTTTGTTATACTTCCACTGTTCAACAGAAATAAGTCAGCATCGAAAGTTTTTCTTGGTATTTTATTTCTGGCAACCACCCAAACATACATCTTTATGTTGCCATATTAAAAGCCAAATTATAGTTTGGATAGAGGTTAATGTGGACAGAAATTTTCGTTTTACATGCAAAAGTCTTCGGCAAGCTTAAGAAAAAGTTGGGTTTTTTTTTTAATTATCCCATTACTCCTAAAATTGGTTGGTTCCCCAAAGAGTGAATGTAAGACGATACCAGAGTGTATAAGAATCAGAACATAGCTATTATGAAAGAATAACCATCATATAAAAATACTGAAAATTCTGAGTGATTTTTAATAGGGGTTGTTCAGCTTTGGTATGTTAAGCTGCTATAAACCTCCATTAAAAGCCTTTCATAAGCACAGTCCCAATTTCCATAGAAACAGTAGATGGCAGTTTCTAAGAGAAATGTAAAACCTTTTTCAACACATTTTATAATAATTTTTTTTAAATTAGGTGTATATAATTAAATAATGGATTGACCCCTACATTAATACTCTTTACTAAGAAACAAGTGAAACTTCCTTTTAAAATAGGAATCTATTATTGGAAGGAAGAAAGGGAGGAAAGGAAGACGGAAGGAAGGAAGGTAGGAAGGAAGGAAGGAAGGACGGAACGAAGGAAGGAAGGAAGGAAGGAAGGAAGGAAGGAAGGAAGGAAGGAAGGAAGGAAGGAAGGAAGGAAGGAAGGAAGGAAGGAAGGAAGGAAGGAAGGAAGGAAGGAAGAAAATGTCTTGGAACTGTTTTTTTTTTCAAAAGTAGCTTTGGTACCTTTTTCTCACTGATATTTTGTTTGAAGGTACACATAATCTTTTTAAGAGCTATGCTCACTAACACCCTCTAGCTCTCTGAAAAGTAAGCAAGCAGTTGGCTGGATGTCCTAATGAGGCAGATGGTGACACAGTGGATAAAGCACTAAGCCTGAAATCAGGAATGCATAAGTTCAAACCTAGACTGAGACACTTATTAGCTATGTGACCCTGGGCAAGGAACTTACCTCAGTTTCCTCAACTGTAAAACAGAGATAATAACAGCACCTAATTCCCAGGATTTTTGTGAGGATAAAATGAGATATTTGTTTTCTTTTTGGTGGGTTTTTGTTTTTAGTGCCTGGCACACAGTAGGCACTGTATTAATGCTTACTCTTCCCCCCCTCATAATGCACCCAAATATACCATGAGTTACCATAGTTTAACACTTTCTTTTTCAGCTCAGAGAAACTTGTGATATCTCTCCTTAAATCTATTTCTAATTCATCAAGACATCCTAAGGTATGTTTTGTGAAACTCAAAGTCTATCATGTTTCTTTCTAGAGTCTTAAAGCTGGAAAGGACCTTAAAGATCCCTAGCTCAACCCCCTCATTTTCAAGACAAGAAAACAAGGAACAAGAGAAATTAAGTTAAATGACACTGAATACTATGAATGAAAGCTATTTGTTCATCACACCTAGGCTAAAATGATTTGACCTTTGACATATAGGTAAAGAATCAAAACCCATACCCGAGACCAAATTTAGCATCATGCTGAAAAAAACAGCCACATGTTTTAATGAAATTTTCAATTTTCATCTGGATTTTTGGTCTCTTGTATGGATTCATACTTGATGACTTCTAAATCTCTCTTCAGCTCTAGCATTTTTAAATTCTGAGATAATGCACAGAAAATCTATGTCATTGTGATCTGAGTCTAAAGGATACATAGTTTTCATTCACAGTACTCATTTCTCTTGGTCCTTATTATCTGGAAAATGAAAGGGTTGAACTACATAATCTTTAACATGCTTTTCAGCTCTATGTCTTTAAGAGAAAACATAGTAAGACTCTTTAGTACCTTATCCTGCACTGACAAAACAAAAATAGATTTGATAAAACAAAAAACTACTAGGACTGTTTTTGCTGACTTTTTCAATTTTATCCATAATACAACAAAACTTTAAGACTGAGTATTAGTTTACAATATGTTACATAAAATGTCAAGAGAAGTAAACAATTTTATTTTGACATTTTTAATCTAGCCCTGCAATTTCATTGCATAGTGAGGTCCCTAGTGAGGAAGCTGCTTCTACCAATGCAAATCGGTGACTAGTCTGCATCTTACACTCTTGAAGAATTGACTGGAGCACTGAGAGGCTGAGCAATTTGTTTAAGCTTACATAGCCAGTATATGTCAGAGATAAGACCCGAACTTGGTCTTCTTGACTCCAAGGCTAGCCCTCTACCCATTGTGTTATGATGCTTGTAGTTAGATGATACTAAAGATTAAACAAAAAATAAGTAATTATGTATTAGCTCTGTTTATGTTACTTCTGTGCCCAGAGTCTTTCACTGATTTTCCATTTTCTATAAAAATTCTTCAGCCCTCTCAGTTGTGACCAAGGCTGGCTCACCCCTACTTAAGCAGAGTGGCAGCCCTCTACTCCATATGGGCTCACCAAATAGGCCCACTGTATGGATTCTCTAATTAGACTTCTTAATTAAGACCCTCTAAAACATGATCCCAACTTCTCTTCTTAGCCTTATATTTTGCCTCATTTATATGGCATGTTACAGTGGAACAAGACCAGTAATTTTTCCTTATATATATATATCTCTAAAGCTAGAATGTACCCTTACCTCCTTCTCTGCTTATTGAAATCTTACCCATCCTTCAAGACCACTTTTCAGAGGGGTTATAAAGACGATTCATGCTTTAAGCAGGAATTGGATTAAATGTCCAAAGTTTTCCTCCCACTATGAAATTATATGATTCTATGATTATGTAGCAAGTTTCTAGAGCTGCTATCCTCCCAACCCACACTTGGACTAAAAGGTCAGATCCCTAGAGCTGGACTGGCTCTGTAATCCTGAGAGTTCTAGGGGTAACTCTCAGGGCTCTGAGGGTGCTTGTTCTAATACTATGGTTCACAAGCTACCCACCTGATATATTTTCATCACCAGTTAATATTTTCCCCATATCAGTCTCTAGTTATTACCTCTTCAATATCATCTTAGTTACCAACAATTTAACTAATATCAATTTGCTTACTGGAAAAGATATAATGAGGTCACAAAACACAAAATCCTCTGAAGCCCAGGGCACAAAGGCCTTGAGGTCACAACTTATCTCTGACCCTTACTGCCTATGTGGCCTAATGGAAATCACTTAAGTTCCCTAGACCTCAATTTCTTCAATCAGAAAATAAGGGGGCTTCTTAATCCCTTCTAATTCTAGATCTTTCATCTACTTAGCTAAGAATTCTAGAATTTTGGAGTTGGAAGGGCTTCATAAACTGACTTCCCACCACCTTTCCAGCCTTCTTGAACTTTACAACATACAATATACTCTTTGATGCAGTGATATTGACCTTCTGGTTACAAACAAGGTATTCCATCTCTCGGCTCTGGGCATTTTTTTCTGCCTGTCCCCCATGCCTAGAATGTTCTCCCTCTTCATCTGTACCTCCTGGCCTTCCTGGTTTCCTTCAAAGCCCAGCTAAAATCCTATCTTCCAGGAAAACTACCAAACCCTCTTAGTACTAGTGTCTTCCCACTGTTAATTATTCCTTATTTATCCTGTATATAGCTTATTTGCATATATTTTTCTGCATGTTGTCTCCCCAGTTAGATTGTGAGCTCCTCAAGGGCAGGGAATGTCTTTTCCTTTCTTCATATCCCTAGCACTTAGCACAGTGCTTAGCACATATTAGGTACTTAATAAATGCTTACTGATTGACTAACTCAAAACCCTCACTTTGCAGAGAGAAACCAAGGCTCAGAGAATTGATATAATTTAACCAAGGCCATATAGATACCTAGGACTAAAACCCAGGTATATTCTTATCCGAATATTCTTTATACAGCATTATTCCTATCTCCAGAGAACACAAGAATCTACTCTTAGCAGGTATACTGAGGTAATTGGGCATGGTGGCATATAAAGAATTTGCTTCTGGGAAAGCCAAGACTAGTAGATCACCTGAGTTTGGGAGTTCTGAGCTGCTTTACTGCCATCAGGTATCTGTACTAAGCTACCACACCAATATGGTGGGCCCTGGGAGTGGAGGACAACCCAGCCCCCATCACAAAAATGGAGCACATTAAAGTCTCTGTGCCAATTAGTATTGGGATTAGGCCTATAACTGGCTGCTATACTTTCAGCTTGAGTGATAGGGAAACCCAGTTTCAAAAAAAAAAAGGCAAGGATATCTAAGCTAAATGAATGAATAAATGAATGAAAAATTACTTATTACGCATTTACCATGTGCCAAATGCAATGCCAAGTGCTGGGATACAAACTGAAAAGAGTCTCTGTCTTCAAGGAACTCACATTATTTAGGGAATGTCTAAACAATATGTCATATATAAATGTATTGGAATATTACTGTACTAATAAAAAATGAGGCCAATGAAAAATACAGAGAAGTAAAGGAAATCATGAACTGATTTAAAGTGAAGTAAGCAGAACCAGGTAAACAACACATTAATGACTACAACTGCATAAGGGAAGAATGAGAATAGCAAAACAATCAAAATCAAATACTGTGAAATTATAATGACCAAGTTTGGTCCCAAAGAAGAAAGCTAAAAAGGTCTTTGCAGATGGGACTATAAGCGTGGAACACTACATGTAATGGCAGACTTTCTAGATCTGTTGGTCAGTTTTGATGGACTCTTTTCCCTCTTTTTGTTTTATTCTTTGTTATAAGGGGTGGCTCTTTGTGGGTTGGGAGGGGCAATGTATTTTGCAGGTTATATAAGAACAAAATATATTAATAACTTAAAAATCAACTGAATGATCAAACCACATGACCTAAGTACACTCATCAAAAATATAACATGCAGTTAATTCCTATGTCCTCCCTACCTGTATATGAACAGATTATCATGTTTGTTATGTTGCTGCTATAGAAGATACTAAATGGAAGAATCACATGAAGGGTTCCTTTTAGATGAATTCACCAGTTTACTAATGTTATACTATACCAATTTAATAAATGTTTAGAGTATAAGTTAAGAGACTACCAATTCTTCAATCCATACCTTCCTACACAATCTTCTTTGGAGGCCTCTGTCATGAGAATTTTAGTGTATGTTAATGGTTGGGTAATCATTACTTAACTCCTTAGACAAATATTTGTAGATATTAATTGATATCATCTCATTCTCTTAAATATTTCTGGAGCATTTATAATGGTCAGGGCCCTTTAGGAGATAGCGTTTAAAGAGCTTACATTCTATTAGGAGAGTCTTAAATAACCAGGAAGGTAAGTGCTACTTTGTTAATGATTATTAAAATAATTCAATTATTTTAGCAACATCCTCCAGAGCAGAATACTGAGAAATCATTATGTATAAGAAATGGGAGAAATATTTTAATATCTAATCATTCATTTAGTCATTGTATCAAATTATCTAGCCTGAAAGAGTTTATCCTGCAATTCCCGTGAAGGCCTTCAAATTCAGAATCCTCGGAGTCATCCTCCAGTGTTTTGGTAAGAAAATCAGATTAACAGAAATTGACACATATTATATATTTCTTTGTCTTGAAAACACCTCCACATTATTCCTCTCTTCTGAGTCAGGAAAACTATTAATTCTCTAATGGATTTTGTGCATGTTATATTTATTCTCTGACTCAGACTGCCTATGCATGCAAACCCACATACCTATGCTCAGTGACACAGTGGGTTGAGTTAAGTGGACTAGAGTCAGGAAGACGTGAGTCTGCCTCAGACACTTACTTGCTGTGTGACCATAAGCAAGTCACTTAACCTCTGTCTGCTTCAGTTTCCTCACTGGTAAAATGGGAATATTTAAAGCACTCACCTCACAGGGTTTTTCTAATGACTGATTGAGGAGATACATATTAAAGCACTTCACTAAACCTTAAACCATTACATAAATGCTAGCTATTACTCTTGCTATTGTTATTATTATTAACTTTTGATTGTGTTTTCCAAAATAAAATCCGATTTAACAAATTTTCAAAGGATTTCAACAAGATTTTCCTTTTGAATCTACAAAAATAATTGACAAACTCAATTCAATTACTCATGATAAAATTGCCAATCCAGTTAAGTAAGCTATATTCACAAACATCAGGCATCATTTCAGAGTGGAATCGTGCTCACGTAAAAGTTGTTTGGGTTTTTTTAAATAAATAACTTGTTTGGGAAATGCAGCAGCTTCCTTTTGAATAAAACTGAATCATCCTCCAAATTGGCCACAACATGGTAAGAAAATTAGGATCAGCTAATGATATGGAGCAGTGCTAAATATTTCAATTCAGAAAAGGGCAAGCTAACCTTTTAAAATGGCCTCATTCTCTATTTAAGGGCGGAAGCAAGTCTTCTTCATTGACTTGCATTTCCCTATAGAATTAAACTTGAATTTTTAGTAGGTAGTTATCTCCCTGGATAGATAACAGTTATGGAAAGCAATCTAGGGAACCATATTCCACCATTTCTGACACTGATCATATTGACCAGCAGGTCCCCATTGCTACCTACTCATGAAGGGTTTGACTCTTAGAATGTTATGATTTCTTCAGGGGCTGTTGATGTGAAGAAGCAAAAAATGTTAAAACCAGGGAATATGTCCCAATTGTGCAAATGACAAAAGTGCAACTCCTAAGTATCTGTCATCCTCCCCTTTCCTAGGTCTTACACAAGACCCTTTGGTGGTCTCCAGAGATGGGTCACTGCATAAGAAATGGGTAGAGAAATTAACTACCTAGACCTCCATCCTACAGCCTGTAGGGTACTCTGCTTCCCCAAATCTTTTGACCCAAGAGCAGAAAAGCTTATAGAAATGTATAGTCTAGTGGAGGAGACAAGATATTCTTGGCTTCCTTCACAGACTAAAGTGCTACCTAAACCCAAGGCCTAGCCTGGTTTTCCCAGTTGCTAGTATACATTCCACTGCTTTCTATTTATTTATCTGTATTTTACTATATTTATTTATCTATATTTTTATCTGTATTTAACTGTATTTATCCCAAATAATGATGATGATGATGATGATGATGATGATGTAGCTATTAGTAACTAGCATGCATATAACACTTTAAGGTTTTGCAAAGCACTTTACATGTTATCTCATCTGATCCTTAAACAGCCCTGTGAGGTAAATGTTATTATCAACTCCATTTTACAAATGGGGAAACTGAGGCTGACAAAATTTAAGTGACTTCTCCAGGGGTCACTCAGCTAGTTAATTTCATTTTTTTTCTTTTTCTTTCTTTTTTTTTTTTAGCTAGTTAATTTCTATGGCAAGATTTGAACTTAGGTCATTATAACTCCAAGTCCTGCACTTTATCCCCAGTGACATTTTTCTTCCCCTTAAATAGAATACAAGCTCTTTCAGGGCAGGGCCTTTTTGTTGTTTGTCTTTGTATTCCCACCACCTAGCATAGGGCTTGGTAGATAGTAGGCACAGTACTTAATAAACGCTCAATGAATGAATATAATAGTTACAAAGTAGAATGTATTGCACAAGACAGTTATAAATGAGGTACTGTGGGAACTGAAGGGAAGGAACATTCCCTTCCTTATGAAAGGCACTGCAATATAGTGGAAAAAAGGCACCACACAACCAGTTCTCCCCCTATCCTGTCTGGCTCCTCAGACTCCTTTGCTGCATCTTTGTTTATATGCTGTCCCCTAAATGTGGCTGTCGCCAAGGGCTCTATATTGGGCCACTCTATATATATCCTCTTTCTTGGTAATCTCATTAGCTCCTCTGGTTTCAATTATCATCTCTGTGCAAGTAATTCCTGAACTTCAATGTCCAACGTCTCATTTTTCTCCTGATCTCCAATACCATCTCATTGTCTATTGGACATTTCCAAATAGATGTCCTATACACATCTCTAATTCAACATGTCCAAAAGTAAGACTCACATTTACTCCAAACTGGCCCCTCTTTTTTTTACTTGTTTTTATTTAGAAGGAGGGAGGTTTGGGGGGAAAATATAACAAGTTCAGTTTTGTACATGTTGGGTTTAAGATACTTCTTGGACATCCAATTTGAGATATCTGATAAACAGTTGGAAATGTGAGCCGTAGGTCAGCAGTTGAAGCTTAAAAGTGCAGTAGGCCTTTTAAGACAATGTATTCCAAAAGGCCTAGTGCAGGTTTAAGCTTTAATAGTTTAGCACAATTTTAAGCTTTAATAGCTTTTATTTAGATAGATCAAAGGTAAGGGGATACACAAAAAAGGAAATCTAACATGCAACATATAACTATATAAATGTCATATATACATATGCATTCATTATTTCTATACATATGTGTGTATGTATATATATTACATATATATATGTACATATATAATGTCATTATGTAACCTATCATTTCTTCCTTGTAAAATCTGAGTTCCCCGAGAACAGATTCTGTTTCATGCACCTACAACAGTGTAACACCTGCATCCATTCTCTCTGCTTTTTAAATTCAACAAATATCCGACCTGGAGTGAGAGACCTAAAATTCAAATCACTGCTTTGAAACTGACTAGCTATGTGAATCTTGGCAAGACACTCAATCATTAGAAGCCTCAGTTCCCACATCTGTAAAATGGAAAATAGTCATACCTGTGGTTCTTACCTCATCAGGTTATTCTGAGCATGAAATAAGATAACATAGGTAAAGTGTTATATAAGTATCAGAAATTATAACTATGTTATAGTGGGGCACAGTGCCAAAAGAGTGACCAGGTCGGTGACACACAAAACTGGAAACCATACTAGCTGAGGCTTGGTTGAAGGGATCTAGGGTACTGAAGTTCAAGAACAGTGGACTTGGGCAAGGGGTCAGGTGGGAATGGTGACAATCTTCAACTACTTGAAGTACTGCTATGTAAAAAGAAGGAGGGATACTTATACTTGCTCTGCTTTCCCCTCCCAGGAACAGTTACAGGAGAGAAATTGCAGAGAGGTAGATTTGAACTTAATGGTATAGAAAACCATCCAACAATAACTGTCTGGTAATGGAGGTCTGTAGACACAGGCTGGACAACACCACATTGGGGATCTTACAGAGAGAATTCTTGGTCTGGGACACGTTGGAGTAGACAGCACTATGAGAGTCCCTTTCAAATCTTAGGTTCCATGATTCTGACTTTATGTCCTGCTTGGGACTATTTTTTTACAAGCTTTCTCACCCTCAACCTCCAATATACACAGGAAGAAGATACTTCTCCCACTTGGCAGAAACCTATAGTGAAATCCCTAAAATAGTTATAAATTCAAATTCCACATTCTTTATAAAACTTTACTGTTTTCACCAGTAAAAAGTAAATTTTCCCTCCTCTAGATACCTATTGATAGAATTTCATATATAATTTGCATTGCAGTTATTTATATACCTATCTTATCCACTACTATATCATGTAAACTCTAGGTAATAATTTTGAACCAACTTGTTAGGGGAAAAAATAGTGTATTCATTAGATCCATTCATGACAAAAGCTCTGAAAGAGTTCTCAACTGTCTTCAAAACAGAAATGTTTAAAATAATCCAACTTTAATTAAGTGCCTAAGTAAAGCTTTCCTTTACAAATATATCCATCTAGTTAGTAGTTCCCTTTAAAGATCTAAATACCCTACCATATATAAAAACCTATTCATGTGCAAATCATTTAATTTTACTTTTCTCAACTTTCTTGCACATAAAATGAAAATAAACCAGTTCAAAGGTGAAAATTAACAACTGAACAGGAAATATTCACTCCTCAAACTGAATATTAGTCTAGATCAAAGAAGGGAAATTCCTTTCTCTTCTATATATGGAGGAACCAATGTCCTTTTTCTGTGCATAAGAAATAATGCTCCCAAAAAAGGGGAAAAGGAAACTGTTTATTGCTAACATTTACCAATTCCTTTGATATATATAAATCCCCCAAGTCAAGGCACAAAAACAAATTCACAGATATCTGCCAATCAAAACAGCCCATAATTACTATATGCATTACTACTGAATTATTTTTGTTTCTGTGAATTTGAGGTAATATATTAACACATTAATTGATATTTGGTCATAATTAGCATGTGTTAAAGCTGTTGATTACATGTTTGCATTTTGAACATTTTAATTGTTCATTTCAACTGATAAAATGTAAACTCTTAGGATATTTAGATGTGTGTATTTAATTATCATTGATTAGATAATTAATAGTATTGTCAAAATGGTAGACAATGAATGGTAATTACAACTGATGTACACATATATGTTAATATATGACAATCTGGTTTTACTCTTGGAGAGAGTTTTTATAGTTTTGTTATGAGCAGGCTCACTGTAAATGTAAGGTTTAACTTCTATGAAAGTAGGAACTTCCATTTCAGCTACTCCCTTGATTTTGAAAAAGTTTTCTAAAATTTGGGGCATGAAATAAAGCACATAAAACCATGTTTCATCCCATGCAACTTTTTTGCAGATTATACTCTTCAAGCAGCTTTCCGTATTTTCATTCTTTCTTTTCTCATAATTTCTTACAATACTCAAACTAAAAATTCTTGTTAAATTTTTCCTATTTCATTTAGAGTAATCTTTCACAAACCCAAAATTGTATTCTGAATTCAAATGTGGTAAAATATTCTTTAATGGCTTAACAAATTCTACAGGAAAAAAAAATAAAGGACTTGTTAATGTATTAGATATCATTTGGCTTGGAAAGTGTTAACTAAAGTCAAGCAAAGGCTGCATGTAGGAGTTGTTGTTTTAACTACACAGCCTTCCAAAATAGTTAAGGAGGAACAAGGACTTACCCCTCCGTATCACATTTGTGATGCCACCAATAATCAATCAATCTATAAACATATATTAAGCACCTATGTCATGCATTGTGCTAAGTACTGGAGATACAAAAAGAGGCAAAAGACAATTCCCTGCCTTCAAGGAGTTCACAATCTAATGATAAAACTGGAAAACTGGGCTGTCAATCAAAATCAGGTCAGCCAGCATGGTTTTAACTGGCCTTTATTATATTGTGCTGTTTACCTAATCCTAACTGACAGCTTGGCAAACCTGTGACAAGATGATGAATGAGTCCTCTGCCCCCATCTCTTTGTCTGATGTAATAGAAAAAGAGAAATTCAGGCAGCAATCTTAGCAGACAAAGTACCTACTACCATTCTAGAAAGAGCCTAAAGGCAACCACTTCATTCCTGTTTAGTGTCTCCCTCCCTGCTCTTGACTTCATAAAAGGAAATGGTGGTATAGTGGTCCTCAAGACAGTAGGTAGGGTGAGAGGAAGCAAAAAAGTCCAACTTCCTCAAACCTATAGCACCAAGGAGATATCGATATCTATATCAATATTGAGAGACAGAGACAGAGAGAAGGAGAGAGACAGAGACAGAGACAGAGAGAGAGACAGAGAGAGAGAGAGGAAAGGATGGAGGGAGAAGGAAAGAGGGAGAAAAAGAAAGTAAAGGAGAAAGGAGAAAGGGAAAGAGGGAAAGAAGGAAGGAAGGGAGAGAGGGAGGAAAAGAAAAAGCCAGGGTGCTCAAAAGAAAATTGAAGGAAAAACTACAGTTAAATGTACTTTGCCAGGCCAGATCCACACAAAAAGACAGCAGAATCCTGCGGGTACCAGAGATGGGGTATAGCCAGAAAAGCCCAGCCTGAAGCAAAGGACATTAAAGCCTTCCAGGGCATGGACCAGGGATGAGCCAGAGAGGCCTGAAGCTGTGTGGAAACGGAGAGGAAGATGATAATTCAGAACAGAGTTTAGCCAAAGAAGCCTGGAGATTGCAAGTGTGTCAATTCTGACTCCAAATCACAGTTAAAAGCCCAGAGACCTAGGCCTGAGAGGGCAATGATCAGTGTCCACCCTGGATGTGACACTCACACCACCATAATTACATTACATAAGAAGATTATATAAGATTGGAGGGTGTGAGAATAGACTACACATAGGCTTTCATCTCAACTGAATAAATGAGAGGCAAATATACGGGGGTGGGGGGAGAGGGAGAGAGAGAGGGAGAGAGAGAGAGAGAGAGAGAGAGAGAGAGAGAGAGAGAGAGAGAGAGAGAGAGAGAGAGAGAGAGAGAGAGGGAGAGAGGGAGAGAGAGGGGAGAGAGAGGAGAGAGGGAGAGAGAGAGAGAGAGAGAGAGAGAGAGAGAGAGAGAGAGAGAGAGAGAGAGAGAGAGAGAGAGTTTGTTATAGAAATGCATTAAGTTCAACAGGGAATCAGGATAGGCCCAGGGAAAGGGGAGAAAGGATTAAGAGGGATGGCAGCTTCAGGGAGGTATTAGTAACAAACAAAACAAACTGCATTTAAACAGGTGGAGTATAAAGGGGGTAAAAAGGAAAAAAGAGAGTGAAAGAATATGTTCTGAGGGATAAGATGACAGATATGATAGATCTCTGTTGACCACTGAATACGAACGGAAAGAAGTATACTTATCAGCTGAGCATAGCACTTTTATAAAAACTGACCATGTATTAGGGTATAATAACCTCACAAATAAGTATAGAAAACCAAGAAACTTACTAAATCTTTTATTGGTTAAAGCACGATAAAATTATATACAGTGAAAGGTCTTTGAAGAAAGGGTTAAAAATTAATTGGAAAGGAGGAAGAAGGATTCTGAGTCCTAGAGAGGCAAAAAGGCAACAAAACATTAGGGACACAATGTAGAGCAGCCAGGGATGTGCCCTCCTAAAGATTCCATATCACTCTCAACATCTGGGTATCCTGGAAGTACTAACCCTGTTCATCTACCATCAATCAATCCTGCATACCTTCTAGCATTCTTCTATCTCGTCTTCTGCTTTTAGCAGTGACTTTGACTGAAACTCATTCACCTCTCTGCCCAAATTAGCTGGTGAAGGTGAAGAAAGGATCCCTATTGGCCTAAGGAAGTCCATTTCCCCAGTATCTAGACTAAATCATTGGTGAGCACTCCTTTCTGAGGATAAACATGCTTTGAACATACACTGAAGACCATTTTAAATCTGTAAAATGAAATTTTAAAAATTCCTTTTGAAACTAGTTTGGGAGAAAGAGAAAGGACAGGTGACATTATCATGGAAGTTCCTCTGGTTAGTCTTATGATAATGGAAGACTTCACGAGATATGAGAACTACATTTCCCAGCAAACTTTGCAATCTACTTTATTTATTCTTTTGCCAGCTGGGAAAGAGAGTTCCTTTGATTAGAATAATGAAGGTGCCATTTTGGAATCTTATATCTTGGTGAGCTCTTCTCACCACAGTCTTTCTCAGGTCTTACTCTGTTTTTCTCATGATACTACCAAATAAAGCTTTTTATTCCCTAAAACATTAATTGGAGGCTTAATCACTTTAGGATTAAGAATTTGTGAGTCAAAGGAGAAATCTCAGAAACCACAAAACATCAAATCAATTTTGATTTACATAACATGAAACAACATATCAAAATTTATGTGGTGTAACCAAAGCAATCCTGAGGAGAAAATGTCTATCTCTAAGTACTTCTTCACTGAAAGGAAGGAAGGAAGGAAGGAAGGAAGGAAGGAAGGAAGGAAGGAAGGAAGGAAGGAAGGATGGAAGGAAGGAAGGATGGAAGGAAGGAAGGAAAGGAATACATCAACAAACTGGAAATGCAACTACAAAATACAGAAAACCAGCTAACACACAACTAAATGCCAAAATAGAAATTCTGAAAAAAAAAAATGTTCACAAAACTGAAAGCAAAAAAAATCAATGAATTAATCAATAAAATTAGAAGCTTTTTTAAAAAAATGAAAAACAAATAAACCATTTAAAAAATAAAAAGGATAACAAAATTGCCAATATCAAAAATGAAAACAGAGAAATAGTAACAAATGAAGAAATAAAGGAAATTATTATAAACTATTTAATACAATGATATGCTTACAAAACTCACAACAACTTAAAGGGAATTGATTAATGGCTAGAAAAATATGAAATGCAGATGAACAGAACAAGAATGAAAGAATTTTAATAATCCAATCTCAGAAAAAGACATTGAATAAGCCATAAATTAACTCTCAAATGAAAAAAATAACTCTAGAATCATATGGATTTAAAATGGAATTCTGTCAAAAATTCAAAGATCAACTCATTCTGATATTATATAAATTATTTGCAAAAATTGGAAACAAGCAATCCTACAAATTTTTTCTATGATAAATACATGATCTTAATACTGGCATCAGGAATAAACAAATACAAGAAAATAACAAATATCTTCAATAAAAAGATGCAAAAACTTTTAAGTAAAATGTTAGCAAAGAAGATATAGCAACACATGCAAAAAAAAAAGGGTACATTATGACAGGCAGGACTTAAATCAAGACTTCAGGGTTGGTTTAATATGAGGAAAACATAAACATAATGGACAATTTTAATAACAAAATCAAAATCTCATGATTATGTCACCAGATCCAAAAAACTACTTTGAAAAAATGCAGCACCAACTTGTGCTAAAATGCGAAAAAGCATTGGAATAAATAGACCTATCCAAAACCAAGAGCCAGAATTACATAGAATGAACTAAAGGCCTTTCCACTAAGATAAGGGGTAAAACCAGATCCACATTATCATGAATATTATTTAACATAGTGAAAGAAATACTAGCTATATCAATAAAAAAAAGAAATCAAAGGAATAAGCATAGGCAAAAAAGGTAAATAGGGATGATTTTTGCACATAAAATGATGGTCTACATAGAGAATAACAGGGAGTCAACTAAAAATTTAATTGAAATCATTGATTACTTCATCAAAGTATCAGAATATAAAAAAAAAAAACCCGCACAAATCATCAGACTTCCTAAGTATAACCAACAAAACCCTGCAGGAAAAAGATAGAAAAAAAAAGTCCCATTCAAAAACAATTATAGAACATATGAAATATTTACAAATTCACCTAACAAGACATACACTAGAACTTCACGAACATCACTAAAAATACTCTTCACAGAATTAAACACAGCCACAAATAATTGGAGAAATATTAATTACTTACACAAAGGGCTTTTCAATATAACAAAAATGATAATACTATCTAAATGAATTTATTTATTCAATGTCCTAGCAATCCAGTTACTAAAAGATTATTTTATAGAGCTAGAAAAAATGTAAAAGTTCATCTGAAGGAACAAACGATAAAGCTTTTGAAAGAAAAAAAAATGGGAGGAAAAAGTAGGAATAAAGGAGCTGGATTTTACTGCACTATAAAGAATTACAAAAGTATTCAATACCGGTTAAAAAATACAAAGGTCAATTAGTGGAACTGTTTAGATACCCTAAACACAGAAGTAAATGAACACAGATGCATAGTTTAGACTAAGCCTAAAGACCACAATTACTTAGGTAATAACTCATTATTGAACAAAACTAGTAGGAAAACTGGAAAATAGCCTGGAAGAAATTAGGTTTAGACCAAGGTGTCACACCAAATAACAATATATTCCAAATGAATTCATGATGTAGATACAAAAGGTCACATCACAAAAAATTAGAGAAAAAAAAAGAAAATACTGTTCACAATTAGACAGAAGAATATCCTTGAATTTCTGAGTTCCTTCTACTCCCTTCTTTTTTTCAGGGCATCAGCTTCTCTTCTAAACCATGAATTCTACCTTCAAGTTTTTCTATTAAGGTCCAATTTTACTCATATTTTCCTTCAATTCCTTTATTATGCCTTCCAATCACTTACAAAGGTCACTCATTCAATACTCATTTATGGTGTTTGTTGTCTTCTAGAGTTTCATTCTAGAATTATCTTAGCCCACAATATTTCTTCCTCAATTAGGAGCTTTTCATCAGCCTTTCTTTTGGTGTTTTCTGTAGGAAGCTTTCTTATATGGATTCCTTTCTTTTTCTTTTTTAGTTGTTGTTGCTTTTAACTTAAATTTGACATTTCTAGTTATTTTGGAATGATAAGGAGTGGATATATGTACATTTTCTCACTTGGCCATCTTAGAAGTTCTCAAAAGACTGTTCATTCATTTGAAAACTTTTAACAGACTCTATACGGGTGGAATTAATTTTATTTACTAAATTTATCACCCTTCCCAAAATTATCCTCAAACTGGAAAGCCCTTACTCCTCCAGGGTCCACACAAGTTCAAAGATAATTATTAAATTTCAAAATGATTAACTTATAATTCACTGAAGTTCTACTCCTCACATAGAGATGTCAATAAGATAAAGTGAGTATAAACTAGGGGTAAGGAAGAGCTCACACCGGAAAAGAGACCAGGTCAATCCAAGATTATTAACAACAAGCTGTGAAGTGAAAATATAGATTCTTGATCAATAAAAGACTCTAGAGATAAATCCATGAGAGAGCTTTTAGTAGGGCGAGTTAGGAACATGGTAGCTAGGATTTCGAGTTCCAGCCTCCACAGGAGTATTTTTGTACAATAGGTTGTAGTCTCTAAGGAAAGCTCCATTTTTTTCTATGTTCTCTAGTGGCATAGGAATGGGCACTGTATTTTGTCAAAAGCTTTTTCCTGCATCTATTGAGACAATTATACGATTTCTATTGGTTTTGTTATTGATTATGCTGATAGTCTTCCTAACATTGCACCAGCTCTACAATCCTGGTATAAATCCGGCCTGGTCATAGTGTATTATCCTAGTAATAAATTGCTGTAATCTCTTTGCTGATATTTTATTTTAAAATTTTGCATCAACATTCGTTAGGGAAATTGGCCTATAATTTTCTTTTTCTGGTTTGGCTCTTCCTGGTTTAGGTATCAGCACCATATCTTTATCAGAAAAAGAAATTTGGTAGGACTCCTTCACTTGTTTTCCCAAATAGTTTATATAATATGGGAATTAATCGTTCTTTAAATGTTTGGTAGAATTCACTTGCAAATCCATCTGGCCCTGGAGATTTTTCTTAGGAAGTTCATTGATGGCTTGTTCAATTTCTTTTTCTAAAATAGGCTTAAGTATTTTACTTCCTCTTCTGTTAATCTGGGCAATTTATATTTTAATCAATATGCATTGATTTTGTTCAGGCTGTCAAATTTATTGGCATATAATTGGGCAAAATATTTCCCAATGATTGCTTTAATTTCTTCTTCATTGGTGGTGATTTCATCCTTTTCACTTTTGATACTGGTCATTTGGTTTTCTTCTTTATTTTTTTTTAATCAAATTAACCAAAGGTTGATCTATTTTATTGTGGGTGGTGTTTTTCTATAAAACCAGCTCTTAGTTTTCTTTATTAGGTCAAAAGTTTTCTTATTTTCAATTTTATTACTCTCTCCTTTGGTTTTCAGAATTTCTAATTTGGATTTAATTGGGGATTTTAAAATTGTTCTCTTTCTAGTTTTTTAATTGCATGTCCAATTCATTGATCTGCTCTTTCTCTATTTCATTCATGTAAGTATTACAAGATACAAAATTTCCCCTAAGTACTACTTTGGCTGCATCCCATAAATTTTGGTATGTTGTCTCTTTCATTAAATTATTGAGTGTTTCTATGTTTTTTTTCTTTGACCCACTCATTCTTTAGGATTAGATTATTTAGCTTCCAATTAATTTTTAATCTATCTCTCCATGGCCTTTTGTTACATGTAATTTTATTGCATCATGATCTGAAAAGGATGCATTTAATATTTCTGCCTTTCTGCATTTGAATGTGAGGTTTTAATGCCCAGATACATGGTCATTTTTTGTGTAGATACCATATACCTCTGAGAAAAATGTATATTCCCTTCTATCCCCATTGAATTTTCTCCAGAGGTCTATAATATCAAACTTTTGTAAAATTCAATTCACTTCTTTAACTTCTTTCTTGTTTGTTTCGTGGCTAGATTTATCTAGTTGTGAGAAGGAAAGTTGACATCCTGCACGAATATAGTTTTGCTAAGAATTTGGATGCTATACTACCTGGTACATATATGTTTAGTATTGCTATCATTTCATTGTCCATGGTACCTTTTGGCAAGATGTAGTTTCCTTCCTTGTCTCTTTAATTACATCTATTTTTGGTTTTGCTTTCTCTGAGATTAAGATTGCCACCCCTGCTTTTTTCACTTTAGCTGAAGCATAATATATTCTGCTCCAGCTTTGTACCTTTATTCTGTGTGTGTCTCTCTGCTTCAAATGTGTTTCTTGTAAACAACATAGTAAAGGATTCTGATTGTTAATTCACTCTGCTATCCACTTTCATTTTATGGGAGAGTTAGTCCCATTCACATTCACAGTTATGATTACTGTGTATTTTCCTCCAACCTATTTTCCTCTGTTTATACTTTTCTCTCTCTCTCCTTTCACCCTGTCCCTCCTCACTAGTGTTATGTTTCTGATCATCACCTCCCTCAATCTGCCCTCCCTTCTATTACCCCCCTTTTCTTTTCCCCTTCCCCTCCTACTTCCCTATGGGTAAGACAGATTTCTTTACCCAACTGAGTGTGTATGTTATTCCCTCTTTGATTCCAATCCAATGAGAATAAGGTTCAAACAAAGCTCACCCCCTCCCTTATTTCCCTCTACTGTAATAGGTCTTTTATGCCTCTTCATGTGATACAATTTACCCCCATTCTGCCTCCCCATTTCTTCTTCTCCTAGTACAATCCTTTTTTTCACTCTTTAATAAATGTTTTTGTCATCAGATCAAAATCAACTTATACCCACACCCTCTGTCTAAGTATACTTCTAACTGCCCTAATAGAGATACAGTTCTTAAGAGTTACCAGTATCACCTTCCCGTGTAGGAATAAACAGTTTAACTTTATTGAATGCCATGGTTTCTTTGGGTTTTTTCACTTTCCTATTTACCTTGTTATGCTTCTCTTGAGTCTTCTGTTTGAAGATCAAATTTCCTGTTCAACTATGGTCTTTACATCAGCAAAGTTTCAAAGTCCCCTATTTCACTGAATATCCATCTTTTACCTCGAAAGATTATGCTCAATTTTGGTTGTAATTAAAGCTCCTTTACCTTCCAGAATATCATATTCCAAGCCCTCTGATCCTTTAATGTAGAAGTTGCTAAGTCCTGTGTAATCCTGACTGTGGCTCCTTGATAACTGAATTGTTTCTTTTTCACTGCTTGCAGTATTTTCTCCTTAACCTGATAGTTTTGTGCTTGGTACTGGCTAAGAAATAGGGAGGTGGATCAGTGGAATGGGTTAAATAGGCAAGACACAGTAATCAATGACTATAGTAATCTATTATTTGATAAACCCAAAGACCCCAGCTTCTGGGATAAGAACCCACTCTTTGAAAAAAACTGCTGGGAAAACTGGAAAAGAGTATGGCAGAAACTAGGCATAGACCCAAATCTCACACCATATACCAAAATAAAGTCAAAATGGGTTCAGGACTTAGATATAAAGGCTGATACCATAAGTAAACTGGGAGAACAAGGAATAGTTTACCTATCAGAGCTATGGAGAACAGAAGAATTCATGACCAAACAGGAGATAGAGAACATTATGAAAAGCAAAATGGATAACTTTGATTACATTAAATTGAAAAGTTTTTGCACAAACAAAGCCAATGCAACTAAGATCAGAAGGAAGGTAGAAAATTGGGAAAGAATTTTTACAACCAGTCTTTTCTGATAAAGGCCTCATTTCTAAAATATATGGAGAATTAAGACAAATTTATAAGAACACAAGCCATTCCCCAATTGATAAATGGTCAAAGGATATGAACAGACAGTTCTCAGATGAAGAAATTAAAGCCATCTATAGTCACATGAAAAAATGCTCTAAATTGTTACTGATTAGAGAAATACAAATCAAAACAACTCTGAGGTACCACATCACGCCTATCAGATTGGCCAACATGACAAAACAGGAAAATGATAAATGTTGGAGAAGATATAGGAAAATTGGAACACTAATACATTGTTGGTGGAGTTGTGAAATGATCCAACCATTTGGAAAACAATTTGGAACTATGCCCAAAGGGCTACAAAAATGTGCATACCCTTTGACCCAGCAATAGCACTTCTAGGGCTATATCCCAAAGAGATCAAACAAATGGGAAAAGGACCCACTGTACAAAAATATTCATAGCAGCTCTTTTTGTGGTGGCAAAGAATTGGAAATTGAGAGGATGCCCATCAATTGGGGAATGGCTGAGCAAGTTGTGGTATGTGAATGTAATGGAATACTATTGTGTTATAAGAAATGATGAACACGCTGACTTTCAGAAAAACCTGGAAAGACTTATATGGTCTGATGCTGAGTGAAGTGAGCAGAACCAAGAGGACTTTGTACACAATAACAGCCACCTTATGCGATGACTAATATTGTTAAACTGAACCCTTCTCAGCATTACGAGGATCTGAGATATCTCCAGAGGCCTCAGGATGGAAAATGCTGTCCACATCCAAAGAAAGAACTATAGAAGTCGAATCGCTATCACTTATTTTTTACCTTCTGCTGAGTTCTGTTTCATCTTTCTGATGGTTCCTCCTATTGGTTTTAATTTTTACTCACAACTTCACTAATGTGAAAATATGTTTAATAGGAATGTAAATGTAAAGCCTATATCAGATTGTGTGCCGTCTTGGGGAGGGTGGGGAGGAGGAAGGGAGAGAAAAATTTTCAACTCAAAAGCATATGGAAATGATTGTTGATAAATCAAGAAATTAATAAATTTGAAAAAAAAAGAATTCACCCAGAGGACCTGGGTTCAAAAAAAAAAAACTTACAGTTTTGAAATTTGGCTACAACATTCCTTGGAGTTTTCATTTGAGGATCTCTTTCAGGAGATGATTAGTGGATTCTTTCAATGACTATTTTAGGTTCTAGGATATCGGAGCAGTTTTACTTGATAATTTCTTGAAAGATGCTGTCCAGGCTCTTATTTCTTTATCATAGCTTTTGAGTAGTCCAGTAACTCTTAAATTATCTCTTTTGGATCTATTTTCCAAATCAGCTACTTTTCCAATGAGGTATTTTACATTTTCTTTTTTTTTCATTCTTTTCATTTTATTTGACTAATTCTTGATGTCTCATAGAGTCATTAGCTTCTACTTGCCCAATTATAATTTTTAATGCATTATTTTCTTCATTTAGCTTTTGCAAATCCTTCTCCATTTGGCCAATTCTACTCTTAAAGGAGTTGTCTTCTTCAGTAGATTTTTTTTTCATTTGGCCAGTTCTATTTTTTTTTAAGGAGATGTTTTCTTCAGTCAATTTTTGTGCTTTCTTTTCCAAGCTGTTGACTCCTTTTTCATAACTTTCATAACTTGTATAACTCTCATTTGCCAATTTTTCTTCTACCTCTCTTACTTGATTTTCTAAATCCTTTTTGAGCACTTCCCAGAGGACTTTTGGGCTTGAGACTAATTCATATTCCCCTTAAGGCTTTGCATTTAGGCATTGTGACATCATTGTCCTCTTCTGAGTTTGTATTTGGACTTTCCTTGTTACCACAGTAGGTTTCTATGATCAGGGATCTTTTTTGGTTTTTGCTCAGTTTTAAATTTGAGCTCTGCTCCCGGGATATAGGGGGCAGTGTCCCAGTCTTCTTGAATTGGAGGCCAGGGGCCTGGTCATTGGCTTTCTGTACTGTAGCCTTTGGGGTTGACAGCTTGCCTACTGCACTAGGGTGGCCAGGCCTGGTCGTGCCTGTTGTACCCTGGGTTCTGGTGCTGGCAGTTTGCCTTCTGTGCTGGCGCTGTAGGCCTCACAGCTCGCCTGCTGTAGCACTGGCCTGTTGAGCCAGGACGGCAGAGCCTTGGGTCTGGTATGTGCTGTGGCTGAGAACCTCCCCTAGGCTTGCCTGGACTCCACCTCTGCTGGGCTCTGCTCCCCTCTAACCTAAGTGAGACAGACCTTTCCTAAAGTCCTTCTAAGTTATCTTGGATTGCAAAATTGTTTCACTCTTTTTGTGTATTCTGTCACTCCAGAATTCTTTTAGAGGCTTGATTTAACATTATTTTCTGAGGGAAATGGGGGAGAGCTCAGGCAACTTTCTGGCTTTTCTCCACCATCTTGCCTCCACCCCTCTCCACTACCTCTTAAAGTCTGTCCAAGTTCATGTTCATTGTTTCCATGACACTATCTATACATCTCATCCTCTGATGTCCTTTTTCCTTTTTCCTTCAATCTTTCCCAACATCAGGGCCTTTTCCAATGAGACCTGTCTTCTCATTATGTGGCCAAAGTATTTAAGCTTCAGCTTCAGTATTTGACCTTCCAATGAATAGCCTGAATTAATTTCTTTATGTATTGACTGACTGATTTCCTTGCTGTCCAAGGGACTCTCAAAAGTCTTCTCTAGCATCACAATTTGAAAGCATCAATTCTGTAGTGCTCAGCTTTCCTTATACTCCAAATCTCACAGCCATACATTGCTACTAGAAAAACCATAGTTTTGACTATAAGGACCTTTGTGGCAAGGTGATATCACTGCTTTATAGAATAGTGTTGAGATTTTCCATAGCTTCCCTTCCAAGGAGCAAGCATATTTTAATTTCATGGCTGGAGTTGTCATCTGCAGTGATCTTTGAACCCAAGAATATAAAATCTGACACTCCTTCCATTTCTTCTCCCTCTATTTTGCCAGGAAGTGATGTGACCAGTTGCCAAGATCTTAGGGTTATTTTGGTGTTAAGCTTCAAGCCATCTTTTACACTCTCCTCTTTCACTCTCATCAAGAGGCTTCTTAATCCCCCTTCACTTTCTGCCAGAGTTGTGTTATCCGCACATCTGAGATCGTTGTTATTTCTCCTGGCAATCTTGATTTGAGCTTTTCATTCATCCATCCTGGCATTTTACATGATGTACTCTTCATATAAATTAAATAAATAAGGTGAAAATATATAGTCCTGTCATACTCCTTTTCCAATCTTAAACCAATCAGTTGTTCTATGTTAAGTTCTAATTGTTGCTTCTTGGTCCACATACAGGTTCCTCAGAAGACAAGTAAGTAGATCTGGTACTCCCATTTCTTTGAGGACTTGCCACATTTTGTTGTGATCCATAACACGGGTGATAATCCCATTATACTCTATCCCAGTCAGACCATATATAGAGAGTATTTCCACTTCTGGGTTTTGCATTTAGAATGGACATTGACAAGCTGGAAAAAAATCAGAGTAGATCAACAAGATGATGAGGAACACCAAGAACTGGTTGAAAGCAGGGATGTATCTTGTCCACATCCCTATCTCCCCCAGAGCTGGCACATGCTCTCTAAAGAATAGGACATAAATAAATATTAGTTGAATGGATTATTTAACAGTATAGAATAAGTCAATTCCATGTTGTATCTCTCATTGTCCCACTGTGTAAATGCTTATTCTCCTCAAAACTCTGGCAATCTGAAAATTTGCCCACATAACAATCCTCAATAAAACTCTTGCTCTTAAGATTCAACTGATACTATCCCCAACCTCTTAGTAGCAATCCACCCATTCTCTATTGCATGATTGATCCCAAAGAACGAAATCTGTCCAGAAAAGAACATTTTGCTCAAATGACCATAACTCTGAAGGGAAACCTGACATTGAGGAGGTCAGGTGAACAGTCCTTTTCCCAGTGCTTATACCTGACATATACATCGTCCTATCTGATTCCCATTTGACCCCAAGAATCCAAATTAAAGTAAATCAAAGAGTTTTGCAGTTCACAAGATACTTTCACAGGCTTTACCACCCTCAACACTCACAACTTAACTCTCAAAGTGAAGTAAGAGAGGCAGATATTCCTTTTGCAGATGAGAATACTAAAGCTCCGAGAGATTAAATAACATCTCCAAGTTCATCTACCCAGCAAATGGTGAACCAGCCTGGAAAACAGGTGTCCTAACTCCTGGTCCAGTGCTCCCTTATGATACCAGGATGCCTGAGGACCTGGAAAATCTACACAAGCTGGTATCAACAGTTAACTTCAACACTTCCAGTGTCCATGATATCATTGCTTTTGGTTTTCCCTCTACTGACGGATGGATGGAATAAGTATTTATTAAGTGCCTACCACGTGCACTGTGCCAAGTACCTTACAAATATCTTATCTGACCTTATATGACAGCCCTTGCACGTATTATCCCTATTTTGAGGTTGAGGAAATTGAGGGAGAAAGAGGTTAAGTAACTTGCCCGGGGTCATACACCTAGTAAGTGTATGAGGCCAGACTTGAACTGACTTCAGGCCCCGTGTTCCGTCCACTAGGCCACCTACCTGCCCCCATAACAGACTGCTTCCAAACCTCTGGCACCTGGGATTTCATGACACTTTACTCTCCATATTACTGTCTGTTTGGCTATTCCACAAGGTACAATGGAAAGAGCTTTGGAGTAAGAGCCCTTGAGGTGTATACGGAAAATCAAGGCCAATTTAGTTCAACCACAGGGGGCAACATGCAGTAGGTTAGAAAGGTAGATTGGAGCCAGACTGTAAAGGGTTCTAAATATGAAACAAAGAAAACTCTATTTGATCCTACAGGCAGTGACATGGTCAGCCAATGCACACAGCTAGTAAAGGGTCAAACAAGGACTCAAATACAGGTCTTCAGCCTCCAATGGTGCTGAATGATCTTTCCCATCCACTAGCTACTTCTCGAATATTCCAGCAATTTATGAACACAAAATGCAGAAAACAAGAGTGGTGACCACTGCTGCTAGGTGTTAGTGGCAATGGTTAACATGATGGAAACAAAAAGTTACCAAGCAATAGTAGCAAATTACATAATATCAAGTAGTCTCTTTACTGAAGTACTCCTTTCAGAGAATCATAAATCTGGAACTGAAAAGACAGCAGGATCTAGAACTGGAAAGAGACTTAGGTGTCATCTAATACAACCTCTTCATTTTACAGATGAGGAAACTGAGGTCCACAGAGGTTAAGTAATTTGACCAAGGCCATACTTCTTTCAAGGGATACTTAGTAATCTTACAAAGAACCATACCTAACTTGAATGTCACATTTCATATTCTATTTCTAGGAACTATATTCTAAAGCATTCATTCTTTTATTTTATTACTGCTGTAAACAGGTAAAAACTTTACTGTGTTAGGCATCTGAAGGAGAGGAAAAAAAGATTAAAAAAAAACAAAGGCTTTCCCTCAGAGTGGTTACAATCTGGAATCAGAGAAAAGACATATACAAAATTATGATGCAAATTAAACAGTAAATTCAAAAGAGAGGTCTACATGAAGGAGAAAGTGAGCATTTCCAGCTGGGCATAACAGGAATGACTTCAGAGAGCAGGTGGTTCTTCAATTAGATGATACAGAAATGGATTTCAGTAGACAAAGATGTGGGGGTTAGAGCACGGACTCCATTCCAGGAATGACTTTAGCAAAGGCAAAGGATATTAGATAGTGCAGGTTTAAAATTGAGTGGAGGTCTCCAGAGAAAGAACTGATGGAATCTGAATGCAGATCAAAGCATGCTGTTTTTGTTTACTTTCTTTATTTTTCTTGAGATTTTTTTCCCTGTGTTTTCTTTCACAATATGACTAATATAGAAATATGTCTTACGTGACTGCACATGTATAACCTTTATCAAATTCCCTGCCTTCTCAATGATGAGGAGGGGAGGGAGGATGGGAGAGAATTTGGAATTCAAAATTGTAAAAAACAAAGGTTAAAAACAGTTTTTACATGTAAATGGGAAAAAAGAAAATACTGAAATTCAAAAAATAAATAAATAAATGAAACTGAGTGGAGGGGTGAGTAATACAATTTAGCTGGAACCACATAGCAGAGAACTGTGAGATTCCTGGAAAGCCAGGCTACAGCCTGATTGTAGATGACCTTGAATGTCAAATATTTATCTGACAGGTGATAGGGAAGTACGGAAAGATCTTCATTCAAACAGAAGAGAATACTGTAAAAGGTATTTCCCTAGTTCTGTCACTTGCTACCTGGATAAGCTTGGCAAAGTCAGTAATTGTGACCTCATTTTCCTCATTTATAAAATGAAGAGTCTAGACTAGTTGACATCTAATATTCCTTCCAACTCTTTATCAATGATCTTAAAGTGACTACGTTGCCTGTATACACCATAACCCCTACTTCACACATCTTCACTAAATTATGCACAGAATCACAGAATTTTGGAGATAGAAGGGACTTTTTACATCATATGATCGAACCTACTCATTTTAGAAGCCAAGCCCTAAAGCATCCCAAATCTAGGATTCTTTTACTGTATTACTCTCAAATTCTTGCTTTCAAAATCATAGCAGTCAAAAGAAAAACCAATTTCCACGTGGTTTAAATACTTCCAAGGCCAACATTTGCAGCTGAATTTCCCCCTCTCTTAACCCCCGCCTCAGTAGAACAAGAGTATTTAATGTAATACACATATGCCTAATAAAACTGTCATCGTAGGGGGCACCATATCCTTAAAACATTGAAAGGAGAGTATGCTCCCAGAATATAAAATTAAAGATTTTCAAAATGAACAGGCAATGTGTTCATATCATCAGAATTTGTAAACAATAAAAACACAACCAGGGTACCTGCCCTGCAGATTAGATGATAATCAGCATGCATCTTCAGAGGATACATGCTTGGGGAATTGGGCAATAGAAAATGAATTATGCAAACACTGAGAGAGAAAAAAAATCCTACAGTCCATTTTCCAGCCGTGGAACACAAATGTAATAAACAAATGGGAAGTTGTAATAAAATGGATTAAATACACTTTAAATTTCTTTTCAAAGTATACTCAGTAATTTCACAAAGAACCATATCTAACTTGAATGTCTTGTTTCATACTCTACCAATTTATCTTCCATTTCCAGCCACTATATTCTAAAGCATTCATCCTTTTATTTTATTATCTGCTTTAAATAACTGAAAACTGACTCAGACTATAGAACAGGTGCTCATATTACAGCTTTCTTTTCTTATAGCTCATATCCCCTGCCAGTGTCACTCGAGTTTTGACTCAGCTCCGTCAGTGAAGAATTAGACTTCATTTCAGTATGCTAATAGCAATCTATCCAAAACAATGTAATCAAGGCCCCATGTGCACCTATAATTTCATCCTTGACATCAGCCAGACAGCTATTTATTGTCTGAAGGGAAAGGGAGGATGGTAAAGAAAAATCTTACCATCTCCCCTCCCCCCCAACAAATACGACAGCTTTATATTTAAAAGAAGAATCTTTGTGAAATCCACCAAAATGGCAATAATCATTGGGTTTACATATGTCTTGTCTTCAGCAATCAAGGCAGGGAGTTAACGGAGAGGCACATTCAGTGCCAATTCCCAAACTGCCCACCTCTGATGAGCCAGCTGTGAGCTGCAATTGTCACATTATAATTTAAGCAAAGGGGGGAAAAAAGGCATCAGAATACACACTGGATCAACATAATTATTCACAGCAGGATGCTGCAGAATTAATTTAGCCAATCAGAATTATACATGGGGGTTGGGCATATGCAAGGATGAAGAGGAGAAAAAAAGCAGAAAGGGAAACAGTGGGGGTAGGGAAAGATGGAAAGGGTAGGAACAAGCACTATTTCCAACACTAATGTTTGAATAATGCAGCCCCTAAATATATTGTGAATACATAAAAATTAAAAGTCACTCTTATATTATTTAAAAATTATTGCCTTAAATAGAGATAATTAGAAATTAGTGCATGGATTGACTACTGTTAGTGATCTATCCATACTCATTCTGTATCATGTAGCAAAAGTTTGAACACTTATTCATTTACTCATTCAACAAATTTTGTTAAGCAATTACTATGTGCAAGGCATTATTTTTGGTGCTAGAGATGCAAGGTAAATATGACACAATCCTCACTCTTTTTTTTTTAAAGACTGGATCTCCCTATCTCAACCAGGGTGGAAGTGCAGCAGCCACAGAAACTTGACCCAATTCCAATACTCATTGGCATAGCAGCTTTAACCTGCATGGCTCTTTCAACCTGGGCTAGTTTGTCCCTCCTCAGGCAGCCTGGTGGCCTTCTGCTCTGCGGGGGGCTCACCATATTGATGCTGGATTTAGTGGAGACACTCAACCAGCCTTAGTCCTATTGCAACTCAGAACTCCCAGACTCAAGTGACTGACCAGTCTCTGCCCCGACTAGCAGCTCTCTCCACCCAAATATGAATCAAGGGAAAGTGCCATAAGCTTAAAGGAGAGGTCCAGACCGTGTGTGTGTGTGTGTGTGTGTGTGTGTGTGTGTGTGTGTGTGTGTGTGTGTGTGTGTGTGTGTGTGTGTCTGTACATGAGAAATGTGAGAAGAAAGATATCGCTGGCACCTAGGGAATGAGGAGTCATGAAGATCACCCCTGGGTTAGATCCTGAAGCAAGGCAATACGAGCAAAGGCACAAAAATGGGAACAGGCAGGATGAGAACAGGGTATTCAACTGGGTATTCCAGTTGAATTTGAACACAATACCTGAAAAAGAGTAATTTGAGATAAGGTTTTTATAGGTTCTATATCTTTAATATAATCTTCTCAAAATCATTCATGAGTTGGCACTGTTAAATCTATGTCAATAATCTAAAGGTCCTTAACTTTCTGGTGCTAACATGGCCAAAAGATGTTTTCACTCTTAAGGAAGTTGGGATGAGTAAATAATTACGAATATCTCCATACTTTCTGGAATAACATTAGTATCCCATAGACAGAGAGGTAGCTGGAAACTTCCTCAATCAATCAACTGGCATTTATTAAGTGCCTGAAATTGGGGTTCATCCAGGAAGGTTGCAGGTTAGAATTTAGGTAAATCTATTAAAAAGAAAGAAGGAATTTTGCTATTCATAAAGGGTTTCACTAAATAACGAGTTAAAATACAAATAAGAGTACTGATGGGAGAGAGATTAGAGGTTAGTTATACTTAAATAACTTATTACCTGTATTTATTTTTTCAAGAGCTCATTTGTGACCATATAAAAAATGGGGTGCCCTTTTCATACACATGGAAGATTATTTTAAAGGTAATAATCCTTTCTCCCCAAGTGGGATTCTGCAGAATTAGAAATAGCAGAAGAACTAAGAAAAACCTTGATTTGCTTATAAAAGTTAGTTTTGGGCTTGAATTTGCTACTTCTGGTAACAGTGGGGGAAATGACAGGAAGCTTGGCAGGATTTTATTTCTGGCAATAATGTTTGATCTATGCCATTGTCAATGAGAACTGTGATTTAATCCATAAGGATATAGAGCCCACGATGAAAGGGGTCTGCAAATCCTGATTAACAATCACGGCTACACTAAAGCAAGTTCCCATAGTAACAGAACTGAAATTACACAACAAACTGGGATGCCAAACCAGACAAATTATTCCATAAAGTGTCCCTTTTCTGAAAGCGTTTGGCTTTCTGATGTGCTTTTCCAATTAAGACTCAAACAATCTTACTTTCCACTTCTCCCAGCTTTCCCCACTCCTCCCCTCTTTGCATACAACACTCCATTTGCTTTCAGGCAATCTGATTAATAAATACATATGTATAGATGGGGGTATCAAAGAGTTAACCACATTCCAGTTTCTTTTCTCTTGTAAGAAAGAATGAAACAAGGAAAAAAGTCTCCCTTCTTAGAATTATTTTGTAAAACTGAGATCTATTCAGAATTGCAACATGATTTTGCTAGCATAGATTTTACAATTAGAAAAAAATGTTAAATTTTCCCTGTGTAAAACCATTTATATACCTATTGAAAATAAGCAGAAGCTTGTTAAAAAAAACACACACAAACAAAAGATTTGTGTTTCTACAGAATATTTATAGGAATTTTTCTACCTAAATACATAAAAATATAAAAATCAAGTTATCCAAAGCTTTAAACACTGTGAAAATAATGTTAGAAATGGAAGCGTTAGGACTTATACCATTACTGTCACACAGCACAGCAAGGAGAAAGCAAGGCTAGCATACTGACGCCCTAAAAGAATGACTTTGGTGAGGCGCTTGTGGAACACACTGTCACTTCAGTATAGCCTACTACTTACCTTCCTGGCTTGTTCCTTCTGACTCTCGGCTCACTCCCCTGACCTCTGACATATGCCCAATCCCCCTCTGCCTGAGCTCTGCCTCTCACCTTAGATTAGGAATCCTGCTATAAAATAAACACTGGCTTGATTTAGCCCAGCTTCTGGTTTACTCTCCCTGACCACTACTTGGACCATGCCACTTGTCCAACAGTGTACTTTCTCTGGAGTGCCTTTGATCATTAGTGAGCTAGGTGACTTAATGGGGATTTCAAAGACTTAACTTTGAGGAGTTAACCATCCCAACAAGACTAAAGAGTTAAAGATAAAGTGGAATCAGTGATTTGGTGGCTCAAATGGATGAAACTTTTCATCCTTAACCAATTTCACAAACCACCATCTTTTTATATATTAGATAGGCTTAAGCAAACACCTTTAATATGCCCCACTGCTCTTCTAACCCTAGTGACTTACATACTTGAGCTCTCTATCTGACTGTCTAGAGATTGGAACTGACAGATAAAGCAATCCAAATCCAAATTCTATGTAAACCACCTCCCTCTTTTCTCTCTCTCTCACTCTCTCTCTCTCTCTCTCTCTCTCTCTCTCTCTCTCTCTCTCTCTCTCTCTCCTCCTATATATATATATATATATATATATATATATATATATATATATATATATATATATATATGTATATACATATATATATGTATATACATATACATGTAAATATATCTGTCCTGTTTATATTATTTAATAGCATGTAATTACAAGTATTTCCACTATTTTCATGGATCCCACATGTACATGAAGCCCAAAAAGGCAGGACCCCTGAATAGTAAAAAAAAAAAAAGTTTAAAAAAAGTAAATAAAGCTGTCCATTATCTTCTAAGACTATTTTTTATCAAAATGTTTGATTCTGTGAGCCCAGTGGAAATTCGCAAATAACTTTAGTTTCTGTTAAAAAATAAATTTTAACTATACTCAATAGAAAAATGTTTGGCTACACAGTGTCAAGATAATTTTAAAACAACCAGGGGAAGACCCTGAGAGTGTTGGAGGAACCAACCCTCTATGGTGGATTTAAGGAAAAGCATAGACTCTTGGCTAGATAAAGCCTACTAGCTCTTTCCTGTGCTGAGTTTCCTAAGGAAACAAAAACAAAGTTAACCAAGACGTAAAGGAAAACTGAGATTTTAAGTTTTCAGGCAAAAACTACCCAATTGATATTTTTAATCATGAATACATTCCACTCTAATAAAGGGAACTGTGTTTTCCTTTGTATTCCCAGGACTTAGCACAGTGCCTGGCATGCAGTAAGCACTTAATAAATGCTTACTTGACTGACTTCTTGGTAGGTCATGGTGGAGTAGGTAATGCAGTAAAGGACTAGGATTGATACAGTAAAACTATGGGCCATGGTTCATAGGCATCCCAGCATATGAAAGAACAAACTGAGCATTTAGAAGAAAGAAGAATGAAGGAGATTGTGAAGAATACTCTATTGTTGATAACCCACACATTGGTTATCAAAGAGAAAGATAAAGAACTCAATGATTATGAGGTAGAAGGAGAAGAGAAATGTGAAAAGGAAAAAGAAAAACATCATTTGAAGATAAATCAGAGATAAGAAATGTTGTCTCTAACAAAGACGAAAGAAAAAAATTGGCAACGTGAAAAAAAAGATTCAAGAAAATTACATGAATCAAGAAGAATTTTTTAAAAATTAGGGGATTAGACTAGATAATCACTAAAATTCCTCCCAAACTCTCATTCTCTGATCATGACATCCCGTGACCTTAGTGACTGTAACCAGAAGTGTTAGAGAGCCCTGGAAGTTGCCAAGGTGGGAAAAGAAACAGGAGGAGGATAAAAGCAATATTTGAAAAACTTTGCAAAATTATGAAAGTCACCTTAGAAAACAAAATTTATAAGGTAGTTGTATCAAACTGATACCGACTCAGCCTACAATGTCACACTGGTTCAGTAGCAAACATGATAAGAATTATAAAGGCCCAAATATTAAGCAACAACTTGTCATAGGGTCCAACAATAACAACAACAACCTGACCATTCTATTATCTACAGTCTAAAGTCTGACAAGAATGACAAATCAGTGAAGGCTCTGGTTATCTTATTGTATAGGAATGTACTTCTGTTTCTGTACAGACTGGAAAGCCCCTAGACATAAGTCAAATGGATCAACAAGATGATAAAATTTGGTCCTGGAACTGATGAGGATGATGTCACTACTGTAGCTCTTTAACAAAATGCCACAACACACCTTGAAGAAGTAAAATGAATTCTAATACATGAATATATATATATATATATATATATATATATAATACATATGTGTTTTGTACACATGTGATGAGTGAGCATATAAATAACTATAATAGGTTTTTAATGTCTAAACAAGTTATTTTGTACAAGATGCTAAGAAAATATTTTACAGCTTCATTGCCTCTAATGTATATTTCCCAAAATATTCTTATTTATGTCAAATTACTTTAAAAATTGTATGGAACAAACATTCCATTTAAGGAAAGGTTTAGGCTTCTTTTTCATTCTAAATATAATCCATGTTGTGATATCTCAGGCATTTGAGCAAGAACTAATAATCACTGTAGTTTATATTGTTTTTATCTTAGGGAGGGAAAATAATATGTCCAAATATTGTAACCAAATGTTAGTTAGCCTAATAATAATACTCTGTTATCTAATACAGTATATATCTATGTTTTAAAAATTTGAATACTGTAATGAATATGCTATAGTCTCTAAAATATATTGCTTGGGGATATCTCAAAATGTTTGTAAAACCTACCTAAAAAAAAGAATCTTTTATGTGTTTAACAGAATGAGCTTCATTCTATGCTACCAATTTTTGCATGTATAAATATCAGAATGTCTATGAATAAAAATGTCAACAAAATAAAGACATAGAAAAGATCAAGAAGATGAGTTTGGCGTGAATGGGTCCCAAATTGCACATGGGAGAAGAAAAACTATCTTATTCCCATCATATGAAGAGATTAAAAGAATGATGACCAGTGATCTACCAAATACTAAATTTAAAGAAAAAAATCAGGGACAAAGGCTGATGGAGGTTTAGAATATAGAGAAAAGCTATTGAATTCCCATCTCCAGAGATCTTTAAGGGGAAAAAAAGGCAGCCATCTGATAAACTCGACAATTTGTCATTGCTATGCCTAAGGATATGGGGTTGATCAAGATCATTTGATCCAGGTCAATTTTAGTCTTTGAGGCCATTAAGGATGGCACTAGACAGAGAGATAGATAGATAGATAGATGATGTCCTCTATAAATATTATAGTGTAACTTAGAATAAAAAACTTGATACTAATCTGATGTATTAGAATATCCTTGAGTTAAATAAAACGAACCTTATCCTGCAATAAGAAGTTGGTCATCTTTGATAAATTATTTCAGTACTCTGGAATCAATTTAGAAGATTTCCCTTTTCTGTGCATAAGGATGGGGGTAGGTGGAATCAGTCAGTCACCCTACTACCTTAAGGAGGTAAGAACACCTCTGGTGAAGCAATTAACTAATCAAAGGCATTTGGACAAGGTATGAGAAGTCCTTTAAAGCCACTGGGTACTATGGAGTAATACTCTCCCGAAGTATGTTGCCCTTGGGTGAGGATACTCAGTCACGTCCTCTAGGTCATCTATAAAGTAGCAAGCAGCTCAGAACCTGAATATTGCAGTGTCTGAAGAGTTAATCCAACTAAGCTCTTGAGACAGAAACACTAGGAGATGGGGGCGGGGGGGGGGGGGAGAAGCCTCAATCTCCTCCCCTTCCCCACTCCCTCCTCCACTACCAGCACCATCTTGGCCAGCTCAGGAGTTTCAAAAAGTCTGGATGGTTTTGGAATCCCATTAGCCTCCTATCAGAATACCTGGAATAAATGAAACCCCAAGAACTCTACAAGGAGTCCAGCAAAAAAGCTACACAATACCTTTGGGCAATTCATAAGTATCCTATGAAGAGAAGTAAAGGAATTCTATCAACCAGGAGCCATGAGTTACTCTTTTGCTACAAACAATCCAAAATTAAGCCCACTCTCCCCTGTATTGTATATGTATTGGTAGAAGAGCATATCACAAACTTCTAGATGGATATTTTTGTTGTTGTTGTTGTTATTCAACCACTTTAGTAAATATTACTTTCTAAAAGCTAAGTAAATATGGCTAATTAACTGATATCAACTGATAATCAACAGGGATTGCTTTGGGGCTAGTGAGCTACAGCATTAGAATAATAATATGCTCAGATACTCAGAGTCCTCTAGAACACTGAGGGTATGTACCTCTGAGGCACCAGCCTGCTAGTGTGAGTGGAGGTTGAGAGAGCAGTTCTAGAGTATGTGCTACAAGTACATTTAACCCTTCCACATGACAGGGGTTAGGGGTATGGCACCCCCATGATCTAGAAAATATGCGTAAAATTTTTTGGCCCTCCCTTCGTACCAGGGAAGTCTGAATTTTTTTCTTTTTCTTTTATGGGGTGTTTACAGTAGCTTATTGTAAATTTGGGTTAAGTATTTGATGATAGGTTCTCCATCATCTGCTGGCTTCACATGCCATCTGCAGCTTCCACAAAACTCTCCCAAAATTCCCATTTACTTTCTTATGCCAACCTGTGATATATCGAAACTGCAATGGGGAAAATTGCAATGTGGAAGGGATAACTGTATATTAAGTCTGGGTTTCCTTATAAGCTTTATTTCTTTAATCATGCGTAGCTTGCTTCTGATTGCCACAGGTTTAGATGTTAGAAAGCAATTTCAGTGTGTGTTTAATTGTTTGGAGTATTTCTTTTTTTGTTTTGGGGGTGATTTTGGTCAAAATGTGAATACTTGATCATTCTCACTGACAGAGAATATAAAAGCCAAAAAAAAAAAGTCTGAGAGTGTTTAATAGACTTCAAACTCAACATAAAGCACAGTGTTATATGGTAGCCAAAACAAAAGCTTAATGCAATCCTCAACTTTATTAAGAGAGCCGTAGCGTCCAAGACAGAGGTGATAGTCCTTTTGTTCTCTGCTCTGGTCAGTCTACAGCTGGTGGTACTTAGCCTTGGGCACCAGATTTTAGAAAGAAAGAAGTTTATGAAATTACTTTTCTTTCCCTCTTTACCTATCCTTTTTCTTCTGAATGAATAAAGGTTATCCTTTCAGAGTCATATTACAATCATGAGTCCTATGTCATTAAATCTCAGTGAGGAGATCTGTGTCAAATTTGTTTCCTTACACTAGGATTTCTAGTTCACTTTGCTTGACATCAGTATTTAGTGCATTTATGTATAGAAATCTGAAGTCACGGGTTTCATTGCTGACTCTTTCTTAGATCTTTTTATCTTCTTTGAATTTCTTGACATCTTTACTGCTATTCTCCTTTCTACATCGTAGCTACTCTCTTTTTTGTCTCATGAGCACCTTTGGAAGTGTGGACCCCTCCTCAGAGTAACATTTTTAAATGCATAAAATAAATAGGATTCCAAAGGAAACCAGTTACATGTTAGATAAACACAGGCAGGTTTTTCCTGCTTTCCTGCTCAGTCTACATGTATAGAGCTGTATTCACTTGTGAATACCACAGATCAAGGACACTGACACTTACTGAGGAACAGACCTTAATAAGAGGGTTGCTAGGCTGGTAAGAGCCTGGAGACCAGAACATATAAGGATCAGTTAAAGGAATTGAGGATATTTAGCCTGAGTAGACTTGCAGGTGGAGTGCTGCTTCCAAAATATCTAAAGGAGAGTGATGTGGAAGAATTATTAGACTTGTTCTATTTGGCTCCAGTGGACAAAACAAGGATTACAATGAGGGAAAGTTTCAGAGAAGTAGAATTAGATTTAATTAAGGGAAAAAAAGAGCCTGACTTTAAGGCAGTCCAAAAGTAGAAGAGGCTGACTAGGATAGTCTGTGAGTCTGAGAAGTATTTAAGTTTTAGAGAATAGCTGAAATCCCCTCTTAACTATTCCAAATTTGTCAGATTTCTCTCTAAGAAAGAGGTGGCTTGGTGATAGAGCACTGGAGTTGAAGTCAAGAAGACCTCAGTTCTAATCCCATCCCTCAGACATCTATTAGCTGTGTGACCCTGGGCAAGTAACTTCATTTGTCAGCCTCAGTTTACTCATCTGTAGAATGAGAATAATACAACTTAACCCACAGGGTTGTTTGGAGGATCAAATGAGCTAATATATTTAAAGTGCTTCGCAAACCAAAAAAAGAGTTATTTATTCTTATTATTTACATAATATTTATATGATTCATATAATTATTTATGTAACAATAATATTATTATTTAAGTTTCTTGAGAGAAGGGGCTTTGGCTTATATATTTTTGTAACCCCAATGTCTTTTATATTGTTGTTATTTAGTAAATGTTAGAACTGAATCAAATTGTTTCAAAGACTTTCCTCGAAACAATACTCACAAATTACTGGACCACTTAAAAAAGAGACAGAATATTAGGGAGGGAACAGAAATCAAGTAAGGGGTCACAGACTGAATACATATTTTGAGGACTTCATGTTAAGGCTTAGGCTGACACCATTTAGCGTCATCTGTCAGAACAAAGGTATTCTATGTTCTGTATGATTTTACAGGTGTACATCCTAGTGGAAACTACACTATCAGGGTTTCCCAACAAAGGAAGGTGCTGCCAAGTAAAGCTGTAAGTTCGTGTCACTGGAAATATTCAAGTAGAGATAGACTGACTGCATTTTAGAGGTGTCATAGAATAGATTATAGTTCTGGGTGTGAAAACTTTGCTCTATCAACAACTCCCAGCTCACATAAAAGTTGAAGGGCTCATGAGTAAAAATTAATTTAGAGGGTTGGTTTTTTTTAGTGAAAGGAATAGAAAATACTCCATCTCTTATCTTTAAACTTATAAACTACTCCCTTTATTATTTTTAAATTAAGGACACAGCTATGACATAAAGTTCTTCAGTAAATACTGCAGATGATGAAACAGATTTCAGTTGTATATTATGGACAATTAACGTAGAGAGGGAAAGAAAATGAAAATGAGGTCTAAAAGAGAGACTCACAGGGACACAGAAAGAAAGATGGGGAAAGAAGGAAAGACAGGCACGTGCATCAATATACACAAATGTAGAGAGACAGAAATACAGAGAGACCCACACACAGACTCACAGAAAGTGATAAGTATACACAAATATAAAGATAGACATGAATGGAATAACATCATTATCTTGTGGCTTTTAAAGGTTTTCCAGTTAAGACCTGTAAAGCCAGATTGTATTTTTACAATTATAGGTATACATACCAATGAAAGGGTTATCAACCTCAATGATCATTCACCCCTGCTCTATAGGCTAGATGAAATTATGTGAAAGACAAATGTCTCATATTCGTACAAAAGCAATGAGGAGCCATTAAGTGCTCTTGATCAAAAGAGTGACAAAATAAAGATGATGTTTTAGAAAGATAAATTTGGCATCAGTGTAAAGTATGTATTGGATTGGAATAAAGATAGATTAGAATCAAGAATGCCAATGGGATGTTAATATAAGAGCCCAGACATTAAGTGATGAGAATTTAGAGTAGAGTGGTAGCAGTGGAAATGGAGAGGAGACAAATACAAGAGAATGTATGAGGTAAGAATTATTTGATGACTGATTAGATTTAAGAAATGGAGAGGACAATATAAAAGATGATTTCTAGGTTTTCAGAGAATGAGGGTGTCACAAGTAGAAACTAGAAATTGTGGGATATAATTTTATAAGGAAAATGATAAATAGAGTTTTGATTATGTTCACTTTGAGGTAATGGTGGGATATTCAATTGGATAAATCCCATAGGGAGTTGGAGATATGATGATAGAGATTGGATAAGAGATGAAAGCTAGAGATACAGTTTCAGGATTTTTCAGCATAAAAGTGATAGTTGAAGAACTGAGAACACAGGATTGACCTCTAAGGAAGACTGAGAGAAGCAAGGAAGTGGAGTCAATGAAGAAGAGGTAGAAGTATTTAGAAATATATCAGGAAGAATAATTAGTTTTCAAACCAGGATAATGAAGTATCATGGGAGCTAAAGAGAGAAGAACTGCAAGAAAGAAGAAATGGTCAACAACATAAAATGCTACACTGAGTCAAGGAGAGCGAAGACCGAGAAAAATTCACTGGATATGGCAATATTGGATATCTTTTAGAGAACAGTTAAGTAGAGCAATAAAGATAAAAGCCAGCTTGCATATAATAGGCAAATAGTTGTCAACACGGCAACAGTAAAAAATAGATATGACTAAAAGAGAAAAACAGGAAAAATATACTATGCTTCGAGGTAATATAGATAATGAATCAATATCAACATTCTGCATATGTATATACTACATATACATATATACACATATACATATATATTTGTACTGATATGCAATACATATAATTTATGCATTAAACTGCACAGCATTTTAATGTTTAAAGGAAAAGTTAATCAAATTACAGGAGAAAATAGTAAAACTATAACAATGGGGAACTTCAACGTATACTTTTCAGTCCTTGACAAATCTAACAGAATAATAAACAACAATAAAGTGAAGGACTTGGTGATTACTGAATGGGAACAAAAACGAATATTCTTAGGGAATAAGTATTTTTTAAGCGCCTACTATGAGTCAGGCACTATGCTAAGCACTTTACAAATATGATATCTTTTATCCTCACAAAAACCCTGGCACTTGGATGGTATTATTATCTTCATTTTGCAGTTGAGGAAACTGAGGTAGACAGAGGTTAAATGACTTGCTCAGGGTCACACAGCTACTGTCTGAGGCCAGATGTGAACTCAAGTCTTCCTGATTTCAGCTTCAGTCTTCTATCCATTATGCCACCTAGCTGTCTTATCAACTCACCATCCCACTCTCCACAGCAGTTCTTCCACACCTTTTCATCCCTCCTCAAACTTTGCAAGGCTCCCCTCCCCCCACCCTCTCAGCTGAGAACCTTGTCCATATTTTACAGAAAAAATTAAGACCATTCACTGTAAGTTCCCTTTTCTCCCTTTTTCCTCATCTCATATCACTCAGATGCCTTCTGCCACTATCTCTTCCTTCACCCCTATGTCACAGTGAAGAGGCAGCCTTGATCCTTACCAAAGAAAATACCTCTAACTACAAAATCAATCCCATTCTATCTCTTCTTCTCCAAGAGACTGCCCCCTCTGTCATCTCCACTCTATCACTTGCCTTCAATCTCCCATTGTCCACTGAGTCCTTTACTATCTTCCTATATCTATTCTGCCCTTTGAGGCCAAACTCCACAAGAAGGCTGTCTACAATAGGTGCCTTCACTTTATCTCTTGGCACTCTCTTCTTAACCCCTTACACTTCTGCTTCGGACCTCATCCTCAAACCAAAACTGCTCTCTCCAAAGTCACCAATGACCTCTCAGTAGCTAAATCAAATGGTCTTTTCTCAATCCTCATTCTTCTCGATCTCTCTGTAACCCTTGCTACTAATGATCACATATTTATCCTTGATACTCTCTACAAATCACTATGTGATTTATTGCTTTGTTGATTGTCCAGTCTGAAGAAAGTAATAGAGAAAAATGTTAATTAACTTTAAATGTGTTTAACAGTATGTTATGTGTACCTTCTTTATGAGAGTTGGTTAATACTCCTGCATATAGGATAACAGAGTCAGATACAAAAAAGATAATGGCAGGCTAGAATGTTGAGTCAAATCAGTTAAGATGAAATTCAATGTAAAGTTTTAGACTTGGGTTCCAAAAACAAATTTCATTAAGTACAAGATGGTGGAGCTCTGGCTGGACAGAGTCTAGCTGAAAAAGATCTGGAGGTTTTAATGAACTATAAACTAAATGTGGTCTACAGTACAATATGTTAGCCAAGAAAGCTAATGTGACCTTAGGATACATTGGGGAAGTTGTAGTATCTGATATCTAGGACCAAGGAAATGACAATTTCATTGTACTCTACTCTAGTCAAGTGATATCTAGCATACTGCATTAAGGTGTGGCTACAATATTTTAGAAAGGATATTAATAAGCTAGAGATAGTCCAGAAGACAGCAAGCAGTATGGTAAAAGACCTCCAGATAATGCCACCAAAGCATCAGCTGAAAGAACTGGGCATGTTGATTACAAAAATGAGGAGATTTAGAGTGGGCATAACAGTTGTCTTTAAATGTCTGAAGAGGGGTTAAACTTGCTCTGCTTAAACTCAGAGGGCAGAACTAGGAGTAATGGGTTAAAGTTTCAAAGAAACAAACTTAGACTTAATGTAAGGAAAAACTTCCTAACTACAAGAGCTACCCAGAAGGAGAGGGACTGGGATGGCAGATAGTGAATTCTTGTTCCCTGGAGATCTTCAAGCAAAGACTGGATGACCACTTACCAGAGAGGTTGTGGAGGAAATGGACTGGATGACATCTGAGGTCCTTTCCAATTCTGAGATTCCAGCACCCAACATGTTTTTGTTTCAATTTCATGACATCTAAAAATGGAATCAACATGTCTTCTTCTCTTTCATTCAAATCACTGATGAATATGTTAAACAGAACAAGGTCAAGGACACATAGCAGGGACACTCCATTAAAGGCTATCCTCCAAGGTGACAGTAACTCATTAATGAGTGTTATTTGTGTCTAAAATCTATCCCACCTTTCCCTATTTTGAACAAAGGAATAGCATGGGACACCTTTTCAAATGTCTTGTTAAAATGTAGCTGTACTGATCTGAAATTGTATTAAAAAGCAGCAATCATCAAAATTGCTTAGTACTGGCTAAGAAATAGAGTGGTGGATCAGTGGAATAGGTTAAGTATGCAAGACACACTAGTCAATGACTATAGTAATCTATTATTTGATAAACCCAAAGACCCCAGATTCTTGGATAAGAACTCACTCTTTGACAAAAACTGCTGGGAAAACTGGAAAAGAGTATGGCAGAAACAAGGTACAGATCAAAATATCACACCTTACACCAAAATAAAGTCAAAATGGGCTCACGATTTAGACATAAAGGCTGATACTGTAAGCAAACGGGGAGAGCAAGGAATAATTTACCTATCACACTTATGAAGAACAGAATTCATGACCAAACAGGAGATAGGGGAACATTATGAAAAGCAAAATGGATAATTTTGATTACATTAAATTGAAAAGTTTTTGCACAAACAAAGCCAATGCAACCAAGATTAGAAGGAAAGTAGAAAATTGGGAAAGAATTTTTACAACTAGTCTCTCTGGGTAAGGGCCTCATTTCTAAAATAAATAGAGAATTAAGTCAAATTTATAAGAATACAAGTCATTCCCCAATTGATAAATGGTCAAAGGATATGAACAGGCAGTTCTCAGATGAAGAAACTAAAGCCATCTATAGTCATATGAAAAAATGCTCTAAATCACTATTGATTAGAGAAATACGAATCAAAACAACTCTGAGGTACCACATCACACCTATCAGATTGGCCAACATGACAAAACAGGAAAATGATAAATGTTGGATAAGATGTGGGAAAACTGGAACACTAATGCACTGTTGGAGGAGTTGTGAACTGATCCAACATTCTGGAGAACAATCTGGAACTATGCCCAAAGGGCTATAAAAATGTGCATACCCTTTGACCCAGCAATACCACTTCTAGGGCTATATCCCAAAGAGATCATACAAATGGGAAAAGGACCCGCATGCACAAAAATATTCATAGCAGCTCTTTTTGTGGTGTCAAAGAATTGGAAATTGAGAAGACGTCCATCAATTGGGGGATGACTGAACAAGTTGTGGTATATGAATGTAATGAAATACTATTGTGCTATAAGAAATGATGAGCAGGCAGACTTCAGAAAAACCTGGAAAGACTTGTATGGTCTGATGCTGAGTGAAGTGAGCAGAACCAGGAGAACACTGTACACAGTAACAGCCACGTTATGAGATGACTAATATTGATAGACTTAACCCTTCTCAGCAATACAAGGATCTAAGACATCTCCAAAGGCCTCATGATGGAAATTGCTATCTACATCCAAAGAAAGAACTATGGAGTTTGAATGCAGATTGAGATCGAAGCATACTATTTGCTATTTTTTTTCTTCTGTTGTGTTTTGTTTCCTCTTTGTGGTGGTTCTTCCTATTAGTTCTAATTGTTACTTACAACATCACTAATGTGAAAATATGTTTAATAGGAAAGTATATGTATAGCCTATATCAGATTGCATGCTGTCTTGGGGAGGGAGGTGGTGAGGGAGAGAGAAAAAATTTAAAACTCAAAAGCTTTATGGAAATGATTGTTGATAATTCAAATAAATTAATTTTTAAAAATGTAGCTGTACTGTTTCTATATCAATTTCTTGTCTTATCTGCCTGATTAACGCCCACCTCCTGCCCCCCTAAAAAATGTTAGCATTGAAACTATTCTTTCAAACATACAAAGTCTGTAATTCCATGACAAAATAAAACTTCATTTTAAAATAAACTTTGACATGAAGTTTAAATTTAATAAATCGCATGCTGCTTCCCCAAGCTGGTGCTAAACCTATGTAGAAAGACCTATTTCTTTTTTTTTTTTTTTTTGGCTAGGCAATGGGGTTAAGTGACTTGCCCAGGGTCACATATCTAGTAAGTGTTATGTGTCTGAGGCCGGATTTGCACTCAGGTCCTCCTGAATCCAGGGCCGGTGCTCTATTCACTGCACCACCTAGCTGCCCCGAAAGACCTATTTCTATAAAAGTAACTGCTAGAGAGCTGATCAGCCTTGCCAAAGGACAGTGAAGGCCTGAAATAATTTAGGCTGATGCCCCACTGCCCAAAAAAACCCAAACAGTTTATCCCAGACTAACATATTCACATCAACGCCTACTATAAGATTTTTGAAAAACATTTTCAAATATGTCAAATGGGAAAATATTAGTTTTAGGAATTCACTTGCATATATAAGAATGCTAAATTGAGCTGCTATGCTGGTCTGATCTCAGAAAAACATAGACGAGTGGCTTCAAATAGATTACTGGCCTGCTGCTGCCACCAGTGGTAACTCAACAGGGTAGAAATTAAGTGGAAGGAAAAAAAAATATCTTTTTTCTGTAAAATTCATGGCAGAGAGAGCTAAAAGAATATTCAAAGTATGAAACAAGAAGCCAATATTATGTGGGTACCATATCAGCAGTCAAATAGTAAACTGAATGCTGCTTCTGTATGTTGTTTCCAGTTTTTGAAATAAATGATAAGTCTATGTTTATTTTTATTATATGCTGCTGAAGAAAGACACATATTAATGTCCAGAAAAAATAGTATACCTTTAAAGGATTTTTTTTACACTAAGGAAAATAAAATATTCTGCACATATAGTATGTAAGCATGATTGGGGGCTGGGGACAGACAGGTGGTTAAGGGAGTCCCTGATTAATATAAGCTCCCAAATTTAATTATTACAAGGTCTAAGTCTTTATTCAGAGGCATCTGAAAGGCAACTCTGTGTCACAAAAGTTCATAGTTTCTTATATCATCCACTTCCTTCTTTTTTCATGTCTTAAAATATTTGTAACTATTGGTAATTGAATTTTTTTTTAAAAATTAATGATTTTTTTTTAATTTAAAAGCCTTTCAATTTAAAAAAACAACAGCAACCTCATGGACTTGATTTTCAGCCAGAGAGATTAAAGGAGTACCCAAAGATCCTATGGCAACCTAACAGTAGTCACAACAACCAATGGGCACTTATCCTGGTCTGTACCAGTAACCCAAAAGACCAATACCTTGAGGATCCAAAAAGACATTTGGAAAAGAACCAAATAAAAAGGTGTACCTTGCTCTCCCCTGCTGGAACTCTTGGGGTAAGTAACAGGTTACCAAGGAATTCTCATAGATCAATACAAAATGAAGGACATATTGTAACGAAGGCACCTCTATTTGTAGCTCTTCAGGTAAATATTCGCCTTTTCATAGCAGATCATCCCTCCTCAGAAGGGCAAAGAGAGCACATTAGCCTAAAACCTAAAACAATATCTACAATGCTATACTTCCTATCAATGGGCTGGACAACTGCCTTCTATGTAATTCTACTACAACTCGGTCCATTCTCTCACCAAAAACACAGTTCTGTATATGGTTTCTACCCATGGTTTTTTCCCTACACTCAATTACTACCCTACAGTTCCCAGAGTCAACTATTACCACGGAAAGTTAGATGCTCCCCGGCTAACTTTTAGCATACCTATGACCAGCCAAAGTATCTATAGATATGAAGATGGTTGGCATTATACCCCCAAGGAGTGTAGGAGAATGAGGTCCAGTTATAATCCCACAATTTCCTCAACAACAGATCCCAAAGAAATTGACAGAAAGTAGTAGACCCATTCTCTTCTCACTCAGGTAGTCAACCGAGAGACCTACCAGGACGGCACTTTAGTATTGCCTTCCCTAGTCTGTACCCTGAATTTTACTCACCTTGACCAAGCCTTCTAGTCACCAAGTCCTCATCTACCCTTACTGGTTGGGCAGGAAAAAAGACCTTGTTCAGGAAATCTTCAATTCATAGAAGAAACTTGATGCCCCCTGGTATCTAGTGAGTTGGCAGGCTTATAGGCCTTAAACAAGGACATGGGAACTAGAACCAAATATGCATGCCAAATATACAAGACGTTCTGGAGGAGAGAAGGCATAATTGTCCATTGCCTCATAGGGGCAGTGAGTCGAAAGGTAGTACGATAAACCCTATCATGACTACGTAGGCATGTCAGTACAATTATGAGCACAGCTTGCAAGCCATTGATTTAAAAAAAAATAAAAATGAAAAAGGTTTAGGAAATCAGGTTGTTAGGCAAATCATCACTGCTCTGTGACTCTCTACATTTTGATTTTCCAACTCTCCTACAGGGTCCCTCAGGTCCAAATTTTATTTGACAACTAGTTGCCACAGCTGCTTCTCCACCTAGTAACCAATCTGGCCTGGTCTTTAGTTTAGGCTTGTTCTTTTCTTACCTGCTCTTAATTTCCCTACTCACTGAGGGGGATTGTTTTTCAGATCATTGGCCTGACTCAGAACAGTCTGGGACTGGGTGGAATAAAGAGAGTTAGTAGGCAGTATCTATGTGCCAGGCACTGGGGTTTAGATAAAAGAGCCAAAAAAAAAAAAGACAGAAACAGTTCTGTCCTCAATAAGCCCACAATTTCATGAGAAAGACAACAAGCAAAAATAAGTAAATTAATAAATGAACATACTATATATAGGATTACAGGAAATTATCAACAGAGGGAAGTCACTAGAAATAAGAGGGGTTGGGAAAGGCTTTCTGTAGAATGGGTGGGTTTTAGTTGGGACCTGAAGGAAACCAGGGAAGTCAGAAGGGGAAAATGAGGAAAGAGAGTATTCCAGAAATTGAGAGACAGCCAGAGAAAATGCCCAAAGTCAAGAAATGGCACAAAAAGTCCAGTTTAACTAGATGGAAGAGTATATGGCAGGGAATAAGGTGTAGGAAGACTGGAAAGATAGGAGGCAGCTAGGTTATAGAGGACTTTGAATGCCTGGTTTTATTTCTGATCCTAGAGGTAATAGGAAGCCACTGGAGTTTATTGAGTGAGATGGGAGTAGGGGGGCATTACATGATCAGATTCACACCTTAAGAAAATCATTGGTGGCTGAATGGAGGATGGATTGGAGTGGGGAGACACATAAGGCAAGATACTCTGAGGGCCTGAGCCAGGGTGGTAGCAGACCCATCAGTAGGCTACTGCAGCAATCCACGGGTGAGGTGATAAGAACCTGCATCAGTGTCACAAAAACCTAAGTACTATCTAAGCATCAAATGTTGCAAAGAGGCCCATGAAAGAAAGAAGACTGAGAAAAGTCCATTGGACTTAACAATTAAAAGACCATTATTAACTTTAGAAAGAAAAGTTCCAACCAAATAGTGAGATCAGAAGCCAGATTGTTAAAGGGCTGAGAAGTGAGTATGATATGGGAAAGTAGAGGTGAAAGGTTTTTTTAGAAGTTTTCTAGGAACTGTTAAAGACCTCCAGTGACCAGTGACAAGGTAGCCAATTCTGGTATTGGATAACTCTACTTATCAGAAAGATATCCTTTATAAAGAGCTATAATTATTTTCCCTGTGGTTTCGAATTAGTCTTGGTTTCTCCTTGGAGGCCAAGGAGAAGGTGTAATCCTTCCATCATGTGAGTGTCCTTCAAATATTTAGAGACAGTAATTATACACCCTCCCTAAAGGTCTTCTCCAAAACCCCAGTTATTTCAGCCAGTCCTTGTAGGGCAGGGTTTGACTTCCTTCACCATCCTAGCCACGTCTTTTAGAGATATTATGGCAAATAATCAAGCAAAAGGCTTATTTCAGTCTCAGGCATCAGAATTCAATTCTCTGTGTGTAATGACCAAACACTTTTGTGTCTACTGTTGTCATATGAAGAAGAGTATTAAGAATTCAACTCAAGCTCTGGTCAAGCTGTACATCCAAAATGGTCAGGAAATCCAATCAGCATTTGTTATTGATCTTTCCCCTCACCACTTCCCATAGGATTCAGTAGTATGAAAAAGAGGTAACACCAATAAGAAATAACAAGAAAAGATAAGACCAGGAATATCAACCACATGGTTTAGGAAACACAGGAAACCCAAAAGGTTCAAAATAGAATCCCTGGAACAAGTTGCCCTTTGTTTGCTCAGAAGGGCCTGAAACCATCTGCTTTTCACGTCTGCCCCACCAACACAAGCCTAATGACCCTCAGTAGACAAGGCACTGGACTTTGAGACAGGACGAACTGGATTCAGATTCCATCTTAAACACCAACCAGCTTCATGACCCTGGGCAAACCATTCATCTCTCTGTGCCTAAGTCTCCTCATCTGTAAAATTAAGGAGTCAAGTTGATTCTTCATCAATATAAATCTATCCTTTTTAAAATTCTTTCAGTTTTGCCTATGGTCCAAACTCTTGGGATCATTGTGATAATTTGGACTTTTGTTTTTCTGAACAAAAATCTTCGTTTTTAGGATCCTTTCCAGACTTTTGTCATTGCTTTTCCAGTATTTTCTAAAGTATTTGTAATTTTTCTAAAACCCTACTAAAATCCATATTTAAGAATATTTACTATCACTGGAAAAATATTTAAGGTTCTTACAGGTTAAACACAGAAATATTATGCTTTCATCATTTTGCCTAATGTTATTTTCACTCTATAACTGTAAGAGAGAAGAATAATATTAAGAATCCAACTCAAGGTCTTAATAGTATAAGCCCAAGGTCCAAGGTCCATAATAATATAGTTGAGAGAATATTGGGTTAGGAGGCACTAACTAGCTGGGTGACCTTGTGCATTTCATGTCACTTATCTGAGCCTCAGTTTCTGCATTTGTAAAATGAGAGGATTGGACTAAAATCATCTCTAAGATATAATGCTAATATAATTGGGTTTTCTTTTTAATTTATGTATTACCTCAAGACATTCATATATTTCTTGATACAAATGGAACCAGTCAGAGCTATTACAATTATATTAAAACTTTAAATCTGTGTTTACATAAAAAGCAAAACAAAAACAATATAAGCATGGAAATGATGCACATAGGCACTGGCAGTAGATCTTATAAAGGTAAGACAGGAAAAGAGTGCTAAATGTGGAGCTGAAATGCTCCAGTACTAGCTTTGGAATTTACCATTTGCCACATCACATGTTAGAGCAGCTAGGTGGCCCAGGAGATAGAGCCCTGAACCACAAGTCAGGAAGACTCATCTTCCTGAGTTCAAATCTGATGTCAGACACTTAACTAGCTATGTGACCCTAGGCAAATCACTTAACCCTGTTTGCCTCAGTTTCCTCATCTGTAAAAGGAGCTGGAAAAATAAATGGCAAACCACTCCAGTTTCTTTGCCAAGAAAACCCCAAATGGGATCACAAAAACTCTCACAAAGAGTAGGACATGACTGAGACAACTGAACATTTGTTCATGTCACATGTTTTTCTGGTGTCTAAGCAACATCAAGAAAATTGAAGTATGCAAACATGTGATATGGATATTCTGTGGCAGATCTGCAAATGGAGGTGGACAAGAGTTATACAAGAATGGATAATCAATGGAAGAGTTTTGATATGCACCATTATAGGGATTGCCCACATCAAAGAAACTGGGGGAGGGGCAGCGGTGACAATCTACTAGGCAATTAGTTAACCTCACAAAGTCTCAGTTCCCCTACCTATAAAACGGAGATAATATTTACATTCTCTCAGGATTTTTGTAAGGACAGTGCTTTCAACAACTATTTAAATGTGAATAATTACTTTCTCAATAGCAAAACTGTCTGGCCAATGAAACTAATATTAATATTGTCACTTGATCAATTCTGGTATTTAGCTTTGATATTCAAGAGGTTGTTAGCTGTTCCTGATCTCTCCTCTCCTACTAGAAGAAGCTGCCACTAAATAACGATAGTGTTTTGGCCACAGTCACCTGGTCTCAATAAATGGCTTTTTGCTGTTCTTGTAGTTTACCCAAGATTGAGATAACAGCACGTCTTAAAATACACACACACACACACACACACACACACACACACAAATAATTTATTAACATAACTAAATGCTAAATAGCAAAGTAGTCCTAAAGAGCAAATCGTAAAGAGATAAACACCAAAACGAAAGCAGGTTCAGGTTTCTTTAGTCCTTAACTTTCATGATTCCTAATCCTTTGTTTCTTTGAAGCCTCAGGGCTTCAGAGACAGAAATGTTTAGTTCTTTTCTCTAACCTACTTGATTTGACATGGGAAACACCAGGCTTGCACATGGTCTAAGCTCTGTATGTTAAGTCTCCACTAGCTTCCTTCATGGCTCCCAGTTATGTCTGCTTTGTCACAATCTGGCCTTCCAAAGCTACCAGAGAAGAAATGGTAGGCCAGGGAGAGACACTATGTCCCCTTCTCCAGCAAGGTTCTCTAAGGCCCTTTCCTTCCCTCTATTCCATTTAGCAGAAAGAGAAAGAGTAGTCAGTAGGTTCATCTCTAAAGCCCCGAGAGTGTGAACCGTCCTATCTTTTTCCAAGTTATAAGGGAGTAATTTTCCCATCTCCTATTTTCAAAAGAGATAGAGAGAGAGAGAGATTCCCTTTCCCAATAGTAATCTCTAGCAGAGTTGCTGGATTAGGTGTCTGATGAAATTTAAACACAATACCAAGGTTTATACATTAAAATTTCTCAGATGGTTACCTTAGCAACAGATCTACCTTTTACAGCCTGCCTTGGATGCAGATCGCTCTAGCAAGAGTTCCTTAGAATTTATTTCTGAAAGCACTTGGACCCCAGCCAGAATATAACTTGCTAAAACAACACCTAAACGAAAACTTAACAAGGTCTTTAAACAGATAAAATGATTTCATCACGAATGTTTCAAGCAAACATTTGCTATCAGTTGATCTTTTCTGCCACAAAAAAGGGAGATTTCTAATCTAAACACCTAATTAGCGCTTAACTAAGGCAGTCAAATCGTTTTGCCTATCTTTGAGCAAGCCTCAGAACTTCTGAGAGACATGCACAAGCCTTGGCAAGCTGAAGTGCATCAAGTGATAGCAGCCGCCGCGTGGTGTAGTGGGACGACTCCTGGGACAGGAGTCAAAGATCCGGCCAATTGTCTCGGCTTTGTCACAATCTGGATGTGGAATGTGGGGGAATCTCTTCCTCTCTCCAGGCCTCAGCTGCCCCATCTGCAAAATGATACCCTGGATTGAATGATTTCTATGATCTCTTCTAGCTCTAATTCCTATGGGCCTTTTTCCCCCGCCTTTTTCCCCCAGCTCTTTCAGTAGGAAGAGCATTAGACTATTAATCAGGATACGTAGATTCTAATTCCAGTTCTAGACCTGACGCTAACTCAAATAAGACAATTGAGCTCTCTGGACCTCAGTTTCCTCATCTGTAAAATAGGGGCATTCAACAAGCCGATCCTTAAGGTTCTTTCCAACTCTGATGTTCTAGGAATCTGTGACCTAAAACCACATTCTTTTTCTTTTAGTCTATGATGGTTTGAACTTAGTGGTGGTCTTCTTACTTCAAAGGGCAAAGTATTCTTGCTACAAAAATTACAGGTTTGATCCTCCTGTAAGCCAGTTGTGGTAGGGTGGGAATAAAGGGGAATTTTGTAGGCTATAAATTGTATCCACATGCTTTGGCCATCTCTCAGCCTACAAGAAGGTCAAGCAAGAACAAGTGGGCACAAAATCTTGTAAAAATAAATGCTAAAAATTGTCTTGGCATATAATTAGAAAAAATAAAATACTATTTTAAAAAATGTGCAAGATTCAATGTAAATTGGTCACCACTAGTAGAAAGACAGTTCAGAACAGGTGTTCTACCACCAGTGAACTCGAAATTCTATGGCAGGACTTCTTGACTTTTGTGTCATGAATCTTTTTCCTTTAGCATTGGGTAAAGCCTATGAACTTCTTCTCAGAAACATGGTTAAATGTATAAAATAAAGTACACACAAATACAATGAAAACCAATTATTTTCAAATATAGCTATTAAAAAAAATTTAAGTTCACATACCTAGAGGATTGTTTAGGAGTTTCAATCTAAGGTTGGGAACCAATGTCTATCTTCAATGGCTTAATCCAATTATATAGAAATAAAGATGAATTTTTTTCTATCCAAGTTCTACACATGTAGAATCCATGGGCCCCCCAGTTAAGAGTGCCTACTTACGCAAATGTGGGTCCCAGTGTGTTTCAACAGATCCCATTTTTCATCACACAGATTTAGTCTGAGCCATTAAAAGTCATCACTTAAAAGTTGACCTTAGCTCAACTGAAAGGCAAAATGCTACAGCAGAAAGAGTGATGAACATGGAGTGAAAAAGGCCGGGGTTCAGATTCTGCTGCTTCTGACATCTGTTAGTTATGTTACTATAGGCAAGTCACTTAGCCTCTCTAAGGCTCAATTTCTCCATTTGTAAGACACCTGCAATACCTATTTTACAGGGTACCAATTACTCTACTTCATAAACTCTGACTCACTTTTTCATAAAAACAATATTTATTAAGTACCTACTATATACTATATATACAATGTACTAACAAGCCTTACAAACATTATCTCATTTGATATTCACAACTGTGAGAGATAAATGCTATTTTTATTCCCATTTTACAGAAGAGGAAACTGAGGCAATCAGAAGCCTGATCATTCCAACTCCTGATGTATTCCTTCCTTAACTACTTTGCAAAAGTTTTACATTTATATGTACACATTTTCCTCCCCAATAAAATACAAGCTCCCACAAAGTGGTGATTGTTTCCTTTTTTTTTAATATTTGCATCCCTAATCTCTAGCACTAGGCATGACACATAGTAAGTGCCCAAGAAATGCTTGTTGATTGATTATTGTAAAGATCAAATGATATTATGTATATAAAACGCTTTGCAAACATTAAAACACCCTGTAAATGTTAGCTATAATTATTATTGTCACACACTCTTGGCTGAAAGCAGCATCTTAAAGTGGTGGTGATTAAAAGTAAACTCAAAACCCCACAGTGCAAACCATGTGTCCAAGGAGCCTTCTCCTGCTCACCCAAGAGTTGCTATTCCTGAGGTACCAGGTAGTGTAAAAATTAATAACAGCAGCAGCCCTCATTTCCACAGCTACTCCATCTACAAAACAGTTTCCTCATTACTCTGTATGATAGTATAAGGATTACAAGTGACTTTTCCCCATTTAGGAGAAAGCTATATTTCTATGACTCCCATGACTCAAACCTTAACAGAGATGGATCTAGTTTTAGGCAGTGATAGAACTGTAATGGAAGAGATGAAGACTGGTGGGTGGTGCTAAGCCTAGCACATCCTCTCTGCCCTGTAAAATTGGCAGGAGAACTGGATAACAGCCTTGACCTCAGTAAGGGAAACAGAGTATAACATTTGACACCAGAACAAAAATTGAGAGGTAGCAGAAGCAACTGGGTATGATGACAGGCTAGAGGCAGACCTTAAAGAAAATCATAGGCAATTTTCAAATAGAGTAAATGGAAGTTTAGTCCATGATACAAACATCTGCTTTATAGTCAAATTAGCTAGGAAAAAATCCTTCCACATATCAGGGGTCTATGACTGCTGCCATACATCACTAGATCCAGTGACATGAATCAGCAGCAGTCCAAGGAAGAGACAGAAATGCTACTGTCACATCTGCTAACAAACCAGAAGTTAGACCCTGAATGAAGTAATTTTACTGGGCTATACATTATCTATGCGTGGAAAGGGTGATGTAACAGGCTCTCTTTACTTTTATCTACCCTGCTGTCTTGCTACCAAAAGGAAAGGGAAGTGGAGGGAGAGACACTTCCCAGAATATTAAAAGTAAAGTACTATTTTTTATAGAATGAGTAGAAACCAATGATAAGTCACTGAAATGCATTTTTTCAGAAAAATTAATTCATTTATTTACCCTAAGAAGTTTATGGGAAAAAGTCAATCCTATTTGACTAATGATTGAAGATAAAACATGTCTATTTTTCTTTTTGCCTTTACTAATGAATTAGAAGGGAAAAAACCTCAATAAAATCATATGAAAGGCTCATAAATATCATTCAAATCTTCTTTACCAGTCACTCACTTTCATTTAATAAAACTGGCATTTCCATTAAAATGGCATTACATAAAAATGGAATTTTACTGTAGTTACTAGGGAGAACATTAGGTGGTTGTACTTCTTGTGAAAAACAAGTTTAGCTTCTCACCCTGCTCTCCCTATAAGACCTCTTGCCTATCTGTCAGAATTAGCACCCACATCTTTTCAGGCTAGTTAACTGAGGCATAATTTCAGCAAGACCATACTCATCCTAATAATCATTATAAAATAGTATGGGCAGGTGATGCCTTACATTCCCGACCCTACCCAGTGGGTCTCCTAAAGCTTTCTTCTCCAATAATATGTTCTCTCTCCGAAGCATAAAAGTTAAAAAAAAAAAATCAAAGTTACATCCAAATTAATGGGTTACAGTTTGGACATCTTTATGCTCTCATTTGCAAAAAGCAAGGTGAGCGTACTCCTTAACTCCATTAAAATGTCTACAGACACATGTTCACTGCTATAAAAATCAATTAATAAGCATTTAAGTACTTACTACATACCAGGCACTGTGCTAAGCACTGAGAACACAAAGGAAAAGCAAAAATAGTCCCTGTTCTCAGGGAGCTTGTATTCCAATGGAAGAGATAGATAATGGAAGGTATCCTCAGATGACAAGGCATTAGAAGCTAGGAGGACTGAGAAAGGCTTCTTGCAAGATATTGGTTTAAAAAACAAAAGCAAGGATTCTATAAGAAGACTGTCATTTGTCATTTGGTGGTTTTTCAGTTGTGTCTAATTCTTCATGACCCCATTTGGGACTTTCTTGGCAAAGATACTGGAGTGGTTTGCTATTTCCTTCTTCAGCTCATTTTATAGATGAGGAAACTGAGGCAAACAGGGTTAAGTGACAAGCCCAGGTCCCATAGCTAGTAAGTGTCTGAGGCAGGATTTGAACTTAAGAAGATGAGTTTTCCTGACTCCACACCCAACATTCTATCCACTGAACCACCTAGCTGCCCAAACGAGATTAGGAGAGAAATTATTCTAGGCCTGGGGTACAGTCCGTGTAAAGACAAGGTTGTAAGAGATGGGGTTAGGTATGGGTGTAGAATCACAAGAAGTCCAGTAGATAGATCACAGAGTACATTATGGGCAACAATGCGGTTTTTGTTTTTTCCAAAAAAAGGAAAGATGAGAAGAAGACAGGTTGTGAAGGGCCTTATATACCAAACAGATCCTAATGTTAATAATGAGCAGCTGACATTAGCTGGGAAGAAAGAAGAGATGGCCAGACCTACACTTCAAGAAAAATCACTTTGTCAGCTATATGGAGAATGGATTGGACGGCAGAGACACGTGGTAACACGTAATGAGAGCCTGAACTGGGGTACTGGCTGTGTGAGTAAGGAGCATGAGAGATATTTGAGGGATATTATAGAGAAAGCAATTATAGGATTTGACAACTAATTAGTTATGCAGGGTGAGGAGTCAAGGGTAACACCAATATTGTGTGTCCTGTCCAGTCCGGAAACCTAGAGAAGAGGAAAAGAAGGCGAGTCCTGGCCTTCTTCGCATCAAATGAAGCAGACGTTTGCCTCAAAATATTGTGAATCCTAGGAAGGAGTTGAGAAAGATGATATTCCCTGGGTTAGTCCCAAAGCCTACATAGGAGGCAGCAGATGGTGACAAGAGATCGTATGTCCCAGCCCTCTCACATCAGAGCAGGGAATGGTCTAATGATAAAATGACACTTAGAATTCTTAGGGGCACTATAATAATTACATTACAGACTAAAATTATGAGGTTATCTCTCCCCAAATTCTTCACCAATGTCTTCTCATTACATGGAACCATTCCATGGTTCTTGATCTTGAAGGTAATGACAAGGCAGCAGAATCTCTTGCTGGTCCTATTAATCTGGAAAGGATTTGGGTATTCACCTGGCAATGGACCGTGTCTATCATCAGAGGACCAGCCTAGCTAAGCACTGAGAGAGTCATCACCACAAGGCTGCCTGCTAGGTAATGATTTTTTTTGGGCCACATCAAGTTGTGAATTACTGTCTACTGAAGTGTGGAGAAGGGGTTGCGATCCCAGTGGCTGGAGTATCTATAGCCATGAAATAATGGATCTTCTGGACTATATCCAAACTTCAGCATCGCGAGCATCTCTGTATCACTGAAAAACTGAAAACTCTATTCCTTTGTGTGATCATTGGCTTTCCATGTACCTTCAAAGGCTCTGAGATTAATCCCAGCAATACCATAAGAATAGCAGTTTCTTCCCAGTCACTGGAAAATACTACCTAGCTACCACATTGTTAGTTGCTCTCTAAGCCTTCAAAAGCATCACATCCCTAGGCTATTTATTGGCACTTTCAGTTCCCCTGCATAATATCAGAAAAAGGCTCCAAAGCTTCACTTGGTGAGCCATCTTCATGCACATATACAGAAATTCTGAGGTTCTTCTTCACCAACCCAGGTTCTATCTCATATCTTCTATTTATTATCTTTGGGAAAAAAAACTTTCAACAGAACAATTCCTTTGACAAAGCCTTAAAATGCATATTCATATATTTGATAACCATTTATAAGCATTTAGTGCTATGAGAGATACGAATAAGCATAAGACATGATCCCTGTGTTCATGGAGCTTGCATTCTAATTCTAATGCAGGAGAGACATTACAAATAATATAAAATAAAATAATATAAATACATGTAAAAACAAAATAAAAATATTATATCATATAACAGCATATTATACATACATACACATATATACATATACATGTGTGTATATATATATATGTGTGTGTGTGTATACTCACATAAATGCACACACACACACACACACACTACAACCTAAGGCAGAAAATGAACATTTAGGAATGGAAAGTACAAAATATCGTGTTAGTTCACTTCTGTCTGGGGGAAGGACTATTTAGAGTTGCAATTAACTGGGGAAGAGAGTATGTGAAAGGGAATAGTTTGGGTGGGAGATAAAATTAGAATGGCTATATTAAGGTCAAATCATGGCAGAACTTAAGCCTCAAATGGAGTTTTGTCTATCCTGTAGGTAAGGAAGCCACTGAAGTTTCTAAGCAAGGTACTAAGAAAAGTGGGGTGTGTGTGTATGTGTGAAAGAGAGAGAGAAAAAGAGAGAGAGAGAAAAACAGAGAGAGAATATTACAGATGTATACAGTACTATTCCATCTTGGAGTAACCAAAACTATACCAAAATTGGTGAGGTATCCACTGGACATCCCTTGCAGTAGACTGCAAAAAGCAGGATGTGTGCCCCTTTTCTCCACTAAAATGTCTACAGACACATTTTCACTACTAAAATATTGATCCACCACTATAATAACCAATCAATCAACAAACATTTATTAAGTACTTACTATATGCCAGGCACTGTACTAACCACTAAGGATACAAAAGAAAAGAAGAAGCTCACACTTGAATGGAGGAAATTACACACACACACACACACACACACACCACACACACACACACACCCCTACATACATACACATACATATAAGTACAGAGTAAATGGAAGGTAGCCTCAGGCAAAGACCTCCTCTAAGAGATGAGCTTGAGATGAGTCTTAAAAATTAGAGATTCTATAAGGAGGTGCTGCAAAGGATAAAAGAAAAAAGAGCAAGATGCACTCCTTTCCTTTAGTAAGCTTATAATCTCATTAGAGAGATAATATGTATACACATAAAAAAGTTAAGGAATAGTGGGACATAGGAGATGTTAGATTGTTATAAACAATAAATGCAAGAAAAATTCAGAGAAGAATGTATAATACTAGCTCTCACAAGAGTTATGTGAGTTCCAAGTGAAATAACGTATATAAACCTAACTAATGCCATCACAGTTCTGGCTCAACAGAAGAAACGAGAGAGGTCACGTCTAGGGCCACATTCTTTATTTGAAAAAAGTAGTGGTACATGCCACCAAATTATGTGAAGAATATTGCCCTAAAATCACTATTCCTTCCCTTTGATGCTGCATTTTGCTTATCGATCCCTAATGAATTGAACAGAGACTCTGATGTAAGTTAAGACATCAGATATATTTCCTTAACTGGTGACCTCTAGGTTTCAATTCTAATTTAGCATAAACCCTTCTTGGATTCTGTTGTGCCTCTTCTTCACACCCCTTTGGGCATCTCTGGCTACATAAATAAGATTAATTACAATCTAACTGTGATGTCTGTATACACTGGAGTGGAATGGTAGAAAGAACAATAGATCTGTAGTGTAAGAACTGGCCCAGATCTGATTTCTGTATAACATTAGGCAAATCATTTCTCCAGGCCACAATGTTTTCATCTGTAAAATTAGAGTGTTAACTCCCCACCTCACTTTTCATGGCAATGTTTCCACAATTTTCTTCAACTTTCCACCACTAACTCTTCCTTCATCCCTGTCTCACATGAAAAGGTGGCCCTTCTCCTTGCCAAACTCTTCTACATGAGCAAATGATCCCATTCCATCCCGTTTTCTTCAGTCGATGGCCCCCTCTATCAACCCTACTCTTCAAACTCTATCTGCCCATGTTTCCACCACCCTCACTTGATCCATCTACCCCTCTAGGTATTGTCCTCTCTATCTTTCCTCTATTTTGTGGCCAAAGTTTGTGAGAAAGCCATTTATAATAAATAATTCCTCTTCCTTTCAACTTTCTACTTCTTAAATCTCTGCAGTCTACAATCCAACCTCATTATTCACCTAAAATTGCTTTGCCCAAATTTACCATTGAGGTCTTAATTGAAAATATAATGGCCTTTTCTCAATCCTCACCTTTCTTGAACTCTCTGCAGACACTGACTCTGTCAATCACCCTTTTCTCCTTGGTATTCACACTTCTCTAGGTTTCTGTGACCTGCTCTCTCCCTGCTCTCCTCTTATATGTCTGACCATTCTTCAGTCTCCAGTAATTCACCATTCTTCTTGTCATCCAGGTTCACAAGTCATGCTGAACTCCTCAGTCTATCTCAGTTGCCAAGATCTGTTGATTTTACTTTTCATAATATCTTTCACCTACATCCACTTCTCCCCTGTGGTAGCCACTACCTTGGTGCACATCCTTATCACCTCATGCTCGGATCACTGAGACAGCCTTCTGGTTGGTCTACCTGCCTCAAATGTCTCCCCACTGCCAAGTCCATCCTCCACTCAGCTGCCAAAATGAACTTCTTAAAGTGCAAGTCTGACCATATCACCCTCCTCTCTCTAAGGTGTCTTTATCATTCAGCATTACGCTCCCTGCTTCTTTGTCAATATCAGGATTTCTTAACCTGGGGTCATAAACTTCTTTAAAAATATTTTTTGATAAATGTACTTCAACATATTGGTTTCCTTTGTAATCCTGTGAATTTCATTTTATGCATTTAAACATATTATTCTGAGAAGAGGTCCATAGCCTTCGCTTTAAAGTGTAAAGGGGTCTCAGACCAAAGAGCTTAAGGGCACCTGTACTAAGGTCAATGGTAGTGGAGATACCCACCTATACTGATGACACAACAGATCTATTAGAGACAACTTGGTGCCATATAAAAAGTTAAGGAATCTGGACTCAAATCCCAATTCTGACATCTAATAACTTAGTGGGCATGGACAAGTCACTTATTTTCCTTAAGTCTCAGTTTCTTTATCTGTCCAGGAGACATAATAATACTTAGAATACCTATTTCAAAAATCTCAAAGTTCTATATAAAGAGGATCAATACAGTCATTTCAAAAACCTTCTCTTCTATTTTTTTAAGCATGGCTTCCTGTCTCTCCTGCTTCCTGATTCAACAGAGGCAAAATGAGAGGGGGAAAAAAGTAATAGCAAAACACACAGAAAAGGCAGACTGAGGCAACTGCCCATTATTCCCTTCTATGACTGGAATTTGAACTCCTCACCACTGAGAGTAGGAATCAACACAAGTCACAAAATTAATAATGATCCCTTAATGGATTAACAAAGTCTGGTCTATAGAGAATATTGATGATATTGACAAAGAAGCACGGAACACATTACGGAGTCTGGTCTAATGAGGAAAAGCACTCAGTCTTCACAATAGTTCCATCAGGGAGTCAGGTGGCACCACGGATGTCTTTGGAGCACTACAAGTTTAATTAGTTCTCTGTTGTCTTAAGCTTGGGCATCATGGGAGTTAAGGACTAATTTTCAATATCTGGGAAAGGCTACCACTCTGTAACTTCAGAAATCACTAATCATATATGCACACATGTACATGCATATACAACACTCAAGAATTTTACCAAGTAGACAGAGATGGTTATGTATATATCAAGTACTCAGAACTTTAGATTTTCATTCAATCTTAGACTTTAATATCTCTATTTAATCATAAAGTGAATTATCTACCAAAATAATAAATGTTCACTACCTTTCAAATAATAAAATGCATTTTTCCTGGCACATAAAACAAGAGCTTTATTTTTATGCTAGCACTGATGTGAAATTACATGTCATGAATTATTCATGCCATCCAATTTAATTCAATTATTTGTACTGAATTCACATCTAATCCATAACAAAATTTAACTCAACCAAAAAAAACCCTCTTCTGCACCCTTGAATAATAGATTTCTTGCAATATTTCAAGGAAGATAAGTGGTTATTTGGGTTGAAATGGCAATGCATATTATAGTTGTAATGATGAAAATGATGAAAATAATTTTAACTATTTAACCATACATTTCTATTCTATTTACTGATGGATGTCTCACAATGGAAAGCATACTTAGTATCTAACTAGAACTAAAGTAGCAAAAAGCCAGGTTTAACTACACGAATGGGGCCAAAGTTACCATTCAGAGCAGAGTGAAAACTGCCCAAGACTGGCTCAAGTCGAACCAACGGACGTTAGTGCCGGAAGTAACCTCTATGCCTAACCTCTCTCCCACCAATTGTGGAGAAGAAGAAACAGAAGCCCAGAGAGGCAAAGTGATAAACAGAATTACTAATGAAGCTGAGACTGAAACTTGAGGCTCTCTTGACTCCATTCAAACTGGAAGCAAGCATTTCCACATAATTACAAGCATGAATTCTGTGGTTATGGGGCGGGGGGGGAGAGAAATATGAAATACTGCTTAGAAATCTGGAGATACACAATAGAAAAACAGAAGAAAGAGACGAGACTGTTCAAATTTGATATGGGGATGATGCCTTGCATACACATAAACAAAAATGCCAAGAGAAACAAGAATTGTAAATTGCAGGCAATGTGCACAGCAGAAAACTCACTGGATCTGGAATAAGAGGATCTGGGTTCTCAGAGTCAGAGAAGCTGAGAGTTGGAAAGGCTCCCCTGACTCTCTAGTCTAACCCATGCCCCACTATAATACACCCACAAAACTGCTCCTCCAGCCTCCATCTGAAGACCTACAAGGAGTGGGAATTTGACACACCTTAAGGCAGCCCATTCTATCTTGGCACAGCCCTCATTGCTCGAGAGTCTTCCCTGACATCAAGCCTAATTTTGCATCTTTACACCTCTCTCTCTCTCTCTCTTACTCCATATTCTGTCCTCTGAGGCAAAACAGGACAAATATAATCTCTCCTCCAACACACAGCCCTTCAAATACTTGAAGACATCATCATGCCCTCCCCTAAGTCTCCTTTTTTGCAACGGGTCCAGTTCCTTTAACTAATCCTCATAAGGTACAGACGCAAGGCCTCATCATCCTGGCTGCCTTCCTCTGCATGCTCTCCTCCAGCTTCTCTAAGTTCTGCCACATACTGATTGCCCAAGTCACTTAACTAAAACTTTCTCAGCTCTAAACTGAGTGGGGGTGGTCCAGATTAGTTATAAGGCCCCTTCCAGATGTAGATCAAAAGATCTTTTCTACTAAGTATAGCATAGAACAGGATTACCCTGACCTTTCAGATGGCAAGATGCATACTTGCTTATTTAAAGATTAGTACGTTATCTGGTGAGAGACGGTGGGGCACAGTAACATAAAGAAAGCTAGCCTTAATGTCAGGAAGACCTGGGTTCAAGACCTGCCTGTGACAAATATTAGCTTTATGACCATGAGAAAATCACTTACTTTTCCAGTGCTTCTGGCAACTCACAAAGGCTGAGGTGTAGACTTGTACATCTTCACTAGTAGAGGAAGGTCCCTTTACCAATGACATCACAGGACTATACCCAAATATAGGGGTGTGTGTGTGTGTGTGTGTGTGTGTGTGTAATGTGCTTCTCATATCTATTCCCTCACTATTCTCACTAGTTTCTAAAGTATGTTGGGGCTAATAGAAATACAAAATTTCCTTAAAAAAAATTTTTTTAAAAGAGAAATGCAAAATTTCCTCTAAAAGATGCTAATCAAACCTTGCTATATTTTATGGGCAAATGAGTACAAATTTCACTTTAGCCTTTAGGAAATAACTTAGGCCAAAAGCATCTAAATTTTTAACTCATTTACTCTGAGTCCTCTACTAAAGTTTTACTCTAAGACCTCAGTGTGGCAATGGTGGTAACTCTGGATTTTTTAAACTGATGCTATAGAATTACTTGGACAGCTAGGTGGCGCAATGGATAGAGCAGTAGGCTTGGAGTCAGAAAGACTCACCTTCCTGAGTTCAAATCCGGTGTGACTCTAGGCAATTCCCTTAACTCTGTTTGCCTCAATTTCCTTATCTGTAAAATGAGCTGGAGAAGGAAATGGCAAACCACTCCAGTATCTTTGCCAAGAAAAACCCCAAATGGGGTCATGAAGAGTCAGACACAATTGAAATGACTGAAAAATAACACAGAATTACTTATTATTATGCTTACAGAATTAAAGTCTGGCAGGGCCTACTAAATTGGAAAGCCTTCAAAGACCAGACTGTCTTCTGACCTAAGTTGTCAGAGGTTCATCAGAGGCTGACAGTCAGATGATGATTTGAGGGATGAGAGGGGAGAATACCATGGCAACTCCCTAGGACCATGTACTTCAAGGTGAGAAAAAAAAAATCTCTATTTTAAGATCCATCAGGCTGTATCCAATCTAATGAAGAGTATTTTAGGGTAATCTCATTTAATCTGTCACTCTGCCTATTTGCTGATAATAAACGTTTCTTTGAAGATATCAAAAAATAGAAGTCCTCTGAAGATTCAATCAGTGGAACCATGATCATTGATAAGAAGGGGTATATCTACATCTGTGAAAGATCAGAGTTGAGCCCCATTTACCACATGAACCAAAAGGGCGAAGGTAACCACCATTAAGAAAAAAGGAAGCAGCTTCCCACAGTCACCCCTATTCACAAACTACATGGTACTCCGTATCAGCAGCCTTCTTCAACAAAGGCCTCTCCCTATCACCAATGCCATTGGCTCTTTTAACATACATCCTTCCTGGCCATTACTGCCATCAACTCTCCTATCAACCCTCCCGATCAATTTAGTACTTCAATCAACTGGCATTTTCCTTCTCCCAAGATTAGCAACTTCTACCTTCTATTGTCCTAATCCCTGTGGCTGAGTCCAGAGCTGTAAAAACTCTTTTGTCCTGCTACCTCTCTCCATACTCTCAAGTGCAGTCCAATTTCTTCCCAGACATTCTTCTCATCTTTCTCTTTCCACTACTTCCTTTGCAATGTCTATTTGATCATGAACAGATTCCCACTCAATCAACCCATAAACATTTGTTAAGTGCCTACTATGGCAAGGCAACTTGCTAGGCTCTGGTGATACAAAGAAGTGAAACAAATCCTGACCTAAAGGAGTTTACATTATATTGGAGAAGACAACATGTACATAGATATTTTAAAATATACAAAAATGAAAAGCAAGCAAATTTGAGGGAAGGAGGCTTTAGCAGCTGGGGCAGAAGGACTCGGGAAAAGACCTACGTAGAAGTAGTGATTGAATTGAGTTTTGAAACTCACTAGGGATTTTAAGAAGTAGAGGTGAGAAGACAGCTAATTTTAGGTACTAGGTAATTTTAGGGGGACCTCCAATAAAGGCACTGAGACTAAAAATGGACTCATGGGTGCAACAGCAAGAATAGCAATTTGAATAGAATGTGTAAAGGAGAGTAATATATAATAAGATTGGAAAAGTAGATAGAAACCAGGTTGTGAAGGGCTTTGAATCTTAAACAGAAGAGTCTGCATTTGATCCTAGAAGCTTTAGGGAGCCAATGGAATTTATTGAGTAGGGAAGTCACTTTGTCTAAAGAGTGATTTAGGATAATCATTTTGGCAGCTTTCTGGAGGGCCTAAAGTAGGATAGTGGCCAAACAAATGGAGAGAAGACATGGATGTGAGAAATACAGCAGAGGTAAAATATAAAAGACTTGACAGCTGATTAGTTATGTGGTATGAGTGATAGGGAAGAGTTGAGGATGACTGAGTGACTAGAAGAATGTGGTACCTCTAACAGTAACATGCAAGTTTGGAAGAGGGGTGAATTTAGGGTGAGGAGAGAAGGAAGTTGAAGACACTGAGTTATGTTTTGGACAGATTGAGATCGAGATGACTACAGGAAAACTAATTCAAAATGTCCATTAGGCAATCCAACATGGGACTGAAACTCAGAAGAAAGACTAAGACTGGTGATACAGATCTGGAACCATCTGCATAGAGACAATAATTAAGTCCATGGACTTACGGAGTTATAAAAAGAGAATATAGAGAGAGAAGAGATGACGGCTCAAGACAGAACCTTCAGCTGCATTCACAGTACGGGGGTACAATATGGATGACAATCCAGCAAAGGAGCCAGGATCAGCCAAATGGAACGGAAGAGGACCAAGAGAGAGCAGTGTCACTAAAACTAAGAGGGATGAGAGAATCTAGAAGAAAAGAGCGGTAAAGAGTTTAAATCACTGCACTGATGTAAAACAGAATGAAGAGTGAGAAACACCCGTCCAATCTGACAACCTAAAAAGCACTAATAACTCAGGAAAGAGTAATCTCATTTTATGGATAGTTTAAGAAGTCAGATTCCACAGGTTCAAGAAAAGAGAAGTCGAGGCAAAAAGAGTGGACAGCGTTTTTCTAGCAATGTGGCCAACAAAAGGAGAAGAGATATGAGATAATTGTTTTAGGAGATGGTAGGATCGAGTAAGGGGATTTTTTTGGTGGGTGAGGGAGACTTGGGTATGTTTGCAGACTTCTGGGAAGGAACCAATATATAGAGAACTGAAGATTGTAGAAGATAGGAAGAGACATGATCAAGTGTATATATAAAAGAAGTTGACCTCACAGCATGGGTAAGTGCTTAATATAAGTTTGCTGAACTGAAATGAGATTCATATTCCTAAATTGTTCTTTGAAATGAATAGGTATGAGGAGCTTTATCAAAGACTGGCAAATGTGCAGCCTACTCTAAAGGTAACTCAATATAAATAAAAACCAGGGCCATTTCTGGCATTCATTTAAAGATTCTGAAGGAACACATGAAATTGTAGAATTGGTTCAAATGTGTGACTCATTGCTACTAACGGTCATTGAGCCAGAAGATGGTAGCACCTGTCTCCCAACCAGCAAATCTCATTCATTCAAGGTAAACTGGAAAAATCTATAATAAAAGGTAAGATCCTCAAACACTTAGGTAAGGAGAGAGAGAGAAAGAGACAGAGAGACAGAGACAGACAGAGGGAGAAGTTGTTACATGCCAGGTACTATGCTAAGCACCAGGGATGCCAATACAAGCAAAACAGCCCCTGTCCTCCAGTAACTTACATTCTAACGGAAGAAGACAACACATAAAGGGGACCTGAAAATGTCTGGGTAGGGATACAGTCTGGCATCACGACTTGGAGTAGATCAAGAAGTCCTTGGTAGCCTGGTAAATTTAGGCAAGATAAATTAAAAGCAGGCCAGTCAAAGCCCAGGGTCATTCCAGGAATGGAATCCAATTTTCTGGTAGGGAGAAGATAGAGATGATGGCCCAAGTGTAAACAATATGGGATGTAAAAAAACAACTTAGCTTTTTAAATGGAAAATAACTAATCTTACTAGAACTTTCTGTGAAGGGTAAATATTTAGGCATGCATGTTGATTTAGTATGCTTACTGATTAAGAGCAAAAATTGATTTAGTGTGAGCAGATTTCAAAAAGTCTTTTACAAGATTTCATGCCAAAGTTTTTTTTTTCAATTTGAGTCATGATGACATTGATAGTACTGCTTTATCATGAATAAAGGTTTAGATTAGAGACAGAAAAAAAAAAGGTAGAAATAAACAAGTACTTTTCTCTTTAGAAGATAATATTGCTTTATTTGGCCTCACGGCCCAGGTTAAAGAAAAGACCTGAGTTTAGAAATTTCTAGAAAATTAGTACTCAAGAAGCTAATACAATCAAGAACTTTACTATTATGCATCATAGCAAGCAGGCAAGCAAAAGCATGCACACACCACACAGCAATAGAAACAGAGAGATTTGTATCCATGATGCAAGAAACTCATCCCAGTGCAAGGGTGAGGGAGATGTGCTGGGGTGGGTTTCACACTCAAAGTTGGAGTCCAGGTGGCAAAATTATATACCCTAAGGATGGGCTTGATTGAGAATAAATTATCAGTGTCAGATGTGGGAAGGGGCATTCCTAATTAAATCCATACGTGGTAGAAAAGCTCCTGGGGTCATTTCTCAATACTAGGCTTAGGTGAAGCTTGGGAAAGGAGAGGCTTTTTGTTGTGATCTGAAGATCTAATGTTAATGATCTCAGACAGTAGAAGAATGGCTCAAGAATTTGCAGCCAGTCAAGAGTTCATCCAATCAAAAGCTGTGAGTCTTATCTGACTGACAGGAGGGTTAACCATGAAAAAGTACAAATTGTCGATCTTTGCCTATTTGCTTTTATGGACATTAGGACCACTTAGCCTAAGTGACTCCACACTGAAGGCCTATCATTATAATCATAATATTGAACTATAACTATATCATCAAACAATATAAAGTTTACAATTCCCACAATTATTAACAGTGAGATCCCCCTTCATGTCGATTGATCTTATAACCAGCTTTACTTATTTATATTCTGGTAAGTGAATTAGAAGCAGGAATAGTGAAATTTATAAATCTACGGATGGCCAGACTGTAGGTAAATCACCAAGCCTATTTTTAGCTTTCACTTAAAAACTGTGAAAGAATTTAAGGATGATATTGTGAATTTGTGATCAAAAATACATAAACTGCTATAGCCAAGTTCATTTGCAAAATAAAATGTACAGTGTGGGAGCAAAAACAGTATAGAGGAAATTCATGGGGGCCAGTGCAAGGTAATGCATTTAATGGAAAACAAGTTTTACATGATTATGACTTCCAAACTACCATGTACAACCCAATAAAGAACATGGGGATCACTAAAGATTATTTCTGGAAACAACAGTCCAATGTGCTATGTTGTTCAGTTATTTTAGCCAAGTCCAGCTCTTCATGACCCCATTTGGGATCTTCTTGGCAGAAATATTTGAATGGTTTTCCATTTCCTTCTCCAGCTCATTTTATGCATAAAGAACCAGGGCAAACAGGGTTAAGTGACTTGCCAGGGTCACACAGATAGTAAGTGTCTGAGGGTAGATTCAAACTCACGAAGATGAGTCTTCCTGACTTCCGGAAGACTATCCATTACACCTAGCTGCCCATCCAATGTGTACCTGCAACCAAAAAGGACTCTCTAAAATGATAAATGAAACAAATACATATATATATTTATATATACACACACATATGTATGTGTGTGAATATATATATATATATATATATATATATATATTCCATATCATTTTGAGTAACAAGACAATGCAATATTTGCATCTGTAACTCTGTGTGCAATTGTAGTCGACACACCTCAAAAAAAAAAGTCTACTAAAATTGAAGGAATTTCAGAAATGGGCAATTAATTTTTAAAATTAAGAAACTGCATTATTATGACACATTTTAAAACAGCACTTTTTACTCTAGAAATCTAAAGACTAAAACCAGATCTGCCCACAATGGGTGCGACCCAGTATGGTAATCCTTAAGTTTTTCCTAGCTTAGGAAAAGCTACCCTGTTCATCTGCCAAGATTCTACTGCCCTTACTGGTTTCAAAGGCTGCAGTCACTATATGTTTAACTACTCACCCCACTGCCTACCACCCCTATGGGTCTGTCGCCCTGTTCTCTGAGCTAGTAACAGAAACCATATTAACAAAGCAGCCATTTCTGCTGCCATCTCAGATCATAATGACCTTGACATAACAGAGGCTTAAATAACAGGGTCATATTGTACTGTGTCATCAGTTTGCTACATTTAAAGCCTTTACTTTCAGCTCAGTCTCCTTCACATTTCATTATAAACCCATGCATTTTTATGGGCAAATTATATAGCAATATTAACACATTCCAGAGATAATATAGAAGATAACAGATCACATGGAGTTAATAGCTGTAATTCACTAGAGTGCTCTTCTGGAGGTATACAACAGTGTGGCTCATCTAGGCAGGAGCGTGAATGGCAGCACATCCTGATGAATGAACTATAGCTATGTACAATCACAACCTGAAGAAGTATGCCGGTAGTTAAAATACATATTGGAAGCTCTCAGCATTCATGGTAAAGTTTCTAGAGGTCCTCTCCAGTAAAGCAATCCTTGAGTTCTCAGAATAGAGATGGAGAGGGAAAACAGAAGGACAGCAGTGTATAGAGCACTGGACTTGGAGTCCGAAAGACCAGTTCATATCCTGCCTCAGACACTTACTAGCTGTATAACTCCGAGCAAGTCACTTATGGCCTTTTTTGGACCTGGTGACCTCTATGGTCCCTTTCAGTTCTGAGGCTAGGATCCTATGATCATGGCCTGGAACCCAGAGGAGGAGGACCTTCTAAAACTAAGAACCAAAAGACCTTCCCCCAGTTTCTGGTAGTTGGCTCATAATTATTTCTCTTCTTCTACTCCCCCTTTCCTCTTCAGAACTGGAAGGTAGCTTAGAGATCATCTGGTGCAACTCCCTCATTTTGCTGATAAGCAAACAGAAACCCAGAGAGTTCTAGTGAATTGCCAAGGTCACAGAGCTAATCACTTGGCTGAGCTACAACCACAGTACAGAGTTCCCAGCTACTAGTAGAGGGTACTTTCCCCAACACTAACCACCAGGAGGCCAAATTACACAAAATTACAAAGAAGTAAAAAAAAGGTTTCTCCTCTCCCTTCTCCATCTGTCATTTTTCCCCTTGACTTTTAGGTATCCAGAATGCTCAAGCAGTCCTTTCTTGTCCCAAGTTGCCCAAGTAGGCCTAATTTCCACCTTTAAAGTCTCTACTCCTCCAAACTTCCCCTCTCCTTTCATCCTTTCACCTAAATCTCCCACTCATCATGATGATTCTTGCTAGATACTGATTCCATTAAAGCACTGAAACTAAGCACAAAAAAAGCAATAGGGTTAACCTTCTGAGTTAAGTAAATAAGTTTAAATTTGTTTCCCAAAAAAGGAACAATACAAATTAATTTCTAACTGGTAGCCCAAACATATAAGATATATTTTAGCATATAGTCTTTGACAAGTATATGATTGAACCACAGTCCAAATCTGTTTACCAAGGAATAAAATACATGGAATTTTCATTATTTAGTAGATGGTGGCAACCTATACTTTCTTCTTCAGCCACCTCCTCAAAGGCCAGGACCACAGCATCATTGGAACTTGCACAGGGCCTCACAGGTGCCATGCGTACAACATGATCAATAAATAGTTGTTGAATGAGTGAAATGAATGAGTAAATGAATCAATATCAATCTTACAATTTCATTTGAAAGGAGCTTAAAATTTCATATGAAAAATTACCTAGCATTACATAAGTAGCAAACACAAAAACAACAGAATTTTTAAAATACAGACAAAAATTAACTATGTGACAGTTAATATCAGCAACAACGATGAACTGACATGTATTGGTCCCCTGATGAATTAGTGAAAAAAGGATTTATTAAGCACTCACTATGCACTAAGAAGTAAGGATACAAATATGAAAACAAAGATCGTCTCTGCCTCAAAGACCTTATATTTTAATTGAGTGAGATGATATACATATATATGTATATACGTGTATGTATGCACATATGTGTGTACAGGAATGATGGCCAAGAAGGAGTATTTTTGTCTGCAAGATGAATGAAATATTGAGTGAAAATGTAGAATGATACCAACCTTCCCAATCATGATGGCAGTATTGATTTGATTATGGTTCCAGAAATGGAAAGGGGGGAGAGGGGACAAGACGGTGACCAGGACATAAGGTAAAGCATGGCTGGGAACACCTGGCCAACAACTAACAGAACAAGGTGGGACTTCCAGTGCTAAGAGTATGAAGTCCTACAGGGTATATGGTTTATGATACAACAGCAGAGAAGCTGGTGAGAAGATGAACGAGACAAAAGTTGATACATATCTGGATCCATATGGATATAGAGGGCCCTGTGAGGCACTGACCAATCAGGAAGGAAGAGCCTTCAGGCAGGCATTCCAATGACCAGTCTTAGCCCAAGGTGTTAGTTCAGTGGGGGTAGAAAGACTAACAAGCACTAAGAGCTGATAGGGCCTTTGATTTCAAAAAAGTATATTTCCTGCTGAAGCTAAATTAAACTATTCTCATCTCAAATGGACAGACTGGTTTACTTTAAAGAAATGAAATCTTCTCACTAAGACGAGCAATACACTCCTCTGCCAGTTCTGGCAAAGATGTGGGATACAGGGTTGTTGGTTTTTTTCTTTTTTAGAGCAATTACAGGTTCACCTATGACTGAAAATTAAAGAAAATTTAGAATTTCTTTGTCAACACCTTACAACTACTTCAACTGAGACAATGGAGTACAAGTTTTTTAATGATATGAAAGAAAAGCAAAACACAATGACAGATTACTATTCTGTAGCCATCACAAGAAGAGATCCGAGTTTTATCTAATTATGTTTTAACTTTGCAATGAAGCACATTTTTTTTGGACCATTATCATCAAAATACCTACAACCTATCATGTATAAGATACTTCACTGAATCAGCAGATTTTAATTAACTTTATCTTTACCATACAGTTCATAGTCTAAAACAGAGGCCTGATCAAACTAGCTGGAACCAGATTAAAATGTAATTGGGAAATGTTTAATAAAATAAACAAAAATGCAATACAACACAGATAACATTAATTTGTAATTTTCTAAGTCAGTATGCAGCCCATAAGAATCCCCCCTTTTTTTTTTAGTTTGACACAGCTGGTCTAAAATACAGAACACAGAAACACATACATGTCTACTAAGATTGTCTCTTCACCAAAGAGGTCAACAAATTTACATATACTGTAATAGTATAAGCAAATGAAGCATCTGTGCTCAATGCTTCCCCATCGTCTGTCCATCCGAGGTTTTCTCCTTCCTCTCAGTGGCTCCTATATCTGAGTGACCAGTTCTTTCATGTTGACCCTGACCACTCAGAATCCCTTTATTCCAGAACTGAATGTTGCTCTCCTGTATGTAATAACTCTAGACATCCTCCTCCTTCCTTTACATATCACATATCACAAAGATCCCACATCTTTGCCAGAACTGGCAGAAGAGTATATTGCCTGTCTTGATGAGATAACAAAATTCACTTGTCCTGTGCCCCATTCTTTTTCAACTAGCTATGACATTAGAAAAATCTGATCAACCAATACTCAATAAAGGGTTAATAATTAATAACAATGACATAATGTAGCCCTCCAAAGGCATATTTACACAAACATACAATTCCTACAAACATATATTAATGAAATAAAATGCTTGCCTAATGGTGATAGGTCAAATATTGGCAAGTCAGTGACAAAGATGCTTGGAGCAGGGAATATTTATAGTCTGCTTCATCTTGCACAAGAATAAAATAATTTCAGAATGAGAAGGGAACTGAGCTCTGTGAAATTAATTACCTCGATTTCTCACTAAAACCACTCATACTGTAAAACCAATCCTCCCTCACTTTCAACCACAACATTGAATCAAAACCGTACGATTCTTGCTCTTGCTCATTTAAAGAAATGTTCTAATACTAAAGATATGTTAACCTCCAAAAGAAATGTTTGTAGGTTGAGCACTTACAGGTCATAGTTTAGACACATTGATAGAGATAAGGAATGAACCTGTGATTTCATAGGTATAGAAATGCCCAGATGAGGACTCTTCCTATACTAATGTAAGTCAGCATCATAGAGAGTAGTCCAGAAGAATGAGAAGTTAAGTGGCTTACCAAAAGTCACAAAGTTAATACTTGCTACAGAAAGGATGTGAACCTGAGTCTTACTGGCTCTGAGATCAGCTTTCTACCCACCATGCCATGCTACCTCTCAGACCCATTGATGCAAAGGAACATTATCTTAAAAATAAGAATTTGTGATAAAAGGGTTAAAACCAACTTTCCACAGTATAAAATCAAGCTGTGTAGATCTAACTAGCAACAAAACTAAACTGTGGGTTTTTAAAGTCCAAACCTGCATGCTTTTTTTTCTCCTGGTCTTAATTTGTGTTTTGCTGTGCTCAACAATTTTAATGCCAAGAGGAAAGAAAAAAGTCAGAAAGAGAACACACATTGGTCTGAACCTGGAGAGTTGATCTAATTGAACTGAAAAATTAAAACCCTTCTCCATCTGTTCAGTACACCTGCTGATGGAGCACCACCACAGGTAGGGAGGAAATCCATCAGAGACATGTTATAAATAGATTTTTATTTCATCTGCTCAAAGCCTGGCAGTCAGGGGGAGAAGTGCTGCCTGTTCAAGTAGCAAAGCAATAATTGCAGTGCTTTTATGTTTAGGTGGAAAGTGTAAAGAAACAAAGGACTTGAGAGGAAAGATAGGATCCCATAAACTGAAATAGTATAGGGGAAGTCAGCCCAGGAGGGGATGGTAAACTCTCCAGAACAAAAATTCTAAAGATGCAAAGAGAGAAACAAGTCCAAACGTAGATGAAAAATGAGAATCGTCTGAAAAGACAGATGTATATGCCAATCAACCAACTAATACTCTGAAAATGATATGTACAGAAGATAGATGCAATGTGGTACATAACCCTTCCCTCCTCTCCTCCCTTCTCACTTAAATCTATGATTCTAAGTATGATCTATGATGAAAGGAAGGGCAGGTAGCAGAGCGTGAATATAAAAGTGTGGCATTATCCTATAAACAGGGACAGCAAAACTTAAGGCTCAGACCGAGGTGAAGTTGGGGGTGGGGTGGGGTGGGGGTGGGGAAAGCTAATAATAACAGAGATTTTTAAAAAACAAAACACTGTTGGTTAAAAAAAGGGGGGTTCAGAAAAGGGATAGGATGACTGCTCATGGTGGATGGGGTGCTGACAATGGAGACAAGGCACAGCTGCTAAATACTTCTTTTGGTTCAGTTTTCACTACCAACAAAAATGACCTTTGGGGTAGAAAAGACATGGCAAACATAGCTAATAAAGAGTTGATACCCAAGATAAACAAGGAGATAGTAAGAAAGCATCTAACCACCCTCGATGAATTCAAGTCAACTGGTCCTTATTTATTTATAACCTTATAAATAACCTTATTTATTCTCAGTAAATACAAGAACTGGAGGATGGGATTGCTGTGCCACAGCTGGTGATATATGAAAGATGGGGGAGAACAGTGAAAGTCCTGTAGGACTGGAAAAAAAGGGCAGAGGTTCTGATTTTCAAAATGGAGCAGACTGGAGTTTTTAAACCCTAGGCCATAAGCCTGACTTTGATGGTTGTAAAGAACATCTAGAGAAGCATGCAGTCATCAAGGAGAGACAGCACAGCTTAAATGCCCACGGGTCTGACTGCCAGACCCACTTCATTTCCTTTCTGGACAGGGTTAAGAAAATTGTAGATTAGGGCAATGCTATAGACATAGCTTACCTAGATTTTAGCTAAGCAATTAATAAGGTGTCTCATACTATTCCTGTGGGAGGAAAAAAATGGAGAAATGTCACCAAGATGATAGTAAAATTAGATGAATTTAGAACTGGCTAACTGGGCAGAATCACAGAGCAGTCATTAATGGTGTGATGCCAACTTAGCAGGTGGTCCTAAGTGGAATGTCCTCAGGATCTGTGTTTGGCCCAGGCTGTTTTAACAATTTCATCAAGGACTTGTATAAGGACGTAGATGGTATCTTTGTCAAATCTGCAGATCATGTAAAACTGGGAGGGATTGCTGAAAAAAATCAGGATCTAAAAAGATATTAACAGTCTAGACCACTGGGCCAAATCCAATAAGATGATATCTGATAACTCTTACACATGGATTCAAAATAGCTACTTTAAAAGTACAAGATGGGAGAAGATTGCTTAGAGTACTTTGTCTGAAAAAAATCTGGGGGTTTTGTGAATTAGAAGCTCAGTATGATTCAACAGTGCAATATGGAAGCCAAAAAATACCCAAAACCAAAATGCAAGCTTGGGGCTACACTGAGAGTATGGATAGCTACCACGTGTCACTGTACTTTGCCCTGGTCAGATAAATTCTGGAATATTGTGTTCAGTTCTGGTCATCGCACTTGAGCTACAACACTGATAAGCTGCAGAATGTACTAAGGAAGACAACCGGAATGGTAAAAGGCTGTCAGATCATGCCCCATGAAGACAGCTTGAAGGAACTGGGAATGTTTAGCTTGGAAAAGAAAAGATTCAAGGAAGACATGAAGGCATTTCACATGACAGGTAAGACTTGTTCTGGCTAGTCCCCAGGGACAAAATGAGGAGCAAGGGCCATGACATCAAGAAAAACTGCCTAATAATTCAGCCATCTAAAAGAGGAGTGCCTCAGGAGGTCCCGGGTTCCCCTTGTTGGAGGTCTTTAAGAAAAGCTAAATGAGGGGCATCTAGGTAGCACAGTGGATAGAGCACCGACCTTGGAGTCAGGAGGACCTGAGTTCAAATCCGGCCTCAGACACTTCACCCTTAATTAGCTATGTGATCCTGGGCAAGTCACTTAACCCCACTGCCTAGCCAAAAAAAAAGGAAAAAAAAAAAAGCTAAATGACCACTTATATATATTGCTGATGGGATTGTTTTGGGGTATGGGTTGTAATAGCTGACCACTGGGGTTGCCTCCAGCTCTGAGATTCTGTGATTAAATTCAACAAACATATTAAGCATTTACTTTGTACAAGGCACTGACTTAAAGCATGATGATGTATAAGATGTTGAACAATATTCTATAATTTCCTTCTACATAAAGAAATATTTCCTTCTCCTGAACAAAACCTACATTCTAACCAGACTAACTGGACTGCTCACCATTCTCCAGATACAATCTTAAGTGTTTTCCCACATCTATGCCTTTGCTTGTGCTATACTAGGCATAAAGGATACCAAGAGGAAAAAACCAAAATAATAATTCCTATCCTCAATGAGGTTACATTCTAATGGTGGAGCATGGTGTACAATGAAAAAATACATAATAATACAGAGGAGAAAATGCTGAAGTCACAGGAGTGATTCAGACAATGTGTTCCAGGCAAAACTGAGGAAAGACAAAATTATGTTCGTTCATTCATTCTCTCAATATTCAACAGATATTTATTAAGAATCTACATAACAGAATGCTACATGTCAGTCCCTAAAGAAAATGCAAAGATTAATAAAATATGGTCCTTGCCTTCAAGGAGTTTATGATCTGGTAGGGAAAATAAGATATATATGCAAATAACTACAATACAAAACAACATGAGTATATAAAAAATTACCAACAAGGTACCAAGAGAAGGGAAAAAATCCAGAAGGGAAAAATCAAGTCAAACAGATGAAAAGAGGCAAGATCAGGGAAGGCATTATGGAGATGGAGTTTAAGCGGGGTCTTGAAGGGTAAATAAATTTTCAGCGGGGGTAAATGAAAGTGGAGGGCAATCAAGACATAGCTTATTTGCTATTTTCACTTTGTACATTCTATGGTCTAGCAAAACTGGCCTACTTGCCATTCCCCAAATATGACAATTTTATCTTCCAATTCTGTGCCTTTGCACATACTGGCTGCCATTATTGGACTGTACTCTTTTTCCACGTCTACCTTTTAGGATCTCTAGTCATACCTCCTACACGAAGCCTATTTTGAATCCCAACCAACCCCTACGATAACCATCTATAACTGTAGTACTCAATCCCCAGAAATTATTTTGTATTCAACCCTTCATGTGAGTATTGCTTCCACCAAATAGAATATGAGCTCCTTGAAGGAAGGAACTGTTTCTTTTCTATTCTAGCAGATGCTTAATTTAATGATTTAATAAGCAGAAAGAAAACGTTATTTAAAGCTCAAATGGAGTAGTATCATGGAATTTCAGGGTTGAAAGGAATCTCAGTGGCCAGCTAATCTAAATAGTACAGTAAAAAGAGTGCTGGACATGGAACAACCTGAGTTCAAATTCTAGCTGACACTTGCTATCTGTGTGACTTCAGGCAATTCATTTGTTTTCCCTGGACCACAGTTTCACTATCTGCAAAATAAAGGTGACAGATGAGATGACCTCTAAGGTCTCTTTTAGCTTAAAATCTACGATCCTATCATACAATGAGCTCATATATGAAAAAGAATCATTAACGTACCCAACAAGTAATTAATTATACAGATTTTTCTTGAAAATGTTCACTGATGCAAAGTGAAGTGACCAGAACCAAGAGAACACTGTACACAGTAAAAGCAATATTATAAAGATGATGAACTGTGAAAGACTTAGCTACTCTGATAAATACAGTGACCCCAGACAATTCCAAAAGACTCATGTGAAAAATGCTATCCAACTCCAGAGAAGGAACCGATGAATTCTGAGCACATACTGAAGCATAGTTTTCTTTCTTTATTTTTCTTGCTTTTTGTAATATGGCTAACATGGAAATATGTTTCACATTATTTCGTATGTATAATTGATATCATATTGCTTGCCTTCTCAGTGAGTGAGGAAGGAGTGGGAGAGAAGGAGCGAACCTGGAACTCAAAAAAATTTTTTTAAATGTTAAAAATAAATAATTTTTTTAAAAAATAAAAGAAAATGTCTACCAAGAGGGGATCTTCAAACTTCAGTGGCAATCCATTATGTTTTTGGATTCCTATTATTATTTCCAAGTTTTTCCTAATGTCAAAGCCTCTTTGCAACTCCTCCCCATTGTTCATAGTTCTGCCCTCTGAAGCTAAACAGAATTAAAACAATTCTAATGCCTCACATGCTGCAACACAAGAACTTAAAGACAACTGTCACATCCCCCCCCCCACGTCTCTTCTTTCCAAGGTTAATACCCCTACTTCTTTCAACAATACTCATAACAATCTGACTACCTGCTCCAGACACCTGAAAGCTTATCAATGTCTTTATCAAAGTGTAATGCCCAACTAATAACATAAGGAAACCATTGATAAGAAGAAAGTTCCCATATACACCAAAATATTTATAATAGCACTTTTTGAGATAGCAAAGAATTGGAAACAAAGTAGATGCTATCAATTGGGGAATGGCTAAACAAATTGTGGTACATGAATGTAACAGAATATTACTATGTTGTAAGAAATGATGAATATGATGACAACAGAGAAGCATGGAAAGATCAACATGAATTGATGTAAAATGAAATAAGTACAGCCAAGAAAACAATAATCATAATGACTACAACAAAGTAAATGGAAAGAACAACACACACAAAAAAAGCAAAAGTGAATACTGCAAAAGTATAAAGATTGGACATAACTCCAAAGAAGAGATAGGACAGGATGCTCCCAATGCTCCACTCTGCAGAGGCATGAAGTCTACAGGTGTTGTACACTGTACATGTTTTCAGACACTTCAATATATTGATTGGCTGTAGTGGTATTTTGCTCTTCTTTTTTTCCTTTGTCTTATAAAAAATATATTATTTGTTATATGATATGGCTCTCCAGGAGGGACAAGGTCAGAAAAAAGGAAAAACTATGATGATGTAAAAAATAAATGTTATCAATAAAAATTTTTTAAGCATGATGTCCAGAACTGAACACAGGATTCCAGATTTAGTCTGACCAGGTCAGAAGCACAGAGTACTTACTACTGAGGCAGCTAAGTGATATCTAGTAGAGTGCTAGGTCTGAAGTCAAGAAGACCTGAGTTCAACTGCAACCTCAGACACTTATTAGCTGTGTGATGCTGGGCAAATCATTGAACTTCTCTGTGCCTTAGTTTCCTCATTTGTAAAAAGAGGAAAATAACACCTACCTCCCAGAGTTGTTGTGAGGATCAAATGAGAATATTTGTAAAGCCCTTAGTATAGTTCTGGCACACAGCAGGTGTTTAATAAATGTTTATTCCCTTCCTTCCTGATTACTGGGAATGATGCTTTTTAATGTATTCCAAGATCACATTGGCTTTTTTGGCTGCATCATCACACTACTAATTCATAATGACCTTGCAGGCCACCAAAATCCCCAGATTTTTTTCAGAAAATTGCTAGACATTCCCTCCTCTCATATACTTGTGGAGTCATTTACTTGAACTCAAGTGTAATACTTAAGATTTATTCCTATTAAATTTTATTAGATTCAAAATATTTTCAAAATAAAGGTATTTGATCCTTATAAGCTATAAAGTGGATATCATCAGATATGGATGTAAGCAGTAGACAAATGAATAAAACCCATATTGACAGTAATATAAGGGTTCAAATCATTTTAGAAAAGACGTAGCTACTCCTGGAGAACACCTAGGATAATGTCTTTATTTTACAAATGAGGAAACTAAGACCAGGAAAGTCACGTGACCTATAAAAGGCCATACTTTAAGATATCTCTTTTCCAGTCTTGGGCTCACTCTATTATATCATATATATTTGTGTGTGTGTGTGTGTGTGTGTGTGTGTATATATTTGTGCGTGCGTGTGTGTGTGTATATGTGTGTGTGTGTGTGTGTGTGTATGTATGTATATATATATATATATATGTATATGTGTATATGTATCATATATTTATTGTATCATTTTCTGGATCACAAAAATGAAAGAAAAGTTAATATAAAGGTGTTTATGATTTTAAAATGCAATTTATGAGAAAAAAGCTTTAAAAAGGGAACTATGATTATTTCATCTGGGGAAGAGAAGACTTAGGGAAATCTTAATAATGACCTTCAACTATATGAAGGGTTGTTATAGAGAGGATAATGACCAGATGTTCTCCATCTCAACTAAAGACAGAAGAGGAGGAAATGGGTTTAAGCTGTAGCAAGGGAGAGCTGAGTTAAATATAAGGAAGAATTTACTGACAGTGAAGGTTATTAAACACTGAAAAGAGAAACCAAGTGAGATTGTGGGATGCTCTCTGGAGATCTTTAAAAAATAGAATAGCTTCTCATCTGTCTAGGATAATTTAGGTGTGATTTTGTCTGATCTTATGGCCTTTAGCAGTCATCTAATTCATCCCCTGGCTCTAGGCAAGACACATTTGCCACTGTAAGCTAATGTTGTATAGTGTTCAGTAATGAGCTCTCAAAAGGAGAATAAGCATTAGGAAAATGGCAAAAGCTCTCTTGGAAGGGAAACTCATCTTTTTCTCTTTGAACTTTTTCTCTATTTTTGCAGTTGTATACAGAAATAGCCCAACCAAGCAGTCCTCTATTGATGTGCTATTCTAAAGCATTAAAACGAATCCAGGTGGAAGATTAAATGTGGATGATGTTTTGAATCATAAACATCCAAAGGTATTTATTAAGCACCTACCTGCTAGGCACTGTTAAACATGTTAAAGTGTTACCAAGAGAAAATGTGAAATTTACTTCTCTGGGGCTCCCTAAGAATAGGAAATTCTTAACTGTTTAAAGGTAAGGGGATACAGTAGATTGCTTTTAGGACTAAAAAATATTCACTCAGATCATCCTATAATCAGTACCTTGTGATCAGAGAGTTGGGATTTCCAACCCCTCTCAGAATCTTATAAATTTAGGAGTTTTGTTGCATTAAACAAAATCCAACCTATCCTCACAACAAGATGTGGGAATAAAAGGAAAAGAGAGAGGAGACTGTTGCAAAATTAAAAAGGTATGTTTTTTGTAGCTTTCAGTCAATTCAATAAGCATCTGCCAAGGGCCTACTATGTGCCTAGGCATTTTGCTAGACTCTGGATACACAAAGATAATAATCTCTGCCCATAAAGAGTTTATATTCTTCTGGGGAGAGGGAAGGAAGAAAACACATGTATAGATAAGTAAATACAAAATAAACACAATGCCATTTCAGGGAGAAGAAGAACATTAAACTGGATAGACCAGGAGAAGTCTCACATAGGAAGTCAGACTTAGCTGAGGCTTGAAGGCAGCTTTTGTTGTTATTGTTTAGTTGTTTCAGTCACACCCAACACTTTGTGACCCTATTTGGGGTTTTCCTAGCAAAGATGCTGGAGTGCTTTGAAGAGAACTAGGAACTCCAAAATGCAAAGGTGAGAATTCAATTTAATTCAATAAACATTTATTAACTGCCTTCTACATGCAGGGAACTATGCTAAGTGCTGGGGAAACAAATAAGAAAAAGAAAGACAGTCCCTGTATTCAAGGAGCTTACAATCTAATAGGGAAAAGACAGAAGACAAAAAGAGACTGGAAAGTAGGGTTGGGACTAGACAGAGAAAGGAGTAGTAGAAATAAATGGGACATCCTGGCAGGTGATAGTACTCAGAGGCATCTTGTTCAGGGCAGCTGAAATCAAGCAGACAAAGCTAGAAATGCAAAGTAGAGTGAGCTTGAAGTCCAATTTCTAGCCTCAATATTGCAAGGCTATGGGAGGAATACGGTACTCCACTCTCCAGCCTTACAATCAAAGGCTTGGCATGGCAAAATAGGTTAGGATACTATAGGATAGGATAGGATAGGATAGGATAGGATAGGATAGGATAGGATAGGATAGGATAGGATAGGATAGGATAGGATAGGATAGGATAGGATAGGATAGGATAAAGGCACAAAGGACTCAAGAGAAGAGGAGAATGTAGCATTGGACTGATGCATGATCAGGTCAAAATGGGTTAAGAAGTAGAATGTAGTCAATTCAGTGCTGATGATATGGGAAAGAACCAATAGGATGAAGAATTGAAGGTAACAGTGAGAATGAAGAAAAAAGTTAGGGATTACAAGACAGAGAAAGAGCATGACATCAGATTGTGACCATATAAAGGAAATTTCAAGGTTCATTAACATGGGATATGGAGCACTTGTGGGTGATGGCAAGATTAAAGATATAACCATTTTGGTGTACAGCTGAGGAAGAGTAGAAGAGTAGGTTATGGAGAATAAGAACAATGAGGAACTGAGAAGTTAGGGTTCTTCAAGAAGCATCACTATATTGAAATCTCCTAGTATGAACTTAGGAAGTAGAGAGGTAAGAAAGACCATGAGCCAGTCACTAAACTAGCTAAGGAAAGAAGGAGAGTATCCTAAAGATTGGTAAATAACAGATACTAGAATCTTACTGGGTGGTAAATATGGATTACATGAATCTCAAAGGAGGAGAAAATACTGAATGGTGGTGATAGAAGAAGAGCCTCAAAGTGGCAGTGGGGAGCAAGGAATATTCCAACTTCCCACCTGGACCACTGAATTCATGCCTGGTGGAATGAATGAAAGAGCACCAATGCTGGAAAGGGAGGCCAAGGAAGCTATGTCATCAGGAGGGAACAATTTCTCAGTGAATGCAAGAAGAGGGAAGGAAAAGATATAAGAGGAAGCAATTGTATTACCAATAGATCAGGCATTCCAAAGTGTACAGTGGAAGGGGTGGATGGTTTTAAAGGGGACAACAATAAGGAGTAGTCAGAGAGGGGTTTGAACAATGACAACCAAGGATTCAGAATCACCGGGATAGGGAAAATATAACAGTGTAGGAGTTTGTTAATCATTGAGGCATGAAGTCCAAAAAAACCAAAAAACAAAAAACCAAATCCTTCAAACCATTGGGACCATCCAAGGTGTCTTAGAAGAACCAGTTTTCCCTCATTGGATGTCTTCAAGAACAAAGCAGATGACTACTTGCTGTATGTGTCACAGTATGGATTATTTTTGTTGTAGGAGACTAGATAAATGATATTCCTGCTAAATCTAAATTCTATAATTCTTTGATGAAAGGGGGAAGCTACTGGAGGGCACAAGTAAGGATAGAAGGAATCAAGAGGACAAGTGGGATGGGGACAGAGTCAAGATGGCAGAACACAGGCTGGGAACCAGCTGAAAACTGTCCCAACAGTCCCCTCCAAACAACTTTAAAATAATACCTCAAATCAAATTTTGGAACAGCAGAGCCAATAAAAGGTCAAAGGGAGGCCTTTATCCAGCCTACGACTACTTGGGAAGTCCACAGAAGAGGTCTGTTACACCAGCATGGACACAGGACAGAGTAGGGCAGGAGAATCACCGGTGGGGTCTTGGAAACTGCCAGGACAGCAGCAGGAGCTTGGGGAGATCTCAGACCAGACTTGGTAAAGGAATCAGACAACTACTCAGAAAGATTACAGGAGACTCTTTGCTGGCACTGGGTACAGCTGGCACTGATTGCCAACTCTAATGCCCATAAGCAGTTCTAGGTTGCAGTTGCAGGGCAGGAGGAGTGATTGTGATCGGTCACAATGGAGCAAGGGACCTGGCCACAGTTCCAGGGCCAAGAGGACTGCTAGTACTTGCAGCTGAAGAACAGCAGGGGATCTGGTCACAGTTTCAAGTCTGAGAGGAGCACTAGTACTTGCAGATGCAAGGGAGCAAAGGCCTTTCCCAGGTATAGACCAGAGCATAGATAAGAAGAACAGTGACCATACCTCTCCACAGTTCACACCACCTTGGAAGCAGCAAAAACTTGCAGACCTCCAAAACTAGCTCTGAGAACAGCAGCACAAAAAAGCCTGAAGCTTCCGGAAACAGAAGCATAAAAAAAGTAAGCGGAGCCCAACTTTAACATAAGGTTCAAAGTGAAGAAACAGGCTGAAAAAATAAGCAAACACCACCACCAACAACAAACAAAACCCTCAACCACAAAAAGCTACATGGTGACAGGGAAGACCAAGACATAAACTTAGAAGACAACAATGTGGGAAAAAAGCCACAACCAAAGGCTCAAAGAAAAATGCGAATTGTACCCAAGCCCAGAAAGAATTCCTGGAAGAGTTAGAGAAAGAGATAACAGTGATAGAGGAAAAACTGGGGCGCAGCTAGGTGGTACAGTGAATAGAGCTCCAGCCTTGGAATCAGGAGGACCTGAGTTCAAATCGGGCCTCAGACACTTGACACTAGCTGTGTGACCCTGGGCAAGTCACTTAACCCTGATTACCTGAAAGAAAGAAGGAAAGAGAGAGAGAGAGAGAGAGAGAGAGAGAGAGAGAGAGAGAGAGGAGAGAGAGAGAGAGAGAGAGGAGGAAGGAGGAGGAAGAAAGGAAGGAAGGAAGGAAGGAAGGAAGGAAGGAAGGAAGGAAGGGAGGAAGGAAGGAAGGAAGGAAGGAGAAAGGAAGAGAGAAAGAGAAAGAAAGAGAGAGAGAAAAGAAAGAAAGAAAGAAAGAAAGAAAGAAAGAAAGAAAGAAAGAAAGAAAGAAAGAAAGAAAGAAAGAAAGAAAGAAAGAAAGAAAGAAAGAAAAGGAAAAACTGGGAAAAGGAATGACAGTGGTATAAGAAAATTATTCAAAAGAGAATTAACAGCTTGATAAAAGAGGCTAAATAAAATACCATCTTAAAAAATAAAATTGGCCTAATGATAAAGGAGGCACAAAAATTCACCGAAGAAAAGAATGCCTTAAAAAGCAGAACTGATAAGAGAAAATGAAAAAGATCCTACATGTTATAAAAATATTTATAGCCGCTGTCTTTGTGGTGACAAAGAAATGGAAATTACAGGGATGCCCATCAATTGGGAAATAGCTAAACAAACTGTGGTATATGTTCATGATGGAATATTGTTCTGCTATAGGAAACAATGAGCTCAATCATTTTAGAAAAGCATGGAGAGACCTCCACAAAATAATGAAGAATGAAATGAGCAGAATCAAGAGAACATTGTATACAGTAACAGCAGTATTGTTTTAAGAACAACTTTGAGCAACCAAGTCATTCTGACTATAATAAATACCCAAATTAACTTCAACGATCCTATAAAGGAAAATGCTGTTTGAAGCCAGAAAAGAATATTGGTGTGGTTTAGGAAATGATGGGCTGGCTGATTTAGAAAAACATGTAAAGACTTGAACTTACAAAGTAAGATGCTATCCACCTTCAGAGAAACAGATGATAGGAGATTATAAGCATAGTACAGCCTTAAACATACGTGTATGAGTGTATATGAGTATATTTATAGATATATATGTATATGTGTGTATATATACACCCATATATGTATATATGCATATGTACGTATGTGTGTATGTATATGTGTGTGTGTGTGTGTGTGTGTGTGTGTGTGTCCATGCTTAACTGTAGCCTTCTTTAGGGTGAGGGGGGCAAGGGAGGGAGGGGAAAAAAAGTTTAAAGTGCACAGGAGAGAACAAAAGAAAACCAACAAGGAAGCAAAGAAAAGCTGGGCAGGTTTGAAAATAATGTGTAGTATTTACTATATAGGTTTTCTTGAAATGGAAATTTATTGTCTTATAATGAATCCTCTCATGGTCTGCTGTGTACATGGCAATTTTTTTTCTTTTCTCATTTTGTATTAAGCATGAAATTTAAAAATTCACAAAAATTTTTAAAAATACATGTTCATTTAACAAAAGGCAGAATTGGCCAATTGGGAAATGTGATATAAAGGCTCACTGAGAAAACTAATAATTCCTTAAAGATTAGAATTGGGCAAAAAAGAAGCTAATGATTCCATGAGACCTCAAGAAACAATAAAACAAAGTCAAAAGAATCGGAAAAAACAAAAGGAAATGTGAAATACTTCATCAGAAAAACAACTGACCTAGAAAATAGATTGAGGAGAGATATTTTAAGAATTACTAGACTACCAGAAAGCCATCGTCAAAAAAAAGAGCCTAAACATAATATTTCAAGCAATCATTAAAGAAAACTGCCCCAATATCTTAGATACACTGGGTAAAATAAAAATGGAAAGAATTCACCAATCACTATTTGAAAGGTATCCCCAAATTAAAACTTCCAAGAATATTGCAGTCAAATTCCAGAGCTTCCAGAAAAATGCTGCAAGCAGCCAGAAAGATACAATTCAAATATTGTGGAGCCACAGTCAGGATCACACAAGACTTAGCAGCTTCCACAGTAAAGAAGCAAAGGGATTGGAATATGATATTCTGGAGGGCAAAGGAGCTAGGATTACAACCAAGAATAACCTACCCAACAAAACTGAGTGTAATACCTAGGGGGAAAATGATATTTAATGAAATAAAGGACTTCTGAGCATTCCTGATGAAAAGACCAGAGCTAAATAGAAATTCTCACATTCAAACACAAGACTCAAGAGAAGCATAAAAAGGTAAACATGAAAGAGTAATCATAAGGGACTCAATAAAGTTAAACTGTTTACATTCCTATATGGGAATATAATAGACATAACTACTAAGAATTTTATCATTATTAGGGCAGTCAGAAGGAGTCTATATAGACAGAGGGCATGAGTGTGAGCCAATTATATTGAGATGATCTCAAAAAAAGAAATGCAGGGGTGAGAAAGAGGAATGCATAGGGAGATGAGATGAGAGAAGGGAGAGGAAGAATGATGAAATTTTTTCTCACATAAAAGAGGCACTCAAGGAAGAGTTTTTGTAGTGGAGGAGAAAATGGGGGCAGGGATGGTAGTCAATGCTTGAACCTCACTCTCATCAAAATTGGTTCAAAGAGGGAAGAATATATATACATATTGAATTGGGTATAGAAATCTATCTTACCCAATAAGGAAAGAGAAGGGGAAGGGAATAAGAGATATGGGGAGAATGGTAAAAGGGAAGGAGGATAAAGGGTGGCAGTGATCAGAAGCAAAACAGACTTTTGAGGAGGGATAGGATAAAAAGAGAGAGAGAAGGATAAACAGAAGAAAAGAGAACATTGGAAAATACACAGTAATCATATCTGTGAATGTGAATGGGAGGAGCTAACCCATAAAATGGAAGCAAATAGCTTGTATTAGAATACATTAGAAACCAGAATCCAACAATATGTTGTGTACAAGAGATATACTTGAAATAGAAAAACACAGAGTTAGAATAAAGCACTGGAGCAGAATATATTATGCTTCAGCAGAAATAAAAAAGGCAAAGGTAGCGATCATGATCTCAGACAAAGGAAAAGCAAAAACAGACCTAATTAAAAGAGATAATCAGGGAAATTACCTTTTGCTAAAAAGGTACCATAGACAATGAAATGATTTCAAAAACTTTTGCAACTTTGTCTGATTAAGGCCTCATTTCTCAAATATATAGGGAACTGAGTCAAATTTATAAAAATAACAGTCATTCCCCAACTGATAAATTGTCAAAGGATATGAACATGCAGTTTTCAGAAGAAGAAAAATCAAAGTTATCTGTAATCATAGGAAAAATGCTCTAAATCATTACTGATTAGAGAAAGATCAAATTAAAACAACTCTGAGCTACTACCTCACACTTATCAGAAATGACAAATGCTGGACTAGAGGAAAAACAGGTACATTAATACACTGTTGGTGGAGTAATGAATTGGTCCAGCCATCCTGGAGAACAATTTGGAACTTTGCCCAACGGGCTATAAAACTGTGTATATTCTTTGATCCAGCAATACCACTACTAGGTCTATACCCCAAAGAGATCAAAAGTAAAGGAAAAGGACCTATATATACAAAAATATTTATAGCAGCTCTTTTGTGGTAGTAAAGAATTAGAAGTTGAAGGGATACTCATCAATTAGGTAATGGCTAAACAAGTTATGGCATATGATTGTGATGGAGTACTATTGTGCTATAAGAAATCACAAGCAGGATGTTTTCAGAAAAACATAGCAAGACCTATATAAATTGAGTAAAGTGAGAAGAACTGGGAGATAAATGTGCACAGTAACAGCAATGTTATAATAATGATCAATTGTGAGAGACTTGGCTACTCTGATCATTACAACAATCCAGGACAATTCCAAAGGACACAGGATGAAAAAAAATGCTGTTCACCTCCAGAAAGAGAACTGATGAACTCTGAGTGGCAAACTAAAGTATAATTTTCTCACTTTATTTTTTTGCTTTGTTTTGCGAAATGGTTAATATAGAAATGTTTTACATGATTTCACATGTATAATTGATAGCATATTGTTTGCCTTCTCAGCAGGTGGGGGAACAGTGGAAGAGAGGGAGAGAATCTGGAGTTCAAAATTTAAAAAGAAAAAAATGTTAAAAATAAATAAATAGATAAATGAATAAATAAATAAAAGAGGGCAAGTGAAGGTCTTAGCCTTAACAGAGAGTAGGCCTATCAGTTCTTCCAAGACTAATGCAAAAGAGGAAATAATGGTATTAAGCATTTAAGATGAGATATCCTTCTTTGGAATTAACAGGGACGAGAAACTCAAAAATGAAGCAGGTAGTTCCCAAACTGTATAGGACACTGAGGCTAAACTGGGATAGGTGAAGAATTTTTCTGGTACCACACTGTCCATGACCTATAAATGTTTTTGGTATACTACTGTTAAATACAAAGAAAGCTACTTGTGCAGATAATGGTAGAAAATAATGACTCCAGAGAAGATTTCAGATGCCTGAAAATATGAGTTTAACATTTCCAAATTTAGTAGATAAGTTTCTAATGCCCTGCTAAACAGATTACTATCTGTTCCTAAAAGAGAAATAAAGAGTTAAATCAAAGATATTTTAGGATATCTGTTCATTTCCTCTGATAAATCATAACAATAATTATTTCATTATAAATGTTAGTTCAAATTGAACCAACAGATGAAGACAATACCTACAAATAAAGTACTATTATTGTTATTACCATTATCTTGTTCTTATCTTTTTTGATGCAGTTGAGCTAGAAGTTAATTGAGCCAAGGGACAAAGACAACACTTTACAAATAAATACCTTAGTCTGCTCCAGACAAAACACAGTGAGTTTAAAGCTATCAGAGAGAAAGCCGTGACTAAATAGGTTTAGAGGCTCATTGTCATCCTGAAACCAAAGTTCAATAAGAAGAATATATTTAATTCAATAACCACCTAAATAATACCCATCTGAATATATACTTTTTGGACTATAATATAAACCATGACAGATTAGAAAATATCCTAACAAAAACAGCCAAGATCCAAGAATGAAATCAAAAGAACTTCCACGGACAGCTTCTACATGAACAACTTCTACAACAGCACACTGACAAAGATGCACTGAATAAATGATTGTGTCATGCATACGTGCTTGTGGAAATGGCAAGGTTTTTAACAGCAATTCAAATCCAGGTCATAGCCACTAGAAGTTACAGAAGGTTTAAGGAGCCTGGATTTGGTATTCAAAGAAGCCTACACAAGGAAACATAGACACTTTGCAGCACAATACTGCAGGCTACAAAAATTTAGTACCCACCAGATACTGAGCAAGACATGACCTGGCTGTGAGAATTATACATAAGAAGCTCACTATGTTTCACAGACCGACAGATGACAAATTTCCAAACTACAAACAAATTTTAAAATATCCTGGAGAACTCAAACCAATAAACTATACTAGAACCAAATCATTATCACGGAAAAAACTACTGCTGGCAATCACTAGGACGTAACACTGATTCATAAGAACTTAAAGACAAGTTAATAGATGCCACTGTATCAAATACTAATAATCTCCAAGCTGACTGTAAGCAGAATGAAAAGCTTTCAAAATACAGACTTGGAAGAATAAATAATCATCTGTACATACTGGAGTTACCCTGAAGATGCTTTCATTATGTCTACAACGTGCCAAACCCTTTCATGCAAACTACTAATGTACTTATTTTATCTACCTAAGCAATAGTCCATAGAACATTAAATATAAATGAATAATAATAAAATAGCGACTTGTCCCAGGACTTTTTCAATCCAAAATCCACCAAACAAAAAAGAATGATGTTTCTATGATGCTAATATCAGTACAGATTACTCATGGAAAAAAAAATAGTAACTGCACAAAATATCACTTCAGGCTATAAAAATTTAGCACCTGCTAGATATTTGGCAAGACATGACTTGGTGGCCAGAATTATACATCAGTAGCTCACTATCTTTCAAAAACTAACAGGTGACAAATCCCCCTACTACAAATATAAACTTCAAAATATCCCTGGAAAATTTCAAGCAATAACTGTGGTGGACATTACAGACATAATTTTTACTCAAAATCACCCACAAATTATATTGATCCACAAAAATTTAAGAATGTTTTTAAGATATTTCACCATAGCAAATATTCATTAACTTTAAACTAAGTGGAACAAAAAAAAAAGACAGAGACAGCTAGCCGAAGAAATCATAATCATGAAGGAACAAAATAAAGTACACATCAATTATTACAGGATTATCCTTATGCAGCCTGGTCCTATTGGATCAATGCAGATTTTACAATAAAATAGTAGAAACAGCAAAGTTGCAAAACTTTAGGCCCTCCTGGGTACACAGAAACAAAGCACCAAAAGCTTGCTCTTTTTTATAAGCTAATCAATGACAAATCTCCATACAAAAAAAAAAACCTCAAAATATCCTTGAGAATTCATGACAAAAATGTTGCCCACAATTACCTGTATATAACATGGATTCATAAAAATTTAAGAACAATATTTTTAATAGATGTTGTCTTATCAAACATCCATAGTCTCCAAACTGTGTGGAATTTAAAGCTTTCAAAAGAGAGACATAAAGGAAAAAATCAAAATCACGTGGGAACGTATGGTCATCAATAATCTCATCTGTTAGTAGAACTATCTCAAAATTGCTTTCAGTAAGCCTATGAAGAGATGAGCTCACATTACAATATTTTTATTCTGTTGCAAAAAGGAGTTATGTTATCTACCTGTGCAACAAGCCACAAAAGATTAACTATAAAAGAATAATAGTAAGGCAGTGATTTTTAGATGAACCACACCAAAAAGAAAATGAGGTAATAATAGTAATAACAATAATAGTAGTCTACATATATCTATAGTATATGTGTGTAGCAGATCACTGACTCAGTAAAATAAAACTTAAAATTAATACCATATTTGAAGAAAGATGGGCAGATTTTACAGTTCTAACCCAATGTATTTAAATCAGCTTTTAATCTAGAAAAAAATTGGAAATTAGTAAAAGCAAAGACTGTTACTATTACTAACCATATTCTTATAAAAGTTTAACCAACATAAAACAATTGCCATAATGAGGAGGCCAAAAGAAAAACAAAACTTTTAGTCAGCAAACATTCAATCTCCTTTTCAAATAAAAAGGAATGGCAACCAATGGGACACAGGATTTCAGGTCAGTCGTTTTTCAGTCGTGTCCAACTCTTCATAACCCAATTTGGGGTTTTCTTGGCAAAGATACTGGAGTGGTTTGCTGTTTCCTTCTCCAGCTCATTTTTATAAGATGAGGAACTGAGGCAAACAAGGTTAAGTGACTTGCTCAGGGTCACACAGCTAGTAAGTGTCTGAGGCCAGATTTGAACTCAGGAAAATGAGTCTTCCTGATTCCATGCCCAGTGCTCTATCCACCGTGCTACCTAGGTGGCCACAGCATAAGATAAAACCCCTTTTATAAAACAATATGGAAGAGATAACATGAGTAACACAGAGAAGTAATCATTTTCCTCAGAACTCTCTAACCCAAAAAACCTTAGAAAAACAAATCACACACCAAAGTTAGAATAAATAATAGAATAAAAGATAAAGAAAAGAACCACTATACAATGTAGAAAATTAAAATAAAAACCAACCCAGCACCAATGTATTCTCTATAGTGGGCATAGTGAAGACAAGCAACCTCAAAAGCTCCTGCAACTATTTGAAGAAAGAAAGTAGTCGAATAAGGCAAAAAGTCTAGAAAATGTGTCAAATAAGGATCTGTTATCAAAATATATAAACAACTAGCAGATAAGTGTAAATGAGTATGTGTATGAACAAGTGTATGTAAACCTATTCCCCAAGAGATAAATGATAAAGGGATATAAACAAATAGTTCTCAAAAGAAAAACTACAAACCATTAACAATCATTAGAAAATAACTAATTATAAGAGAAACGCAAAGCAAAACAACCCTGAGTTTCACCTCACATCTAGCAAACTGGAAAAATGACAAATGATGGGAATAATCAATGTTGGTGGGATAATGGAAAGACAGGCAAACTAATGTATTGTTGATACAAACATTTTGGAAAGCATAAGGAATTATGCAAATGAAGTGGTTAAAATGTCCATAGGAAACTTGAGAAAACACATCTTCCTTCTTTGCAAAAGTAGACAACTAGGAGCGTGGAATTTTGCACATACTTTGAGATAATAGTCGATATGTTGGTTAGTTTTGATGACTTTTTTCTCTTCTTTTTTTGATCTTTTTTACAGTATATGGAAGGGGGAGCAAGGGATATAATTAGAAATGAATACAATAAAAACCATCAATAAAAATTTTAAAACCATTATGGAGAAGTATAATAGAATGTTGCAAGAAATATTACCTTATAAAATACCGAAAAGTAGTAGAGGATGAAAAACTGTGTAGAAAATTGGATCTGAGATCCAACTAAGCTAGATAGTTCCCAGAATATTTGCAGATGGAAAGTGAAAGGAGGCCCAACATTTTATACTATATTCATCAACAAGCATTTATAAAAGGCACTGTGTTAAGAGCTAGGGACTCAAAGAAAGCAAAAATAATCCACGCTCTCAAGGAGCTTACATTCAAATGGGGGAGGGGGTACAACATAGATACATACAAAGTAGACACTGGGTAATGTTAGCTGAGAAAGTTCTAACAGCTGAATGAACCGAAGAGAAGGTGCCATGAAATCAAACAGATTTACCAGCATTTTTATTCACCTCAATGACTACAGAATTCTAACACCTTACACATGCATGAAGAAGAGGAAATGAAACTTGAAATGATGAAATGAGTTGATCACACATATACAGAATAATTCAGTACTAGAGATAACATGACTTTAACCCCTGTCAGGGATTAACTTTCATAGTATCTACATGGTGGTTACAAAAGAATGGAAATGCCCATGGACAATAACATAAGAAAGACAGAAAGGAAAGACAGAAAGGAAAGACAGAAAGACAGAAAGACAGACAGACAGACAGAAAGACAGAAAGACAGAAAGAAAGAAAGAAAGAAAGAAGAAACTAGGAAGACATCAGTAATTACCTATATATGCCTACTTTCTTACATCTCTAACATCTTTATGAAAATGATTTATGAATATGTTACCAAGTTCCCTTGATGAAGGAGACACACAAGCTTTTGCATTCATTTTTGTATGGCACACCACATCTTCATAGTGACAAAATCAACTAAGAAGTGTAGAAAATAAAGGATCCCACTGTATTTACTGTTTCTTGATTACCAAAAAAAAAAAAAGCTTTTTATTTGCTAGGACAAAATACAGCCATGAAGATTCTCATCCAACAAAGAATTTCCCATGTATATTTCAAGATCATACAAGATTCCTTAATAGATGCAACTACAGAGATAATGTAGTTCAATGATCCTCTGGTTATCATTATCAAGCAAGGCATAAAACAGGCATATGAATGCTCACCAAAGGTGTCTGCCATTATCGTGGAAGATATCCTGGGAAAACCAGATCACAAGCGTAGAGACAAAAAAGGCCTCAAAGACAACCTAGCCCAACATCCTTATTTTACAGACAAGAACACTAAAGGCAAGGGAGGTTAATTAACTTTTCCAGACTCACACAGTCAATGGGCATCAAAGGCAGGATTTAGATTCAGCTCCTCCGACTCCAAAGACAAGGTTCTTCCCACTACACCATACTGATTTCTCTTTAAAAAATGAAAGAGGAATGATTCCTTGTCAATGTTGAAAATCTTCATTTTCAGGAAGGTGAGAATCAATAAGCTTTGTTCCAATGAAGACAAATTTCATCTATGCAGGGCAAAACGGACTTCACGTCCAACATCCCACACACTTCAGGGGCAGCATAATGTAGTTAAAAAAGAATCATCCTGGGAGCACAGAGAAAAGGGTATGAGCCCTGGTTCTTCCACGTATTAGCTGTATGCCACTTAATCACTCTGAGCTCAATTCCTCATCAGCAAAATGGACATCATAATACCTAAGTTACAGGATTGTTGTGAGAAAAGTAGTTTATAAACCATGAAGTGTTAAATAAATGTGAATAATTATTATCACTACCTTCAACAGCATCCCTAAGAGATATCTGTTTGAATATTACCAATGACAAGAAGTTACCATTTTAAGAAGCCAGACATTCCATGGATAAACAGGTCTAGTTAATTTGACAATTCTGACTTGGGTAGAGACCAAATCTGCTGCCCTAAAATTTCCACACACTGATCCTATTTTCACCCTCTGGATAGAACAACAGAGAATAAAAATATTTCCTCTTCTACAGGATAATCCTTCAAAAATTTTAGGATAACTAACATGTCTCCCCTTCACCTTCCCTTATATAAAGTAAATACCTCCTAGATACAATTTCCAGATTCCACACAATCCTGGTCATTCTCCCCTGGACACTCTATTTTGTAGCTACACCTCTTAAAATCATGTGCCTGACCGGCTAAGGAATTAAGATCTGATAAGATAAAAGGGCATGTACTTAAGTAGGCTCTACTATGGCACTCCTGTAGCAGAGAACGATTGTCTTCTCAACTGGCATGTCACAAAGATTTATGTTTTAAGGAAGATTATTCTAGCAATTAATTGTAGTAAGGCAAGAAGGCCAAAGGGGAGATTGTTACAACAGTCCAAATATTAAGCATTAAAGAGCCAAACTAAAAGGGCAGCTCCAGAAATTGAAAGAACAGATAAATGAAAAAGCCTTTCAGGGATTACTATGTACAAATCACCGTGCTAATTATACAAACAGCAAAACAGAGACAGTCCCTTCTCTAATGGTGGAGACAATGCACATAGAAGATTTCAACAGTAAGTCAAATGGAAGGGCCCTCTAGTTTTTAAAGTACGAGAGCAAAGCTGATGGTCATGCATCTTCTTTAATCACATTTCCACTGATAAAATCCTACATTTCTAACATTGAACCATGTGGCAGTACCAAGGACTTGTGTGGAGAGAACTTTTTTCTCTAGGTCTTCAATAGCTATGATTGTTAAGTTGGACCACAGCACCAACAGTAGCAGTTACAGGGTCTCATCTCCACAGAGGTCACTTTCTGAGATGATGCCTCAGGATAAATTCCAAGTTATTCCAATCCACCTCCCTCTATATCAACACTCCTTCCAGGCTAGTTTCCTCACTGTCTTACGAATAACACCATGGTTATTTCTGCCTTAGTGGCTTTATTCATGCTCTTACCATTACTTTATGGGATATGACATGGAAAGTTTGATGAGGACCATGAAAAGCAAAAATCAGAACAGTAAGATGAGTTTTATATGCTTCATCTCTGAACAAAGATTAAACTTGCTTTATTTTTTATTAATTTACAAGGATACCACAAGTTTATCACAACCTTCCTTTACACTTCTGCATAAATTCACTTACTCTAGTAAGGCAACATGGCAGAATGCAAAGAGTGCTGAATTCAAAGTCAGAGGACCTGGGTTTAAATCCCAGCTTGCCACTTTCCACCTGTGCCTTGTTTGGGCAAGGCAATTAACTTAAATGGGCCTTAGTTTCCTCACCTATCAAATGAGAAGGATAGACTAAATGCTCTCTTCTGGCTCCAAATTTATGATTCCTTTCCCATAAATCTAGTGGTGGGATAAAAAGATAAATATCATATTATCTTAGTAGAAACCTCAGGGCATAAACTATTTTATTTTGAGTTCCCAGTGCTTCACATAGTTCACCTTGAATATCATAGGATTTTACCAAATATTTGTTGAATTGAATTGAATACAAGATAAATAATAATGCTCAATTTAATTTTCTCAAATACATGTCAGAACCATGCCAGCCCAATAGCTTCATATGTTGAAACTCAAACTTGCTATTTTTGTTTTTTCCAACAAGTTGTTATCAAACATAATTCCATTTTTTCCTTGTTCTCTTTTTTAATTCTTCTAAATGTTGAACTTGGGAGATAACAACATTATTATAGCATTGCCAATAAAATCATACTGTTCTTTGGAAATAACCTCCCATAAGCTTTATATAGTATTTCTCCCCTTTAAGAATATGAAACTACATCTATTTTTTCTACTTATGTTAAAATTAGAATGTGAGCTCCTTGAAATCAAAGCCCATGTTTTTTGCCTTTCTTTGTATTCCCAGTGCTTAGCACAGTGCCTGACATGTGAGCGTTTAAGAAATGCTTATTGACTGAGGGAAAAAAAGAAAACAAAAAGGTTCTGTCCTTGAGCCTAGATAACTAAGAGAAAATATCATCAATAAGAATAAGGAAGATGGGAAATAATTAATTCAGTCTGTAGCATGTTGCCTTTGAGGCTTTGGGGAGATGTCTAAGTCCAACAGGTAGTTGGAAATGTTTGATTAATGCTGAGGGAAGGTTGCTCTGCCAGAGATAGAAACACAGAAACAGAGAAACAGAGAGAGAAACAGAAAGAGACGTAGAAGTAGATATAGATGTAGATTATACGTAGATGTAGACAGACACAGACATAGACATAGATATAGACATAGATATGGACACGGACACACAGGCATAGTCAGTCATAAGCATACACAGGAACAGACACAGGCATATTTGCAAGTGATTCAAATGGAGATGATGATAAAAGTCATAAGAATAAATGAGATCAAGGGCAAGAATACAAAGAAAAAGGAGAACCTTGAGAGATGCCACCACTTAGAGGCTGAAATGAGAACAAGAAGACAGAAAACTTGGCTAGAGGTAGGAGAACCAAGAGACGCAAAAGGAAAATAGAGTAAAAGGGACTGGTCAACAATATCAAATGCTCCAGAAAGATTAAGGAGAATGAAAACTAAGAACAAGCCATCTGATTTAGATTAGATTAGAGATCTTATTAGAGGTTATTAGTGACTTTATTGAGGACAGGAAAAACGAAGGAAAATGAGAATTATAAAATGATTAGTGTCTACGGAAATCACGTTGGTTGGCTCCTTTAATACACCATTTAAACATTTCCTCAATGAGCCATTCTAGATCATATAGATTCTAGAAAACGTTACTGTTTAGCATTGGCCTCTTCCGTACCATGTAAGCAATCTCTGGCTAGAAAAACACAAAAAGAATTCTTCACTAAGTTAAAGCCACCAGCACACTTTGGTTTATCCCATTATAAAAATTCCATAACACCTAGCAGAAGTAGCGGGAAAGTATCATGTTAGGGGTGACTTGATCTTTCCTATGTAATTTATTTCTTAAAGAGTTTAGGATTAGCATTGCTTAATTTTATAGATTTTAAGAGGATGCTTTGTAGAACTGAAGCTTAATGACCATGAAAAGAGCAGGAACACAAGCAGCAGTATGACCATGGTCTCTTCTAGATTTTCAATTTAGTTTTTTAAAAAGCCCATATTTTCAATGACAGAAAATTCTGTCAATGATACAACAGTAATTATTTATGGTGATAGTCAAGCTATACATGTTACAGTGAAGGCTCAAAGCTTCTGGTAGACAGTAACACATACTGTAGGGAGCGCAAATTTCAAAAGCAAAGCAAGACAATTTTCAAATCGCAGGCACACAAATGCCTCTACCCAGTTCCGACCTTACTCGCTGTACTAAGTGACTAATGAATAAAAAATTAATTTAAAAAATATTTACATGATATACAAAAAAATAAACCTACTTTTTTTAAGCTTTTCATTTTGTTTAAAAAAAAACCTTCATAGCAATACTACACATTTCTACCTAGTCTTTTATACTTCTCTTTCAATACTACTCCTATATAACTGGCGTTCCTCTCTGCCATCTAAGATACATGACCGAACAGAATACCACCTCTTAAAAGGAGTTTGATGAATATTTGTTGAATGAATGAACAAATATACTGCTGCAATTCTAAAAAATTCATATTATTATATAATGTTGAATGATGGATTCATTTGTAATTTTTATACACCTAAAAGTAACTTAATAACAGATCAAATATCAACTAACCCCCAACCTTTACTCCATCAATTAACAGTAAGATTGTTGGATGTTGTGCAGTTTAAAATATGAACACATTTAAGAAAATATTCATTTATAATCAAATTACTAATATCCAAACATCTAATAGGTAAAAGCTCCAGTATCTAAACTATGCTTAAAATATTCAGAAAATTTGAAATTTCAGTACATTAGTGAAATGAAATATCTAAAAGAAAAGAAGTATTTCATGTATAAACCAAAATTCACCTTGATGTACAAAACAATCAACCTAATTTGCCGCTTCTAAAAAAACAAAAACAAACACAAACAAAAAACCATGAAAACTGAGTTGCAGAAGGTTGTTTCTCCCAGATACAGTTACATGAAGTATTTTGGTTGTAGCGAAATTCATTTTTAGACTCCTTAATATGTAGGCCGAAGATAATACAACAATGGAAATAGTAAGAAACGTTAAGAGGCAAAATACCTAATTTTTTGACAAAATGAAAGCCAAAAGAACACTATAAAAATAATCTGGGAAGTAATAAAAAAAATCAAAGATTTTAAGCTGTCTTTTGAAATTTATCGATTTTAAATGCACCTTTGATTATGTTGCTTGCTATGGGTTGAAATATGGGTATAAATTAAAGATCTGCAAAGTTTATACTATTTAAAACCTTAATTTTCTCTAAAGTAATAATGAGATAAGTTCCGAAAGGCCATTTCAAAGTATAAGAGAAAGTTTTTCAATTTGGCATAAATAATAAAAAAATTGTATTATGCTTTTTAAAAGGTATCCCTGGATCTAAGGATCTGGGTAATTAGATAAAATCTTAAGCTACATAGTTCTGATTGAAAGCTTATTTGCTTTCATATCTTGTTTCATAAATCTATGACATATTATCAGTGTTGGTAAAGGAATGAGCTGCAAAATGGCTAATTCAGAGAGAAAAATAGAGATCATACAAACACTTACTTTTCCAAGGACTATCGGTGTGGTGTGTCTTTTCTTTCCAGGCATCCATTTTAACAAACACCATTAATATTGTACGAAGCAGCTTACACAATAAAAGCTGTTATTCTGCCAATCCACATAAACTAATAAGTGATTTTTTTTTGAAGATTAAAATGTTGATGAATAAAATGGCTTAGTCAAACCTACAATCTCAACTACTCAAACACCTGTTTTAGTTTTCCCATTTTTCAAATCCGATTCATACAGTAAATGTTATTATCGTGCTTGCTGACATATTATTGTCATGCTAGAAAACTATTTAAAGGCTGCCTGTGGTCTAGGTCCTACAATGTGTCGCTACAGGTATATGTACACAAAGCCTTTTTCTTTTGTCCAAGTATTCACAAATAAGATCATAACAAAAGCATGTATTCTTGTGAAATCTTTTCTATAGTTGTGAATGAGTAGTGATGACTTGAATGTCCTTGATTTTCTCCTCTTCTAACACATACAATGAAAAGGGAAATATATTTTTTACAGAAATCATGAAACTGCACATCCAAATGAATCAAACCATCTCCTGAAATAGCAGAAAACTTAATGAAAGTAGAAAATGGTTCATAAAAATACATGGCTTACAGTTATTCTCCCTTACAATAATATTGTTTGCAAGAGCAAAAGTTGTATAATCTAACTATAACCAGGCCTATTGGGCAATATTTGCTGTTGTAAAATTCAAAATGAAGTACTTATTTCACTGAGAATTCAGATAATTTTAAAAAGAAAATCGATGGCATACTTAGCCCTTTGATCTCCTTAAAATTTCACCAGAAGTCCACAATGCAATAATCTCTGAATTATTAAATTTAATCAACTGAAAATCATGGAATTTTTTTCTACCACTTAATTCAAACACAGTTCGCTACATACTGGTTTGCTTATCCAGTATAAACATTTCAAATTTCAATTCTCTATCCAAAGTCATTTCTTTTAACATCAGAAACATTACCTTTGAAAATTTCCCCCTCACACAGATAATCCACTAATCTTACCCATCTTTTATACATATACACTAACCCCCCTCCCAAAAAAAAATGTTTTAGAGCAGAGACAAAAAAAAATGACAATGCTCACATTTCTGGTTTGCCCTTCAGGCGTAGTCTGGGTGTCTTCAGCTTGCCTTTCTGGTCTTCAGTGTTGTCACTAATTGCTGGGGAATGTAGTTAGGACAGCATGAAGCATCAAAAATAAAAGCTGTTGCTTTAAGAAAACATTTTCTTAAATACTTGGATAAAACAACTTTTACTCTTACTTCTTGGCTGAGTTGTATGAAATCTTGGAGATGCTCCTTGAAAAAGTTAATTTCTTTAACGGGCAAAAAAGAAAAGAAAAGAAGATCTGAAAACTTACGTTCTGAATACATTCCGAAGGATGCCTGATTTGATTTGAAAGCAGGTTTGGGTTGATGAGCAAACTTTTTTGTCGAAAATTAAGATTCTCCCTTTAATTTGGAAATCTGCCTTGCCATCTTCTAAATTAATCCTGTCTCCCTTACAATGTAATCATACCTGCAAAAACCAAATGCAACATTTCCCAAATGTGTGGACATTGTGGAAGCTTCATTTGAAAAGCCTCTTATTTCCCTTAATACTGGTGACTGACCGGCATTGTATGTACCACCACTTTTTAAATAGCCCAAGAGACTTAAAAAGCCTTCTAAGTTTGAAAACCAAAAAGTTCTGGGTTTTTCTGTGCCCCAGGACGGTTTCTTTCCTCAAGCTCAAGCCGAGAAAGCAGACAAAAGAAGCTGATTTGACTGAGCTGTGCCAAGTCTTGCCTTTTTTTTCTTTCCTCAGCTCTCTCTCTCTCTCTCTCTCACTCACTCACTCTCTTTTGCTCCCAGTATGGCAACCTTCCCGAGCAGGCTTGGCGGAGCTCCAACCTGTGCCAGTCTGTCTGAATTCTTGTTTCCAAAAGATGCCCTTTGCGGATCAATTAATATATTTAAAAACAGGAAACCGTGGTTTAGTAACCAAATCCTGGCACCAGCAGCCTCTTCTCCTGCCAAATCACCTTACAGATTTCATGGTATCCTACCTTTCGTAATCACTACAAACATTTTCCTGAAGCAATCATGGAATATCGGAAGCCATTCACTGTTCAGCAATAAGGAATCTGTTCTCTAGAAATGCCCATATGCGACATTTGCACAACCTGCAGTAAATCAAGAGCCTTCTGGGAGAGGGGATGTATATAACTTTAATAAGTACGTACCACATACTGTATTTCTTTTTATAATACTTGGCTTTCCTTGTCCTACTGCAAAGAATCCTGGGAAGAAGAGGAATGAAGGCATATAGAATAAAACCAAGAACTAAGTATACATATAATCATATTTCATCTTCTGAAAATTTTGCTGCAAAAGTTAGGTGATTCTGATCAGAATGCAAAATCTTAAGGGGTAATCGAATATCAAAGCTGTAGGTATTCCTACCGTTCAAAACACCGATCACTGCAAGTAAGGGAGAAAGGAGGGTGGAGGGAAGGGGAGGGCTTATTTTCAAAAATAGAAATTCCTCGTCAAAAAATCACAGATTTTTTTTAATAGAATGAAGTATTCCCATACAGTCTTTGATAGTTCTAGAGTTTAAAATTAACTTAGCACAAGATCTAGAGTAAGACTAAATATGCGCTTAAATCTTGGCTCTCATACTTCCTGGCTGAATGACCTTGGACTAGTCACTTGGCCTCTGGGCTTTAGCTCCCTTTGTAAGATGAGAGTAACATGAGATAAAAATGAGAGACTGTTAAGACAGGGAGACTCTAAAGTCCTTTCTAGCTCTGTAGCCTATGATTCTATTATCATTACTGTATTTATATTACATTCTAATGTCTTACATTAGCATAAACATGTGGACAGGTACTACTTCATTTATAGCCCATCAGCTAGAGGAAACTATCTATTCTTTATCTCAAGTATAGAATTTTTTATCTGAATTCATTTCTTCCTGGGAAAAAAACAATCCAATACCCTCATCCAAAAGGCAATCTCAGTATATTTGAAAGAGTATCTGAGTGGATAGAAAATCAGGAGACCTGGGTACTAGATTCAGCTTTGCCACTAGCTCATTGTATAACCCTGGGCAAAGTCAGTGAACCTTTATCGACCTCAGCTTCCTGATCTAAAAATGCAGAAATTAGACTAAAGAGTCTAACTGTAAAATCCTATATCATAGCTTTACAGAATTTGTTGCTATTGAGCCCTCACTCTTCTCTAGATTTTTTAACATTCAACCTTCCTGGTTCTTCTCTTCCTACCTATCTGATGACTTCTCAGTCTCCTTTGTTATATGACTTCTTCATCCATGACATACCCATGAATACTCATGGGTGTCCCCCCAAGCCTCTCTCCTGACTCTTCTACTTTATACTGCATATTTTCATATTTGATGATCTCATCAGCTTCCTTGACCTCTATGCAGTCAAATCTATACATCCATCCCTAATCTCTCTCCTGAGCTACAGTTCCATACTACCAATTGCCTTTGGACATCTCAAATTGGGTGTCCTGAAGGCATCTCAAACAAAACATGTCAAAAAGAAAAATAAATCTCTTTCTTTCAAATCATCCTCCTCTTTGACCAGAGAGCCAAGTAGAATGAGTGAAGATGCAGCAAGTACTGGAACAGGTGGCCAGGAAGACTGTCATCTTGGGGGAGCCAGGGTTCAATAATAGTTAGTAGATGGAAGGAGCAGGGAAGGAAAAGATTTAAAATGAAGAGAAATTTGTTGGCTGTGAACCAGCATTCCAGAGGGCACAGTGGAAGGGCTGGCTGGTCTGATTGAAATTTTGGGGTTTCAGGATTAATGGGGATGGATTTGAAGGATTAGGTGATAGGAGACAGAGAAAGGGGTTTGGGTGATGATATATAGAAATTCAGAGTCACTAGAATGTAAAGGGTATGACCAGGTGTGAGAATGTAAAGTCAAGAAGGATGGGACTGAAGCCATCATATTTGGCCACAAAGAGATCACTGGTAACTGGTAACATTGGAGAGAACATTCAAAATAGCAATCAAACCATCCTGATTTTTATATTACCAGCTAAAAACAAAAACAGAGAACTATTACCCAAAATTTCTTCTCTACAACAACCTTCCTTACATTTTAGGGTATACCCATCCCTATACCCTAAAGTTTTACCCTATATAGGCAAAGTGCCTAAGATAACAAAAGATAAAAATAATCAATGTTGGAGGGGTTTCAACAAGTCAGGAACACTGTTACAGTGTTGGTAAGTTTTGAATTCATCCAAGCATTCTGAAAAGCAATTAGGAATTACACCAATCTCTGTGTTTTCTTTTGCAACATGAATAATATGGAAATGTGTTTTGCATGACTGCACATGTACAATCTCTATAAAATTGCTTGCCTTCTCAAGAAGGGAGGAGATGAGGAAAGGGGAGAGAGAGAATCTGGAACTTCAAATTTTTAAAAATGAATGTTAAAAATTGTTTTTACATGTAATTGGGGAAAAAAAATAAAAACTTTCAAAAAAAGGAATTATACTAACCAATCAATAAACATTTATTAAGTACCTACTGTGTACTGTGCTAAGTGCTGGATGGGGATACAAAAAGAGGCAAAATACAGTCCCTGACCTCAAGGAGCTCCCAATTCAATAGGGGAAACAACAAACAAATATATACAGACAAGAGATATACTGGATAAATAGTAAATAATTAAAAGAGGAAAGGCATCAGAATTAAGAGTTAGAAAAGATTTCCTATAGGAGATGGGATTGTAGTTGGGACTTAAAAGAAGCCAGGCAATTTCGCAAATGGAGATGAGGAGAGAAACCATTCTGGACATGAAGGACACCCAGAAAAAGTAACCAGTCTATTGATGGAATGAGTAGTTCATAGAATAGCATTGAAGCCAGTGTCAGTGAGCTGAACAGCACATGGCAGAAAGTAAAGTATAAGAAGACTGGAAAGGTGGGAGGGGACTGGGCTATGAAGGACCTTGGATACCAAGCAGAGTACTTTGTATTTGCTCCTGGAGGCAGTAGGGAGCCACTGGAGTTTACTGAGTAGGGGGGCAATGTGGTCAGACTTGCACTTTAGGAAAATCACTTTGGTGGCTGAATAGAGGATGGATTAGAACAGAGAGAGACTAGAGGCAGGCAGACCCACCAGCAGGCTATTGCAACAGTCTAGGAAAAAGGTGATTAGGGCTTGCATTAGAGTGGAAGGCAGTGTCAGAGGAGAGAAGGGGGAAAAATCAAGAGATGTTGCAAAGGTGAAATGACATGGGGGTAGAGGGAGAGATATTTGGAAACCAGTATGGGGGTGTGTGTGGGGGGGGGGGTGGGTGTGGGTGTGGGTGTGTGTGGGTGTGTGTGTGTGTGTGTGTGTACACATCAGGTGTGACCAAAGAAAACTCTGGCTCTGGATATTGGAGTAAATCTATTGAGCCTACCTGTACACAGAGGACCTTCCTAATCCTCCTTTTTGGAAAACCCTAGACATCAGCCAAAGCTAAGCTTTAAGTTATTTTCCCTGGGACTCCAAGGTGTGGAACATAAAGCTCAACAGACAACAAGAAGGAGACTGACCCTTCTCTGGGGGGATCAGGCTCTCAAAGACTAAGGCATATCTTTAAGTAGGAGCCAAGAGGTGATGGGATTTTTTAAAGGGAAAGGACAAGCTTCCCAGAAGCTGGTTCTAAGTCATTACAAAAACAAAAAGCATCAATAATAATAAGGTAAAGTGTAAAAATAAATAAGTTAAAAGCTGCAGAGAGTCCCTCTGAGTTAAAAGTTGGTATAATCCAGAAGCAATATACAACAAAATGTGCCAATGCTTCCTAGAGATTACTTTCATAAAGAAAATTACACAAATGAACATGGATAGATGAGTTTATTATAACAGAATTTGGCCTATGTGTCATTATTATTTCTCACCAAGAAATTACTATTTCTTGGTGTCTTCATAACTCACAAGGTTGTTTGAGGAAAGTGCTTTGCAAATCTTAAAGCACTACAGAAAGGTGCATTTTTATTACTACTGTGCAGGGCAAAAGATTACTTAAAAATCCATTTGTTGTTCAGTTATTTCCTTTTCTTCCCCCTCATGGTCTGAAATTTCATTTTCATGATGAATAACAGAAGTGTCCTGAAAATACAGGGTGAACTTACTCTCCTTACCTCCACTTCCACCTTCCACTCTTCCATTCCCCAAATCACCAGAGATCAAGTTGGAAGATTCAAGTTCTTGTCTCACAGGAGAAAGGTTTCAGGTGAGGTGCAGTTAAAAGCGTGCTGAATTTAAATTGAGGGGTCCTGGATATGAATCCTGCCTCTGCTATTTGGGACCTTAGGTAAGTAACTTCTCCTCTCTAAGCCTGTTTCCTCACCTATAAAATGAGAGAATTAGACAAGATGACCTCCAAGGTCTCCCTGACAACTCTAAATCTATAATCTAATTGCAGTATAGACAAGAGAGGACAAGCCAGAAATTTAACCCAGGCATGACTGACATTTGAATATTCAGAATATTCTACCTTCAAAAATGGTTAAAACATTGAAAGAGCATTGAATTTAGGGTAAAAATATCAAGATTCAAATTCAGGCTCTAACATTCTCACCTGGAAAAGTCATTTTATCTCACTGTGGACCTGTTTCCTCAATCCTTAAGTCCCCTCAAGCTCTAGATTTATGGTCCTATAAGTAACTAAGTTTCTGAAGACCATGAAAAGGGAGATTCATGGATTATATCCACTGAAAACTTCAAAGAAAAGTTATTTTTAGATCTTTATGACATTTTAAAAACTGATTTGCATAAGTACAGAGTATTACCTCAAATATGTCAAGGACCTGTGGTTTTGTTAGTATCGGCATTCCCTCCACCAAATAAGACTATAACTTGTCTATCTAAATTTTTACACTAAAAGGGTTCCCCAAGTCTCAGACAGGTTAAGTGACTTGCTAAGATCACAAAGCTGTTAAGTTATCAGAGGTAAGATTTGAGCCAAGGTTTGTTTTTGGAAAATTCCAGTCCTCTATACATTATTACATTGGACCGCAAGGGGGGGGTGGGGTTAGTTTATCCATATACCTAATTTCCCTTATTTGCCTGTGTACACATCTTTTAGTCAATGGCAATTATGAATATAAACTTACACAGAGTGAATATTTTATACGAGAAGTTGTAACTTGGACAGGAATTGGAGAATAAACATTTTCTGTTGAATCACTCACAGAATCACAGAATGCTGATGCTAGAAAGTACCTTCCAAATCATCCAAAGACCCAGTGAGGTGACTTGCCCAAACCCAGCTAGATCATGGCGCAGAGTTAGGACCCAAACTATGACGTCAGAGAAAGTGAGCTGGATGGGGAGTCAGATGGCCTGGCTTTGATGCAAGATCTGTGTTTCTTAGCTGGGTATGCCTACCGCAAGTCACTAGGCCTCAGCTGCCTCATCTGTAAAATAAGAGGTTGGGATTAGAATATCTACAAGGTCCTTTCCAGGAATGCTTATAATAATAACAATAATTATTATAACTCATGTTTATAAAGGACTTTAAGGTTTACAAACCATTTTCCAGTGTATTATTATCCCTGTTCTACAAATTAGGAAACTGAGGCTCAGTGGTTAAAATATTTGCCTAAGGTATTACACTTAATAGGCACTGAAGCCAAGAATCAAAGCAGGTCTCTCTGAGAATGGGATGGACTCAGATGTGGGAGGCCTCATGGAAGGGGTAACATTTTCACTGGGTTTAAAGACAAGCGAGATTTCAAAAGAAATGTCAGACCGTAAATTATAACTAGCAAAGGGTTAGCCTAGTTGCCCAACCAGGTTTTACATGAAATTCTCTTATGCTAGGTGGAGCTGTCTGCCCTTCCTAAGTACATACACTAAGCTTATGTAGCCATCAAAACACTCAAGGACTAGGGTGATTAAGTACCATGGCGAGCAGCCCACCCTATTGTCTCAAACAGAAGTAGACTCCATTACCAACAGAAATTCATGGCCCTGGACACCTGCCGGTCCTTCCAGGCCTGACTACCATTTCCCCAGCCCCAGTTATCTGCCTTATACTCACAGCTGGCTGCTTACCTATACCCCATAATAAAACTAACCATGTGATCACGCAACAGAAAACCTCTAATTATGGGGCAAAGTAGTAACTATAGTAAATGTTCAATCAAGGTTAGAATTCAGACTATTTAGGGGCAGCTAGGTGGTGCAGTGGATAGAGCACCAGCCCTGAAGTCAGGAGGACCTGAGTTCAAATCTGGCCTCAGACCAAACACTTGACACTTACTAGCTGTGTGACCCTGGGCACACAATTGCCTAAAAGCCAAAAAAAAAAAAAAAGAATTCAGACTATTTTTATGGGTCCTTTCAACTTATTTTAGCTGACAGATACCCTAGCTGGTTTAAAAACAACAACCTGCTAATTGCTAGTAGACAAGTAATATCAACAACTACTACTCCCTCATCCAGAAAAATATACATTCTTCCCTATCAGCAAAGTAACTATCCACCTCACCCTTTGACACTTTTGTAGGAACTACAGTAAGTAGATTTTGTAATCAACCTTGACAATACCCACTTGTACAGTCACTGGAGGTGGGTAATAAATTGTACTTAAACAGTGGCAAAGAGTACTTTGGAAACTCCTGAGTGGAGGGTGGGCTGGTAAAACAGAAATCTGTAAAGTGTTGGTAAAGCTACACAGAATGAATTAGAATGAAAAGGCAAGGCACATTTTTAGGAAATTAGGGTTAGGTTTATTCACACGAAATGGCAAGAATATGACAGCTGATTCCAGTAATATTTCTGTTGTTTTAATGATCAACACAGATTAGGAAGCAATCCCCCCATTACAAGCGGCCAATACTCAGTTATAGTAATATCTAGTTCAATTACTATAGAGCCAGAATCTGAGACTTTAATTAAGCTACATGCCAAAAGATATACATATAAAATATTTTTGGTATTACATCAATATTTTAGGGTTCTATGAATTTTTGTCAGCACCCTAGACCAGTGCAAATCGTTATAAATTATTAAACATCTTAAAGGGTTACCTTAGACTCAAGAGAGGCTAAGTGATTTAGCCATGATCAAAAACTCCTAGTAGTATCTGAGGCTAGATTTTAATCCAGAGCTTCCTGTCTATAGTCATAGAACTCTATTAACTGATCAGTCAATCAAGGAACATTTGATAAGCACCAATTTCATGCCAGGTGCTCTGCTACACATTGAGGAGACAAAATAAAAATAAAACTGTACCTCCTCTCAAGAAGTTTACAAGTTTATCAAAAGAGACAACATATTGTTAGAGTTGTGAAATGATCCAACCATTTTGGAGAACAATTTGGAACTATGCCCAAAGGGCTATAAAAATGTGCATACTCTTTGACCCAGCAATAGCACTTCTAGGGCTATATCCCAAAGAGATCAAACAAATGGGAAAAGGACCCACATGTACAAAAATATTCATAGCAGCTCTTTTTGTGGTGGCAAAGAATTGGAAATTGGGAGGATTCCCATCAATTGGGGAATGGCTGAACAAGTTGTGGTATATGAATGTAATGGAATACTATTGTGCTATAAGAAATGATAAACAGGCTGACTTTCAGAAAAACCTGGAAAGACTTTATGGTCTGATGCTGAGTGAAGTGAGCAGAACCAAGAGGACTTTGTACACAATAACAGCCACCTTATGCGATGACTAATATTGTTAAACTGAACCCTTCTCAGCATTACAAGGATCTAAGACATCTCCAGAGGCCTCAGGATGGAAAATGCTGTCCACATCCAAAGAAAGAACTATGGAAGTTGAATCGCTATCACTTATTTTTACCTGTTGAGTTTTGTTTCATCTTTCTGATGGTTCCTCCTATTGGTTTTAATTTTTACTTACAACTTCACTAATGTGAAAATATGTTTAATAGGAATGTAAATGTAAAGCCTATATCAGATTGTGTGCTGTCTTGGGGAGGGTGGGGGGGGGAGGAAGGGGGAGAAAAATTTTCAACTCAAAAGAATATGGAAGTGATTGTTGATAAATCAAAATAAATTAATAAAATTTTAAAAAAAGAGAGAGACAACATATATTGATAGACATGTGAACAGGGTCTGGCACGCGTAGATGCTTAATAAATACTTGTTGATGAATTGCTAAAAGTATGTACAAAACATACGCAAAGTCAATACATGGTAATTTCTGGGGGGTGGTGGGACTAGCAACTAGTGGAATCAGGAAAGGCCTATATAGGAGGTGGGGGTTTGAAAGTTTTGAAATAATCTTGAGATTCTAAGAGGTGGGGATAAGGTGAGAGTGCATTACAAATATAGGAGTCAGTTTGCACAAAAGCACAAGCAGAGACAGGAGATGGAATGTCACGTGCATGAAGCAGGAAGGAGGCCAGTTTAGCTTGACAACAGAGCAGGTTAAGGGTAGTAATGTGTAATAAGCCTAGAAAGGTAGCCTGGGGCAAGGCAGTGAAGGGATTTAAATGCCAAACAGAGAAGTCTGTATCTAAGAGCCACCAGAGTTTTGCAAACAGAAGGAGTGACATGATTCAAATTATACCTTAGGAAAATCACTTTGGCAACTATATGGAGGATGGATTGGAGAGAGGAAGGCCTTGAGGCAAGGAGACCAATTAGAAGCCCACTGTAATAATCCAGATGAAACGTATTGAGGGCCTGAACTAGAACAATGAGCCTGTGAGTGTAGAGAAAGGGTTAGATGAAAAAGATGTTGTGGAGCTAAAAATTTACAAGACTTGGCAAGAGACTTGGGATATCTGAGATGAGGGAGGATGAAGAGTCAAAGGTGACTTCAAGGTCTCAAATCCAGGTGACTGAAAGAGTGGTGGCACCCTTGAGGAATCAATTATGCCATGTTTTCTCATTGTATTATTATAAAGGTAAGAATGGAGAGACTAATAAAGCTAAATCAGACCCACAAAATATTCTCTTAAAATATTCAAGTAATTGAGGCAAAAGTTGGTTTCTTCTTGAGTTATCCAGTTAAATCTCATTTAATTACTAAATTAAACCCAATCTCTGAGCAGCATCTATGTGCAAAGACTAGTATTGGATCCATATATAGTTGGGTAATTAAGTATAATTTTACATCATTATTTCTCTAACTCACAAAATCACAAATTTTAGAGCTGGAAGGGACCTTAGAGGTCATTTAATCCAGCCTCTTATCCAGAGCAGAAATTCCTTCTATACATGCCTGACAAATAGCCTCTACTTAAATACCCAGTGACAGAGGGTTCACTACCTTAGAAAGTTTGTTATTCAGCTCTGCAGGGCAGTTTTTTCTTATATTGAGATAAAATCTGCCACTTGTAATTTCTATCCATTAGTCATAGTTCTACTCTCTAAAGCATCACAGTACTTCCAACATGCTTATTCAGGCATAAATGGTTTTGTAATTTTCAGTGGTAGAGAAAGAACCAACCCTTAAAATATCACAGATAGTTGAAACAATGAAGTATTTATCAAGTTTATTTAGAAGAAATTCTCGTATTATGCATGATTTTTATTTTTAAGATGATGAGAATGCACCACACCAATCACAGCCCTGGTCTTTATCTCAGATGTGGAGAACCACTAGTGCCATGGAAAACAACTTTCCCTTTGACTTCAGGCTTTCCATCTCCAGCTGCTCCTATCCCTTGAGGGAAAATGAAGAGGAAAGATGGTGAGGAATCGGACTTCTTTCTCCTGCTGTGTAGGTTCACCTTCCACTTCCTGGGCCCTTTTTCTCCCTAATCTCCAACCTCTGCAGGGAAGAGGAATGGTAAAATGGGGTCTCCCATCTGGCCAGCTGATTGTGTGCCTCTAATCTCATGCTACACTTGTCTTCAGCCTGTCTGCAACCCCTACTGGGAAAAGGAGTCATGCCCTCCACTCAATGATGAATATTCCACACCTGGTGAAAACCTTTACATTCCAGTGATTCTGAATTCCTATATATCATCACCCAAACACCATTCTCTACTTCCCATCACTTACTTCTTCAAACCCATCCCCATTAACCCTCCCACCCCAAAGTTTTAAACAAATACCACCCAGCCCTTCCACTGTGCCCTCTGGGATGCCTGATCCTCAGGCAATAAATTTCTCTTCACTTTAAATCTTTTCCTTCCCCACTCCTTCCATCTACTATTATTGAAACCTGAATCCCCCAAGATGACACAGCCTTCCTGGCCACCCTTTCCAATACTTGCTGTACCTTCATTCATTTTACTTGTCTTGCTGGTTGAGGAGGGGGAACTGGAATACTCCTTGCTCCCCATTGCTACTTCCTTGCTGTCCCCTTTCTTCCCTCACTCAATAATATCTCTTCTTTTGGGATTCATGCTATTCATATCTACCACCCAATCAAAATTCTGCTAATTGTTGTCTGCAGACCCCCCCAAGTCACTCCCCTTCTTTCCTCAATGAGTTTGGTTCGAGGCTTTCAGGGGACTTCAACATACATTTTGACTCTCCCTCAAACACCTTAACTACTCAGTGCCTCAAGCTACTCACTTCCCACAAACTAGTCCTCCACCCCACCTCTGACGCACACAAAAATGGTTATACCTTTGATCTTGCCCTCATCCACAAATGCACTGCCTCTGTGTTCAAGAACTCCTAAATCCCTTTATCTGACCATAATCTATTGGCTTTCCACCTCTGTCTCTACCTTTCTTACAAAATCTTACTCTTCATCCACACCATGACCTCCAATCCCTTGACCTCTCAATTCTCTCCTAGGCCTTTACTATTCTCCCCTTCACTAGTTACTCTCTCCTTTTCTCCCTATCTTGACCCCTTGGTAAGCCAATTCCGCTCTACACTAGAATTTCTCCCTAGAATTTCTCCCCTTCTCACCATACCAACAACTGTGCCCAGCTAAGCCTAAACCATGGATCATTCCCATCATCCACCACCTTGGCTCCTACACATGTGCCGAACAAGGCGGAGAAAATTGTGCAACTGTTCTGACTGGATCCACTACAAATTTATGTTCACAAATAAAACTGGAGCCTCCCTGCTGCTAGGCAATCCTATAATATCTGCTTCAACTCACAGTAGGCACCTAAGACCAAAATTAGAAAGGAAGGATACTTTTACCAAGCTATGACCATCAACAAATTTTAAATCTACAAACCACCACAAGAAAACGAATCATTCATTTCTAAGAGATTCAAAATTAAAATCTAGTTAAGACTTTACTGCCAAGAAGCTACCATTTTGAATCTAAGGTGCAGCTTTCTTAATTGTATATGATGAAGGATATATTTTATGCAAGATAGTTTTAAAAATTACGGCCAGGTTGTTTTGCCCAACTGACACAGATCAGAAAACGTGCTCCAACTGTAGAATAGTTATCAAACAAAAGAAAATTTCTATCCATGTTCATTTATAGGATATGGCCATTTTAAACTCATCTGTATGAGAGTATTTAAGGGTAATAATATGGGGGAAGACAAGGAAACAAGCCAGAGTAACAAACACACACACACACACATACACACACACACCCCCTTTTCTGCTGTTTTAAGTGACCACACTCCAGTCTTGTTAAAGGGCAAGCAGGGCTATAATGCACAGTAAAGTATGCACAAGTTGACAATGGAAAAATGTTTTCTTGCTATCTTGATACATTCTTCCAGTATGCACAATGGATCCCCTGAGGAAGATTTATTCAAAGACATGGATAGGTAGCAATCTGCACCGAGAATCCACAGTAGATCCACAGGGGAAAAAAGTGTTTGGCATTTGATGCCAGAAGACACTTTAGTGTTAAGCTCTGAAGATAACCTATCTCCTTCCTTCAGATTAAAGTCAATCAAGTCAATAAGCATTTATTAAGTTCCTACTATGTGTCAGGCACTGTGCTAAGCACTGGGGATACAAAGAAAGACAAAAAAGATTCTCTATCCTCAAGGTGCTTACTTCTAATCTAATGGAGAAGCAACAGAGGGAAGGCACTAACATTAAGGGAGATGGAGGAAGGCTTCTTGTAGGTGGTTAATTAAATCAAACATTTAAATGTCATAATTGATAATTGTTTGCTTTTTTATTTCAAAACTGACTCTAGAAGTTTCAGAGTATAAACTTTTTTCTCTACAAAGACCTCAATTTACACTTTTTAAAAGTCCAAAATATCCATCCAGCACTGGTAACTAATTTCAACTGAGAGATTTTTTTTATATGTCCATTTTTGTAAATATTGCTTACAAGTTTTTGAAAGGCAGGAAATGTCCTCAATACCCTAACATTTATCAAAATCTTTAAGATTTGTTTAAAGAAATAAAGAGAGGAGGTGGAAGTGAAACAAAGATGTTTCAGGTGAAAAATAAGTCTCCTCTTGGCAAATTTCCTTTGTTCAGTTCTAAGTAATTAGACAAAAAAAAATTTCAATACCAAAAAGACTGGGCTGGAATATAACCAATGTGGTTATAACCAAGTGAATGTGATTCAGACATTGGAGGCTTACACATTACTTTTAGCAAAATGGGATTCATTCTAAAAACAAAAGCTTTAAAAGCATCAAATTACATCCTTTGGACATCAAACACCTTCGCATTACGATGAATAAATTATATTTGAATCAGAATCATATGGATAAAATTTCTTTAAATGCCCATGAGATTTAAGAAATATAGGACAAGACATACATTATAAAACAATACTTCATTCTGTATATTCTTCTATGAAATATAAAGCATAGTGAGAAGAGCACTGAGTCAGATAACCCGAGTTCAAGTCATTTAATCGATAGATCTTAGTTTCTTTACTTGTAAAACTGGAATATTAGTATTTATACTATAGATCTCTCTAAATTGCTGTGAGTAAAGCAGGCTGCAAAACTGTTGTTGTTTTTCGGTCATGTCCAACTCTTCATGACCCCACGGACCATACTGTCCATGCACTTTTTTGGCAAAGATACTGGAGTGGTTTGCCATTTCCTTCTCTAGTAGATTAAGGCAAACAGAGGTTAAGTGACTTGCCCACAGCTAGTAAGTGTCTGAGGCTGGATCTGAACTCAATTCTTCCTGACTCCAGGTTCTATCCACTGAGTTATCGTTATCTAGCTGTCTCCAGGTTGCAAAATACAAGTCACTAAACAACTGTGAATTCTTTTGTGAGGCATAGAAATTTCTTCCCATGATAATATCTCAAGAAAATAAAAATTACTTGAATTTTTTTACTTCATTAATTATTCCAGAATAGATCCCATAATCTTTATGGTCACTAACAAAATTAATTTAATTATTCTATTTTTTAAAAGGAGAAAAAAATCATAGTGAACCAGTGACCCATGGCATAGGACATTCAACTATTTCAGGCAGTATAAAAAATACAACAGAGAGCCTAAGTGTTGATGAGCATGTCCAGTTTCTTTTTCTTCTTTTTTTTTTGGGGGGGGGGAAATGGGGGTTCTGGATCTGTTATTAATCTGTGTAAGAAACTCCCTACAAGACAACTCCCCAAAACAGATCTACAACTCTTCTACAATTACAGTCTTGGAAAGTTTCCTGGGAGGACTAGCATTGATACCAGAAGATCTGTGATTAAGCCTAAGATATAGAACTGGAGGGGTCCTTAGAGATCATTTAGTCTAAACCCTCCCCCATTTTACAGATGAGGAAACTGAGGCCCAAAGAGGCAAACTGACTTGTCTAAGGTCACATAGGTGGCTAACAGGGAACCATTTTTCAAAAGTAATAGTCTCAGAAGGAAACACTCGTGTTCTCACTGACCTATACTGGTTGTATGACCTTCAGCAAGTCACTGAACCTCTACAGACTTCAGTTTTCTCACATGTAAAATCACCCAGTTGGACTAGTTAGCCTCCAAACTCCCTTTCAGCTCTAAATCTATGATTCTAGTCTATACCACATAATTTATATAGTACTTTTTTTTTTTTGGTGAGGCAATTGGGACTTGCCCAGAGTCACACAGCTAGTGAGTGTTACGTGTCTGAGGCTGGATTTGAACTCAGGTCCTCCCAACTCCAGGGCTGGTGCTCTATCCACTGTACCACCTAGCTGCCCCTATAGTACTTCTTTCAACAAATGTTTATTAAGCACCTACCATGTGTGTGCAATATCCTAGGCACTGGGGAGATAAAAGATAATTAAGACTGAGTCTCTGCCCTCAAGGAGTCTATTCTCTAAACTATCTCAAAGGTTAGAGTTCTTCCCCCCACCTCCTCTCTACCCACATTGGTCAAATTATAAACTCCCTCAGGGGAGAGATAATTTTATTCTGCCTCCTACAAAGAGATTCATAGCACCTAGCACAGAGCCAAGTACACAGCAGACACCCTTAGAGAAATTGCAAATGTCATGTGATATCACTAAGCTCCATCCATAGAATGTCAGACTATCCTCTCAGACCAAACTGAAAGTCTCTAACAATAATATTCATAGTTTATAAAATTTCATTTGATCCTCACAATAACCTTGAGAGGTAGGTGAGGTGCTTTAATGCCCGTTTTACAGAGGAACTTAAGGCTCAGAGAAGTATGAGAACTTATCCAAAATCACAAAAGCAGTAAGTGGCAAAATCAAATTCTCTGTCTTAAGTTCTAGTGTTTCTTTTTACTATGCAAGGTGAGCTCTCTGTGATAAGGATTGTGAAAGGTCTTAAATGTCAGTGATGGAAATTGAACTTTACTCAGTAGACGGTAAGTAAGCAATGAAGATTTTTGAAAAGAGTATCTATGCACAAAAACGGTTATTATGGAAATCATGGGAAGTGCTTGTTGGGGAGAGAAAGTGGAGGTTGGGAGACCTGTAAGGAGTCACTGTCATAGTCCAGGAAGGTAGGAGTGAGGACCTGTGGTAAGGTGGTAGCTGGAGGAATAAAGACAAGGGAACAAATGTGAGGGTATTCCTGAGGTGAAATCAACAGTTAGTGAACTGGATATGAGAAGTAAAAACATGAATCTCGGTGAATGCTGGCACCATAGGCTGAAAAAGCAAAGTCTTTTAGTTTAGAGAAAAAGAAAATAAGTTTGGTTTTGAATAAGTTGAGTTTGAGGTGCCAGTAGGACATGCAGGCAGAGAAGGATGGAGCTGAGGACTTCAGAAGAGAAGTCAGGGCTAGAGATAACAGATGACAGAAATGTATTGGGGTGGCTAGGTGGCACAGGGTAGAGAGCACCAGGACCAGAGTCATCTTCTTGACTCATCTTCTTGAGTTCAAATCTGGCCTCAGACACTTACTAGCTATGTGACCCTGGGAAGGCCACTTAACCCTGTTTGCCTCAGTTTCCTCATCTGTAAAATAAGCTGGAGAATGAAATAACAAACCATTCCAGTATCTTTACCGAGAAAACTCCAAACGGGGTCACAAAGAGTTAGACATGACTGAAAAATGACTGAACTGAGAGAAATGTGCTCAGTCCTTGCCTCTGCCTCTTGGTATCCTTAGCTTTCATCAAGGCTCACCTCAGGGGCTTCCTCCTAGGGAAGATTCCCCTGATCCACTTCCCTATTTGTTACTATTCCCTCCCACCTCAGATATCTGTTTATATGTTAAGTCGCCCAGTAGAAAGGAAGGTTTTTGGGGGTGAAGACTGTTTTTCACTTATGCCCTTATTCAACTAGTACCTAACACAGTGCCTTGGACATAGTAGGTGTTGAATATGTGTTTATTGTTGAATCCAACTGAATCAAACTGAATTTTTTTTGGACATCATCTAGATGCTAGGCATACAAAGACAAAAACAAAATAATCCCTTGTCCTCAACAAGTTTATATTATTCTTAGAGGAAAAATTTACAGTAGGCAATGGAACTATGACTTCACAAAGTGCCAGGGTCCATCTTGGACCTTGAGAAAATATTTCTCAAAAGGAGTTCACTTTTCTCAAGGTCTTCAGTGATGATGCTCCATAAAAAAGTGATTATACCCCATTAAAACTGGAAAGGCTATAAATAGTTGAGGAGTAGGCAAATTTAGGGGCCCTGAACTATACAGAAGAACCTATGGCTTAAAGACCTTAAAGAGACCACCATGAGGAAAGCTTGCTCTGAGCACTCAAATAGAGCAGGCAGGATGAAGTGGAAAGAGAACTGGATTTGGAATCTGAGGAGCTGTGTTCAAATCCTGGATCCACCGCTTACTACCAACATCGCCTTGGGAAAGACAATTTGTTTCTCTGAATTTCAGCTTCCTCACATGAAATCAAGGAGGCTGGGCGTAATGACCTCTAAGGAACGTCCCTCCCAACTTTTAATCTAATGACCTCTAAGGAACGTCCCTCCCAACTTTTAATCTAGGATCCTGTGACACTGTGACCTGAGGGATGATACAAGATATACTCTTATTCAGATGCTACAAGGTCTAAATAAATTCCAGGTTCAAGCACCTAGGCATTCCTCCTTTAAAATAAGGAAAGTCACTCAAAAAGAAAGCTAAAATGTGGGTTTGGTATGAGTGAATAAATCTGGGGTCTGCTTGCTCTTTATCCTATGCTGCAGCCATCGTTTCCTACTGCGATTGCCTTTAACAGCCAGCCACTATCACTGAGCATGAGATAACCCAGGGGTAAGTGTTGCCTCCACTCTTAACCCCTCTATGCAACCCTGAACAACAAATAACGCATTTCTGAAAATCACCTATTTACATACAGGCTAAAAATCATCTACCTATTATGGTGATAGATCTTAGAAGAAGAAATAACAGACAACCATTCTTTGCCCAGTATCACACAATGCAGCATAAACGAGCCTCTGCATTTTTGTATTAAGTCAGAAGGAGAGGAAAGTGGTACCCTCGAGAGAAAAATATGAGTAACGCTGAAGGAAGGAAGCCAACTCAATAAATGTGCATACCAATATTGCTATGTGATCTCTGTAGCAGTTATTTCAGTACTGATAATCTTAAGAAAGTTCTTCACATAACTTGTTAAATCATAAAATCATCCCTTGATTCCAGAACATAAAACAATGTCTTTTTTTTTTAATATAAATACCACCTCTGGGAAATTGCAGATAACTGCAGCTCTTTTAAAGATATTTTCTTCTGTCACACTGGGAGCCATTTCCTTCACTGGTGAATGTTTTCACATATTTATAGAAGGTAATTTTTCCTATAAATATTAAACACAAATAGTAATAGAGAAGCTAAAGGATCCTAACTCCTCTTCACTAGGAGAGGGAGCCATTAAGCTCACATAAGCACTCCTGTTCAAACTCACATTTGATGATGTAAAGCTTGTCCTAAAAGGTAAATCTGAAAACATAACACACGTCTTGAGAAATTTATTAATATTAATACTTAATGAGTATGTAATGTGGTAAAAGTGCTTGACTGAACAAAGAGATCTCATCTCTGCCTAACAGTAGATTCTTGATATAAGATTACACTAAATACAAAATAGAGTCATTAATTCAGCAAAGAATTACAGAGCACCTGGCTGGGTACTATGGTACGTATAAGAATTACACAGAATACATGCCCTATAAAAGCTCACAAGGTGAAACAAGAAGGCAGGATGACATAATGGAAAGAACATTAAGCTAGGTGTCAGGAGACCCGGATTCTAGTCTCAGCTCAGTTGTTTACTCGTCACGTGACCTTATTAACCAACTCACGTAACCACCCTGGGCCTCAGTTTAATCATCTGTACGTTATGATCTCTAAGGTCCCTTCCAGCTCTAATATTCTAACAACCCATATGAAAGCTGTGAAAAAAGAATATACATACATGAAAAGTTAAATAGTAATGCAAACATAAACTAATACAAGAAAATGATATAATAATCTCTGTAAGGTAGTACATGAGTAAGCACCAAATGAATGATAGAGACTATGCTATGGGCTGGAAGGAAGGAGAGATGACTTGGGGCAGGTAAACGTTCACGGGGAAGACAGGCACAAACAAAACATTAGTATGTTCCTGGGACAGTAAACATGTAAACCAGTCTGGCTGAACTGAAAGATCTGTGGAGGGGAGTACAGTTAGACAAGGAATACTCTCTCCTTTCTAGGTTTTCTGACACAGTTCTGTCTTGGTTCTTCTATCTATCTGAGTACTCTGTCTTGGGCTCCTTTACTAGATCAGTATCAATACTAGCTCTGTGACTGGTTTGATTCTGGGCCCTCCTCTCTCTCCATACTCTTACCTGGTAGCCTCATTAGTGCTCATTAGTTTAATTATCATTTCTATGCAAATGACTTCAAGATCTATATATGAATGAATGAATGAATAAGTATTTACTAAGTATACTCTATATGCCAAGCACAGTACTAAGTGCTAGAGATACAGATACAAAAGAGACCAGCTCTCTCCTTAAAGAGCTCACATCGTAATACAAGTCAAAATATAGGAAAGATAGAGCAAGAAAGTGGAGGGAGGGAAGATACTGAGGTCAATTTGGCCATTTTGAGTTTAAGGTGACCAGGAAACATACATTTCCAGATGTACACTAGGCATTTGGAGACACAAAGATTACGGGTCAAGACAGAATCCAGGGGTGGATAGATAGAACTGAGAACCATCTACGTAGAGATAATTGAATGCACGGGAACTGATCAGAACACTAGGAGAAACAGTATAGAGAGAGAAGAAAAGAGGGCCCAGGACAGAGCTAAATAGAACAAACACATTTGGTGGGCATGACCCGGATGAATCACAACAGAGGAGACTGAGAAGTGGTCAGACAGTTAGGAGGAGAACCAGGAAAGAGCAGTGTCATGAAGAACTAAAGAGAGGAAAGGATCATGAAAAAAACTGATCAACAGTTTCAAAGGCTGCAGAGAAGTTAAGAAAGATAAGGGCTGAGAAAAGGCCACTAGACTGGACAAGTAAGAAATTTCTGGTAGCTTGAGAGAGAGTAGTTTCACTTGAATACTAGGTATAGAAGTCACCAGAGTTACAGAAGTAGAACATCTCCGGCATTGGCTCCCCTCTTCTCTATTTACATAGCCACTATCCCAGTTTAGGACTTCATCACATCTTGCCTAAAAAACTCTAATTAGGAGTTTTGCCCCAAGTCTCGGACCTCTGCAATTCTTCCTCCATACAATTACCAAAGAGTCCGTGTTATTCCCATACTCAATAAACTCTAGTAGCTCATCCAGGACCTAATACAATCTTCTCTGGCCTTTAAAACCCTCCACAATCTGGCTCCAATATATTTTTGTAGCCTTAGTATGCACAACTACCCTTTACATACTTTTGCATGCAGCCAAATTGGCCTTTTTGCTGTTTCTCACATATAACATTTTCTTGTCTTTGTTTCTTCACTAGCTGTCCTCTATGACTTGAATGCACTTTCTCTCTGGTCGCCTCTGGATCTTAGAATTCCTAATTTCCTGCAAAGCTCAGCTCAAGTACCATCTTCTGCATGATGCCTTTTCTGAGTCCTCCTAACTGCTACTAGTGCTTTCTCCCTAAAATTTACTTTCTGTTTACTTTGTATATTCTATGTAAAAGATGAGATTATTACTGATAGTATCACTGTGGAAGTAGCAGTTGAGTTTTGAGCCAAAACTGAGGGGAAAAATGAACTCTTCCCCAGCAATTACATTACCCTAGTCTTCAATCTGACAGTCTGAAAGGTCCCAGACAGACAAGACCAGAGGACATTCCTAGAGTTCACTTTCCCAAGGACAAACAACATAAGACTCAACTCCCTATGTGTCTCCCTGATTCAGCTATATTTCCAGAACACAAAAACCCACAATGAGGAACTCCCAACACCAAACATGACCCACTTCAGTACCCTAAGCTCAGGGTAATGGTGATGATGATAATAATAACTGGCATTTAAAGTGTTTTAAGGTTTGCAAAGCTCTATACATTGCACCATTTGATCCTTGCAACAAAGCTACAAAGTGAGTGCTATAATCTACATTCTACAGATGTAGTCAGGGAAACCAGTTTGGAGGCTTCTCTTAGGGTGATAGCACTAGAAATGAAGGGCACAGGTATGACAGATGACGTAGAGGGAGAATCCACAGCATTTAGTAATAATAGTTACAGTAGGCAGTAGTGGTGGTGGTGGTGGTGGTGGTAGTCGTAGCAGTAGAGTAAAAGAGATGTCTCAAAACTTTCAGGGCAAGGTAACTGGGAAGATAATGGTAGTATTCATAAAGTTAGGGAAGTCACAAAGAATAAGGAGATCTCCTGTGTAAAACAGGAATTTAATGTTGGATGCTGAGCCTGAGGTATCATCAGGCCACTATAATTAACTGATACAATCCGTTATCTCCTCTGACATTGCCACCACCCTGGTGTATGCCCTTATCATCCGGATTATTTTCAAGAGGCTGCTGTGTCTCCCCGCCTCCAGTCTCTCTCTATTCCAGTCCATTATCCAATCAAATCACAAGATTTAACAATGTCAGCCTCCCACTCAACAAATTCCAGTGATTTCCGGTTATCTCCAGGATGCCACCTACCTTTCCAGTCTTCTCACACCTTACTCCTCTCCACATACTCCACAACCCAGTGAATCTGATTTCTTTACTGTTTCTTGAGCAAGATACTTGATCTCTCAACTCTGAGCATTTTCATTGGCTGTCCCCCATTATGGAACTCTCTTCCTCCTTACCTCTACCTCCTGGCTTCCCTGGATTCCTTCACTTAAAGTCCCACCTTCCACAAGAAGCTTTTCCCAGTTCTCTTTAATCTTATTACCTTCCTCCTGAGACTATTCCCAATTTATTCTGTATACATCTTATTTTAAAATAATTAGTTACACGTTGTCTTCACCATTTGACTGTGCGCTCCTTAAGAGCAAGGATTGTTTTTTTGCCTTTATTTGTATCCTCAGCACTTAGCACAGTGCCTGGCATTTAGCAGACACAATAAAAGCTAACTGACTGTCTGTCTGGTACCTGCCTGGAAAGTGCTTTATATATTACTTGATTCTCACAACAACCTATGAGTAGGCACTGTTATTAGCTCTACTTTACATGAAACCCCTGTCCCAAAGTATAGGACTCTCTCTTTATTTGTGGCGATGAAGGCCCTGCCCTGACCTATGTAAGAAGTGGGACAGAGTTGGTGAGAGGCCAGAGAACTCTGGGACTCTTGGAGCACCAGTCTTCTTCAAGACTCTTCAGGACTCTTCAAACTGAGAGTCATTTTGGGGTGCTTCTGACTTCCAGCTTTGAGAGGGAAGATAGAAAAGGCCAACCCCACTTCCAACTGGTAAAAGAAAAGACTCAAGAAGACATGAGAGGAGTGGGCAGTGTCTATCACATCCCTACTCCCAGCTTGCTATCTAGTAGAGCCTTCAAAGTGTTTCCCTGTGGGTGAGATTCAAGACTCTCTCCCTTGGTTGAAGTGAGTTATCCTGCTCCCAATAAGAGAGCTCCTTCATTCTGTCTTGTTTGGTAAATATTCTCATACGTATACTTTCTCTGATTTCTGTTTTGCTACGATTTGGATAACCGGATTTCTTTTCTATTCATTATGTGTGTTCATTATGAGAAAGGTATTAGGTAGCAAAGGGGTCAACAAGCCTTAGCTTAACTGTGAGAGAAAACACAGCCTCCTCCTTTCCCCCCCCAAAAAAAAAACAAGGAAAATAAAGAAATTTTTAAAAAGCATGCTTCAATCTGCATTCTGACTCCATTAGTTTTTTCTCTGGAGGTGGATAGCATCTTTCCTCGTAAGTCTTTCAGAACTGTCTTGGATCATCACATTACCAAAAACAGCTAAGTCATTCACAGTTGATCATCATACAATATTGCTGTTACTGTGTACAATGTTCTCCTAGTTCTGCTGACTTTGCTCTACATCAGTTCATATAAGTCTTTCCAGGTTTTTCTGAAACCATCTTGCTCTTTGTTTTTTATAGCACAACAGTATTCCATCACAATCAGATACCACAACTTGTTCAGTCATTCTCCAATCGATGGACACCTGCTCAATTTCCAGTTCTTTGCCACCATAAAAGGAACTGCTATAAATATTTTTTGTACAACCAAGTCCTTTTCCCTCTTTTTTTTAAATCTCTCTGGGCTACAGACCTAGTAATGGTATTGCTGGATCAAAGCATATGTTTGTATGGTTTTATAGCCCTCTGGGCATAGTTCCAAATTGCAACTCCACCAATAGGGCAATTTTTCTACATCTCCTCTAATGTATATCATTTGCCTTTTCTGTTATATTAGCCAATCTGATAGGTGTGAGGTGGTACCTCAGAGTTGTTGTAATTTGATCTTGCTTTAATCAGTAGTGATTTAGAGCATTTTTTCACACGACTGTAGATAGCTTTGATTTCTTCTTCTGAAAACTGCCTGTTCATATTCTTTGACCATTTATCTATTGGCAGTAACCCCTCTTCCTCAGGAGAGCAGAACAGCCCCCAGCCCCAAATTAGCCACACAAGGACAGCTCTCACCACATGTGGGCTCCTCTCTACAGGTGGAGCTCACTACACTCTGTTACACACAGATGAGGAAACTGAGACAGAGAGATTAATTGACTTGCTTTAAAACCAGGTCTTCTTAACTCCAAGTCCAGCCCTCTTGCCACCCTACCAAGGTCCTCCTTGTGGTCTTGAAATAAGGAAAAGCTGAAGTTGAATTCTGACTCATCCACTTGTGACCCCTGGATAAATCACTTAACCCCCCTCACTCTCAGGTTCAGCATATGTAAGATAGGGATAACAACAGGACTCCTCATAAGGGTGTTCTGAGAAGCAAATGAGCTCAAACCAAATGAGATAACATATGTAGAGTGTTTTGCAAACTTTAAAGCACTATATGAATCTTATATATTATTAATCATTTCACAGAACAAGAAACTGGGGTACAAAAAAGGTTAACTGACCAACGTGTATACCAAATCAATGGAAGTCAGAATTAGAATTCATAGCTCTCAAGTTTCCCATACCGGTAAAGGGACTTCAGCACACATAATGAAGCCTAGACTTCTGTACTCGAACATAATGCTAACTGAATAAGATTTTAAAAGATAAATACTTTCAAAAATATTCCCATGCTTTTTATCAACAAAATTTTCCCAATACTGAGCAAAACCTCCTCATTTACTGTGATTATGTCCATGGTTCCACTTATTCATGCAAACATTGCTGATATAACTTTCAGTGTTTATGTGGGTACATTTCATTTACAGACAGCCCAAGAATCTGGGTCTCAGTTTCTACCTACTTCCTAATATGTAGTTGAAGCTGTGAACCTCCCCAAAGCAAAAGTTACAGAAATGTCTCTACAATACAATAATGCAAATTGAGTTGTCAATGTTAAAATAAAACCCTATGATTTAGAATGTCATATCCCAGAAGATGCCTCAGGGCTCAGTAAAGCCACTTCATATTCCACCATGAATTTCCAAACTCTGGTTCTGCTCCAATCTGTCTGACCACTTCTTCTCAGTCTCATTTGTTGGATCATCAGCCATATTATACCAAATAACTGTGGGTGTTCCCCAAGGCTCTGTTCTGAGCCCTCTTCTTCTCTTTTCTCTCTATACTTCCTCACTTGATGACCCAATCAACTCCTGGGAGTATTATTGTTATTGTTGTTGTTATCATTATTATTATTAATATTATTATTATCTCTATGCAGATGACTCCTAGGTCTATACATATATCCTTGATCTCTTTCCTGTCTTCCAACAACACATCTCCAACTGCCTATTAGATGTGCCAAACTGGATGTCCTGTCCCCTCAGACATCTTAATTTCAAAATATCTAAAACAGAGCTCATCATCTTTCCCCTAAACTATGCCCCCTTCCACACTTCCCTATTCCTATTGATGGCATCATCATCCTTTCAGTCCCCGGGTTCACAAACTCAGCATCGTCTTCTACTTTTCACTCTTACCCAATACATCCAATCCAAATTTTATCCATTCTACCTCTGTAACACCTCTTCTGAATGTCCCCTACTCTGCAATCATACAACCACCATCTAGTTCAGGTCCTCAGCACCTCTCACCTAGACTACAATAATACTAGTGGCCATGTGAATGATTTGGCTATTTTCAGCAATACAATGGACTCATCCATTGTATCCAAGACAATCCCAAAGTAATGATGAAAAACGCTATCAGCCTCCAGAGAAAGAACTGATGGCATCTGAATATAGACCAAAGCATACTACTTTTCACTTTTTCTTTCCTTTCTTTCTTCCTTCTTTCCTTCTTTCTCTTTCTTCCTTTTTTGGTTTAGTTTTCTTCTACAAAGTAACTAATATGGAAATATGTTTTACATTATTACACACGTATAACCTATATTAGATTGCTTACCATCTCAGGGAGGGAGGAAAGGAAGGAAGGAGAGCTAGAATTTGGAACTCAAAATTAAAAAAAAAATACAAATGTTAAAAATTGTTTTTACATATAATTGAGGGAAAAAATAAAATACTATTTAAAAAATCATAATAATGACTTCTCTGTCTCAGGTTTCCACCAACTCCAACCCTTCTTTTACATAGCTGCCAAAGTGATTTTTTTTAAAAGGGCAGGTCTGACCAAGTCAGCCCATACTCAATAAACTCCAGTGGTTCCTTACTACCACTAGAATAAAATAAAAATTCCTCTGACATTTAAAGCTCTTTACAACCTGGCTCCTTCCTTCCTATATTTCCAGTCTTCTTACACATTAAACCCTTCCATGCATTCTGCATTCCAACAATACTGACCTACTTACTGTTCCTCACACAATATACTCCATTTCCAGTCTCCTTGACTTTGTGCTGGCTGTGCCCCAACCCCGGGATGGTCTCCCACCTCACCTCTGCCTTTTGGAACCACTGGTTTCCTCCAAAATTCAGCTCAAATTACCCCTTCTACATGAATCCTTTCTACATTCCCCTTGGCTGCTCATGCCTTTCCTCCTCAAACTTGTACTCATTTTGTAAATATTCTGTATACGCTTATATATGTCCATGATGTCTCCCCCATTAGCATATAAGCTCACTGAGGGCAGAGACTGTTTAACTGTTGTGCCTATCACAGTGCCTGCCACACAGCAGTAATAAATTCTTGTTAACTGATTGATTAAAGGATAAGGGCCATGGAATGCACTAACGAAACTATTAAATAATCAATAAGGGTCAACGTAATATCTAAATGTAAAAGGTAGAAATTAGGATACAGAATATTCAGATCCAGATCACAGGAATTAGAACTGGAAGGAATAAGAGAGATTATCCAGCCCTAAACCCCTCATTCTACAGATAAGGAAACAAGTAAGGGCTAAACAAGGTGAAGAAATTTGCCCAAGAATCATTCAAAATACTATTTGAGTATTCCATTGATGTGAATTTTTTCTCCAAAAATGCAGACCACAACCTAATATACTCCATTCTTGTTCCTATCCTCCTATAACTTTGCCACAGCTTACTCAGCACCCAGACAGCCTTCTTCACTTACCCCTGACATCACAAAAATTCTAGTAGAATACACGAGGTATATCTGGTTATCCCTTGCTTTTGACATGTGACCAACTCAACTTCTTTTTGGATCATGCACTTCTTTGAAGACACTCCAGTTCCTCATAATTTCTTGTTTGTTATATGTTATAGCCTATTCATAATGAGATGCACCCCTCTATTACTCTCTCAGTGTAATGTTCTTCAGTCATGCAGCCGTGTCCAACTCTTTGTGACACCATGAACCATAGCACACCAACACTGTCCATGAAGTTTCCTTGGCAAAGATACTGAAGTGGTTAGCCATTTCCTTCTCCAGTGGATTAAGGCAAACAGAAATCAAGTGACTTGCCCAGGGTAACACAATAAGGTTCTGAGGCCTGATTTGAACTCAGGTCTGCTTGACTCTAGATCTAGCTCTCTCTCCACTGAGCCACCTACCTGCCTCCTCTTTCAGTGACGTTCATTTTCAATTCTCAATAGAATAATATCCCATGACTTACAGATACACAGCACTGGTAGAATATTGCTATTAAAAAGACGAACCTTTATTTCAGAGAGAAGGTTAGGGTCATGAAACAAACTCCACGGTTTTCCAAAGATAATCCAGTCCACTTTTCTCCTCTTTAGTTTTGGGCCAAACTCATTATGCAAATGCAGTGTCTATGAAAGACATATATACCAATGATGACCTCTATAGATTGTGCATATAACTTCATGTTACAATTTCCTCTCTAGGCTCCACTCCTAACACTCTAGACTTTCTCTAACTTGATACAGATGCCTCACGACTCTGAAAGTTCACTTCACTCTGGACTTCTCACATTGAAGGTACCCTCTACGCCTGCGGTCCCTTTCTCTGATTGGTTAGTTTCTCTGAGAACCTCCACTTTAAGGTTAAAAACCCAGACCATGTCTTCATTCCTCTTCAAGTTTCACCCATGACTCTCTGGACTTTACCATGTCCCCACCTAGGTACCTTCTTCTCCCAAGCCCCCACTGATTTTCAACTCCTTTTCATACACTGTCTTCTCCCATTAGAATGTAAATTTCTCAACAGCAGGGACTTTCTACTAGTATTTGTACTCACAGTACTTAGCACAGTGTTTGACACAAGGTAAGCCCTTAATAAATGCTTTTTGGCTTGACTTGACTCGGACAATTGGCATCCATCACTCACCTGGTTTTTCTTCTTTCTTTTCATCTCTTAATGGTTAAGTCAAATTCTTTTGCATGCTTACAGATCTTGTCATAGAGATAGTAAATGGGAGATACATGTAATAAAGTAGGGCAGTGATGCATCAAGTGAGAACTAACAGATGAACAGCCCAAGTGTAGCAATGACTCAACAGATACACTAAGAGTCAAATGAAAGTTGTAGTATGCATCTTATTTTATATTACGGAGACAATGGGACAAATTAAATGAAGCGTTAGGCACCAGGATCAGGCTCCACCTCTGATACTTACTAGCTGTGGAAACCTGGACTATTCACTTAACCTGCTGGTGTCTCAGTTTCCTCACCTGTAGCCTCAGGGCATTATTCTGAGGCTTGAATAAGACCATGTATATAAAGTGCTTTGCAAACTTTGGTGAAATATAAAAAACATCAATGACTTTTATTGTGTTTCTAACCTAGAGGGTTTTTTTTTAAGTTTGTAATAATAAACAAATTTGTATATTGGTTTCTATAGTCCCCTTTGTAGAAGATGTTACCTGGTACAATTTTAGTAAATTATTTATATTCCATCAGCTGTATTCAAAATGCTGTTGTTAACAGTAAATGTAACAGGACTAATAAAATATCAGAATAACTGTCACTCTCATGGCATGGAATTCAATGAGAAAAATCACTAAATACTTTATAGGATGATGATAACCAAGAAATAGAGAAAAATTAATAGTATTAGGAAGAATGCTGTTCTCTGGATTTCAATATAGAAGTCCTTAAAGCAAAGGACAGTGAGTGCTGAAAAACACAAGATCATCTTAATTAAAATAACTTGGGAATAGGTTGAATATCTATGATAGGAGATACTGTATGTACCTCCCCAACTAAAATATAAGCTCTTATAGGGCAGAGACCATGTCTACTATACTCCTCTATACCATATCCACTCACGTGGATATGACTAACACAAAGCTCAGAACAGAGAAAACATTCAATACTTTTTAAATTGACTTGAATTAATTTTTCTACCAGCTAAATTCCTGTGGCTATGGAAGAATTAAGGTAGTTCTCCTTTAGTTACCTATTTTAATCTGATTTGAATAATCAAAATTTCCTATTTTAGCTTCATGAACCTTAAATCTCGCTTTTCCCACTACCCCGATATTGTTCCTTTGTATAAAATATTTGGGTGCTATAATGACAATCTGAGGTCACTCTAGACTCAGATGAATGGCAACTCTACAGAAGATCCATAAATTTGCCACAAATACTCTAATCACTGGACATAAAATTAGAACAACCAAAAAGAATAGAGAAAAGAAGGAAATAGGTAACTAAGAAGACTGAATTAAAGAACATAAAATAATGATTCTAAGACTGATATAACTAGATCAAGAAATCTACCAAATGATGAAAGAGAAATTTATGTTAATATGAACTCTACGAAAAGGTAGATAAGCAGAGTTTAACAAAGGATAACTAGAAGTTGAGGGGAAAGAAAGATTCAGATGTCAGAAAACAAAAGATTATCAAACGCTTTTATTTACCTGCTGCTTCTACGCTGAGAACTGAATTTAGAATGAGAATTTAGAATCGAATTTTTAGCTATGACTTCATACAATTTTGTTCATAACACTACAGAAACACATTTTTGTTTTTCATGAAACAAAAAAAACAGGTTTAGAGATCCACGGTAAGGAATGTTTTCACATCCATTATTTCATTTGAGCTTCACAATAACTATGTGAGGTAGGAAGGGCAAATGGAATTATTCCAGTTTTCCATATGATGTCTCTCAGGCCCAGAGAGTGGGGGGCTTAGCCCAAGCTAGTTAGTATCTTCTGATACTAATCATTGTTTTATCTGTCTTCTGATCCTGTTACTACTTTTCCTGTACTCACAGCCTCATTTTTTAAAAAGGCTAATGCTGCTGATATTCCCTAACAGGCAGAGAATGGAGATGCCTGTTCCCCTTTCCTTCTTCTGTCTTAGCTCCTTCCTTGATCAGTCCTAGCTCTCCCTTCCTCGTGGAGTCTATAGCTATATAGCAATCATTCATTTCACAAAAACCTAAGAAATAGCTCCAAAAGACCACTTTTGGACTTCTGGATAAGATGGAGGTTTGAAAGGGCATATCGAAGCCCAGATCTCTCACCTATACTCCAGCAAAGATTTAAAAAGGCATCAGATTCAGGGGGCAGCTAGGTGGTGCAGTGGATAGAGCACCGGCCCTGAAGTCAGGAGGACCTGAGCTCAAATCTGGCCTCAGACCAAACACTTGACACTTACTAGCTGTGTGACCCTAGGCAAGTCACTTAACCCCCAATTGCCTAAAAAAAAAAAAATTGGGAAAAAAAGGCATCAGATCAAATAATGATGAAGTAATCCAACAAGAAACAATAGTGAACTTCTACATCCAGCCCCAAAACTGTACAAAAAGAGAGATGAGGCAATGGAAAAGGCCTTCTGCCAGGAAATCCAGCATGAGGGCTAGTAAACAAGTAAGAAGCCTTCCAACATTCTGCCTAGAGAGAATCCAGGGGCACCTGAAGTCTATGGTGCTCTAGTCCTGTAGGGCAGGAAACCCAGACTGCTAAGTCAGAGAAACTCCAGGAACCTAAAACATTCTGACCAGAGATGCAGGAAAACAAGCCTCTCCTGATCCCCTTAATGCCAGTGCCTTCCCTCTGTGGATTATTTTCAATCTATCCTATATATATATATCGTTTGTACACTGATGCTTCCATGTTGTAGCCACAGAATGGACTTTTGGTCTAGGCCAAAATGTAAAATGTTAAGAATGTAAGAGGCATTCTTACCTTGTGGGAAATACAAAAACAGGCAGCGGGACAGATTTGAACCTGTGAACCATAGTCTGCTGAACCCTGGTCTAGGCAACCAGTAGGATTAACAGGTGAAACTATAAGGCAGTATTTTTCACATCTTTTCTAGTAGCAGTGGTAGTACTCATTGGATTATTATTATTATTATTATTATTATTATAATCAGACAGACTTGTGCTGTGTAAGCCCCAGTGCCCAGATGAATAACTGGAGGGGGTGCAAAGCATGGTTTGGTGCTGACTAAATAGAGTGGGTTAGGTGAGTTTTCATTCACTCACCTGCAAATCAGAACTGCTCAGCTCCATTGTGAAGTCCTAAAGCAGAATGGATTTATTCCCCTAAATTGAGTGGTCATGTTCTCTGGGGATCAGAGTCTAGATCACTGTTACTGATAGGGAAAAGGGGGATAATAAGAGCACATGGCAAAATGCCTGAGCTAAGTGGACTTTAGTGTCCTAGTAGAAGGCTAGGTGGAATGTGAAACATTGCCCCAATCTGAAACTTTAGATTCTATTTGAAACTTCTAATTCTACCAGAAGTCTGAGATTCAAAAAAATAGTAAGGAGTTAGAACATTGAGACTAGAGGAAGCCATTTCCTAACGGACTTTCCTCTCATTCTCATCCAGGGTAATTAACACTGAAAAGTGATCTTATTCTATCCTAAACTCAATTCAGTAGACATTTACCACGCATCCCTAATTTGCAAAATGCTGTGTAAGGAACTAGGGATACAACTACAAAAATGAAGTTATCTTCATTCCATGAGGCTTCCAGAAAAACAGATGTAAGTCTCTAGGAAAAAGTGATGGGGAGGGAAGGACTCACACCCCTTACCAGCCACAAGGAAGGAAGAACTAAGACTGATTAGGAAGGAGCCAAGACAGAAGAAAGAGAATAAGGCATCTCCATTCTCTGCCTGTCAGGGAATATTAACAATAATGAATTTTTTCAAAGATGAGGCTGTGGGTACAGTAAAAGTTGTGATAGGCTCAGAAGTCAGATAAAATACTGATTAATATCAGAAGATACTAACTAGCTTGAGAAAGCCCCCTATTCTCTGGACCAGAGAGTCATAAGGAAAACTGGGATAATTCCATTTGCCCTTCCTGCTCCACATAGTTATTGAGGCTCGAATGAAATAATGGATATGAAAGCATTCTGTAACCACTAAAACACCATATAAACATAAGAACTACTATTATGATTACTAATGGATCGCTCTTCCTTACTGGTCAGTAAGAGAAAAATAATGAGCAACAAAGAGATCAAAGAACTGGAGAGCTGCCAGAAATGTTATATGCAGAATTTTTCAATAATTTCAATTATGCCCCCCCAAAAAAAAAAAAGTTTGGTGTTCTGAGTTGAGTTAGTTAAAGGAATTGTAATTGAAGGGAGAGGGAGAAGAGCAACATTCCAGACATAGGTAAGGGTGGGCAAAGGCCAAGAGGAAATGAAGAGTGCATTCAGAGGACTAAAAGTAATACAGTTTGAATGGAATATAAAGGACAATAATATGAAATTTTGTAATTAGGTAGTCATTGGTAACCTCTAAGAGAATAGATTCAGTAGAGCACTACAGGTGGATGTTAGAATACAAAGGGTTGAAGAAAGAGTGAATGTTAAGGAAATGGAATTATCAAAACAACTTTTCAAGAACTTTAAAAGTGAGAAGAGAAGAATGGGGACGGTTTAAGAAGCTGGAAGGAGTAGAAAAGTCCAGTGAAGACATGTTTACCATTGAGGAGGCTTGAGCATTTATGGTAAGATGGGAAGAAGCCAATGGAGAGGAAGAGATCAAAGATGTATGGAGTAGAGGGGATAACTGTCATAGTAATGTTCTAGAGAAGATAAAAGGGAATGGGTGAAGACAGGTTAACAGGAAGCTGTGTAGTCAGGGGCTCGCCCTGCTTCTCAAGATAACTGCCTGCATCACCTTGAACAGATTACTCCCCTCCCTGACCCTTAGTTCCCCCATCGGTAAAATGAGAGAACTGGAATAGACAGCTGCTGAGGCCTAGCAAGAAGCAGGGCTAGTACTTCCCGTGATCAGAGGGAAAGAAGCATAGTGAATGACAGGGCTGAGTTCTGATGAACAGAGAACAGGAGCTGAGGAACTCCCTTCTCACCACCTTAAACTTCCAGTTAAAGCAAAAGGCTGAATCATTTGTTGTAAGTATGGAGGTTGTAGGGAAAGTTTGGAAGATTTACTATGGGGAGTGGGAGAGAAAGTCAGTAGTAAGGGTGGAGCAAGAGGGATTACAGATGTAGAGTTTGGAAGGAAACTCAGAGGCCCCATCCAACTCCTTCAATTTACATAGAAGGATGCCCTAAATCACACAGGAAAACAACTACCAGAGGCAGAATTAGAACCCAAGTGCTCTAACTCCAGAACCAAGGCTTTTTCCATTATAGGGGAAGAAACATCAAGCAGCATCAAGAGTCCAGATGAAGTGATATACCATAAACTTCAAGGTGAAACCAGTTCAATTTCAGAAGTTTTTCAAATGAAACTAAGCAGGGTTAACACAGGAACACAGAAATCAGAGAGTGGGGCTTACCCAGGAATGAACATTAGTAGGTCAAAAGAGACAAGGCCAGTGTAAAGTCAGGGGCAGTGGCTAGTGAAACACTGAAGTGACTAACTATGGGGTCAAGCGGGGTGTGGATGCAAGAGAAATCATAGTTGGGGAGGTGGAAGAGAAGAACAGGGACGAGTCAGGGACCCATGGTCACTTCCACGGTAAAAATTTAATGTGAGTAATGATGAGAGATGACATTTGTATGGCACACATTAGCTCATCCAATCCTCATAACAAGTTGTGTGGTAGATAACTATGAGAGAATAGAAAAAAATGGAAGCATAGGAGATTGTGGTCAGAGTAGAATTGCAAAGTTTAGGTTCTTGGAAGTAGTTTAATTGCTAGAGATGATGAAGGTTAAGCAGAGCCAAAGTTAACACGTTGGTAACTAAGACTACTCCCCAGCTGCCAACTCATGGAGCACGCTCCCTACCCCAACTCCCTCCCAGATCCAGCTCCCTGCCCAGATCAGGACTGCCATTCTCCTCAACCCCTTCCCCCCCTCCCGGTATTATGGATGTTATAAGCCTCTTCCATGTGGTGCAGAATTTGCACCCTCCCTCCATGCCAGACCTGGGAACCTGGGTCACTTGGACAACCATAATCAATGCAGGATAACACAGAGGGGTCAGCACCCTTGGCTCCTACTCATAGTAAACTCAGCCATAGACCTCACCCAATCAGTATTCTCTGACTTTCTCCTTCTGAGACCCTTCTTTTGTAATTGGGCAGTGAAAAGATCACTGTATTTAGAGTCAGAAAATGTGAATTTGAATCCTGGCTCTACTATTTATTTGTTATGTGACCTTGGGCAAATCACCTCACTTCATCTATAAAATGAGAGAGTTGAACCAGAGATGATCTCTAAGGTCACTGTGAGCTATAAATCTATGATTTTTTTAACCTGAAATTTCTTCCTTTCATATTCCTTCAATCTTCTGATATTCAATGAAGCCTAACTCTCTCCTAAAGATTATTTCTCTTAGCACCCTCTTCATGGCCAGCTGTTCTGGTTCTCAAATTGCCTGATACACAGGGACAAGGGAAGTTGGCATTCTCTTTAACAATCCCACTGCCATTTTCAGACCTTCTTTCTACCACCATTCATCATCAACCTCTTATAAAGTCCATTCTAGTCTATCCAGATCTGTGTTGCTATCATCTCCAGCACAACCTCTTCCCGTCTTAGACTATCTTGGCTTCAATCTCCTCTTTTCCCGTGATCTATGTCTGCAGTCCAACCCAACAACAAAGAAAAATGGACTAACTTTAATCTCCACCCCAAACACCCCCCCCCCACCATTTCCCTCCCTCTAAATGAATTTGCCTTAGGTGCTAAAATTTCTAGTAAGAACTCTGGGTCCAGGATGTGATCACTCCAATATGTGGCGAAAATGGTGAAAGAAGTCACTGGAGTTGTAATTTTATACTAATGGGGCCCCAGAACCAACCATAAGGCACATTAAGTATAAATACCTATGATTCAAGGGATGAGGAATGGGTACTTCTGAGGTACTAGTATCCATGTGCCAAAATGGATAAAACACTGACTGCTAGAGATATAAAAAAGACCATTCAGTCTATGACTCCTAAAATATCCATCAGCTCTACTCTTTTCCCATCTTCCCAGATGTGGCCATAAATAAGGATATTTTCTCTGCTAAAGCTGTTCTTCAAAGCAGGGTTGATATCCAAAGATAGCAAGGATAGAAAAAAGTGGCCTAAAGGTACCAGAAGACTCCCTGACCCATTCCATCACCATTATCATCATCCATATCACCATAACTAACATTCATATAGCACTTTAAAGTCTGTAAAGTGCTTTCCATATGTTATCTCATTTGATCTCCACAGCATGGCTTCTCTTATCCCCCTAGCCCTAGAAATTCCACTTTTGTAGCTGATGACTCCAAATTCAGCACTCACTAAATATTTTCCAGAATTTAACAGAATGTTTTGTCTTATAAATAAGGTAACTGGTATCCCATCTCTCACCATATATTTTATACCAAATTTATTTTTTTAATCCTGTTTAATACTAACCACTTAGTTGTATGACTTTGGGCAAGTCTTTTAACCTCTAGATAACCACCAAGGAAGAAGTCTTCTAGCTTCAACATTCAATGAATCTATAAAATCATTAATACTATTGTTATCACATCAGTCCTACACATGGGAAGAATTGGCAGCTGCTTACAGAGTAAGATTTGAGGAGAGGCAAAAGGCCCA